>NW_025422072.1:4800000-6000000 GCF_011764305.1 Mustela putorius furo | reverse complement strand
TTGTACAAGATTTGGAAGACAGAAAGGAAGCAATAGCCATCATCTCTGTTGGTTGGTGTGGCTATAAGCTATGAGAAACAAAAGCAGCAACTCTTGGAGAAAGAGGTTAAGTCAACACTGGCCACACTTTACCCCACTCTATATTCACAATTGTCTTCCATTGACTTTTTGGCCCTGTTGACCAACAGTGACCTCAGGCCCCCCCCAGATATATAAACAAAACCCTTCTACAGACTTCACAGGGCTCCTTCACTGACTAATTCTGGCAGTCAGCCAGGGTAAATTCCGATGTATCTACCTGTGCCAGTGTTTCAGAGAAGAGGCTGTTCTGTTTCTGTCATTGGTGTTGTTTTTCTTAATCCTCTGTCTTACTCATTCTGACCTTACTTACCCAGTGTGTTCCACACTTGTGTAGTTTTACTATGATAACAAATATCCTGTTCTCTAGTACTCATAGTGCTTCTGCTTCCCTAACTGGACCCTCACTGTCCGGGCACTATTTTTCTTCATTCTCTGTAACTTTGTTAACGTCCCCTTCTGCTGCATGTAATTTACGATATGGTCCACTATTTTTTCCATTTTATTTATTAAGTTTTTGAAATCTTTATGTTCTTTACATTCTTTTTCACATCAGCAATGTCATTTTTTAAATATCTTCCTGTTATTATAGATACACTCAATCTTTGTCTCTGATTTAAATCTTTAACCAAAGATTAACATTTAATTGTTGCTCTGAACTCTTAGATTCTAATGGCCACTCTGGCATTGGTTGGGTCCTGTATAAGCTTCTAGACATGGAGTAGCCTCATGAAAAGAACACAAACTCTATAGCATGACACAACTGGACTAGAATTCAAGCTCTGCACAGTGTTGTCCACCTGAGACCTTAGAAAAAATTTTTTTTCAAAGATTTTATTTATTTATTTATTTGACACAGTGAGAGAGATCACAAGTAGGCAGAGAGGCAGGCAGAGAGAGGAGAAAGCAGGCTCCCTGCTGAGCAGAGAGCCCGATGTGGGGCTTAATCCCAGGACCCTGGGATCATGACCTGAGCCGAAGGCCAGAGGCTTTAACCCACTGAGCCACCCAGGTGCCCCAGAACATTTTCTTGTCTGTCTTATCCTACTAAAATGTAAACTCCTTAAAGGAAATAGGATTGTTTATTTCATCTACCACTGAACTTGTAGTGCCTAGAAGAGTTCTGAACATCTAGTAGTTGCTCAATATGTATTTGTTCAATAAATAAATGATCCAGAAAGCATAGAGTTATTTTGTCATCTGCATCTGATAATTCCAAGAGGACATATTTCTGGGTCTATTTCTTTTTTTGCTTCCATTTCTGTTGATTCATGTTTTTAGTGTGTTTTTTTAGTTTGTGACCTGGCTACTTCTGATGTGCTAAGTATTGCACTTTAAAAGTTATGTGTAGGGACAACTTGAGGACTATGATGAAAGAGGATCTTTCTCTAAAGAGAATTTGTGATTGCTTCAGTCCATCATAGAGACATTACCTGTCCTCACCCACATTAAACACTGTTGAATGCCTCATGTTACCTAAAGGATTCAGGCTTTTAAAACTAGACCTTAACTCAGCAAGCAGGCCAGTTCTTTTTTTATTTACCTTTTCCCAGAATGTATATTCTTTAGTGTAGCTTATTATGGGACATTCTCCTGTTAGATGCCTTCCTTTCATGTAGTCTGGGCTTTGTTTTATATTCCATACCCATAGATCTGTGAAAATAAATGTTCACATTTTCTGCAATTTACAAGTACCTCTCTTGGTTCCAGTTTTTCCTTCAATTTTAGATTAGTAATTGTTTCTTTCCTCATTAGATCATCAGTGTTTTCAAGAAAATTTTTTCAGCATATACTTTGTCCATAAGTTTAGAAATTTTCAGAGGAAAGGTTGGTCCTTTTAACCTGACCTGCCATTATGGGAAAACTGAGTCTACAAAAATATCTTCAAGATAAACTTAAATGATAAAAATTGGTATCACTTGCAAGACTCAACATATTCTACAGATTTCCCATTATCCTAGAAAGAGGTTTTTTTGAAGATCATAGCATTAGTTATGTCCTGTAATTGTGTCCAATCTTAAAACATACACACATATATATGTATACACATACACACACACACATATACACACAGACTCATATATAATAAAACTAAAAGAAGCTGATTACTAGCAATTATGAACCTTCTTTACTTTTCACCAAACATACAATTATCATCATATATTTACTTAAGTGATAAATAAAAAAGAAAGGATTTTATAAGTTAAATCTGATGCCAGGAGATATAAAGATCATTTGCTAGTCTTTGGTAAATATTTATTTGACCCATAAAGATTGATACATGCAAACAACTCCATTTGTGATTCCCTCAAAGTAACTATTCTTTTAATTTATACTATTGATGAGTTCAGTTCTTTCTCCTAATTGGAGCTACTTAGTTTATCTTTGTGAGAGCATAAGAATTCGGGATGAAGGAATGGTTGTTCTTATTCTAGTTGCTAATAGCTTTCATGCAATGTTGCAGTTGATCCCCAAATAATTTCTATCATAAGTAGTAATAAGACAAAAGAAATGAATCAATACACCTCTAGATTACAGCAGGTGGAAGATAATACATATCAGTTTACATAGGAATATGAAGAAAGTCAAAGGGATGAAAATATGAAAAAAAATGACTAATTCTAAAATGAAGAGTAATTGTATAAAGTATCAGTTAAATGTATAGCATTAACTGAAGAATTATTTACAACTAGGATTAATTATATAGAAGTGGGTCCATTTGCCAGAAATAGCATGTTTGTGTTTTCAGTGTTTTAGCTGAATATTTTTATGACCTACATAAGTTTCTCCGAATGAAGCGAAGGCAATATTTTATCTGATTATTTTCAGTATTATCTGAGTACTCTCATGGCCTGCATAACTTCCTCTGTGTGATAAAAGTCAAAAGGTGGAGGAAAGGTTCATTCACTGTGTGTCATGTGCATACACAAATATATGACATCATAATAACATGCACAGAAAACATAGTCTTTTGTTGTAAATTTATATGATGAATATGGGCCCAGATACAGTTTCTTCCACTCAGCGCACAAATGATGTATATGATAGTTGAAGGATGTAAGTCTATATTCATAACAAAGGCTCACCCTCACAACTAAACCAAAATCTAGGCTTAAAGAGATCAACACTATTTAGCATGCTGGGCTAGTTTATAGCAGAACAATCACATATTTATTTCACTTTGATCTTAGACCTGAAATGTATTACAGATCCTCAGTGAGTTAGAAATACTGTAGGGATTATTGCAGAGTACTTCGTGTGGCTTTAGTGTTATTATGTTAAAGGTGAACACAATCCTCTGTTTCAGCGTTGACATTGACAGGCAAATATGAGTGAGAAATCATTGTTCCTCTGTTCTTGCATTTTTAGACAACTTTTGTTGGAGTCCAAATTTATACGAGTTTGAGAAGAGTATTTCTTCTAGGCAAACCAAGTATACTATAGTCCAGGCTGAGGCTAGGTATAAGAGCAAAGACAGTTCTGCATGCTGAGAGCTCCACATGTCCTCTCATATTTGCCTGTCATTCTTACTTATTGTTTCATTTAGTTTTTTTAAGATCTTATATCTCTAAAATAGTGCTTTAAAAATGCAAATAAAATGCCTAAATGGGGGAGTCACTGACTTCATTATCATTCATTAACACCTTAGCAGGGAAAATTTTATCACATTAGTTTGCTTCAGAGAGCTAAGCCAGAGGAAATGGGACTCAGTTCAGATATGTTTTGAAAATGAGAAGTCTGGGTAACACTGTAACAGAATTCTCAACAAATTTAAACAAACTTTTTTCTATTTAATATGTTTGAGTGACTACTAAAATATATAATGATAAAAATTATTGAGAATTCAGCAATATTTTAAACCTAGCAATTATAAATTGTACTGGAGAGAGCCACTCTTGACAGAAAGGAAACTGAAGAAGCCAGTCATTTTCCAAGGGAAGTCCTTCCATGCTTTTACCTAAAGGAACTGTTTCAAGTTATTCTATCAGTGTAATTAAAAAACAAACAAACAAACAAACAAACAAAAAAAACTAAAATTCGCTACTTTTTTTTTTTTTTAATGCTACTGCCAGAAAATGCAGACTTGTAAGAACGGATTATTTCTATAGAGGAAAGGAACTTAATTTTCCTTGACAGTGATTATAAACTAGTGTTTCTGTGCATACATATATGACAATAACTTCTGTTATCTCTCCATATCATATTTCCTGAGTCCCAAATCTATATTTAATCTCATTCCATTTCCATTTGTGTGTCCTATAGATATCTCACACTTTAACTTTCAAAAATAGAATTCATCATTTCCACCCTCCAGTCCCAAACCTACTCATTTGTTTCAGATATAAATGAAACCTATGACAACCACGAAAGGATAAAAGTCAGAAATTTGGAAGTCTTTCTTTCTTTCCTTTTCTTATCAGGTCTTCCTCTCTAACATGATCTTGAATCTATCCACCTTTGTCCTTTCCTGTAAAAATTACCGAAGTTCAGGCTCTACTGATACCCAGTTGGGAATGCAGGTGTAGCCCTTTAACCAATCTCTTTAAATACACTCATAGTTCTCCAAGGTCCATTCTCCATGTTTTATATAAAAAGTAGCTTTGGGACAATAAGGTATCATTTTTACTTTAATAAGAGTTCTATATAAGGAAAAAACAGTTCATTATATCATCACCTAAACATTCTCTGTACTCAACATAATTTTTTTTAAAAGTTGAAATATGAGTTAATGTGAACCACAAAAATATATCAGATGTAAACTGGAAGCCTCCCTTTAGTCACTCCTCTCAGATTTTTTCCATAAATAAATATTAAATTTTGACATACTATTATCCCATTGTTTTATAATTTCCTGTTTATTTCTAATTGTCTGTAGTAGCCAACTTCTTTTTTTTTTTTTAAAGATTTTATTTATTTGACAGAGATATCACAAGTAGGCAGAGAGGCAGGCAGAGGGAGAGAGGAGGAAGCAGGCTCCCCGCCAAACAGAGAGCCCGATGTGGGGCTTGATCCCAGGACTCTGGGACCATGACCTGAGCCGAAGGCAGAGGCTTAACCCACTGAGCCACCCAGGTGCCCCTGTGGTAGCCAACTTCTAAAATGGCTCCTGATGATCCCAGCTTCCTGGCATTCACTCGTTATGTTCTCTTTCAATGTGGGCTTTACCTAGTGACTTGACTCTAATGCACAGAGTACAGTAAAAATGATGACGAGTCACTTTAGAGATTAAGGTAGAGATTAAGAGATTAAGGTAGAAAGAGATTAAAGTAGAAAGACTTCTGTCTTGCTAGTACACTTTCTCTGGCACTTTCACTTGCTTACTCTACAAATGCCTTCTGTAGAAACCAACATAAGAAGGAATTGAGTAAGTGCAGCCTCTGGCCATCAATCAGTGAAAAGCTAAGGCCTTAATAAAAAAAGTCTGTAAGGAACTGAATCCTGCAACCCAGAACATGAATAAAGTTGAAGCAGAACCTTCTCCAGTTGGGCCTTGACATGATTGCAATTTTCTAAAACACCTTTAGATGGGATATACAGCAAAGTCAGACCTTGATTCCTGACCTAAAATGTTATTAAATAATAAATCCTATTGTTAAAATCACTGTGGTTTGGGATAATTTGTCATGTAGCAATAAACAACTAATACACATTGAAAACTCCTATATGAGAAAAGATCTTTCTTTATACTAGATCTTAAATACCCATTTCATTTGGATGAAATGAGGCAAAACAGACAAATTGTGCTCTTGCTATGTATAGAATTCAAAAAAGCAAAAGTAAAACCTCTAATTAAAACAGCAATTACATGATTGTGACTTGAGCAAGAAACCAAGTGGTGGAGGAGTAGGAGACTGAAATGGCATTAGGTTCCAGAGTTCAAACCATTCTGAACACCTACAAACTCAGCAGGAGATAGAAAAGAAGAAGAGAAACAATGGTAGGAACAAAAAATTGGCCACTTTCAGGAAGGTAGGTTGTCCAGAAAAATGAATCCAAGGCGAAATACAGGAAGATAGACCACAATGAGAGGAGGTGGCTCCCAGCAACCAGTGGAACACACAATCAAAACATTCAGAATTCTGTTCCACTGTGGGACATCACTCCAGAGACTAAGTTGGGGAGCCCTCACAGAGACAGTGTGGTCTCAGGACCCATGGGGTCAGAGAAAGACCAGGTGTGTCTGAGTGTGGCAGAGCTGCCAGGTTTCGAAGTGGGAAAGCCAGTTGCAGAGATGGAGCCAAGAAGTGGGATCTTAACTCAGGGTTACCTTAAACTGTGATCCAAGGCACAGTTGGGCCACTGCTCTTCAAGCAGGGACCTGACAAGTGGCAGATCCAAGGAGACCAACTTCTTCCTCCTCCAGGAGGAGTGGCACAAGAGCATATGTGGCAGGAATCTTCTGGGTTTGGAGACTTCAAACGGGGTCATGCACCAGAATAGAAATGCTCAGTCACAGGCCAGGTGAGCAGGGAGCGTGGTCAGAGACCAGGGAGACAGGAGGAATTGACTGCTTTTCTCTGAGGCCACACTGAGGACTATGCCCCGAGATCGTGGCTCCTCCAGGTCTGAGACTGGGAGGCTGCCATTTTCATCCCCAACCTCCAAAGCTCTACAGAAAGCATTCAGGGAATAAAAGATACCAAATGAACCCGAGTGGGTTACTGGCCCACAGCAATGGTGGTGCAATTCCATCTCAGGCAAAGACATTTCAGAATCACTGCAACAGGCCCCTGCCACAGAAGATCAGCAAGAACATCCAGCAAAGATAAAGATACCCAATCAATGAGAAGAGTGAAACTCCAGAGCTAGAGGAAAGCAACACATAGAATTCAGGGCTTTTTTTTTTTTTTTTCATGTTCCTTTAGTCTTCCGAAGTTAAATTTTTTAACTTTTATTTTTCCGTAGTCTATTTTTTTAACTTTTCCTCTTTTAATGTCTGGCAACTATTTTATATTATCAATATAATTTAAAAATATGTTTAAATTTTCATTGTTGGGGTACCTGGGTGGCTCAGTGTATTAAAGCCTCTGCCGTTAGCTCAGGTCATGATCGCAGGGTCCTGGGATTGAGCCCCGCATCGGGCTCTCTGCTCAGCAGGGAGCGTGCTTCCCCTCCTTCTCTCTGCCTGCCTCTCTGCCTATTTGTGATCTCTGTCAAAAGATAAAATGAAATCTTAATTTTTTTTCATTGTTATAGTCATATTTTATCTGTTCATTGTATATAACCTTATTTTTCTTATACATATAGGTTTTTATTTTCTTTAAAATTTGGGGGTATAATTCCTTCTAATAGATCAAAATATACCCTAAATACAGCTCAAGCCTGATCACATTTTCTCTCTCTCTCTCTCTTTTTTTTTTTTTTTCCTTTTTCCAACCAACTTATCAATTCCTTTTTTTGGAATCTTTTTAAATTTATATCCTTACAGTCATATTCTATCCCTTCATCGTGTTTACCCTTATTTTTGGTATATATATACAAGTTTTTCTTTAAAATTTTGGAAGGTAGTTTTTTCTAAGAGACCAAAATATCTCCAAAATCTGTTCTATTCACCGGTCTAATATATATATATATATATATATATATATATATACACACACACACACACACACACACATATATATATATATATATATATACACACAAAATATATATTTCATTTTTAAAAATTTCCCCCCCTTTCACCTCCCCCCACTTTCAGGTCTCTTCTGATTTGGTTAGCATATATTTTTTGGGGTCTTTGCCACCCTTTATTATTTTACTCTTTCATTCATATAGTCTTATCTGGATAAAAAAACAAGGTGGAAAAACTCACCACAAAAAAAAAAGAATAAGGGGCTCCTGGGTGGCTCAGTGGGTTAAGCCGCTGCCTTCAGCTCAGGTCATGATCTCAGGGTCCTGGGATCGAGTCCCGCATCGGGCTCTCTGCTCAGCAGGGAGCCTGCTTCCTCCTCTCTCTCTTTCTGACTGCCTCTCTGCCTACTTGTGATCTCTCTCTGTCAAATATATAAATAAAATCTTAAAAAAAAAAAAAAGAATAAGCGTCATTACCAACAGCTAGGGACCAATCAATATGGACAATGGTAATATGTCAGAAATAGAGTTCAGAATGATGATTATCACGGTGTTAGCTGGGCTCAAAAAAGGCATGGAAGAAATCAGAGAATCCCTTTCTGGAGAAATAAAAGAACTAAAATCCAACCAAGTTGAAATTTAAAAAAAAAAGCTATTAATGTGTTGCAATAAAAAAATGGAGCCTCCTACTGTTAGGATAAATAAGGGAGAAGAGATAATTAGTGATATAGAAGACCAATGACAGAGAATAAGGAAGCTGAGCAAAAGAGAAACAAACAACTACTGAACCACAAGGGGAGAATTTGACAGATTAAGTGATACCATAAGATGAAAAAATATTAGAATTACTGGGATCCCAGAAGAAAAAGAAAGAGAGAGAGGAGCAGAAGGTATATTGGAGCAAATTATAATAGGGGATTTCCCTAATATTAAAGGGAACAAGCATCAAAATCCAGGAGGCACAGAGAACCCCCCCTTAAAATCAATAAAAATAGGTCCACACCCTGTCATCTAATAGTAAATTTACAAGTCTTGGTGACAAAGAGAAAGTACTGAAAGCAGCATGGGACAATAGGTCAGTAACATACAGTGGTAGAAGTATTAGACTGACAGCAGACTTATCCACAGAGACCTGGCAGGCCAGAAAGGACTGGCATGATATATTCTGAGCACTAAATGAGAAAAATATGTAGTCAACAATACTATATCCTGCTAGGCTGTCATTAAAAATAGAAGGAGATACACAAAGGGATAAAATGGAGAAATAAAAAGGAGAGATAAAAAGTTTGGTTTTAGCAAAACCAAAAGAATTTTCAAACACCAAACCAGCCTGAAAGGAAATATTGAAAGGGGTCTTCTAAGCAAAGAGAGAGCCTAAAAGTAATGGACCAGAAAGGAACAGAGACAATATTAATAACAGTCATCTTACAGGTCATACAGTGGTGGTATATTCATATCTTTCAATAGTTACTCTGAATGTAAATGGGATAAATGTTCCAATCCAAAGACATGAGGTGTCAGAGTGGATAAAAAAGCAAGACCCATCAATATGCTGTCTATAAGAAACTCATTTTAGACCTAAAGACACTACCATATTTAAAGTGAGGGGGTAGAAAACAATTTACCATGCTAATGGACATCAAAAGAAAGCTGAGGTGGTAATCCTTGTATCAGATCAATTAGATTTTAAGCCAAAGACTATAATAAGCGATGGGGAAAAACACTATACCATACTTAAAGGGTCTGTCCAACAAGAAAATCTAAAAATTTTAAATATCTATGCCCCTAACATGGGAGCAGCCAATTATATAAACCAATTAATAAGAAAATCAAAGAAACACATGGACAATAATACAATAATAGTAGGGGACGTTAAAACCCCCATCACTGAAATGGACAGATCATCTAAGCAAAAGATCAACAAGGAAATAAAGGCTTTAAATGACACACTGGACCAGATGGACATCACAGATATATTCAGAACATTTCATCCCAAAGCAACAGAATACACATTCTTCTCTAGTGCACATGGAACATTCTCCAGAATAGATCACATCCTGGGTCACAAAACAGGTGTCAACCAGTACCAAAATATTGGGATCATTCCCTTCATATTGGCAGACCACAATGCTTTGAAACTAGAACTTAACCCCAAGAAGAAAATTGGAAAGAACTCAAATACATGGAGGCTAAAGAGCATCCTATTAAAGACTCAATGGCTCAACCAAAAAATTAAAGAAAAATTTTAAAAAATCATGGAAAAAAATAAAAATGAAAACACAACTCTTCAAAATCTTTGGGACCCAGCAAAGACAGTCCTGAGAGGAAAGTATATAGCAATACACAAGCCTTTCTCAAGAAATAAGAAAGGTCTCAAATATACAACCTAACCCTACACCTAAAGGAGCAAGAAAAAGAACAGCAAAGAAAGCCTAAAACCAGCAGGAGAAGAGAAATAATAAAGATCAGAGCAGAAACCAATGAAATAGAAACCAAAAGAACCACAGAACAGATCAACAAAACTAAGAACTTGTTCTTTGAAAGAATTAATAAGATTGATCGATCTCTGCCCAGGTTTAGCAAAAAGAAGAGAGAATAATGAATAAATTCCAAATAAATGAAATCATGAATGAAAGAGGAGAGGTCACAACCAACACCAAAGAAATACAAACAATTATAAAAACATATTCTGAGCGACTATACACCAGCAAATTTGATAATCTGGAAGAAATAGATGCATTCCTAGAGATATGAACTACCAAAACTGAACTGGGAAAAAATAGAAAACCTGAACAGAACCATAACCAGTAAGGAGATGGAAGCAGTCATTAAATATCTCCTAACAAACAAGAGCCCAAAGCCAGACAGTTTCCCAGGGGAATTCTACCAAACATTTAAGGAAGAATTAATACTTACTCTCTTAAAACTGTTTCAAAAAATAGAAATAGAAAAAATAGTTTGAAGGAAAACTTTCAAACTCATTTTATGAGGCCACATGACCTTGATCCCAAAACCAGAAAAAGATCCCATTAAAAAGGAGAATTATAGACTAATATCCTTAATGAACACAGATGCAAAAATTCTCACCAAAATACTAGCTAATAGGATCCAATAGTACATTAAAAAGGTTATTCACCATGATCACGTGGGATTTATCTCTGGGCTGTAACATTGGTTTTACATCCACAAATCAATCAATATGATACAACACATTAATAAAAGAAAGAATAAGAATCATATGATACTCTCAATGGATGCTGAAAACGTATTTGACAAAGTGCAGCATCCTTTCTTGATCAAAACTCTACGAAGTGTAGGGTTAGAGGGTACATACCTCAATATCATCAAAGCCATGTATGAAAAACCCACAGCAAATATCATTCTCAGTGGAGAAAAATTGAGAGCTTTCCCCCGAAGGTCAGGAAAACACAGCAGGGATGTCCACTATCACCACTGTTATTCAACATAGTACTAGAAGTCCTAGCCTCGGCAATGAGACAGCAAAAAGAAACAAAAGGCATCTGAATCAGCAAAAGAGGATTCAAAACTCTCACTCTCTGCAGATGATATGACACTTTATGTGGAAAACCCTAAAGACTACACTCCAAAACTGCTAGAACTGATACTGGAATTCAGTGAAATATCAGGATACAAAATCAATGCACAGAAGTCAATTGTATTTCTATACACCAATAGCAAGACAGAAGAAAGAGAAATTAAGGAGTCAATCCCATTTATAGTTGCACCCAAAACCTTAAGATACTTAGGAATAAACCTAAGCAAGGAGGCAAACAATCTGTATAAAGAAAACTTTATATACTCATGAAAGAATTTGAAGAAGACACAAAGAAATAAAAAATAAAAAGCTTCCATGCTCATGGACTAGAAGAACAACTATTGTGAAAATGTCTAGGCTACCTAAAGCAATCTATATATTTAATGCAATCCCTATTAAAATACAATCAACTTTTTCAAAGAAATGGAACAAATAATCCTAAAATTTACATGGAAACAGAAAAGACCCCAAATAGCCAGAGGAATGTTGAAAAAGAAAATCAATGTTGGCCGCATCACAATTCCAGATTTTAAGCTCTATTACAAAGCTGTAATTATCAAGACAGTATGGTACTGGCACAAAAAAGACACATAGGTGAATGGAACAGAACAGAAATCTCCGAAATGGACCCTTAACTCTATGGTCAACTAATCTTCAACAATGCTGGAAAGAATGTCCATTGGAAAAAAGACAGTCTCTTTAACAAATGGTGTTGGGAAAACTGGTCAGCCATATGCAGAAAAATGAAATTGGACCATTTCCTTACACCACACACAAAAATAGACTCAAAATGGATGAAAGACCTCAATGTGAGATAGGAATCCATTGAAATCCTTGAGGAGAACATGGGCAGAAACCTCTTTGACCTCAGCTGCAGCAACTTCTTCCTAGAAACATTTCCAAAGCCAAGGGAAGTAAGGGCAAAAATGAACCATTGAGGCTTCATCAAGATCAAAACCTTTTGCACAGCAAAGGAAACCATCAACAAAACCAAAAGACAACTGACAGAATGGGAGAAGATATTTGCAAAGGGCATATCAGATAAAGAGCTAGTATCCAAAATCTTTAAAGAACTTATCAAACTCAACACCCAAAGAACAAATAATCCAATCAAGAAATGGGCAGATGACATGAACAGACATTTTTTTTTATTATTTTATTTAATTTGAATTTTTTTAGTGTTCCAAAATTCATTGTTTATGCACCATACCCAGTGTTTCATGTAATATGTGCCCTCCAGAACAGACATTTCTGCAAAGAAGACATCCAGGAAACCAATAGACACATGAAAAAGTGATCCATACCATCTGGCATCAAGGAAATACAATTGAAACCACAATGAGATATCACCTCACATCAGTCAAAATGGCTAAAATTAACAAGTCAGGAAATGACAGATGCTGGCGAGGATGTGGAGAAAGGGGAACCCTCCTACACTCTTGGTGGGAATGCAAGCTGGTGCAGCCACTCTGGAAAACAGCATGGAAGTTCCTTAAAAAGTTGAAAATAGAGCTACCCTACATCCCAGCAATCCCACTACTGGGTATTTACCCTAAAGATACAAATGTAGTGATCCAAAGAGGCACATGCATCTGAATGTTTATAACAGCAATGTCCACCATAGCCAAAATATGGAAAGAATCTAGATTTCTGTCAACAGATGAATGTATAAAGATATGGTGTACACACACACACACACACGCAGGAATAATATGTAGCCATCAAAAGGTATGAAATCTTGCCATTAACAATAACATGGATGGAACTAGATAGTATTATGCTGAGTGAAATAAGCCAATCATAGAAAGACAATTATCATACAATCTCTTTGATATGAGGAATTTGAGAGGCAGGGCAGGGGATTGCGGGTGTAGGGAAGGAAAAAATGAAACAAGATGGGATCAGGAGGGAGACAAACCTAAGAGACCTTTAATCTCACAAACAAACTAAGGTTTGCTGGGGTATAGGGGGATAGGGATAGGGTGGTTGTGTTATGGACATTGGGAGGGTATATGCTATGGTGAGTGCTGTGAAATGTATAAGCCTAATGATTCACAGACCTGTATCCCTGGACCAAATAATACATTGTATGCTAATAAAAATAACTGAAAAGAAATTGTGACTTGAACTAAATATATCTATCACTGAATACCAATATTAAATTATAGATGTCAAGGTAATTTTATACTCATCTTTGGAAGTTATATTGTTTTGGAAAAGAGAGGGAAAATAATGATATACAAATGAGGCTATTTGGGAGGAAATGTACTGAAGCTAGAAAGGATAGAAAATGGGATCCAGGAAAAAGAGAAAGAGATAATTTGCTACAGAAATATAATGGGAGTGATACTGGATGGTTTGTTCCTATCATTTTCCCAATATTTTGAAGTTTTTCTTTCTTTCTTTCCTTTTTTTTTTTTTTTTTTTTTTGTAATGTATATACAATTCACAGAAAGGACTGATTCCAATTCTGAGTAGTTAGTTCAAATACAGACAGCACCTATTCAACTGAAAGACAATTAATAGGCTTAAATAATTCAGTAAGAGGTAGAGCTCTGAGCTAGAGTTCACTGCACAGAGTTCACCCCAGAAATTTAAAGGCATCCTAGGAAGAATATTGGACCTTCCCTTAACAGTGCAATAGAACTTTGAGCTAATGATATCTAGATCTTAAGAGCAGGAAAGACTCAGATATCAGTTAGGTATATTAACATGAGCTTAGTTAGGTAAATTATAAGACTGTACTGATGATAAATCCCTACATTTTAAATCATTCCAGACTACCAAAATAGTAGAGACCACTTCAAGTATTTCCAACAAGAGGACTTTTAATTTGTTTACAAAAATGATAGAGAAACTGAAAATTAAACAAAAGAAAGCCACTATCAGGAGGGATAAAATGAAGAGGAGGCTTAACTCAAGCCATAGGTCAGTGTTAACATTTATCTACATATATCTCCAATCTCTGAAAGCTGAAGATGCTAGACACTGCTAAACGCCTAGGAAGGTATGAGGGTGAGTATCCTATATTTTCTTTCATTCTTTCCTATCTATGCCTTCCATTGTTCCAAATCACCAGAACCAGATGATTGTGTTGCCTGGGAAATACAGAATTAGCATTCCTGTTACATAGAGCAGAGTAGGGGAAAACACATCTGGCTTGGCCACAATTTATATTTAAGGAGGATAGTGTTGCTAAATAACTTCTAGAAAAAAGTTAATCTAGAAGTATGAATTAGCAATGAAGATAGAATTGCCATCAAACAATTTTTCCCAGCAATAGCTGTGATCTACACTGATTTCAGAGCTCGCTTAGGATGCCACTGCTGTTAAGGAAATTACATTTGGAAAGCCATTTAATGCTCTGTATATACCCGCTTCAGCTCAGATCTCATTGCATTGCTATATTCCTAATCTTTCACTGATTCTGGAGCAGTATAATTTTAATATTTAAATTGATTGTATGAATCTTCTAGATGTAAAGCAACCCAGTATTGAACTTCATTGTTGAATTTTCTTCCCATTCTAGGATCTCTTTATGCTCAGCCTTATATATCAGAGACAGGTGAACAGAGTCATATTTTTGAAGTAGCTGAAGACTGGTGAATTTAAGATGTCTTATCCCTTATTCGAAACATCTTGCTAGGGAATAACCAATTACTAGTATCTTAAGTTTTTTGGTAAAACTAAGAAAAAAATTTACTTCCACCTCCTTCATCTTTTCTGTAAGGATTAGGACGATAACTTCCAGTAGTAAAGACAGGACTGTACCTTCCTCTTTCACCTTTGAGGTCAATAAAGTCGCTATAATCAAAGACTTCTCACCTTTATTTTTCACCATGCATATCTGACAGTTCCTCACACCCAAGAAAAGTAAATTTCACTGGTGGTAAGTCACAAGATGATTAGATATATTTATATCTATTTTTGTTGTTAACATTCCACTAAAACACAGTTAGTAATAAACTGACAGGACAGCCATTTGATTTTCTCACCCTTATTACTTATCATTACTTATTAGTTTTCAAAATATTTTCTTTATAATGTGGAGGAAGTTTCTATAACAAAGGTAGCATGAAAATTTCAGCTGGAAATAGGCTATGAATTGATGGTATATGTGTGAATTTGTTTTATTTCTTCTTTATCTTCTGTCACTGTTACACATAGATCTGGGTTTCAATGATTGGCTTATTTTATAACAGAATAAATATGATTTCATTTATGACATCCTCTATGAAAGGAAAGTATAGTTCTTAGGTTTGGCTATTGCTTTCTTATTTTTCTTTGTTTTTGTTTTTGTTTGTTTGTTTTGGTTTTGAGGTTTTTTTGGGGGGGTATTATATTTTGAAAACCCAAAGTTTTCTCTAATGATTAACAGATTATGATTTTATTTACCCTTGGGGAAAACTTATTTTCCTGAATTTGAGGTAATAACTTCCTAGTGTTAGACTTCCTAGTTTTCCAGTGTAGGCTTGAATTCTGTTTTCCTCCAAACTGATAGATGTCGAAAATCTATCAAAAGTGTTAAGGATGTCAAAAGTTATAGCAACATCACTGCACCAAGTAAGAGTCCATTAGAAAGGCCACTCAGTTCTGTTCTTGCAAGTGTTGTTCATTAAACTGAGTCAAGAAATGTTCAATAAAAGGAAAAAAAAAATTAAAGCTGTTCCTGACAAAGGTAGATCACCAAAAGGAATGATTCAGGATCACAGCACTGAGAGACACAAAATAATCCCCAAGAACCAATTCACTGAATGTACAGTATAGCAAGATGGCTATTTGGTTTGAAAAGAAATTTTAAGAAAACTTCCACACATATACATATGTCCAAATTAAAATATGTTTGTCCAAACTGATAGGTCAGGGACCAAGCATTTCCCCTCCCAGGAGAGATTTTCCTCTGTCTGTCTCTCTCTTCCCCAACCCCCCCCACCCCTAGGCCATCTGGCTGGAATTCCTTTAACTCTTTGTCCATCAAGACCCTAATGTTTGTGGAGCTATTTTAAATGTCTTCACTTCCCTAATTTACAGCCTCACATTCATCAATCTGCTGAGAAACTTGAAAATATTCTTTTAGATCTGTGTTTTAAAGAAGAAAGTAAAATTATGCAGAGAACTATGTTTTTCCCCTGTCACATCCAACACAGATTTAGTTTTCTATGTTTTGTTTTGTTTTTTTTTTGAGTATTAAAAAAGTAAAGCAAACATTGTTTTCAACAGTCAGCATCTATTGTGCAAAGTGCTATATGGTAAACACAGCTTTCTGAAATCAAACTGGGTAAGATTCAGACATTCAGCAAGCTATGAGGTGAAAACTAAAATATCAGAAAGGGTATTTCACTTTAAATCCTTGCCTGTGGTGATCTCCATGATTGAGGTTGTGAACTTGAACTTCCATTAAAATTAAGAACAAAATAAACAAAACAAAAAATTTACTAAGGTTTTGAAGAATTTTATTACACCAAAATTTTGTTACACCAAACTATAGTGTTCCTGAAAATTTTAGAAATATCTGAGCTGCTAGAGATAAAATTTATGATGAGAACTAGAAATACTCACTGCCTTGAATTTATATACCATGGAAAATATTTCATCATCTTCTCAGCTACTATTTTTTTTTATTACTATTGTACTGTCTATAGGATTTTTCTTTTAAACATTTTTTGCCAATTCACTATTTTGTGTGCTCTTGTCCATTATTATGCAACAAATACATATATTTTTTCTTTGTTTTTTTAGTTAATTAAATAATGCACATAGGTTATTTTTTTTAAGATTTTTATTTATTTATCAGAGAGAGAGGGAGAAAGTGAGCACAGGCAGACAGAGTGGCAGGCAGAGGCAGAGGGAGAAGCAGGCTCCCTGCTGAGCAAGGAGCCCTATGTGGGACTCGATCCCAGGACGCTGGGATCATGACCTGAGCCGAAGGCAGCTGCTTAACCAACTGAGCCACCCAGGCGTCCCTGCACATAGGTTATTATTAATCAAATTACTATAGCCAAACAATTTGGTTTTTGTAGGATATAAGGTTTTTGAGGAGCCCATCCCAGATTATGAAAACTGTTTGAATTCTGAGGAATTTCTGTGAATTGGCCAACTGCACAAATAGGTGTCTCTTATAATTGTGGATAGAACTGTGTACATAATTTGCAGGGCCTGCTACAAAATGAAAATGTAAAGCCTCTTGTTAAAAATATTTTCAGACTTTTAAGATGGTACCAGCAAAGCTTGAAACCAAGAGTGGGAACTTTCTAAGCTAGAAGCCCTATAAAATTACACAGTCACAGGCCCAAGGAGCTGGACTTATGTGTGGACAGTGAGAATTATGAAATAATATTCCTGTTCATTTGGTAATTTTCTGATCTTTTGTTTTAAATATTCGTCTGTAAACAAGCTATTTCCTTTTGTTGTTGTTTATTATCTCATCTATTATTCTTTCTTTTGAACTCCTCTGCATGTCGTTGTTGTTGTTATTGTTTCTCCAAAGCCTTAAGTGAATGAAATGTGGAGAGAGGGTAGTTCAGAGTGGTAGCACATAGTTATAACTAAGGAATAGAAAAGTCCTCCATGGCTTTTTTTCCCCACTTTAATTTGTAATCTACCTAACTCCTTGTACCTTTATGGAATTTATCCATAGAAAGATTTCAAACAACTGGAACATCTACAGGCAGATTATGTGTGTTTCTGCATATATAAGTGTTGAATTTCAAATCTGGAAAAAGAAGGATGTTTTCTTTTAATGTTGAGGGATGTGTGTGTGTATATATATATATATATATATACGCAACAAAAACATTTTTCTTTGTTTTTTTAGTTAATTCAATAATGCACATAGGTTATTATTAATCAAATCATTATATATAATATATATAGTATGTATATATATATACACACACACATAAAAATTATGTGTATTAGGCAAATTTATAAAGGCCTTTAATTTCTAGGCCTTATATATATAATTATGTGTATATATATATATATATAATTATATACTTTCAATTTCCTATTATGGTGGACTGTAAGGAAAAACAAAAGTAAATAATGTTTATAGAAAATCAACATATTGATTTTCTGATAATGCAGTTCCCTTGATTTCTTGATAATTAATTCTTTTTGCATGTGAAGTTTTGTAAACTTTTAATTGAGTTTTGGAACTCAAGAGTCAACTAGACAGAATATCAGGACTCACAGTGCCCCTATTTATTGGTTTGTATGTAACACACTTCTCTGGTTTAATTGCCTTAATTCTCTACTATCAAGTACTAGTGTGATGATAATTATAATGATAATGATGAGGGTGGAAGAGATATTTAATAACACAAAATTGTACCTTGAAACAAGCTGACAATAAGTATAGTCCATGGAGCATAAATGTTAAAAACTCAAAAGCACTCACGTTCTCTAAGTGGGTAGTCTTTTATTTAATGTTTGGTTGAAGCTCCTAAATACCTTTCAAAATATATTCTGAAAGGGCTTATAATGGAAAGATTGTCTGCCTTATCAAAGCAATTATTAGATCCTGTTCCAGACCTAGGAAATGTATCTCTACTCCCAAGAGCCACACTTATTTATGTATATATAACTACCATATATAGAGTATAAAATACTAAATGATTAAACCAATTGACATCTTTTGAGAATTTTTTCAGGTTCTATCAAAAGCACTTTAATTTGTGAGAGAGAGAGAGAAAGAGAGAGAGAGTGTGTGTGTGTGTTGGAGGGAAGGGCAGGGGCGCCTTGGTGGCTCAGTCAGTTAAGGGTCCTGCTCTTGGTTTCAGCTCAGGTCATGATCTCAAGGTCCTGAGATAGAGCCCTGCATCTGGCTCTGTGCTCAGCATGGAGTCTGCAGGAGATTCTCTCTCTCCCTCTCCCCCTCCCACCCCCCCTCAAATAAATAAATGTTTAAAAGTTTGTTTTGTTTTGTTTAGTATTTTGTTTTTGCTTTATTTTCTACCACATCCTAGGAGATAATGGTCATAATTATACTTACAATGAAGGAACTGAGGCTTAAGGAAGTTAGGCAAACTTTAAAAAAGTAAATTTACACAAGATGTTAAAATATTTTTTGACACTTCATAATTTACAATGTGTTTTCCTATTTAGTTTGCTATAATAAATACCTCTCGGGCAGTCACTCTTACACTCTAATAGTAATAATTTTTGGTAACGCATTTTCCTTGCCATCATGAAGCTTACACTTCAGTGGAAAGGAAAGAAATTATGGTATGTACTGTATTTCTATAACTGACATGTAAATAAGTTGTTATGAGAGAATAGAGGAGGGTAAGGCAAACCAGGATCATTTCATAGGAGAAATGCCATTTGTGCCTTTTCTTCCAGGCAATATTAGTATTATACAAGAAAAGGAAGAAGGGTGGTAAAGTTTGTGTATGCACAAGAAATAATGGAGTATACTTTGTTTAAAGACTTGAATGCAAAACAAACAAAAGTGGGAGCTGAACCTGGAAAATGTAAATTATGTGTATTAGGCAAAATTATAAAGGCCTTTAATTTCTAGTTATGTACATGGGATATCTCTGTAGAAATGGTAAATAGAGAAATAGAAGTAGGATAGGCAAAAAAGACATTACTTAAAAGGCAAAAGTTAACAAGTACCAGAAATAAAGCAGGTATGTTCACCAAGCCTATTTCACTTTTCTCCTGGGCACAAAGTTGCATCATACTGATGAAACTCTTTTAAAATTACAATTCAGAAAATGAGACAAAAAAATTGTTGGGACACATACATAACTGTGCAATTTATTATGTAGACAAACATATATATATATATACATATATATATATATATATGTATATATATATATATGTACATATATGTATATGTATATATATGTATATATATATGTATGTATATATATATGTATATATATATATATATAATTCTAAACACTTTACCAAATTCACCAATGAATTTATGGAAAAGATTTACCTTCTGTTCAGATTTGGTAAAGAGGGAAATCCACAGTGGCTTTATGAAATGCTTCATCTCCAAGGCAATGTTTGACCTCGTACCAGCTAAAGTGTGACTCCAGAACACATTAAGATGATTTTAACATTTTTTCTCTCAAAAAACACATCAGCCTTGTGAAAAATATTTTCTCCCCAAAACAAAGGGAACATAAGATGTTGGATTAGAAACAAAAAATAATTATGGAAATATATTTTTCATTGTTAGATATTTATAAAGTTGAGTTAAATACTTATTTTATTTTCATCATTTATAGGATGGTTTATAAATAAAATTTCTTCTTAGAAATGGATCCTTTGTCACTTATTCTACCTTCTATAATCCATACCCAGAGTGATCTTGGAAGCCTTATATCAAAATGGCAATATGACTAAAATCTGAGTGTATTAATAACTACATGTTCTAATTCCTATCACCAATTGGCAGAATTAATTTTAGAATTTTCATTAATGAATTTTTTTTTATTATTTTAAGCACTAAGTTTTTGGGAGTGTACCTTTAATAGCTGTTAGCATTATCTTGATATTCAACAGTATTACAGAAAGGAAATAAGAAGAAAGATGGGAGAAACATAGGCAGTTGGTCAAGGTGGTTTTTATAAAATTGAGAAGATAAAACCAAAATTTTACTTCTAGATAATGAGGATCATGAAAATACAATGCCAAAAATGGGGTGCATAGGAAGACAATAAATTCCCTCTGAAAGATAATGATGCATGGTCTGGGTGTACGATTAGGGTTTAGTGAGAGAGGGCCATCAAAATATTTTAAAAAATAAATAAATAATATTTGGAAGCATTTTGATAGCTTATTAAATCAGCAAATTAGTCACTATATGGGGACAGCCACAGTTATTTTTTTTATTCCTTTATATGTACTGTACAATATAGTATTATTTACAAATTACATGCTGGGAAGGACATATTATTTTTAACTTTTAGAGTATTTATAAGTTTCATGCTGTTTTTTTTAAGAGTATGTCTATGTTCTGGTATCTAAAAGGACAACTAGAAATTTGGAGATGATGCTCAGGAGAAAAAAACAATTCTGAAAATATAAGACACAGTAGTCATCCTCTTAGAAATGATTGCTAAAACCATGGGATTGCATAATCTCTTAGAAGATACCATAGTAAAATAACAGAATGTCATCAGTTTTACCTCTACTTAGTAAATAGGAAGAGTATTAGCAAAATTAAGAGTGATAAAGGAATGCAGCCATCAAAAAAAAAAAAAAATCCCGCCATTTGCAACAACATGGATATTACTAGAGAGTATTACACTAAGTGAAACAAGTCCATCAGAGAAGGGCAATTATTACATGATCTCTCTGATATGATGAATTTGAGAAATAAGACAGAGGATAATAGGGGAAGGGAAGGAAAAATGAAGCAAGATGAAACTAGAGAGAAAAAAACTAGTGAGACTTGTGAGAAAAAAAAAAAGAGTAATCAAGGAGTAGGAGCAGAAGATAAAAAAAAGAAGAGAGATAATAGCAAATCTCACCATCTTGAATATCAGACTCACACCTATGGGATGTACCAGGAAAATCATTCTAGCTGATTGGTCAAAGTGGACAAAAAATCTGCCATGATTTATATCTTGGTCCAAAAGCAAGTTGAACCCACATAGATACATGATGAGTAGATACATGATTAGTAAAGCCGTGTTCTTTATACATTTCAACTAAAGAGTGTATATAAGGCAAAAACAATGAAAGAATCAGAGAATGGTCACTTTCACCAAAGGTTCAGCCCCAAATGTTATGGCTATGGCATACTTTGTCTACAAGAAGAAAGGGGGAGCTGAGATATAACTAGTTTCTAAGGATTTGTCGAGAGCTATGGAAATGAAGGTCTTAGAAAGAAAGAAGAAAATCAGTCCTGGGTCTAAAACATCAAGGACAATTTCAGACAATGCACTTTTCAAGCTGTGAATATTTTAGTATGCTAGCTGAGTGAAACACATATTATGGAATGTAACATGAGAAGAATTTCTGAAGAACATCTAAGAGGAGTTTTGAAGGAAACAAAATACTTTGACAGAAAAAAAAAAAGAAGATAACAGCATGAATAAACATGTAATATGTACCACAAACATGCTAGAGAGGATAATGGATATATTTCTCTCTCTCTCTCTCCGTTTTTGTTTGTTTGTTTGTTTTTTGTTGTTGTTTGTTTTATTTTGTTTTGTTTTTTGTTAAGAGAAAGAAAATGACAATGAGTGACCTGAGTTGAAATCAAAAGATCAGAGTGGAGGCTTAACCAGCTGAGCAACCCACTCTCTGGGGCACAGACAGACTTTCTTGGTTTAATATAAAGCATCACAATTTATAAGTTATTTGACCATAGGCAAGTTATGTGTCCCTCATTTATTCATAAGTAAATAGGTAAAAGAATAACTTGTTGTTCAGATGATACGTTTCAGAAAGAGTAAACAGGGAACCTATTAATAATTATGATGTAACCACAGGTACCTAACTTAGACAAACTAAGGCATCTAGTCACCCTATTCAGTCAGTGAAATATTGAAGTTAAGAAGATTTGTGTTTGCTGTTTTCTCTCTTCAGTGTTTTCAGTGTTGTTTTTATCCCAAAAGATAGTTCAAAGTCTATATAATAAGTTCCACCATTACTGTACTCTCTGTATTCTACCCACCAAACAATGAGCTCCTAATACTCTAGGCTAAACTTTTCTGTAATCAAACCTATCCAATTTCCCCCTTCATGCTTGTGACCTCAGCCATCAATCATTTATTTATTTATTTATTTATTTTCAAAGAGGGGTTAACAATATAAAATAACTTGATCTGATAGTTCTATGGTTATCCTTTAATTATAACAGGGCACAGAGTCATAATGTCTTAAATTCAAGGATAAGGTCTGAGAACTAGAGGACAAATAAGAAATCCTGTTTGTGCTACAGGATGTCCTTAAATCCTTCGGGTCTTTAAATCCCTTGGCACAGACAAGTGTACTTCCCTTCTTCGCTTACTTTTTAAAAACTTGCTTGGGAAACCCTGGGGATAATAGCCTAGTTCCAAATTCAGTATTTGTTCATAATAGCTACGACTCCCCAAGAAACAGTGAATAATCTTTGGTAAATTGCAATCACCTCAACAATAAAATGAGGTTATTTCCTTAAAAATAGTACAATATTTTCATGAATATAAGAAACAGAAATGTTGAATATTTAGCATATTGCCTGATATACTGAATATTCAATATATGCTACTTGGCTATCATTAATATTATATCACGAATTGTGGGTATTTATGCTGTTTCCTAATAAATAGTTTTAAAAATGTATAATGCCTTCCAGTGAGGAATTCCTAGATATTTTATGTTGTATTTCATTCTTCTCTCCATTATATGTATAAGGATTCATAAAATGAAACAAAACTCTGGGGCCTCTGCTCTTTAAATAACTACTATAATCCCAGTTATAAAACTATATAACCATCGTAAACAAATTTCCAAATAAATAAGTATGGATAAACTCAAGACTTTCTATTCCCAAGATACAAATAACACTCAGACTATAATGTGGGCCATTTCTTCATCAATCATATATACTCTCAGTTGCTAGTGTTAGTGTTCTCTCTTGTACCTGATGTTTCCCAATTTAAAACATGGTAATATTTTTTCAGTTTCCAAAGTGAATTCTAATTTGTCAGTCTATAGAATTTTACTTCTCTGAGCAGTGGACAGAGAAAAAAAAGTGTAAAAAAGTGGACACATTTTACAGTGGACAGTGGGGCATATTCATATTTCTCTAAAACTAAGTCTTCAATGTCATTTCCATATAATTAATATTCCATTATTCTAACGCAAAAAAAAGAAGAAATATAAATTACATGCATGCATTAAGAAAAAAAATGAGAAATAAGCAGTGGAAGCAATGTAACAGACCACCAAACATTGTTCTCATTACATCTATAAACACATTAGCTAGTTCCCATCTCCAATTCTTATTTGTTGTGGTCTCAGCAAGACTCATTATTTCCTGGTTTTCTCAGTTTTTTTTTTTTTTTAAAGATTTTATTTATTTATTTGTCATAGAGAGAGAAGCGAAAGCAAGCACAGGCAGACAGAGTGGCAGGCAGAGGCAGAGGGAGAAGCAGGCTCCCCGCCAAGCAAGGAGCCCGATGTGGGACTCGATCCCAGGACGCTGGGATCATGACCTGAGCCGAAGGCAGCCGCTTAACCAACTGAGCCACCCAGGCGTCCCGGTTTTCTCAGTTTTAAAATGGTGTTAATTATATATACTTTACATAGTTATATATTCTTTACATAGTTATGTACATGTTATGTAGTTAGTATAGTAATTAAATGAGTTAGTTTAATTTAAGTTTCTAACAAAATTCCTGCCACATAGCAAAAGTCCCATAAATTGAGGTTGTTTTTGTTTTTGTTTTTTGTTTTTTGTATTTTTTAAGTTTTATTTATTTATTTGACAGACAGAGATTACAAGCAGGCAAAGAGGCAGGCAGAGAGAGGAGGAAGCAGGCTCCTTGCTGAGCAGAGAGCCTGATGCAGGAATCCATCCCAGGACCCTGGGATCATGATCTGAGCGGAAGGCAGAAGCTTTAACCCACCGAGACACCCAGGCGCCCCTAGATTGAGGTTGTTAATAGTATTTTTTTTTATAGGTTCTTCATTGCCTTCTGCAGATATTGATTAAATTGAAGATTTGGAATATTTAAAACTTTGGTTCTCACTGATGTATTAAAATGTTCTAAAAAAGTTGGTGCATTCATACTAAAGCAGGAACCATGCTGAACTTAAAGCAATCTCAGCATTCCATAACCATTTTCCTCTGGAATCCTAGATAAAGGGGCCTCTTTGTATATTGTTTTTTAGTTCATTGCATTAAACGGAGAAAGATTTAGGAGAAATACTCTTGAAAATAAGACAGAATTAATAGGAAAAATAAGTTAAGACTGCAAGTAAGGTAAAGTGATTATAAAAAGGCTAATACATATAATCAATATCTATTTTGGGTTATTGCCACCACCTCTAATCCATTGCCTACCTTGGTTTTTGCCCTTCTATATTCCACTCTCTCCCTAGCAGCCAGAGTGCTTTTTGTAAAATATGAAATAAATTATGTGATTTTTCTGTTAAAAATCCTCAGGTGCTTGCATTACATTTAAAATACAATCTAAATTCTTCATCTTGGTTTACAAAACCTGCATGATCTATTCCTTGACTAACACTCTCACGTGAATGCAACCCATTCTCTTCCTAGCTCCTTAGACTTTACCCTTTACTTTCTATTCTTGGAATACATTTATGTTCATTCCCAGAAAAGATACTTTGTACTTGCCATTTCCTCTTCCTGGAAAGCTCTGGGTCTCGATTTCAGCACTACTGTGATATTTTTATAATTCAGATCTTAACTCAATGATGTCTCTTTTGAGAGGCATTCCGAAACCACCAGATCAAATATAGTTAAACCCCTTCCCTGTCCACAATTCACTGTTCACAATATCACTCTTGCATTGTCTTAACATTTGTTCCTTTCTGAAATTCCTATTCATTCACTGTCCTACATGTTGACTACAAGCTCCCTGAAACCAAGTTTGTTGCCCTTTCCACTGTTGTATTTCTAAGCATGCTGAACATTATTTCCTAAATGGAAGTAACATAACACATATTAGTTTAATGACCTGGTTTAAAAAAAATATGAATTAGAAGTTTGTTTACAGAATTTCGTCAGTAAATTTGAAAAAAAAAATGAAGGAAAAATATTCAATGGCAACAAGCAAGGCAGAGCGTGTCTCAACCTTCACGACCTAAAATATATTGTACAACAACAGCAATTTAAAAACAGTAGGTATGGACAGAAGTATTAATAAACACACCACTGAAGTAGTGTAATTGGTACACTACCAAAACAATTCATTCATCACTAAATTGTGTATAGTTTAATTCTTCCTTTTGGCCCTTCCTCTGGATCCCCTTTGACATGCCTTATTTTAGGTTCTCATCATCCCACCCTGTCTTTTAATTAGATAATGTCTTTAAAATATGAATTTTATTCTTGTTGGAATCCAGCATCAGTGGAAAATCATTCTGTTGTAATCAGACTTGCTTATTCACACATACATATTAAACAGTGCTGTAAAAAAATAAAGTGAAAACCTCACTTTGTTTTTTACAATGTCTTTAAAAAAGTACTGTGTCATCACCTTAATAGGCAAAACTTAACAATAATCTGTTTGATAACGGGGCTAGGCAAACTAAGGCTATGGACCAATCCAGCCAGCCATCTGTTCTTCCAAATATCTTATTGAATCACATCCACACCCATTTATTTATACATCATCTATGGTTGCTTTAATGCTACAAGGATAGAATAGTTACAGAGGAACTATATGTCCTACAAAGTCAAAATATGCATCATGTGTCCCTTTACAGAAAAAGTTTCCTTGTTCCTGCTTTATACCATTGGTTTGTAGTGATAAGAAGCCATACGTTATTCAAATCACATTGTTGCAGCAGCTTTATAATATATACCTCTCTAGCTTTATAATATATACCTCTCTTTCTTCTCCCATGCAATGTAAAGATTACCTCTTAAGAGCCCTTATTAGCCTTTAAACATTGGTGACATTGGCGAACAGACATTACTTCATTTTGACTAGCTTCTTAATAAAACTGTTTATTGACAAGTTACCTTGTTTAGCAGAAAGCCAATAAAATGCAGTATAAATCAGTAGATTATGCTACTTTAAGCTTCCAAAGAAATGATTAGTTTCTCTGAAGGGGTGGGAGATTACTGCCATTTCTAAATAACTTTGTACCTAGAAACAAAGATCTTTAATTTGTTGCACACAGCTATTAACACACAGCCTCTTGACACAGTGTATATACAATAAAAACTGCAGATTATAAGAAAGTTTAAGATCCTGATGTTTATATAAAAGTACAAGGTTTTGATGCTTTTCTAAACTTCCATAATTAATTTTTTTGGCATTTCATTCATGGTCATTGGAAGAGGTCTCATTTGGAAAAGAAAGGTTATTTTGACAACCCATACCAGGCAAAGATCCCTTCGAGGGGGGATCTTGAGATCCCTGTTTCCAAACAATATCCACAGAAAATGAAAATTGTAAATTCACTGGTGATTCCCCATGTATAAATAAAGTGGCTAATATAGTCAAAATGAATTTTATTTGGAACTAAGGTCCTTTTCTAGAAGCATATAACTTATCCATAAAAAATGTTTTATTTTGTTTTTTTTTTAATTTAATTTAAAGGCTTCAAGCTTTCTTTATGGTTGGAATTACAAAAGATGAAATTTTTTTCCTTCTGTAATAGAGTTTCTAGCCTCTTTAGCTCTTCAAAAATATTAGTTATGTCTTAGGATCAGAGAAAAATAATACCAATTGCCAGAGATTGTTTTGTCCTTCATCATGTCAATAGCCATTCTTCACTGGTCATTCTGATCTCTTCTTTAAACTTCCTTGAATTTTCTCTGCCTACACACAGACAGTTATGATTCATAGAACACAAATTTCAGAGCTAGGCATGTCAGCACCACATTAAATTCATGGTCATTGTTATCAAATGATCCTTAATATGGCAAAACAATCTTGCTTTATTTTCTAGTCAGATTGTTCTTTCCCTCAGAGCTATAGTTACTTGAAAACTATTCAGCAAAACAGAGTTGTCGAACCTGCACAGGTTGGACACACATGAGCCAACTATGGCTTTGAAACATAGGTGATCTGAAGGAAAGGAGTTAAACTCTTTACCTCTCAGCTTTCTTTTCTGAAAAATGGTGATAATAATAAACCTATACCATACACTTGTAATAGCATTAATGGCATCTGGTATATAGTTAGCCCTAATGAAACACATTATTGTCAACATGCTGCCCATCACCCTCCTTCCCCTCCTCATTTTCAAGCATCTAACTCATTTGCTTCTCTTCCATTGAGAAAGTAGATCCAATTCAATAAGAGTGCCCCTATACATCACTGTCTCCCCTTTTATCATGTTTCTTCCTATCTAAAGCCTATCTCTTTCAATCCCCTAGTCTCTATATCTTTCTACGGGATGCTATTCATTGTTAAACTATTTGCTCTTTCTGGATCTGTCCTGAAAGATATAAATATTTTTCATCAAAAAATAAATTGTGAAACTACAAAACTTCTGTCTTATGATTCCTTTTGCATAAACTCAGCTTTTGGTTCCCCTTGCCTTTTGGGGATTTTCACTATTATTAATCACTGGGTGCTTCACAATCTGTATAAATTCCTTTACCTTAATAACACTTCTATAAATAGTTCCTTCATTGAAATGTCATATTTAAACCCTTTGTGTGTTCTTCTGCCTTGTGCCAATGTCACAAGTGACACCAATACCTGTGAGCTTCATGGAGTCAGCAGGAGTACTAGGCTAACAGTTTCAAGATGTTTTGATCATTCAGACTCTATTGGTGGCTTAGTACATGCAAGTTACTAAGAATATTGAATAATTTGCAATGAATAGCGACTGAAGACTAATAGGAAGTAAATGACCTATATTTCATGTATTTATGTCTTTCATGGGAAAAAAAAAAAAACTTGCTTTTTATCTCAGGAACTAATTTCTCTTCTTTTCCAAAATAAATACCATTTCCAATCCTCACTTTACCCTCAATGCTAGAATATTTACTCTTCATCATTACATATTTAAAAAAAGAAGCAAATGAATCACTGTCCTTGTTTCCTTGGCCACAATTGCAGATGTCCCACAGAGGAAAAGGCACATTACATGTAAGAGGCACCTGTATTTCTTTTCACTAAGACACATTTAACTACTCATCTTTTGAAGCACAAAGGAAGCATAAAACCTTATGAAACACACCTTTTCAAATGCTAAAAATCAATTTGTCTGATAATTATATTGTGGGATAGTTCTTATTATAGTAATTATACACTTAAAATTCTATGCTATGTTATATTTAAATTCTATGCATCTACTTTCCGTTTTTCTTGTTCCTGCCTCCCACATCCTATGGCATTTGTGGAGATTACAAAATTGCAAATGCCAGATGGCAATATGATCATTAAATTTAAGCCAATTTCTTTTTCAATCATGAAACAGAAAGATCAAATTTGTAAATGTTTCTATTCTGGTTATTATTTCTATCTACATGAGAACAAAGAGTTGGACTATTTAAAAACAAATTATATCTGTAGACCATAGTATTTTCTTTTCTCAACTAAAGTCACATTTATGGTTCTTAGGTTTGATTGGCTAAATAATAATCTATCCTCTGAACAGAGAAAGTAATATAAAGTATTTTATTCTACATAGCTTATTGAAAAAACAGTTTTGATAGCATTTGTTGATATGCAAGTAAGCATAAAAATTTCAACAAAAAAATCATTCCTCACTGAAAGGTGACATCAACAAGAGAGTGGAATAGGAAACCCCAAGCCCTTCTTCACCCACCAAGATATCCATTCAATAATATATGGACCAATTGCTATTATAGGGAATAATATCCTATTATAAGATATACAGAAATCAGTAAAGAGGCTCGTATACCCCAAACTGAACACAAAAGCAGGCACATCAAAACTGGTAAGACAATTTATAGTATCCACTTGCTAGAGTCCCTCTGTCAGGCTCAGCAAGGTACAATCAGAAGGAAATGAGAAACTATTAGATTCTCCTTCAGGAGAGAAAGAGAAGACTGGAACAGGCATTGAATATTCAGACTTTGAAGGGCAAATCAATGCACTGGTTTCTGTTTTATTTCAACTAAGTACTACAGAAAAGAGTATCTCTTTAGAGAGCACTGAGAACAAAAGCAATGGTTTGAATTAACATGAAACTCACTTGCCATTGACCTTCCCCCTGGCCTAGCATAGAGTCTTGCCCAATTCAGAGCACTGATGGAAACCATCATAATCTAGATCCCTTGGGGGCTGATGAACATACAAAAAGTGAGCTCCAATGGACTGTAGTACAGAAAGCACAGGCCAATAGTTTGGTGCTTCTTCCAGGGGTGTGGGCATGGAAAAAGAGTGGAACATATGTCCAATGTTCCATCTTTTTGGTTTGTTGCTTAAGGGATTAGTTTCTATCTCACCATCTTGAAGTGCTGAAACCAAGCATAGCATAGATACCTGGAAGCCACTGAGAACAAAAAAGAACTGGGTTGCTTATGGAAGTCCAAAGAACCTGCAGCGCTTCAGATAAATGTCACATGGAACAAGGTGTTAGAAACTCTTGGAAAAAGGAAACTGAGAAAATCCCTCTAATTGGGAAATCACACACACACATACAAGTACAGAGAAGGCTGGTCTACAGAAAAGGTTTCAGAGGCCTCCAGAATCTCTAGAGGGCCTGACTGGTAGAGATCTTTTTATGAAGCCAGTTCATAAGGACTGGGAAATGGGGTCTCCTTGATCAAATATGTGGATCCTACCACAAAGCAACAATGCACACAAAAAAAATTGAGAAAAGATGGGATAGAAAGCTTATTTGAAGAATAATTGCTGAAAACCTCCCAAACTTTGCAAGGAAATGAGCATTCAGGTTCAAGAAACTCAACAGACCCAATTAGGATAAATTAAACTAAAATCAATCAATCAACCATTGAGACATGTTATAATAAAATTGTTGAAAGTCAAAGACAAAGAGATAATTTTGAAAGCACCAAGAAAAAAAAAATCATCACATAAAAGGAGCTACCATAAGCTTATCAACAAAATCAGACCAAACCTTACAAACCAAGGATGCCTGGGTGGCTCAGTCTGTTAAGCATCTGCCTTCAGCTCAAGTCATGATCCCAGGTCCTAGGATGGAGCCCTACATCAGGTTCCCTCCTCAGTGTGAAGTCTGCTTCTCCCTCTCTCCTCCAACCCTGCTCATGCTCTCTCTCTTTCTCTAGAATAAATAGATAAATCTTTAGGGGGGAAAAAAGATAAGACAAGACACGACGACAAGACAAGAAACCTTGTAGCCCAGAAGGGAGTGGGATGACATACTGAAAATGCTGAAAGCAAAGCAAAGCAAAACAAAATCTCTACCAACCAAGAACATTATACCCAGAAAAATTATTCTTGAAAAATAAATAAAAATAAAGATTTCCCCAGATAATGCTGAGGGAGTTTATCACCACTACATCTGCTTTACAAGAAATGCTAAAAAGGAGTTCTTCAAATTGAAGTGAAAGTTCACTAGACAGCAACATAAAACCATATGAAAATATGAAGTTCACTGATAAGGGTAAATATATATACAAATATAGATTACTATATTAATGTACAAATTATTTTTGTGGTATAGAATTTAAAAGACAAATATAACTGAACTATAAAATATGTTAAAATGGGTATGAATGTGATTTTTTACATCAATAACAAAAAAGGATGTGAGGAGAAGAAATAGAAGAGCGGAGCTTTTTGTACATGTTTAAAATTACATTATTATATCTAATGCAAGTCTCACAGTAACCACAAAAAATGCCTAAGAAATATATACAAAATAAAATGAAAAAGGAATCAAAGTATGTAACTATTTTTTTAAAAAAATCAATGAAATACAAAAGAAGATAGTAAGAAAGGAAAGCAAGAACAAAAAAGCAAAACAAAGCAAAACAAAAAAAAACAGAAGAAAACAAAATCCCTGTAAAACAGAAACAAGATAGCAATAGTAAATCCTTCCCAATGGCTGATTACTTAAATATAATGTATTAAACCCCTCAGTCAAAAGACAGAGTGGCTGAATGGATGAGAAAACAACTATATGTTACCTATAAAAGACTCTGCCTTTTATAGATATACAAGAATACACAAAGGCTAAAAGAGAAAGGATAGAAAAAGATATTTCATTGAAATAGTAACCAAAAGAGAACAGGATTCACTGTACTTATATCAGACAAAAGAGACTTAGTCAAAAATTCTCACAAGACCCAAAGATGGACATTATATAATGATAAAAAAGGTCAGTTCACCAGGAAGATAAAACAGCCATAAGTAGATATGCAGCCATTACCAGAGCACCCAAACATATAAAGCAAACACTGATAGAACTAAATGAAGAAATAGCAACAAAACAATAAGAGATTTCAGTATGTTACTTTCAACTGTTGACAGAAGCACCAGACAGAGGATCAATAAGAAAACAGAGCATGTGAACATTATAGACTTAACAGACCTAATTCTACCCAACAGCAGCAGAAAACATCTTCTCTAGCACACAAATTTTCCCTGATATATTGCAAACTCAGTCACAAAACAAGTCTTCAATTATGAGGGTTAAAAATCATGTCAAATATATTTTCTGACCACATGGGATGAAAATAAGAATTAATACTAGAAGAAAAACTGAAAAATTTACATGGGAATATTAAACAATATATTTTGAACAAGGAAAGGGTCAAAAAAGACATCAAAAGGAAAAAAAAGTTTTTTTTTTCTAATTTCTTGAGAAAATATCTTGAGACAAATGAATGTATGAATGAATGAATGAATGTAAATGAATGTATGTATGTATGAATGAATGAATGAATGTAAATACAACACCAAAACTAATGATATGAATGAAAAGAGTAGTAAATGAGTCTATAATGGTAAGTGCTTGAATTTAAAAAGAAGAGAGCTCTCAAATAAACAATCTAAATTTTTATCTCAAGGATCTGAAAAATAAAAAACAAAATAAAACAAAAAAAGACAGACTAAGCTGAAAGTTAGGAGAAGGAAGGAAACAAAAGATTAGGGCAGAAGTAAATGAAACAGAAAATAAAAAAATAATATGGAAAAAAAGTTGGTTATTTTAAAAGATAAAAACAAAGACATATCCTTAGTTAAATTAATTAGGGGGAAAAAAGTCTCAAAACTACAAATGAAAGAGGATACATTGCACTGATGCACAAAAAAAGAAAGATATAATATTAAAAAAAGATAATATAATATAAAAAAAGAAACAATAATAACAATAACAACAGAAAAGAAACCCAGAAAATAACAAGTGATGATGAGGATTTGGAAAAATTAGAATCCTATACACCATTAATGAGAATGTAAAATGTTATGAAGTCTCACCAAATAATTGTAAATGAAACTACCATATGATTCAGCAATGCTACATCTGGGCATTTATCCAATAGGATTGAAAACAAGATCTCAAAGAGATATTTGTACTTTCATGTTGACTGCAGCATTACCCACAGTACTGAGGAGGTGAAAACAACTTAAATCTCCATCAGTGGATGAATGAATAACAAAAATAAATAGGCAGACAATGGAAAATTACTCAGCCTTAAAAAACGAAAGCCTGTCATATGCTACATTGTGGATAAAATGTGAGAACATCACACTAACCATAATCAGCCAATAACGGAAGTACAAAAATACTGCATGACTTCACTTATATGTCATGTTGACAGTGGTCAAACACAAGAAGCAGAAACTGAAATCATGGTTGCCAGGGATTGAGGGAGGGGGCTATGCAAAGTTGTGCAATGAGTTTGGAGTTTCAGTCATGCATGAAGAAAATGCTCTAGAGATCTGTTCTACAACTGTTTTGTAGCATATATAGTTAACAATACTATATTATACACTTAAAAATTTTACCACAATAAAAATAAATATTGTTCCTTGTGACTAAATTAGAAACAAGGAAATTTTCAATCTGTGATTACTATCATTTTTATTATTATTTTATTATTTAACTATCATTATTATTGTGTTAACTGTTCAATAAAATGTTAGGCACCCAATCACTATCAACTTGATATACCTCATTATACACATATTTAAATTAAAATAAAGTTTAATATAAATCAAAATCTAAAATAAAATAAAAACATGAGAGTGAGCATTAAGAGACCTAAATTCTAATTCCAGTTTCAGTAGCCTAGGAGTCATTAGGTTTCAGTATTTTGATCTATCACATGGGGATAAACTGTTCTATTTCATAGCACTCTCCTAATAATGAAATATTATATTACAAAATACAATATACTAACACAAAAGAAAATTATACAAATGAACAATAGTATTTGAGCAATGATTTTCAAGTAGGCAGCAGAATTTAAAGAGTAAAGAAAACACAAAGATTCTTTTCTTTAAAAAAAATAAAAAAAGAGGATTCTTTTCTTACCTATGTCACTAGATGTCTTAAGTAAGTCACTTATTGTTTGTTTTGTACCATGGCATCAACAGAAGGCCAGCTCCTACCAAGGGTTAAAACTGAAGCCATCCAAGGCACCTAGGTGGCTCAGTGGGTTAAAGCCTCTGCCTTCGGCTCAGGTCATGATGCCAAAATCTTGGGATTGAGTCCCGCATTGGGCTCTCTGCTCAGCAGGGAGCCTGCTTTCTCCTCTCTCTCTGCCTGTCTCTCTGCCTACTTGTGATCTCTGTCCGTCAAATAAATAAATGAAATCTTAAAAAAAAAAGCAAAAGCAAAATCTGAAACCTCCCACTACCTATATGACTCTCTATCAGCCACAACAACATTTGAAATTTCACTGTTGACAGGAGAGAGGGTGATATAAGATTAACTTCATTGTAACTACCTGGGGTTACTGATAAAGGAAAAAACACAACTACCTCATAACAACCATTTTGTGCTCACTCTAAATTACGTTTTTATTATAATGTAATTGTTTTGAAGTCATATCATTAAACATTTTCCAAAACTGGCCTAGTGGCCGCACCAGATTTTTATGTGGTAGAGGGTAAAGATGAGAGGTCACTAGAAGCAGCCCATGCATAGTTTTTGTTTGTTTGTTTGTTTTCAAAGTATATATACTTTTCCTAGTCCAATCCACTCCCAGTTTATAGAACAATCTCTGGACTGATTTGGGGGCAGAAAAAGAAGGGTAGGGATAAAGACATTCTTGGTTTGAAAAATCTCTTTAGTAGATTCTGATCCATATCACCTTCCAATTTGAAAAGACCCAAGTGTGGCAGAGAAGCTGGATCCTGAAATATACATGAATTATTTGTGAACATGCTAAAATCTTGTATTTAATTCCAAATCTTACTGTAGTGGTTTGCCTCTTCTACCAGTTTCTCTCAAAGTATGCCCTATACTATTCTATCAGAATAAAAGTTCTCATTTCTAAGAATATTTCCAGATCTACTAAACCACAGTCCTGGTGAATGGTTCCTAGGAATCTATATATTAAATGGTCTCCAGCGGTAAAAGTCACCCAGAAATTTGAAAAGTCAAGTCATTGCTTTATATGAAAACTTGTATTTATAGTTATTGTTTCAGCTAACCAATTCTCATTCAAAAAAAGGCAAATGTTGTTAGTTAAAGCTACATATATTAAAGTTAACACCATATTTTAGATTTGGACTTTGATTTAAAAAGGTGAGTCATGCATCTTCACTGAACTCTTCTTATCTTACTAATCATACTTGATAATAGTGCATTCAGTTCTAGGCAATGAAGTACAGTTACTTATAGGGCAGTCACATTATAAAGTAGATCCAACATTAAGTATGATCCTGATGATCATACCCTGTTTCTTTTATATCTCAGAAGAAACATCAATTTAAAAAGCAAAACATTTTGGTTTTGAACACTATTAAAGACATAATCATCATTTTATTCATCTATAGTACTGAAAAGAATCTAAAAGCTCAAAAGTCTACTAACAGCAGTATAATAAACTGGCTCATTTTGTTTTCTAATATGTAAGATAAATGGATTATTTGCATGGTTAAACTAATAGTTTGAGGTCCCTTTATTATTAACTTAAAAGGAATAAATATGGTTTAGTTACTATATGCTAAGAAAATATAATTTTTTAGGATAGTTCTATGGTAGACTCAAGTTCATTAGATAAGTTCAATTTCAGTCTTCTACTATATATGACCTAATAATAAATACTAGTCAAATTGTAAATACTAATCCATATTTTATTCCTTTTAGTGTAAGTTTTGTTGTACGAAGTTTAATTTTACTGACAATATGAAATAGGACAATAACTTCATTAGTTTAATCTAACAATATATTATTTCAATGCCAAATATATTAATTTACTCTTTACATAAGAGAATAGTCTTTGAAGAAAAGTTTACTTGAATTAAATCAACATTAAGACTTCCAGCAGAAGCTGAATGAGGAAAAGAATTTAATAAGAGAAACATTTTTTTTTTCTTTATGCTATGATTGTCATGCTATAGCATAGCTGAATTTCAATGGCAGATTTCAAGCCTTTATCCAAACCAGACATGAACAGTGTACTGACAGAAGACAAGAGCTTTCAGGTTCAGAGACAAAGAGTTATTTTTCCTAGCATAACAAGCCACAAGAACATCAATTCTCCTTGTCCTCTGATCAAGATGACCTTAGCATTACCATTAGATTGACTAAACTTTAGACAGGTTTCTTCACGACTAGAGGTCCTGACCTCCCCTTTCTTAGAGCATTAACTTTAGAAAACTCACAATTACAAATTATTTCCCTGCCCTTTCAGATGTAAATTTGAATGTAAATCTCCCAGCTTCTTAACCAGTTTTACAACCCAGGAATGTGTTATCAATGACCTGCAAGCCATCCCTTTGAAATGTAATCACCATGAAAGATAGTGCTCTTATCTCTCAGTCTCTGCAAAGGAAGCAAAACCTAATTTACATAAACATGAATTAACAAAGATGACCTAATCCCATTGACCAACTTCCCCCACTCTAAATTTCTCCAGCACTTTTCCACTAACTAACACCAATGCTTAAGAACTCTCTTGCTTTTGGGGTGCTCAGTGAGTTAAGCCTCTGCCTTCAGCTCAGGTCATGGTGTCAGGGTCCTAGGAATGAGCCTATCATGGGGCTCTCTGCTCAGCGGGGAGCCTGTTTACACTTCCTTCTGCCTGCTTGTAATCTCTCTCTCTCTCTGTGTCAAATAAATAATAAAAAGATAATAATAATAAAAAGAACTCTCTTGCCTTTTATTTCAGTTAGGTTGAGTTCAATCTTATTCCCCCTGATTACAACAGTCCTGACCCCACCACGGTTGTCCTGAATAGTCTTCCTTGCCTGCTTAATTCTACCCAATGCATTTTTAATTTTTTTTTTCCATACCTTCTATGTCCTTTGGAAGCAATGAAAGGCCCAGGTGGATACTTGACTAATAGTGGCATTATGCCATTTCTGAGAAAACAGAAATTTAGGAAATCTTAATCTCATAAAGGCACTGCTAGCAAATATGTCTAATTTGCTCTCCAAAGTGAGAGGGAAACATCTTTATTATCCTGGTCAAGGGACAAATCTCTCTACTGAACAGGGAGATGCTATTTCTATCTTCCAAGGCTTTTACTATCCCAACACATATCCAAAAAATGACTTTATATCTAAGCAATAATACAATGTACATAACAAACAGTTTATTCATTTGGTGTATAATCATCTGAAAGTATTAAGTTGCACAATTTTATAATGAAAAGTCCATTTTTTAAATTTATTATTCAATCCCTTATTTGTTTATTTAGCCATGAATTCAATGAACTTTTTTTGATTGCCTAAAATCTACTACATACACTGAAAAAGAGTTACAAGTTTAAAGTACAGTAAATTCATGTTCTCCAGGAACTCCTATATAGTAACAAGTTAACTTGCTAATTATCTACCACATTCAAAGAAGTCAGAGACAGAATGGCAAAGATAGACCCAGAATTTCAAAGAATGAGGTTAAGTTTGGCAGGCAAAGAGAGGAAGGGCATATCTATTGGGCAGAAAAAAGGGAAACAAACAAACAAAAAAAGGTAGAATGACTTTGGTGTGAAGTATTTGGGAAAACACCAAGTACTGTCTGGCAGTGGCTAGAGTTACCTAGAAAAGTAAAAGAGATCCTATCCAGGAAAGAAAATATGGGCTATCATAAAAAATCTGTAGATTCATCTATTTGTAGATAATGGGGTACCATTTAAGCATTTTGAGCTTGATGAGGGAACAGAAGGCTGGCTGAAGACAAAGCAAAAAGCTGACACCTTGCAATCTTCCCCCACTCCCACTCCTGGATGGGACATATGTGACATTCTTTAAGAATCTCCCAACTATCTTAATGTTAATGGCTTGCTAAAAGGGAAAAACAACCTTGATACGCGCAAGGCCTCCAGTTTCTGGTACCTTGTAGATCCTCTAGTTCTATTGAAACTCCCTTTCCCTTACCTTCCTCCGACCCATGGTACATAACCTGCCACCCCTCACAACCCTGGGGCAGCATCTCTTCCTGACCATGGGTCTTGTCCCCATGCTTTAATAAATCACCTTTTGCACCAGAGACATCTTAAGAATGTTTTCTTAGCCATCAGCTCTGGACCTCTCCCCACTGAACCTCACTGAAATTCTAGAACTTCATCAAGTTGGAGAGTACCATAATCAAGATGTGGATTTCAGAAATGTCATTTGACTGTGGAATTAACTGGATTACAGAGAGGCAATATTATTAAAAAATATAAATTAAAACATTTTAATCTTGAAAAAACTATGGGATATAAACTTTCAAACTTCCCTAAACTCATAGTACATTCATTCTAAAAATAGGTTTGGTGTATTTTTATGACTCTTGATATATAGTGCCAAATTGTTCTCCCTCAAAATTGTAGAGCAGCACATCTTAATCAGCGTTTAAGATCAACACATTTCATGAAAAATAACCTAACCTCCAGATCACTCCTCAGATTCTGAAAAAGTATCATTTTGAAGATCTATGCTATCTTTCAAAATGTACACAACTTGTTTTCTCTTTTTTCCTTCATCTTGAAATAGATTACTATTCCTCAGTAAAATAGCAGATGAAGTAGTGGTTTGTATTAGGGTCTATATTTTATTAAAATAAGTAATGTGCTCTTAAAAGCTAGCAGCACATTCAGTGCAGAGTAAAGCTCACACTATGAGGGACATGAACAGGAATTGAACAACGGTTGAAGGAACAAGATTCATATTTTCTTCCATAATCCCCGTGTAAGGGCCTATTTAGCCAGAGCGGCTCCATCTCGGTTGAACAGCCATTTTGTTGTTTATGCAGTAAAACTTAACCTGACCATGTCCCCCACCCCCAGGGGACTTACTTAAAATCAAGTCTGGGAAGCTAGTAAAATATGGTGAACCAGTTCCACATAACAGAGCCCAAATACAAGGGCAGGTCAGGCCAGGTAGAGACAACCCATCACTATCTCCCTAAAAAATGTGGGCCCTGCCTTTTGGGTGCCTTTTGGGTGCCAATTCTGACCAAGGTTATAGGCTAGTTCAAATATCTACTATAGGGTAAACTAATTCAATTGGCCACCCATGTGTGACCTAGCATGACTATGAAACTTTCTCTGTGTGTTACAATCTCATTGGCCACCTGTGTGTGGCCAGGCTCAACCACATGGCCACTGCCATTTAAAAGTTAGTCTATAAGGCCAGGAGGGGTCGCCCTCTCTGTAAGAGGTGGCATCGCCCAGTCGGTTTGATTCTCGATGCTTGGGGAGAAATAAAACTTTGCTTGACCTTTGCTTTGTATCAGTCTCTCTCCTTTGATCACAAACCCTAACACCCTGGGATCTGGGACATTTATCATTAGAATGGTAGGTAAATAATATCCCCAGTACTATTTAAATTGGTCCACTCTCACTCTCAACCACATGTATTTGAAACCAGTTAAGTTAAATGAGAATAGTGAAAATCAACTATAAAAAGTTTTCAATTCCTTTTCTTTGCAATAATGCTAATTTTATTTATTTATTTATTTATAAATTTATTTATTTATTTGACAGAGAGATACAGTAAGAGAGGGAACACAAGCAGGGGGAGTGCTGGAGAAGCAGACTCCCTGCTGAGCAAGGAGCCCAATGTGGGGCTGGATCCCAGGACCCTGGGATCATGACCTGAGCCAAAGGCAGACATTTAAGGACTGAGCCACCCACATGCCCCCAGTAATGCCAATTTTAGTACATAGTTTTTGGCAAAGGGTATCATCAGTATTAAAAAAAAAAAGAGGAAAGGGTTGTTTAGTTTTTGAGTTGTATTTATTCTTCACTGTGATTTATCTATTACAATCCATTGCCTTTGAATTTATTAAAGTCATTACAATCGCAAATCAAATTTTACACAAGGAATTTGTTTGGTGGAGATGTAACAGGATGCTGATGGAAACAAGCATCCTTCCAGTTTAAGGTATAGTACAAGACACTTCCATGAAGAATTTATTTAAAAATAACAAGTTCTCTTGAGTAACCCTTATCTCCGTAACTATATAATACTGGAATTTTAGGAGAGGTTATCTGAAGGGAATTTATAGGTTTAGAGAAAGCTGTGGCATTTTCATTTTTTTTTCTTTCTTTTTTATTTTTTTCCCCTGGGAGATAGGAGAGGCCTTCACTTCCTCGTCAAAGAAGAAACACTTGTAGAGAATGAAGGTGCCTGCAAGCAGGGCACTTTCTTCCTCATCCAAATGCTTGCATAACTGCAGAAACTGATAGGCTTAATACTTCATGAGAATGTAAAATGATGCGAAAGTTCCTGACAGAGGTTGGTATATAGTCTAAGAAGTTTGAAAATGTATATGAACCTCGAGACTGTTCTCTGCTAGAGAAGTCAAAAGGCAGGAATCTTGAGAAGCTTTCCATGGCAAGGTGAGGAGAGAGGTGACAGCAATTAATCAAATTTATCTCCATTATTGGGCAGTATAAGTATGTATAAGATTTCCAGGGACCATGGGGACAGTGCAAGATGACAGCTTGGCTAGTGTTCTTTCATGTAGTCCCCTTCATGAGAGGGCTAGAGTGGGGATAATGAAAGATGGAGGTGAACTTTTGCACAAGTCACTACATGAGGACACAACCTGTATCAAGCTACAGTGTAAAGTCAACGTCCCTCGAACACTTCCAAAAAACAGCAAGCATAATCCATGAAGAAAAGTCTCCCTTTGGTGGTGACCACACAGAGGCATCAAGGCTACATTTCAATAGCATCCATTCTATAAACTATCAAATATGCCTACTCTAATCCTTTTGTTCCTCGTCTCTATTGGTCCATAAGCAAGAAACAAGGGTCAAGCCTGTGCTTGGGGAGAGAGAAGTTGTGAATATTATATTAAATTGAAGTTCTGTTTAGTTGAACTAAACATCTTAATAACTAAATGTCAGAGTTGCTTTAATAAAATTTTTCTTACAACTGAAATTGATTGGAAAGCTATTGGATATACTTAGACTTAAGCAAAGAGAATTTAATAAAGTATGATTGAAGGCAGAGTCTATAAAAAAGTAAAGGCAGTTTCCTATTCATAGCCCATGAAGTTCAACCTCCTTTTCCATTTCAATAATCCGGTTGCAAGAGTATTAATCATTTTACGTATTTGCTTCAATATTTTCTTCTTGCCCTTTTTCTAATCTCTTTATTTTGGTTATATCAGAAGAATATGTTTGTCCATATCCCTGTGTGAGGTGGCAAATATGTTCACATTTTTATACTTCCTTTGTAATCTCTTTTATATCCTGAGTCAGCCACATTGTAGAAGGTACAACAATGTTTACAGTACATTTTCCTTATATTTTAATGTTTAATACTTTAATCTTTCAATTCATATTGAATATTTTTGGTCCCTGAGATAAGTGTACTGGACCCTGTGATGTGTTCCTCCCACTCACTCAGGATTAAAGAACTTATCGCCAGCACCCTGAAGTGATTCAACAGATAGTCTTTAACTATTATGCAACTCCAGCAATTATTTCTGTTGTAGAGTACTGCCTTGGCAAAAGGTGTTGACCTTTGTGTCAACAGCCTGCATTGAATGATAGGTGGATGCACAGTTGGGAAAAACTTGACCCCTTCTCTTTTATTTGAAACAATCTAAGGATTAGGACATCTTTAGAGGTCAATATTTAGTGATATCAGAGCCCATCTTCTCTGGTTATCCAATTCTATTTTTTTCCCTGACCTTCCATGGGAAGAGATCGCAAGGGCCCTTGATTAATACTAATATCCACCTCTGCCTCTTGAACCCAACTTACTTAAATTGGATCCTCTTCCCTGTAATAGGTAACAATTAATACAACACCATTTACTGAATAATTTTTATCATCTCTGTGGGTTTCTAGGGGGTCACTCACTAAGAAAGTCTCACTAGTAAATTCAGTGTGATGATGTGATTGTTTAAGTGTGTATGTGTGTGTGCTTGTACACACACATACAGAAAGGGTAGTAGAATTCATGTGTTTGTTAAGGAAAGTTAAGGAGAACCTTAAGAAAATAAAGGTTGGATCCATATTATAAACTTTTAAAATGTCATTCTAAGGAATTTTGACTTACCTGTTAGGTAATAGGGTATTTTTAAAGCTGGAAAGTATGACATCTGATTTTTTTAGTAGGAAAGTACTGTAGCACTGTGGTGTATGCATTAAGAGGAGCAATTTAGAGATTATTATAGAAGCTGAGGTAAGAAACGAAGAATATCTGAAGTAGGATGTTGACACTGGCAAATGTTACAAGGGACTCTCTGAACGATTTTGAAGCTAGAATTGCTGGGACCTGGATGACAATATTGTAAAATTGAAAGAGAGCTTCCTTAATTAATGGTGTAAACTATTTAAATACAGGTTAGTAGAGCCCAATGATACATTATTTTTAACTTAAAATATTAGAAATATAATTATTCTGTAGAGAAAAAGGGCTAATTTATTCTTTAGTCACACATTTATACCTAGGCTGATTCCACAGACCAGTGATAAATGATGCATTAAGTATATTATTATTGTTTTTGAGCTGTTGAAACTAAGGAATATTCAGACTTAAATTTACACATCTTTAAAGCATAAAAATTGCAACTGAATAATTTATAAGCATTAGCATTGAGATTACTTAAAAAGAATACAGCACAATTTGAAAAACATAACTTACTACAAAAATCGCAAGGTTATGTATACAAAGTAAAATCAAACTCCAGATGATATTCCAGTATCTATAAACATAACAGTCCAGTTGAAAATTTAAAACTTTAAATATGATATATGCTGAAGTGAATCACAGTGGAAAAATGTGAGTAACAGGTTTATCAAGGTCAAGACCCCACAACTTTTTAACTTTTTGTAATAAATCACCAACTTATTTTCCCAGCACTAAATTAACCTCTCTGGGAAAAATAAACATAAGGATTATTTTTAAAAATTGAGTTGAGGGGCGCCTGGGTGGTTTAGTCGTTAATCTTCTGCCTTGGGCTCAGGTCATGATGTCAGAGTCCTGGGAACTGGCTCCATCGGGCTCTCTGCTCAGTGGGGTAGCCAGCTTCTCCCTCATCCACTCCCCCTGTTTGTGTTCCCTCTCTCGCTATCTCTGTCAAATAAATAAAATCTTTAAAAAATAAATAAATAAAAATAAAAATAAAGTTGAATTTAAAAAGAGGAAAACTTACCCTATTTTACTTTGGCTTGCTATGATATATATACATATATATATACACACAACATATATACACACATATATATACATACACATATATATGTATATAAATCTTTGGCAATCACATTAATATTTTATTATTTCATCTTCTTTCAAATTTCATATGAGCTGTTAATGATCTTTCTTTATAAAATTGATTTTTAAAAAATCAAATGTGCAAAAATAGAAAAAGCATGTAAAATATTAAATATAAATTAGAGATAATTTGTTAAAAGAAGATCCTATCAAACTTGTGACCTAGTATCAACTGAAAGTGGATAAATATTCTTTGTCATATTATAGTGTGAGATGTCAATATAATGATAAATATGCAAACAAAAGTATGAATTTCCAATGAATTATGCATAAGTTTTTTTTCCATATACAAAGGAACTGAATGCGATTATTCAGTGCTTACAAAACCTATAATATTTATAATCATATAGAAGAATCCAGTTCTGGGGATACGTAAAGCCATGCTTTAAAATGTGTCTACAAACTGCTACCAACTTTAAAAAAATAAGCAGAAGGACTATTTTCAATGCTTTGCATAGGGATGAGAGTTTGAAAGAAATATAATCAAAGCTAAATTCAAATTATAGGGAAGCTTTATGTTCTACATTTTAAATTTTAGATATAATAATCCTGTTGTTATGGTATAAGTCCCCCCCCCCCCGCTTTCATGGTAGATTCTTAGACATCTACTAAACAGGTATAATAGACACCAAGTGAGATTGTAAATATAAGCAGAATATATAGCTTGTCAAATGATCCTCTATAAACAGCACCATGGAAGAGAGAATATAAAGTACTTTTCCTTTCTTTCCAATAATAACAAGAGGTCAAGTTGGTATCAAAAAGCCAAATAACAATAAGAAGTCAAATTCTTTCCTCCCCCACCCCCACTCCCTCTGCCCCTTTCTTCTGTTAAAGAGTTATTTGTTTAAAAAAAAAGAGTTATCTGTGAAAAGTTCCAAGTCAGAGAACAAAGACTTAATATCTAAGTGCAGTTTCAGCCTCTGCTAGGAATGTGATCTCAATCAAATAGTCTAGAACTTTCTAGCCAGCACTGGTGAGGAAATCCACCTGACAGACCCCCAAAGGAAACTGACCTTGCCTGAAATAATCCTTTCTTTTGTTTATGACTTCCTTGATTCTCCTCACTTTCTGCCTATAAATGTCTTTCATTTTCTATAGCTCCTTGGAGCTCTTTCTATTTGCATGGAGGGATGCTGACTGATTCACGAATGGTTCAATAAAACTATTAAAGCCTTTAAATTTCACTTGGTTGAATTTTATTTATTAGCACTTCCTTCTGTTAGAGGCAGTTAGTTAGGTTCTAACAAGATGCCTTGGAGGCCTACAAAGAGGAAGTCAAGGCCAGCTCTCTGGAAAGTCAGAGGCATCATTCCAAAACAAAGCCAGGAGAAGCTGTATCAAACCAGATGGGCCTAAGATAGCAGGTGCCACACAGGAAGGCCCTGACCAAATAAGAAAGAAAAGGCAAGAAACAGTGCTTCTAAGAAATTCCCACCCCAAGTAATGAATATGCCACCCCCTCATTAACAACTGTCAATAAAAGATAAGACACTCAAACCCCAGGGCTTGCAGTTCTTTCTCTCTCTTGAGCTCTCTGACTTTCATATCTGGAGTGTACTTTATACTTTAATAAACTTTCCCACTGTGTCACTTGTCTGCTGTGTTCTGTCTGTCCTTGAATTCTGTCACTTGTGAGGAGACCTAGCTTCTAGTGATATCCTGGGGACAGGCTGAGTTGAGGCCTCAGGGGTCAGGATCAACCCCAGTTCAACCAACAACACTTCCTTTTCCCTTCTCTTCCCTTTCCTTCCCTCCTTCCCTTTGCTTTGCTTTTCTCCTGTCTTCTTTCCTACACCTCCTTTCTTCCATTCCTTCTTTTTCCCTCCCTCCTTGCTTCAAATCTTCCTTCCTTTTTGTTCTTTATATGTTTTACAATGAAAAGTAGTGTGCATAATTTTGAGTTTTTATATAACCCTGTAACCTTATGAAAACAAGGAACATATGGTGGAATTGAGAACATTGGTTGAGGCACAGCCTTCAAAAGTAAGTACTCTTCTGTTTTCTTTCTTTCTTTTTCCCCATCCTTTCCTTTCCTTCTTTATATTTCTTCTTCCTCCCCTTCTTTCTTCTTCTTTTCTCTTAGGTCCCGAGCTTTAGAATTTTACTATTAGAAAAATAACAGAATTTGGAAAAATGTAGAATTTTAAGTTCAAAGGTGTGGAGAGATAAAATTAGGAAAGACTAATGGGGCCATAAGGATTTGCTTTTATGCATCTGACGTTGAAAACCCCATTTACACTTAAGAGAGAGAGACTGAGAAATGTAGAAATCTTGGAGAATTTATGTTTCTTGTGGAATAATGGCTTATAGGACACTAAGAAAATGGTCAATGCACAAAATGACGACTCCTCCCAGCTTGCCCAGTCCAGTCCTGGTTTATGTTAGTTGTTCTATAGATTTGTCATTAACTGCTTTAGTGTTTATAACTTTCAAGAATGTCCCGAATTGGATGTTATGGTTACCAATCAAGAGGGAACCCTTTAGGGAAGCTGAAGAAGGAAGACAAAATCTAAGGCAGATACAAGGATTGAAGATTTTGTTTTACAGCTAAGAAGGACAATGTAAAAAGCATGTATAATAAAACATATGCACATTGCATACAATGATAGTTATATATTTTATTTTTTTTAATATTTTTATTTATTTATTTGATAGAGAGAGATCACAAGTAGGTGGAGAGGCAGGCAGAGAGAGAGGGGGAAGCAGGCTCCTTGCTGAGCAGAGAGCCCGATGCGGGGCTCAATCCCATGACCTGAGATCATGACCTGAGCCGAAGGCAGAGGCTTAACCCACTGAGCCACCCAGGTGCCCCATATACTTATATATTTTAAAATGTAGTAAATCTTTATGGAGTTTAACTACATTGCTATTTGATTCTTCACAATTTATTTGGTCTTTTGAATGTATGATATAAATTTAGTCTCTTCAGTTATTATTAAAGGAGACCTCTTCAGTTATTTTTAAAAAGAGAAATGTTTTGAAAGAAGTAGAGACCAAAATGGTGGTTGCCAGAGGCTGCTGGTGGTGGTGGTGAGGGGAAGAAAAAAGGAGATATTGATTAAAAGGTACAAAGCTTCAATCGTGCAAGATGATTAAGTCCTAGAGATCTACTATATACCATAGTGCCTATAGTCAGCAATACTGCATAGTATACTTAAAAAATTGCTAAAAAGGAAGAAGAAGCTTGGAGGTGGTTGATACGTTTATGGCATTGATGGTGGAGACAATTTCACCCGTTTACAGATCTAGAGAGTCGTCAAGTTGCATACATTAGCTGTGCACAGCTTTCTATACGTTAGTTATACCTCAATAAATTAGTTTTAAAAAGAGAGATAGATAAATATTTGTACTTAGACAAACAAATATATATCCTTTCCTGGTCTTGGTTTTTAGGCAGAGACAGTCCGTGGGTAATCAACAATAATGAGGCAGTACAGTTCAGGTAATCATAACTCTAAATGCCAATAAGAGTTCATATTCTGGAGTCATCCGGTCTGACTTGGAATCCCAGTTCTAATACAGACTGGTTATGGGCCTTTTGTAAATTATGAACTTGTACAGAAGGATTTTAAGCATCAACTAGATAATTGGGTTTTCGTGAAATTTTTCTAAAAATACACTTTGTATAGCGCTTAGACATTCATTACTTATCAGTATTTTTTCCTATTATTTCATGTTGAGAATACAAAGGAGATAATGTATATTCCTTACCCTGAATGTGTGTATAATCTCAGGAAGTAAAAGAGTTGCATGGGAAAAATTATAATAAAGTATAAAATTTGCTGTCATGACTAACATTTGGGTATAATGATGAAATCTTTCTAGTAAAGTTGGAAAAGATTTCAAAATAAGGGAGAATTAGATGTAATATCTGAAAACTTAGGAATTGAGATAGAAGAGGAAATAACTTTCACAAAATCTAGATTTTACATGGAAGCTATATATTTTTCAGTAGTACTGGAATATTATATGCAAGGGCAAAGAAGTTGGCTAGGCACTTAGGAACAAGTGTATATTTTGGACCTCAAATTATTGGGTTCCATTAAATTGAAATTTCAATAAGGGAATTAGGTGTATATTTTAAAAATATCCTCATGGTGACATTAAATACAAAATCAGAAGAAAAGAGATAACTCTTGATATTTATCATTTTTTATGGTGAGAAAATGACAAATAATCTTAGAGTAATATTAATTAATGAAAAAATTCAAAAGGTATATGGCTTGCAAGGAATGAAGGAGTTAGAACACAATTCTGTTTTTACATTCCCTGTTTAAAAGACCTAATGGTCGTTATTGTTCCATATAGTTAGCCTCAATTCAGAGACCCTAAGAAATTCTTCTTCATTTGCTGGATTCTGATTTAGAATCCATATACTTCAGATCCAATGTAATATTTTTTCTTCCTTCATGATAGTTTCACATATCATGTGATAAGATATCATGTGATAATAGACTTTTCAGTAGGAAAACAGGAAGTCAATAGAAGTCAGCAAAGGAGAAAGGAAGAGGAAGTTAGATGATAGACATAATCAAATTTGTACCTATTGAAAAATGAAGGATTTGATAATCACTATTTTTCATGCCTTGCCTTCTATCTTAGCATGTTATGTTTAAGTGGGACAGTTTCTGTTTAATAAGGGTACTTCTACACAGGTCAATAAGGCTCTATCAGAAAATCGATTTTCATTTTTTTTTTTTTAAGAAAATCAATTTTCTATTGATTATTATGGAAAACTGCTTTTATTCCATAGTCAGATATGGAGCTATATAAACATAATTATATAATTATAAAGCATTACTGCAGATAGTCTATGCTCTGTGCATATTCAAACACACATATACACACAAATACAGAGCAATGTTTAGAACTGGCCAGTTAACCACAATTTTGACATTTTGTTCTTATATTATGTCTAAAATATTTATACTAAAACTGCATAAAATCCTAGATTTCTATTGGGATTAATCACATAAAGGGTCTATTTAATAATGCATGGTGATTATACTGGAAGGGAATTATCAACCCTATGTGGACAGGAAATTTTTAAAAAGATGACCTAATAGATCTCTTTCCAACTCAGAACCTATAAAACAAAGGATCATTCTCCCTGCGCTAGTGAATATTGAGATGAAAGTTACAGAGTCTACTGTATTATTCAAAACTTCTGACCTTGGTCACCTGGCCAACATCCCTGATCTCATTAAACTCTCAGTCATATTCTCAGAGATGTATTAAAATTTGCCAAGTCACTGGTAAAAGGAAAAAAAATATATTATTTATCTGAATAACTTTAGGTTATTACCATATTTGGTTTAGAATGCAAAGTGGTACTAAAATATAATATATTATTTTCTAAATACTATATAAATGCTATATGATTGTTAGAAAATTTTGAATTAAAGTTGATAACTTAGATCTGACTTCTATCACTTATTGTGAAAGTAATCTAGTTGTACATTTATGCATTTTGCACAATGCATTTTATTTTATTTTACTTTTTTAAAAATTTTTCTAATTTTTATTTTTTATTTTTTATAAACATATACTTTTATCCCCAGGGGTACAGGTCTGTGAATCACCAGGTTTACACACTTCACAACACTCACCAAAGCACATACCCTCCCCAATGTCCATAATCCCACCCCCTTCTCCCAAACCCCCTCCCCCCAGCAACCCTCAGTTTGTTTTGTGAGATTAAGAGTCACTTATGGTTTGTCTCCCTCCCAATCCCATCTTGTTTCATTGATTCTTCTCCTACCCACTTAAGCCCCCATGTTGCATCACCACTTCCTCATATCAGGGAGATTATATGATAGTTGTCTTTCTCTGCTTGACTTATTTTGCTAAGCATGATACACTCTAGTTCCATCCATGTTGTCGCAAATGGCAAGATTTCATTTCTTTTGATGGCTGCATAGTATTCCATTGTGTATATATACCACATATTCTTGATCCATTCATCTGTTGATGGACATCTAGGTTCTTTCCATAGTTTGGCTATTGTGGACATTGCTGCTATAAACATTCGGGTGCATGTGCTCCTTTGGATCACTACGTTTGTATCTTTAGGGTAAATACCCAATAGTGCAATTGCTGGGTCATAGGGCAGTTCTATTTTCAACATTTTGAGGAACCTCCATGCTGTTTTCCAGAGTGATTGCACCAGCTTGCATTCCCACCAACAGTGTAGGAGGGTGCCCCTTTCTCCACATCCTCGCCAGCATCTGTCATTTCCTGACTTGTTTATTTTAGTCATTCTAACTGGTGTGAGGTGATATCTCATTGTGGTTTTGATTTGTATTTCCCTGATGCCGAGTGATATGGAGCACTTTTTCATGTGTCTGTTGGCCATCTGGATGTCTTCTTTGCAGAAATGTCTGTTCATGTCTTCTGCCCATTTCTTGATTGGATTATTTGTTCTTTGGGTGTTGAGTTTGCTAAGTTCTTTATAGATTCTGGACACTAGTCCTTTATCTGATATGTCGTTTGCAAATATCTTCTCCCATTCTGTCAGTGGCTGAGGTCGAAGAGGTTGCTGCCTGTGTTCTCCTCAAGGATTTTGATGGATTCCTTTCTCACATTGAGGTTCTTTATCCATTTGGAGTCTATTTTTGTGTATGGTGTAAGGAAATAGTCCAATTTCATTTTTCTGCATGTGGCTGTCCAATTTTCCCAGCACCATTTATTGAAGAGGCTGTCTTTTTTCCATTGGACATTCTTTCCTGCTTTGTCGAAGATTAGTTGACTATAGAGTTGAAGGTCTATTTCTGGGCTCTCTATTCTGTTCCATTGATCTATGTGTCTGTTTTTGTGCCAGTACCATGCTGTCTTGATGATGACAGCTTTGTAATAAGAGCTTGAAGTCCGGAATTGTGATGCCACCAACTTTGGCTTTCTTTTTCAATATCCCTTTGGCTATTCGAGGTCTTTTCTGGTTCCATATAAATTTTAGAATTATTTGTTCCATTTCTTTGAAAAAGATGGATGGTACTTTGATAGGAATTGCATTAAATTATGTAGATTGCTTTAGGTAGCATAGACATTTTCACAATATTTATTCTCCCAATCCAGGAGCATGGAACATTTTTCCATTTCTTTGTGTCTTCCTCAATTTATTTCATGAGTACTTTATAGTTTTCTGAGTATAGATTCTGTGCCTGTTTGGTTAGGTTTATTCCTAGGTATCTTATGGTTTTGGGTGCAATTGTAAATGGGATTGATTCCTTAATTTCTCTTTCTTCTGTCTTGCTGTTGGTGTAGAGTAATGCAACTGATTTCTGTGCATTGATTTTATATCCTGACACTTTACTGAATTCCTGTATAAGTTCTAGCAGTTTTGGAGTGGAGTCTTTTGGGTTTTCCACATATAGTATCATATCATCTGCGAAGAGTGATAATTTGACTTCTTCTTTGCTGATTTGGATGCCTTTAATTTCCTTTTGCTGTCTGATTGCTGAGGCTAGGACCTCTAGTACTATGTTGAATAGCAGTGGTGATAATGGACATCTCTGCCGTGTTCCTGACCTTAGCGGAAAAGCTTTCAGTTTTTCTCCATTGAGAATGATATTTGTGGAGGGTTTTTCATAGATGGCTTTGATGATATTGAGGTATGTGCCCTCTATCCCTACACTTTGAAAAGTTTTGATCAGGAAGAGATGCTGTACTTTGTCAAATTATTTTTCAGCATCTATTGAGAGTATCATATGGTTCTTGTTCTTTCTTTTATTGATGTGTTGTATCACATCTACTGATTTGTGGATGTTGAACCACCACCTGGAATAATTCCCACTTGGTCGTGGTGAATAATCCTTTTAATGTACTGTTGAATCCTATTGGCTAGTATTTTGTTGAGGATTTTTGCATCTGTGTTCATCAAGGATATTGGTCTATAGCTCTCTTTTTTGATGGGATCCTTGTCTGGTTTTGGGATCAAGGTGATGCTGGCCTCATAAAATGAGTTTGGAAGTTTTCCTTCCATTTCTATTTTTTGGAACAGTTTCAGGAGAATAGGAATTAGTTCTTCCTTAAATGTTTGGTAGAATTCCCCCGGGAAGCTGTTTGGTCCTGGGCTTTTGTTTGTTTGGAGATTTTTAATGACTGTTTCAATCTCCTTACTGGTTATGGGTCTGTTCAGGTTTTCTACTTCTTCCTGGTTCAGTTGTGGTAGTTTATATGTTTCTAGGAATGCATCCATTTCTTCCAGATTGTCAAATTTTGGCGAAGAGTTGCTCATAGTATGTTCTTTATTAGTTTGTATTTCTTTGGTGTTAGTTGTGATCTCTCCTCTTTCATTCATGATTTTATTTATTTGGGTCCTTTCTCTTTTCTTTTTGATAAGTCTGGCCAGGGGTTTATCAATTTTATTAATTCTTTCAAAGAACCAGCTCCTAATTTCATCGATTTGCTCTATTGTCTTTTTGGTTTCTATTTCATTGATTTCTGCTCTGATCTTTATGATTTCTCTTCTCCTGCTGGGCTTAGGGTTTCTTTCTTGTTCTTTCTCCAGCTCCTTTAGGTGTAGGGTTAGGTTGTGTACCTGAGACCTTTCTTGTTTCTTGAGAAAGTCTTGTTCCGCTATATATTTTCCTCTCAGGACTGCCTTTGTTGTGTCCCACAGATTTTGAACCATTTATTTTCATTATCATTTGTTTCCATGATTTTTTTTCAATTCTTCTTTAATTTCCCGGTTGACCCATTCATTCTTTAGAAGGATGTTGTTTAGTCTCCATGTATTTGGGTTCTTTTCAAACTTCCTTTTGTGGTTGAGTTCTAGCTTTAGAGCATTGTGGTCTGAAAATATGCAGGGAATGATCCCAATCTTTTGATACCAATTGAGTCCTGATTTAAGACCGAGGATGTGATCTATTCTGGAGAATGTTCCATGTGCACTATAGAAGAATGTGTATTCTGTTGCTTTGGGATGAAATGTTCTGAATATATCTGTGATGTCCATCTGGTCCATTGTGTCGTTTAAGGCCTTTATTTCCTTGCTGATCTTTTGCTTGGATGATTTGTCCATTTCAGTGAGGGGAGTGTTAAAGTCCCCTACTATTATTGTATTATTGTTGATGTTTATTTTACTTTTTATTAACTTTTTAATTTTAATTTCAATACAGTTAGCATGCATTGTTATATTAATTTCAAGTGTACAATGTAGTGATTCAACAAATCAATACAGCATTACTCAATACTCATCAAAAGTGTGCTCCAGATTCCTTTCACCTATTTCACTCATAACACCACCTGCCCTCTGATATACTTTATTTTAATTAAAGTATTTTCAGTTAAAGTTATTATTATTGTTTTTAACAAGAATATGTTTTTTTACTTGAAGCATAGAGTGCATGGTTCTGAAAGAAAGCTGGAAAATCTATAGTGTAAATATTAAGTATTTAATATTTAAGAATTATATTTAATATGTAAAGGTTGTACAACTTATTACTGCACAACCAATAGACCAAATAAGAAATCAAACAGCAAATCAAAATATGTCTCAAAACAAAAGAAAAAAGAAAACCTGATACTCCAAAATCTATGAAATGCATTAAAGGCATATGTTAGAGTGAAATTTATGTTATAAAAGAAAGAAATCTATGCTATAAATGTTTGCATTAAGAAAAATATTTCAAATAAGCAACTTAACCTTAAATCATGAGGAACTAGAAAAATAAGAAAGCTAAAATTTAGTGGAGGAAGGAAATAATAACAATTAAACAGAAATAAAGAAAATGGAGTCCAGTGTAAACAATAATATAGCACTGAAAGTAATGGCCAATTTAAAAATAAAAAATAAAATAGGCAATGCATTAACTTCATTAACTAAGAAAAGAGAGGGAGAGAAGACTCAAAAACCAAAATACGAATTGGAAGAGAAAACAATACAATAGATAACTATAGATATACATAGTCTGATAACAGATTACTACAAATAAGTATATACTAACAAATCAGATAACTTAGAAAAGATAGTTCTTAATTTGCACAGTTACTATGATTGAATCATGAATCCTGAAATCTAGAAAATTTCTTAAACCAATAATGACAGTGAAAATCAAAGTAGGAATCAAAAATCTCCCAGCATAGAATAGAACAAAACCATATGGTTTCATTGGTAATTCCTACCAAAACATTTAAAACATAATTAGTGGCAATCATTCAATCTGCAGGTGTCTTGAGGTCTAAAATGAGTTTTGTAGGAACTCAGTTCTGGTGGAGCTGGTGTCAATTCTCATTTCACAAGCAGGCCACAGCCACCTAGTTAAAACTTGTCACATTCAGGCCAGGAACTAAATACTGCCCACAGCAGGTAAGGACAGTCTCTGCAGATGACTGACCTACCTGAGAGACAGAGCAGCCAAGACAAAGCAGCAAAGTGCATGTAGCACATATTGGAGATACTACCTGAAACATAAGGTCCTGGGCACTGCATGACCTCTTCTTAATAAGGCCATTACTTTCAGAGGACATTACTGGCTTTTCTAACACAGAGAAGAAGGCAAAATCCTAGACAAAATGCTGAGACAGAGGAATTTATCCTCAACAGAAGAACAAGATAAGGCTACACGTGGAGATCTAAGCAATACGTAAATAAATAATATGTCTGATGGAGAATTTAAAGCAACAACCAGAAGGATAATCACTAGGTTTGAAAAAAAAACAGAATACATAAGGGAAACTCTTACCGTGTAGACAAAAGAGTTAAAAAATAATCAGAGATGAAGAATGCAATAAAAAGATTGGAAACAAGCTTGATGCTATAAGCAGCAGGCTGGAAGAAGCAGAGGAATGATTTAGTGCCCTAGAAGACATAGTAGTGGGAAAATATAAAACTGAACAGAAGAGAAAAAGAACATGAGAGTAGACTTAGGGAACACATTGACTCCATCAAATGTAATAACATTCATATTACAGGAGTTCCAGAAGAAAAAGAGAGAGAAAATTTATTGTAAGAAATAAAAGCAGAACACTTCCCTTATAGAGGGAAAGAAACAGACATCCAGATCCAAGAGGCCCAGAGAACTCCCATCAAAATCAACAAAAGCATGCCAACACCAAGCTATACTGTAATTAAATTTGTAAACTATAGTGATAAAGGAAAAATCTTGAAAGCAAGACAAAAGAAGTCCTTAACTTACAAGGGAAAACAGTAAGGCTAGTTGGAGATTTCTCAATAGAAACTTTGCAAGACAGAAGGAAGTAGCTTGATATAGTCAAATTACTGAATGGAAAAAGTCTGCAGCCAGCGGTGCCTGGGTGGCTCAGTGGGTTAAGCTTCTGCCTTCAACTCAGGTCATGATCTCAGTGTCCTGGGATCCAGTCCCGTATCAGGCTTGTTCCTCAGCAGGGAGCCTTCTTCCTCCCTCTCTCTGCCTGCCTCTCTGTCTACTTGTGATCTCTCTCTGTGCCAAATAAATAAATAAAAAATAAAATCTTCAAAAAAAAAAAAAAAAAAAAGGTCTGCACCCAAGAATATCCTATCTAGCAAGGCTGTCATTCAGAATAGAGGGAGAGATAAAGAGTTTTCCAAACAGGTGCACCTGAGTGGCTGTCGTTTAAACATCTGCCTTCAGCTCAGGTCATGAACCCAGAGTCCTGGGATTGACTCTGGCATCAGGCTCCTTGCTCAACAGAGAGTCTGCTCCTCTCTCTTGGTCTTCCCATCCCCTCCACTTGTGTACACATCCCTATCTCTCTCTGGCTTGGTTTTACCCTATCTCAAAGAAATAAAGCTAAAGAAGTTTGTGACTAAATGAACCCTACAAGAAATAGTAAAGGGGGCTGACTCATGGAGTGCAAAGGACAAACATGACAAAGAGAAGGAAAGATCAGAGAAAATCTCCAGAAATGACAAAACAAGTAATAAAATAGTAATAAATAACCTTTCTATAAATAATTACTTTGAATATAAATTGGCTAAACACCCCAGTCAAAAGATACAGGGTGTCTGAATGGATTAAAAAATAATAATTATAAAAAATAAAAAAACAAGCCCCATCTATATGTTGAATTTTATAGGGTAAAGTGGTACACGGATCTTGCATATCATAAAAGTAGGGAAATTTTCATAATAAAAATAATTGTAGGATCATTTTAAAGACATTACAAATAAAATTTATAATTTATTTTAATATTATTGCTTATAATAAAAATGATTTGAGAATTTAAAATGTATGACAAACTCAAGAAATAAATACAGAATTTCTTAGAATGCTTAAAATACTTAAAATACAGAATTCATACTTATTTTATATATTCCTATTATAAAATTAACATTGAATAAAGAGTGTATGCATATCCTCACTTTTTAAAAATTAAATATATATATATATATATATTTATTTGACACAGAGAGAGATCACAAGTAGGCAGAGAAGCAGGCGGGGGAGGGGGGGAAGCAGACTCTCCACTGAACATAGAGCCCAATGCAGGGCTCGATCCCAGGACCCTGCGATCATAACCTGAGCCACCCAGGCACGCCACGTGTCTTGACTTTTAAAATAGACCAAATTGAATTTGCTAAGCTTGCCATGGTTTGTATCAGGATCACAAAAGTATTAACTTACTGGATAGCTAAAAAATGCTAATAGTAGCCAGAATGTATATACAACTACATTGGTGAATTCAGTTTGGATAAAAATATATCCTTAACATCTTTTTTTTTTAATTTTTAAAAAATTTTATTTATTTATTTGACAGAGATCACAAGTAGGCAGAGAGGCAGGCAGAGAGAGACAGGGAAGCAGGCTAAGCAGAGAGCTTGATGTGGGGCTCGATCCCAGGACCCTGAGATCATGACCTGAGCCGAAGGTAGAGGCTTAACCCACTGAGCCACCTAGGTGCCCCTATCTTTAACATCTTAGTTTTTAAAATTACTATGATAACCAATTGCTAATAATTAAAATGATACATAAAACATTAAATCTTCTAAGTATATTTGCCATTATGAATAGTTACTTCATGATGTACGTTAGACATTTTTTAAAAAACTGTTTCATAAGCAAATGTGAAATTAGCTGTTATGTGCATTTTCACAGCAAGATGACTTTTACAGTAAGTTTTTTCCACAGGCATGCTTTACAATGTATGTATGATCATCGGGGCTTGAGTGACCCACTGGGGTCTGATCTGGTATTCTGTTTGCATAGGCATTTTCTCAATAGACCTGACATTGATCATCTGTCAATTTGATTTGCTAATCTTATGAGACTCATTGTAAACAAAATAAGTAAATGTTTGCAAGCCCACAGAAAAAACACTACAGCTATGCATTTTGTTTGTTTGACATAATCATTCTGTTAAAAGTTTAAAAAACAGAAGTAAAGAACAACAGTATTTTTTTCTCTTTTTGAGTTCTTACCAGATGATTAGGTGTGAGGCATTTGTATTTAAAAACAACTAATCCAAATGGTGGAAAAGCCCAGCTTGTGAAGTAATACAATTAGACAATGTAGCCAGTAACAAGCATGTATCAATGAGGTCCTGAAATCACCATGTCATTTTACCTATTTTACAACCTGTCAGTATACCAGATGCCTAATAAATCATATCCCTACCACAGTTTATAAGCCAAAATAACACATTTTCAGAATCTATAAATCAAGCCAGTATGTGACATTTCAAAGAAACTGCACTGCCACAACTGATGCACAAGATACACATACGACTTATATTTTACAAAAGGCTACTTAAACACTTGCTTATTACATAAGTTTCTTGTACCAACACAGCAAGGTAATATTTATGTGTGTCAGAAAAGGAAGAGGTGTGTAAGCCATTATGTGGGGAAGAAATCAAGTATTACAAATAGTGTATCTAGACAATACACATTTGTGCGACAAAGATACAAAAGCATCTTCAGATACACATTAAGAAATGGCTGCCTTTTGAGGTGCCTAGGTGGCTCAGTGGGTTAAGCCTCTGCCTTCCGCTCAGGTCATGTTCTCAAGGTCCCCAATCGGCCTCTCTGCTTAGCAGAGAGCCTGCTTCCCCATCTCTCTGCCTGCCTCTCTTCCCGCTTGTGATCTTTCTGTCAAATAAATAAAATCTTTAAAAAACAATAAGGTTTTAATAAAATGGCTGCCTTCTTAAGCAATGAGGCAAAGAAATATCCATCTTTTATATACAGTTAGGGGTTTGCATTCTAATTTCTAAGTTCTTTATTGCTTCAATAAAAATGTTTAAATCTCTGAATATAAACAATGAGCATTTGCATTTAAGGAAATATTTGTCATAATGGAGTAAATAGCTCCAACATCTTCTAATGGACGAATTTGTAGTTTACTCAAAAATATCGGTGGGCTTATATAATTAATACTTGCTTTAAAAAATAAATGAAACCAAAAATAAAATTTTGAGGGTGTGTGGGTGGTTCAGTGGGTTAAAGCCTCTGCCTTCAGGTCATGATATCAGGGTCCCGAATCAGGCTCTCTGCTCAGCAGGGAGCATGCTTCCTCCTCTCTCTTTGCCTGCCTCTCTGCCTACTTGTGATCTCTGTCTGTTAAATAAATAAATAAAATCTTTAAAATAAATAAATAAATAAAATTCTGTTTTATCATAATAGACAACTTTTTCTCTGATTATAAAACAAAGGAGATATAAATTAATGAAAACTAACCATAATTATTTTTAATATTCCAAAAATAATTTTAAAAAGATCCATCATTTGTATTCCCTCTAACCAACATTAAATCACATGATATTGGTCTCATATCCTCCTCTGAGGGTACTCTCACAATTGCTGTTGTGTGCACTATTGCTTTGTGAATTTCATTGCACCTACTGGTTCCTTTTCACATGGAGTGCTAACACATTTACCAAGCTGCACATGTCTATGTGTTATTCTTTGATTCACTCATACACATTTCCTTAGTAAAATTCTATGACCTTTCCAACAGCACAGTTTTTACTAGTCCATTCCAGAATTTGATTTTTTTCTATTTTTTTCAAAAGAATTTTTGTTTTAATTTATTTCGCTTTACTTTGTAGTTTCAAGTTTTTATTTAAATTCCAGTTAGTTGGGGCGCCTGGTGGCTAAGTGGGTTAAAGCCTCTGCTTTCGGCTCAGGTCATGATCCCAGGGTCCTGGGATCGAGCCCCACATCGGGCTCTCTGCTCAGCAGGGAGCCTGCTTCCTCCTCTCTCTCTGCCTGCCTCTCTGCCTACTTGTGATCTCTGTCTGTCAAGTAAATAAATAAAATCTTTAAAAAAATAAAATTCCAGTTAGTTAACATAGAGTATAACATTGGTTTCAAGAGTAGAATTTAGATTTCATCACTTACATACAATACCCATTGCTTATCACAAGTGTCCTTCCTTAACATGTATCAGCCATTTCACCTATCTCCCTGTCCAACCCCCTCCAGCAACCCTGTTTGTTCTCTTTAATTAAGAATCTGTTTATGGTTTGCCTCTCTCTCTCTCTTTTTTCAAATCCCCCACATAAAGCAATAAATATGGATTGTTTTATTATAGGGAGCACTAAGGAATCCGTCTTCTTGATAGTGTTCGAAACAGATAATTTCTTATAACTAATTTCCTACACTGAGACAACAACATAACAAGCAGCTTTTTAAACCAGTCAAATAGATAAAACAAAATCATCTAGAGATCTCGTCTTTGATCAATCCTGGGTCTTACATTTTGTTCGTGGATTAAATTTACTTCTTAATTAAATTTTTCTTCTAATTTTTCTTAGCTTTCTTTAATATTAACAATGGCACTTGATTTAAGTCAGGTAAAAATAATTTGATTATATTTCACTTGGATGCTGATTCCTTTGACATCATGTTTGGATTTTTGTTGTTGTTACTTCTTAAAGGTGGGCTGGTATGGTTTTATGGATGCTTATTTATATCTATTACGAAGCTGAACCCTCGCAATTTTATTCCTCTAGTAATTTATGTATTTTCAAAATTTTCTGAAGTTGTACAAGGTATTTTACAAGCCATTCTCTTTTACATTTTAAACATTTCCTTTTAACTGAAAATAATTATGAATTTCCTTTACTGAATAAATATTTACTGAATTCTATTTATATCTTTATATCATATTAGACACTGGTGATTGCAAAAAAAAATTAGATGCAGACTCTGATCTGAAGAAGTTCTCAAAGAGTTAGAGAAACAAATGAGCAAACAGATGTGAGAAGTACTAAGATACACAATTTAATAGATATAATAGCCATGAATGTGTAGAATAGCTCTAAACAAACTGATCAGGATATCCACTCATGCATTGAGATTTTTAACTTGATTAGGTGATAGTGAAGGGTTAGAAGAATAAATATTGGCATTCTTTAATAAAATGACAAAACCTGTAAGATAGCTGCAATGGCTGGAGAAAGAGAGCCAGAGAGAGACATGGTTAGGTACCACAAAGCATGGTAATCAAAGTCCAGATAATGAAGGTCTTGTTCTAACCACCTGAGTCTGGATTTTACTCTTGAGGCAATGTATAAACACCAAAAGAGTTTAAGAAAGGGAGTTATAATCACATTTGCGTTTTTGGAAGGATCACAGAGCAATATAGCTGCCAACAAGATCAGACCCTATGAGACCAATTAGGAAAACCATGGCAATGATCCAAAGAAGAGAAAGTAAGGATTTGCATTAAGGCTGTGCCAGATACACGGATAAAGGAGGGAAAACATTTTAGTGATCTATATTAGGAGATAGAGTCTGCAAAACTTACAGCTGGAAAACAAGGTCCAGGTTAAAACAATTATATCCTAGGGTTAAATAGGAATAACATGGTTAAATATGATACATATTCCCTGTCACAGAATTAATTATCTTAACTTTTAAACCATATATTTAATTTTTATGGTGGTATTGATTGAAATGTTCTTTCTTCTTTCACATTTTTAAATTAAACCTCCTATGCATAATGTTGAGCTGTAATATTTACCATATTTAATCAAATCCAGGGCACACTTTTCCACATTTGTCATGCCTGATATTGGAGTGTATCTTACATTTCTCTTTATAGTTAACATATCACCATCACCACTGAGCACAAGGCCATTTCATGTTTTACTTTATCTGTTCTTTCTTACTTCCTATCCCATTGCCTTACTCTCAAAAGAAACCATTTATAGTGTGCTTGATATATGTTCTTAAGCATAGATGTATTCTTGTAAAATATGTTGTGTTTTTTTGTGTGCTTCAATTCCATTAAGGGTTTTGTAAATCCCACCTCTGTCCTAGTTTTCTTATCCTGCCCTGTTTAGGGACCAATCCATGCCACATTATCTGGTTTATTGCTTCTTATTGTTACATGTCATTTCATAGTGTGACTTACTGCATTTTATTTATCCATAACTCTAGAGATGGATATACAGGTTGCTTCCAACTCCCTGTTGCCATATATACCATCCTTGTTCAGATCGTTACAAGATTTACCCAAATCTCTTCCCATAGTTCTTAAATTATTTTTTTTCCACAGAGCTCTGAATAATTTCTTTAATTATGGATATACAAATATTTAAAATTATCCTTCCATTATTCAACAAATGGCATTGAGGTAACAGGCTACCTATGTGCAAAATAAATAAATAAATAAATAAATAAATGAGTTTTTATTTTGCTCCTTATATAAACATAAATTCCACATGGATAAAAATTCAAACATTAAGGAGAAAAGAAGTCATAGTAGTGCCAGGAGAAGACATAGAAATCAAGAAAGAACTGCCCACCTTTTAGCTCCCCTGCCATCTTCCTTCATTCTTGTTCCTCTCTCTACAATCAATTTACCTCACAATTGCCAGAATGATTTTTAAGAGACTGAGTAATAATACACACCCTCAGTTTAAAAAAAAAAAATTCTAAAATTCCGTTTGCCATATAATACATTGCACATTTCCCACAGCGGTATAGCAAGGGCTCTGACTATCTAGTTTTCTCTTCAAATGCATCCCGTACTGCTTGGGGTTTTTTTGTTTGTTTGGTTGGTTTTTGTTTTTGTTTTTTTCATACTGTGCTATAGTCACACAGCATTTCCTTTTGATTATGCCTGCTTCAGGGTATTTGCACTGTTCATGCCATTTGCCTGGAGTGCTCTTCTTTCTGCTATTTGGGTAGGTGATATTCCTCCCTGTTATTAAGATGTCAGTTTAAATGTCAACTTTTGAGGACCTTTCTGACTATCCAATCTAAAGTGCCTACCCAAGAAAAGGCTCTTCACTCAATCTGAATTCTCTACTTGGATTTTATTATTGATTATTTTCTTTCTTATTTGTATATTGATTTTTCTGCTCTTCCTTAGAAATAAAAGTTTAATGAGATCAGGAAATTTTGCTGTCAAATTAACTGCTATTTTCTCAAAATCTAGAATAGTGCGAGGAACATAACAGATACATAGAATTATTGCTAAGTAAATAAATGAGTCAAAGGATACATACATATCTTGAATTTTTTATAACAATGTTTTGTAATTTCATCACAGCTTAGGAATTTTTGTAATGTATTGGTTGCATTCTTTTGATACTTAAATGTTTTTCTGGCTGCACTGTTAATCCACAAAGGCAATATTGAACATCCAGATACCAAGCTGAGACCAAAATCAAATTTAACAAGCTAATCTCAACATGTCATGCCCTATAGGCTAATGACTGACATGTGTTTAAGAAATCATCATCTCCACAGGTTTGTGAGAAGATTAGAAACAGTTTTCTCCCCCACCATGCACATTGGCTTTCAGTTGTTCACTCTGTGTTTTGGAGGGACTACTTCTCTATCTTGTCTTTGACTTTTTTTCCCTCCAAAAGGCAAAAGATCTTATTTTCTCCCATTGCATTTATTTCTATTTACTAGAGCTAATTACTTTTATATTAAATTTTAACCAGTTTCAAAATACAGTGTAATTTATAAAAAAAAATTTCATTAATTTGAGCTTACTGAGAGAGTACTTATGCTGATTTGACATGATTGACTTTACTATCATAAGAACAAAAGAAACAGATAAGCCCATCAAATATATAAGGCAATGTATATATACATACATGTACATGTGTGTGTGTAATTGCTTATATATTAATTTTATATGTTAAATAGATTAAACCATAGTACCCAATTTTTGGGCAAACACCAATAGCAGTAAGCAGTATTTTTTAAAATGAGATTACAAGTACATCCTATTTTATTGTTCTTTGTTTTATTGTGCTTTTCAGATATTCCATTTTTTTTACAAATTGAAGTTCTATGGCAACCTTGTCTCAAACAATTCTAATTGGTGCCATTTTTCTAACAGCACTCCCTCACTTCATGTCTCTGCATCACATTTTGGTAGTTCCTGCACTATTTGAAACTTTCTCATCATAACTGTCTTTGTTACAGTGACCTATAAACAGTGATCTTTGATGTTATTATTGCTTTTGTTTGGGGACATCACAGACCATGCATATTGAAGACAGCAGTCAACCAATAAATGTTGTACATATTATGACTGCTTCACTGACTGTCCATTCTCCCATCTCTTTCCCTCTCCTTGGGCCTCCCTCTTCCCTGAGACACAGCAATATTGAAATTAGGCCAATTAAGTACTCCACAATGGCTTCTCAGTGTTCCAATGAAAGAAAAATCACCTATCTCTTACTTTAAATCAAAAGCCAGAAATGATTAAGCTTAGCGAGGAAGGCATGTTTAAAGACAGGCTAAAACCTAAGCCTTTTGTGCCAGTTAGCCAAGTTGTGAATGCAAAGGAAATGCTCTTGAAGGAAATTAAAGTACTACTCCAGTGAACACACAAATGATAAGAAACCAATACAGCCTTATTGCTGGTATGGAGAGAGTTCTAGTGATCAGGACAGAAGATCTCATAAGCCACAACATTCCTTAAAACTAAATCCAGAGCAAGGCCCTAACTCTCTTCAATTCACTGAATGCTGAGAAAGGTGAAGGAGCTATAGAAGAAAAGTTTAAAACCAGCAGAGGTTAGTTCATGAGGTTTAAGGAGAGAAGTTTTCTCCGTAACATCAAAACACCAAGGGAAGCAGCAAGTGTTAATGCAGAAACTAGAAAGTTATCTAGATCTAGCCAAGATAATTAATGAAGGAACTACACTAAATAACAGATTTTCAATGTAGATGAAAGAGCTTTCCATTGGATGAAGATGCCATCTAGGAATTTCATAGCTTAAGAGAAGTCATTACCTGACTTCGAAGAATCAAAAGACACACTGACTCTTTTGTTAGGGGCTAATGCATCTGGTGACTTTAAGTTGAAGCCAATACTCGTTTACTGTTCTGTGAAACCTAGGACCCTAAAGACTGAGACCAACTGATACCTTTGGCTGTACTCTATAAATGAAGTAATAAAGATTGGATGACAGCACATCTGTTAATAGTATGGTTTGTTGAATATTTTAAGTCCACCATTGAGAACTTCTCTGAAAAGGTTTCTTTCAAAATATTACTGCACATTGACAATGCACTTCAACAACCAAGAGTTCTGATGGTGATGTATATTGAGATGAATGCTATTTTCAAACTTTCTAACAAAACATCCATTCTGAAGCCCATAGATCAAGGAGCAATTTAGACTTTCAGGTCTTATTGTTAAGGAATTACATTTTTTTAAGGCTGGCGCTGCCATTGATGATGATTCTTATGACAGATCTAGGCAAAGTAAATTGAAAACCTTCTGGAAAGGGTGCATCATTCTAGATACCATTAAAAACATTCATAATTCTTAGAAAAAGTTTAAAATATCAACATTAACAGGAGTTGATTCCATTCCTCAAAGATTACTTTGAGGAGTTTAAGACTTCAGTGGAGGAAGTAACTACAGATATGAAAATAGCAAGAGAAGTAAAATTAGAAGTGGGGGCCTGAAGGTGTGACTGAACTGTTGAAATCTCATGATAAAACTTTAACAGTTGAGGAGTTGGTTCTTATATATAAGCAAATTAAGTGATTTCTTGAGATGGAATCTACTCCTGGTGAAGATGCTGTGAAGACTGTTAAAATGACAACAAAGAATTTAGAATATTACATAAATTAAGTTGATAAAGCAGCATCAGAGTTTGAGAAGATTGACTCCAATTTTGAAAGATGTTCTACTATGGATAAAATGTTATCAAATAGCATAGCATGGCATGCTATAAAAATATCATTCATGAAGAGAAGAATCAATTGATTTAGCAAACTTCACCTTTGTCTTATTTTAAGAACTCATCACAACCACCCCAACTTTCAGGAACCACCACTTTGGTCAACCAGCAGTCATTAGCATGGAGGCAAGACCCTCCACCAGCCCAAAGACTGTGACTTGATGAAAGCTCAGATGATAGATAGCATGTTTAAGAAATACCAATAAAGTATGTATGTATGTATTTATTTATTTATTTATTAAGATTTATTCATTTATTTGAGAGAGAGAGAACACATGGAGGTGGAGAGGGGCAAAGGGCGAGGGAGAGAGAGAAGCTCAAGCAGACTCTCTACTGAGCGCAGAGTTTGAAGTGGGGCACAATCTCACCACTCAGAGTCCACAACCTGAGCTGAAATCAAGAGACAGAAGCTTAACTAACTAAGCTGAGGTATCCAAGCACTCAAAATAAAGTATTTTTAAATTAAGATATAGATACTGTTTTGTTGTTGTTGTTAGATATAATGCTATTGCTCACTTAATGGACTACAGTAGAGTGTAAGTATAACTTTTCTATGCACTGGGAAACCAAAAAATTCATTTAATTTGCTTTATTGTGATATTCTTTTTATTGGAGTGGCCTGGAACTGAACCGGGGATAACTCTTACATACACCTGTACATTTAAATCAGCAGATTTTGACTATAGCAGTTTACCATCCATAATGTGGGTGGGCTTCATCCAATTTAGGGGTCTTAAGAGAAAAGACTGAGATTATCCAAGGAAGAAGGAATTCTGCCTGCCTTAAGACACAGAGCTGCCACATTAACTATCCCATGCATCTCCAGCCTGCCGGACTGCCTTACAGATTTACATAAGAAATTATTTTTCTTAAGGGAATATTTTTATAAATTTAATTATATTAGTTGATGACTTTCAAATTTATATCCTAAAGTGTGAATGATTCCTTTAAGAACTGTAAATTAATTATAAATAGATATAATATTAAAATCTTATTATGAATAGATTCTATTCAAAAATTTGAATAAGCAAAATGTATTGGTTTCATATATATTTACTTTCTCCAAATAAAAATTGAGTTTTAATTCATATTTTAAAATATCAAAATTGTCCATTTATTAGCCATATTTATATTTAACTTATAATTCTATGAATGCCAAATTATTACTTTGGAAGAAGACTGAGTTCTGATAAATATGTTTATCTAAAATTGTGAGACGCTGACATTATGATGAGTAAAGTGTGCTACTCATATTGGGAAAGTCTAATAAGGTTCTTCCCAAGGTTTGAGAAGAGAAAAATAAATTGCTTTCTGAGCATTAAGTGTAAATCTATCATGTAATAGATTGCCATGGAGCTACAAAGTCACTTTGAAGATGTCTTCTAAGGCTGTCAGATCTGGCTGTAATCTCATAACAGCACTATTAGTATGTCTGGAGAATGACTGAGTGAATTAGAAGTGAGGGTCCTTGAGAAGGAAGCTGAAAAGAAACCATAGAGGCAATCCAGTTCTAAGGTGAAGCAAATTATCACATAAAAACTCCACCGGTAATACCCGTGTTAAATATATCTCCATTGTGCACATGGAACTTTGGACTTTTTTCTGTGTGTTATAAAGCATGCAAATCATTAATAATGCATAATCCCTAACATGAGTTGAATTTTTAATTCATAGATACTGCACTGAGCATATTACATGCGATATTATATTTAATACTCAACCAGATATGTACTTTTACCTCAATTTCATGAATGAGCAAAATTAATTTGTTTAAATTTGCAAAGCTAATGAGTGACAAAGAGTTTTCAGCCTTTCACATGTGTCTGACTTCAGAGACCATATTCAACTACCATGCTAATCTAATATTTCCCCATTCAGATCCTAAATTCAACAAGTACAGTTAGAATTATAGTTCAGGTTTACAGATTTTGTTTTGAAGGAAGAAACATGTGTTTGACGAAGAAAGTATCACTCCGGATTCTGATGCTGTTTTATTTCTTGCTATAAAATAACAAACTGGAATACATTTATAATTTAAGCTTCAACTATATTTTATTTCTGAATAGCTTTTCAAAATATAGAGTGTAAAACCAAAGGGTAAACACTTTATATTTTTTCAAGATTGTTAGCCCCATAAATATAGTAGGTACTGTTTTGATCATCTACATTAGAAAATTCACTTGTTAAAGTAAGTATGACCTGGAAAGTAGGAAACACCATGCAATGCTCTCAAATCAGTTTTCTGAGAACATCAGGAGCTGTTAAATGTTCAAAGACAATGATACACTTCAAGTTCTCTTTAAGTAAAACCCAATAAATGGCCTGAGATGTAATTTAATAATTTGCATTTCTTCTAGTTTATTCAAAGATGAAGATTGTTTCTTTGGCATTATTTTCAGGAAAGAACTTCAGAAATATTAGCTTTATTATCTTTTTAAATAGAATACCCTGGAAAACACACAGTTTTTGTGAGGTGATATACTTTAATCTTTAACTTTTTGGATCTCACTATAGAGACAGAAGTGAAATAAAGTATTTTTTTTTTATTTCAGTTGGGATACGAAGTAGCAAAAAGATTTAAATTTGCTCAGACTAACTCTTCCAAAGATGTGCAGACACCACTGAAGTTTTTGTGAGGCTCAACAAACATATACAATTTTTAAGATTATTAAATGATTAGCCTCCTGACCACTTGAGGTACACTGGGGAACCACTGAATACTTTAGATATTGCCTTTTAGAGCAAGTACCTAGCAGATGTCAAAGAACCTGGGTCATATTAGATGATAATTGGTGCTGGAATTCCTAATAAGAGCTCGTTGGCAATTCTCCACCAGAAAGGTTTTACTTCCTTTATTTCCTTTCTCTTTTTCTAAGCAACTTACTATTGCTTTGAGGCAACTGTAGAAATTCAAAGTGCGACAAGTTGTGCAATGCAGGTGTTTATTTTTGGTTTTGTTTTAATTTACTCAGTATTTGTTGAATGCCCCCAAATGACAGTTTCAGTGTTGAGTTTGAGGATTTAGTTGGAAAGAGAAATTATGGCTGCACCTTGTTCTCACAAAACCTATTCTTTAATTGTAAGGCAGAAAATCTTTGAAATCTGTTCCTTCATTGTGTATGTGTATGTATATGTGTGTGTTTGTGCTTTCTGTCTGCTACAACATAGATGTTCCTTCACATTAAGGTATTTGAATTCTTGAATACTGAGTAAAATTTATAATTAATAATTTTAAAACTGTTTTAGGGATACCAGGATGGCTCCGTTGGTAGATCTGCTTCAGCTCAGATCATGATCCCAGTGTTCTGGGATTGAGCAACGTTGGGCTCCCTGCTCAGTGGAAGGCTGCTTCTCCCTCTCCCTCTCCCTCTGATCTTCCCCCCACACCCTTCAACAAACTATGCCAAACAGGTGCCCTTTAAAAGCAATTTTAAGGCAATTAAAATTGTAATTGTGATTTAATAGTCCAGAAATATAAAGACTAAAAGAATTTCTTAATAATTTCTTTAAAATCTGAATTATTAACAACTGTGATTTTGGTTCAGAATATAGACACAATCTACTAGTAATACTTTATTTTCTGAATCCTCTTAATAATATAAATTGACATCCTTATTACCTGAATATTAACTTTCAAATTAAAAAAAAACATTACAGATAGTAATATCAATGTAGCATAAAACTATATTACAAAATTTATATGTGCACATATGATAATATGTATTTTATGAAATTCAATATTTAGCAATTTTTAGACAGAAATTTTTAGGATGGAAAGATGTATTAGTACCTAGGACAATATCTCACAATACTATTCGATTGATCTTTTTAAAATAAAGTTAACCCTTAGTTTAAGAAATAGTCTGTCATTTCAAATCATACACAAAGTAAATATAAGTGGTTCAAAACATATAATTTCTGAATATTAATAATTAACCAAACATTTTTAGATAATAAAAATCTTAATATTTTAAAAGTACTGATGAATCCTATTAAAGCATAAATCATCTAAATAGTAAGGTAAGACTGATAGGATGTTAATAAGGTAAGGCTATTTGAAATTCAAAGCATCTCATCTTAAATTTTCTTTTTAAAAATAAATCATCATATCTGATAAGATATAAAGTTTAATTAACAATGTTAAAAGGAAATGTTGCCTTTAGAGTGTCACTGAGAAGGAACATTTTGGTGAGTATGAACATGAAAATAAAAGGCACATCTAAAAAACTTGGTTAAGTATTTCCAGACTTATGGTTAACATCTTTTATAAAACTATGTGTGAAAACTACACATTTTATCTTGCAATTGACATTTCATAGCCTATATATATGCTAGTGGACAGTAGGAAAAACTTTAAAAATCTCAAGTAATCATAAGTATCTTATGATTAAATAACTGGTGTTACCCTAGATCCTACTGCTCAGAGGAGACAAACATATTCTTTGTTTTCAGATCAAAAGAATACAAAGCATTTATTTTTCTTGATTCAAACAGAATGAATATTCTTAAGCATATGACAAAGAAGATTTTGCAAAAACATTTTGTAGAGAACAGGTAAAAATACTTGGATAAAGGAATGCTTATGAGGACTAAATAGAGACCTTTGTGGTTGTATTCAATTCAGCTAGGCAGTTTTGCAATCTTGCAATAAAAATAATTCCTAGGTGGAATCAAGTACAACTTACCCCTGATTTTCAACCATTAGCCAAGGAAGCTTGCAACTCTGGAAGGCTTGTGATTACAGTTAATGTCTGCATATGCCTAGTGTGTTTCACCTTGTTTCTCAGAACCCTAATCAAATAAAGCTTCTTTTATATGTGGCTTCTGAAACAAGGCGCTAAAAGCCCTAACCTGTTGTACTATAAAGGTAAACTCATTAAAGCCATGTACAGGCTGACATAAGGCTTGGCCTTTATTTAGCTAATCTGGAGATGAATACAGAGAGCCATCTGGAGCTTTGTATAAATCCATAAGCAAAATACTTCTCTATAATTTAATTATTTCCAATTTCATTTTTAACTCACCATTTTCATTGCTAACTTCATATGTCTCAGACTGAATGTTTTCTTGTGTTTTCAGGGATTATTACAAATTGATTTTTTTTTTTTTTTAATTCAGATACAGACAGTGGAAGAAAGAAAAACGTCTTACGTTGCTAGGGAAACCTGATGCTGAAGGTTTAGTGACAACCTCAGATGGTATAGTACAGCAAAGGCTGTCAGGATAAAAGAACAGAAAGAGAGCCTGCTGATGCGAAGAATGAATTTAAAATGTTACTTATTGATTCTACGATGAGCTTTATAAAAGAAGTAATGCAGACTCTGTCTTTTTCTAAAGAAGAATTATGGAACTATAATAAAGAAGGCCTCAAGGAATTTATATCATTGAAAGGCAGAATAAATGAAATCTCACCTCCATCTGTGAGTTTTTACAGAACAGGAATTACTGGATACTCTAGATTTTTGTCAGATTTATTAGTATATCCAGATCCTGCAGTTCCAGGGGAATATTTGCCTTACTTTTATCTTTATATTTTGAAATTACTGAATTAAATATAAATCATTGTATGATATTTGATCCAGTAGTTAATATGTGAAAAATATATTTCAATAATATTCTAATGAAACAAACTAAGACCATTTTAAAATAGTAAAACTACACTACAGACAAATCATTCATTTTTATTTGCAGCAATAATTAAAAGTATATGTTTTAGTTTTATATAATTTGTATTGTTTATTATATATAGCTTATATACTATTTTCATATTTTAATAAATTAAAATGCTATTAAAATTTTGCAATACAAAAAGAGGAAATGTTTGGTGTTGACTCAAAGAAACCAGTTACTCATAACTATATGGAGGTCTCCCTAAACACTGAGACATTTACAGATATGACATTACAAAGATTACAGGACACATATCCATTGATATCTGGGTAAAAATTTACCTGTTACATCTTGCTTTTCATAAGACTGGTAGAAAATTACTTCAGATTCCTTTGATAAAGAGGTAAGTCTTAGGCTCATTTATTTTCCATCTTCCCTTTTCTTTCTCTCCTTCCTTTCTTCTTACCTTTATTTCTTCCTCCCTTCCTTTTAAGTGATTAGGGAATTCTCTGATACTGTGATATTTGGTTAAAGGGAAAGGGAAATATGAGAGTAAATCAACTTCACAGACATTTGTGGAGGATAGGTGGAAGGTAGAAGGAACAGTAAGTATAAATTCCCTAGAGTGGACTACAGAAGAGTAGAGTAGAAAATTGGAAGAGAACCAAGAGAGGTTAATGAGGCAAATGATGAGTCAGATCATGTATGTCTCCATTGGTCATTTTATGGACTTTAGCTTTTACTCTGCATGTGATGGAAACCTTCAGGAAATTTTGAAGAGAAGAAAGACATGACTTGAGAAATCTGAAGAGAAGAAAGACTTGACTTACATGTTAAGGAATCATTCTAATTATTATAGGGTGACTGCAGTGAGGGTGGGGGTGGGAAGAAGTGAAGTCAGATAGGAGGTTATTCTATTAATTTAGGCACAGCTATCTGATCAAGATGATAGCAGATGAAAAAAAAAAGAAAAAATCAGATTCTGGATGTAAGCTTAATATAGAATTGACAGAAGTGCTGATGGATTTATTATGGGCCACAAGAGAAATACACCCCAAATCTAACCACTTTGTGTCATTTCTACTGCTATCACCCTTGTCAGAACCATCACCATTGATCACAAGTTTTAATGTGAAATGCCTCTTACCTATGTTTCTCCTCTTGCCTATCACTCCTGCCCCATCTATATTTTCAGCAGAGTAGCCAGAGTGATTCTTTTGCATCTTAAAACATAAAATGTCAAATATTTAATTGAATCCCACATTGTTTCCCATCTCATGGCCTAGAGTAAAAGACCATGGTTGCTACAATGGCCCTAAAAAGACTTTCAGAATCTGTCCTTCTTTTACGCCTTTGGTTTTCTTTACTTGCTGATTCATTTTCAGACACACTGGTTTCCTTGTTATTTCTCAAAGATGTCAAGCATATTATCTTCTTAAGTCCCTTTTCATGCTGACCCTTTCTCACATCACTTTTTTTTTGCAGTTATATTAATTTCCTCATGTGAATTTTCTTACCACCAGGTATTTGAGTTAACACTCACCTTCCCAGTTAGATCTAACCCTTCCCATTTAGTATTACAACTCAATCTCCTCTTGCCAGTCTGCCTCACCCTGCTCCATTTTTCTTTTTTTTTTCCCCCAGTACTTGTCATATTTCATGATACTATATTATCTGCTTATTAGTATGCATATGGTTTATTGTTGATTGTCTACAACCTCCTTCTATATTGTAATCATTAAGAGAATAGAAATGTTTTTATTCTTCACTATCGTACAATTCCATAGCACAATGGGTTGCAGATAGTGCTCAGTCAATTACTACTGAGTAAGTAAATGAAAGAACTATAGCTTCACATTTTATGACGTGAAATAATGGCAAAATGGAGTTTTTTATTGGTGAGGCAAGAATCTGGGGAAAAAAAAAGCTGTTTGTGGTGGGATAGGGAAGGGGATCAAACATTAATTCCTGGCATATTATCTTTGGGAGGACTGTTAAACATGCAAGTGAAGAAGCCGTAGGAACAGTTAAGTATCTATGTTTGGAGGTCAGAGAAGGGACCCAAGCTATAGTCATTACCAAGCAGATGGCACATAAAACTATGGAACTAGATAAGATTTTCATTTATAGGTCACCAACAATTTTGAGATGTTGGAAATGGAGAGGAATCAGCAAATTAAAACGCAAAGGTACCATAACTAAAACAGGAGTAAAAACAAGAGAGTGACATCCAGAAGGCAGGTGAAGAAACATTTTAAGAGGAAGTGAGAATCTGTTACATATTCTTCAGACAGGTACTAAGGACCCTGGACTACAGACCCCCTCAATTATTCTAACTTTCATACACAGCTAAGGAAATGGGAGACAATCACATCCTGACACAGTAGTCCAAGGAAACACAATCCAGTGGGTGAGCTCAGGGCTTCTCTGTTTCTGGCATCAAGTGTGGCTCTCTACTTCATGCCCCCATGCCTATGTGATAAAGAAGACATCTCTCAAAATTCTTGATGAGAGTAAGACCACAGGCCTTTTCTACTCCCCATCCCTAAACTTAGAATGGAAGCTATTTCCTTCCCTACCTCTCAGCCTGAAAGCAAGTGGAAAGGGAAGATATTCTTCCTCAACTATGCGTCTCCAAATGCTGCCCTATTTACAGACTGAGTTTTTGAATTCAAAAACCAAAACCATAGGGCGCCTGGGTGGCTCAGTGGGTTGAAGCCTCTGCCTTCGGCTCAGGTCGTGATCCCAGGGTCCTGGGATCGAGCCCCACGTCGGGCTCTCTGCTTGGCGGGGAGCCTGCTTCCCTTCCTCTCTCTCTGCCTGCCTCTCTGCCTGCTTGTGATCTCTGTCTATCAAATGAATAAATAAAATCTTTAAAAAAAAAAACAAACCAAAACCAAAAAAACAAAACAAAACAAAAGAAAACAGAAAACTAATTAAACAAAGCAAAACAAAAAGAGAGAGAGAGAGAAGAAAAAAGAGAAAAAAAGGGAAAAAATGCCATGTAATACTTAACTTCCCTTGTGATTGCTCTCCTCTATATTTTGTTAGAAAGATTAGGAAAAGAAAAAGTTAAAGTATTAAATTTTGTTAATATAATTATCTGGGAAAATTAGACTATATTGCCATAGTCACGTGGTCCACAATCGGTCATTTGGAAGGCAGACCCAAAATCTAATTTTTCATCCCAATATTTCCCTCCTTCTTGACAATTCAGAGTAGCCACTCACACACCTGGAAAATCTCTTATTTATAGGGAATTGTGTTATCTCATGGCTGCCCCAGTAAATAATAATCAGATCATCAGTTTCCTTCCCAGGGCATATTTTATAAAGGCCTATGAAGGAGAATAGTTAAGAACCTGGACTCTGGGGTTGTGACCTAGAGTAAAACCTAGCTCTACCAATTACCAGTTTTGTAATAATGCCTTAAGCAAATTAGAGATTTTCATTTCTATAAAATTAATATCAAAATTATACCTATTTGGAGGAATGTTAAGAGAATTAAATGACTTAATACATGTAATACACCCACCCACCCACCCACCCATGAACACACACAAACAAAACAAAGAAAACTCATTTAACATATGACTAGTTATTCAATATATTTTACTTAGTATTGTTCTAAATTCATGTCTAGGGCTTGTATATAACCAAGTCAGATGTTTTTATGGTTCCTTGACAGTATAAAATGAAGATATATCTCTGCTTTATTTTTCTTCTTCATCTACTCTTTGCTTCTGTATTTCTGCAGTTATTTCTTAAACAAAAGCAAAAGCATAGGCCTATACACATGCATGTGCATGCATGTGTGCACTTGTGCACATACACACACATACAATATGGACAAATATTTATAAACAGATACACAGGGAAAATTCAGAAATGTGACTCCACCCGTAACAAAGTTAGCCTTTTACAACATTAGAGGATATCACTTAGGGATCTCAAACTTAGTTGATCCAAAACTCATCATTCCAAGATGTACCACTTCCTAAACATTCAAGCAATTTTCTTTAAAATAAAGGATACTTTTGGTCTCAAAAATAATTCATGTCCCCAAAAGAAATAAAAATAAGTGTAAAAAACAATGTTAGGAACTAAAACAATAATGCCCCCCCCATTTAAAGTTCTTGAAAACATTTAAATCATATATAGTTCAATTCTCAGCTACAGAATAGCACTGCCAAGAGTTATGTTTGATTGCTCTTGAAACTATTCACTGCAACCTTCCTCCTAGCGATTTTAATTTGTTCCATACCTGGAGACATCCCCCTTTGACTCAAGTTATCCCTTGAGTTACTTAACTTTGTCCCCTCTTTCTTAAAACTTGTAAGACTAGTGACCCATTTTCTTACTACCTGCTAACTTTTTAATCTCTTTCAATTTTCCTATATTTCCACAATGCTACAACTTTCTTTATAATGACCAGTAACTGCCTTATGATCATTTCAAAAGTCTTCATGATTCTTTCTTTAGAATTTAGGATTAAATTTCAGTTCTACATTTCACTACTTATATGACTGTGGTCAACTTATTAAAATCTTGAGAATCTCAGATTTTTACTACTCAGATCTGTTATCAAGAGAACATTCTAAAACATATCTGAAAATACCTTCTACAATAAAATGCCAATAAATGTGATTTCCCTATCTGGCCTTTTCCATTCTATCCTCCCTCATCCTTTTAAATCTTTAGACCTTGACCCTACTTCTTGAGAATCTGTTTCCTTGACTTCTATGACACCACAGGCTTCTGTTCCCTCTTCTTCTTCCACTGCTGCAGCCCTGTTTTCCTGGTTCTGAAGTGAAGTAGATTCATATTTAATGGCATTATATGACTTAACCGTCAGTTCTTCCCCATATCCCTCCCGCTATTACATGACAATGAAAATCCAGTTTTTTAGTTTCAATTCTTCCTTTTGCTATTTGCACAAAGACTTCATCAAGACTCTTTAAGCCCCTTTCTTGGCATGATTCCAGGCATAAACATGACCAAGTAGGTCATTATTTGAGCAAATCAAAATATTGCAGTTTAAAAAAAAAAACTGATTATTTTCCTAATACCCTAATAATGAATCAATTTCACTTTATGAGACTAGCTTTAATAGGTCACTTTTCACTTCAAAAACTTTCACTGGCTTGTTCAACCTAATACTAGTGTGGTATTACTTAATCACCTGCTTAATACCTTTTATTCTGGTAAATAATATATAGATGATAACATGTTTATAGATCAAGAAATTCTAATGAAGTGGGTATTTTTCCCTCCATTTCTGAAATGAATGTCGGTAAGAGTAAACAGACTCTGTAAAACCGCAAGACTTTTGATTCGTACTTTGGAAAGTTTCAAACCTGCTCAACCTACCCTATTTATCACTTTTAAACTAAGATGGGGATCTACTTCCAGGGCCCCTAAAATGGTGTTACCTTGCATTTGTTCTTGAGTCTTGTTTCAATTTTATTTTCTACCTGTCCTCAAATACTATATTACTCTTTTTTTAAATTAAATTAATTTATTTTTTAAATAAACATATAATGTATTTTTATCCCCAGGGGTACAGGTCTGTGAATTGCCGGGTTTACACATTTCACAGCACTCATCATAGCACATACACTCCCCAATGTCCATAATCCCACCACCCTCTCCCCTCCCCCCTCCCCCCCAGCAACCCTCAGTCTGTTTTTTGAGATTGAGTCTTTTATGGTTTGTCTCCCTCCCAATCCCACCTTCTTTCATTTTTTTCTTTTCCTACCCCCCAACCTCCCCACATTGCATCTCCACTTCCTCTTGAGTAAAACTGCTCTATGTATATGACATTCTGGGAAAGAAAAACAAGAACACAAAATAGAGGTTGAAAACAAATGAGCATGGGAAAACTTCTGCAGTGTTAGAAATATTCCATATCTAGACCATGATAGTAAGTTTTGAAACAGTACGCTAAAAAGGATGAGTTTTACTGCATGTAAATTATACCTTGATAAATAGCAATTAAAAAAAAAAAACTGCTTAAAACAACATTTCATTAGTCAGGGTCCTCCAAAGAAACAAACTCAGTAATTTGAAAAAGAGAGAAACAGAGTGTGTGCATGTGGGAGAGTGCATGTAGGCCCACCAACATATGTTTTTATATGTATATATTGTCTGTTAAAGATATATAGTTCATATACATTTGTGTGTGTCTGTGTATGCATGTATGTATGTGTGTGTGCGCTCATATGTATGCACGCATGTGCATGCGCACGCACACACACACACACACACATTTTCTGCAGGGTCAATTAGCACACTGGAAACCCAGGGAGCTGAGGTTATGCTTCCATCTGAATCCAAAGGCCTGAAAATTAGGAGAATTAATGGTGTAGGGTACGGTCGGAAGACTGGCAGGCTAGAGATCCAGAAAGAGCCAAAATTTCAGTCTGTGTCTAAAGCCAATGTCAGACAGGAGGAATTCTCTCTTGCTCAGGGGAGGGTGAGCCTTTTTATTCTATTCAGGTCACAAACTAGTTGGATTAGCCCCACCCACATTAAGGAGGACAATCTGCTTTACTTAGTCTACCAGTTTAAATGTTAACCTCATCCAAAACATTCAGAATAATGTCTAAGTATCTGGGACTTGTGGCACAATCAAGTTGATACATAAAATACCATAACCATTCATATTTATAACCCTTAATATTAAACATCTTAGCCCTTAATATTAGTGCAACTGCACTTGTCAGACTTAGCTTTTTATCATACTGAAACTAGCTACATTTATTTCAGTCCATCTGATATCTTTATTTCTCCTGTAGTTACCTTGCTTATTGGGACATGTTTCTACTCTCTCATTCTTAATTTTCATTACCTGGAAAGCCACCTTCCTTAGTACTGAGTGAAATTCTAAATTTTTAAGATTTAGTTTCAGAATTGCTAACTTTAACATGTGAAAATAAAATAAATTACTTATCTGTATATTAATAATTGTGGCATTTGTGAGGAATATTCTAATAAAAATCATGATTTCTTGAAGGACCATACTCATTAATAGAAAAAGTTTGAAAAATTTGGTGTATTTTTAAATTTTTTAAATAACTAAATGGTCAGGGAAAAGAGAGAGAAGACAAATAAAATAATTTTGCATGTATGATTTCAGTCATGTTTGAGGTTAGTATTTTCCCAAGATAAATCTCTTTATCCTCATAACAAAATTACATAGTATTAAAAATAAAATTTATATGATCAGGTATATAGACTCTAAATAACTGGCCATAGTTCAAAATATAAGTACTGATTAGATGATCATAGCCCATCTTTGTAACATTGGTCATGTTGAATTCTCTTGTTATCAGTAGCAGGAAAGGTTTAAAGTTACATTTAAGATTCACTCAGATATTATTTCCCACATTTTAACACATATTTACTAAAAATCACTGGTTATTACTACCTACATTTGTTGAATTCATTTATATACTATTCAAGTTGTTTTTAGGAGTTATTACTAATACCAATAACACACAAGCCTCTACCTTGTGGTTTAGAGGTAAATATAATTCAGCCAGAAATTAACTGTCTATGAAATAAGTGGGTAATCTTTAGAGAATGCAGTTTTTTAAAAATTAATTTTACATGAGAAACTGGAATCTGTAGTAGTAATTATGCATTTTTTTCTTTTTTTTTTTGCATTTAGTAGAAAGATTATGATGCTTTGATAACCAGAGTGTCCCTCCATGGAAAGTGAATGCCAGGAAAAAATATATGACAAACATATAACTTATAGCTTCCATGGTACTGAGTAAAGCACCTGTTTTATTTCAAAGAGAGCTATAGAATACTAATAGGAAAATAGCACTTGTGATTTAAGGCTGAAATTAATGATCAATTCATTAGAAAGAAATTGTAAAATAATACACACACTATATACATATTACATACATATGTATTTGTGAGTATATATTACATATACGTATTTATATATATAGAGAGAGAGAGCAATTATTTACACTGGAATTGAGCCAGAGCTGAAGGATTAGCAAACATATTATAATTGAATTAGTTGATAAAGAATTAATAATCCAAATTGTCACACTAATTTTATATTACTACCGTATCTCATTGCAAAATTCCACACCCAAATCACAACATTATATTTCTAAAGAAGTTGATGGTTGATTATATTCATTTCTTACAAAATGTTAAGAATATATTTTTACCATGGTTAGGCAAAGTATATAGTTGTTATCTGTACTTTTGAAAACAGATGATGTCCAATATTTAAAGTGTCTCTTAAGACACACTGAAATAATACCCACTGAAAATAGTATTAATTTAAATATTATTGCATTAATTTATTGCATTATACATAATAAATAAGAATTATGCATTTGGAATACCAAAAATACGTTTTTAACAATTTGCATTATTCTTAATAATCTGTATTAATAATCTGAATATACAGGTGATAAAAATCATAAGCACACATTTCTTTAAATTTGGATTCATCTGTTCTTAAAATATGCAAATTTGGACTAAGCTTTTGAAGTACTTTTTATTTCAAAACCAAATACCAAAATTAAGGTTTTTGCATTCTTTCTTTAAAGATTTTATTTATGTAAGTGAGAGAATGAGAGAGAACATGAGAGGAAAGAAGGTCAGAGGGAGAAGCAGACTCTGTGCTGAGCAGGGAGCCCAATGTGGGGCTTGATCTTTGGACTCCAGGATCATGACCTGAGCTGAAGGCAGTCGCTTAATCAACTGAGCCACCCAGGTGCCCAGGTTTCTACATTTTTTAATCAATTGCTTACTTATGGAAGAGTAAAAAGAGGTTCAGAAAATTTCCTCCCAGCATTTAATATAGATACTGGCATAAGAGTACTGTGGACAAATGAATGAAGATTTCAAGTAACATAGTTTGATAAAAATTTTTTTTCTAATAATTGATATTTGAGACATCCTTTTGAAATTTGACTAGGATAAATACATGAAACAATTTCAAGTTTAATTCTTTTGATATTTTTTAGTTAAGATAACTTTAGAAAGATTTTTTAAAATATTTATTTATTTATTTGACAGATAGAGATCACAAAGAGGCAGGGAGAGTGAGAGGGGGGAAGCAGGCTCCCCGCTGAGCAGAGAGCCTGATATGGGGCTGGATCCCAGGACCCTGGGATCATGACCTGAGCCAAAGGCAGAGGCTTTAACTCACTGAGCAACCCAGGTGCCCCTAGAAAGATTTTTTAATTTGGAAAATAATTTCTTTTTTTTTTAAAGATTTTATTGATTTATTTGACAGACAGAGATCGCAAGTAGACAAAGAGGTAGGCAGAGAGGTGGGGGTGGGGGGAAGAAGGCTCATTGCTGAGCAGAGCTTGACCCCAGGACCCTGAGATCATGACCTGAGCCAAAGGTAGAAGCTTTAACCCACTGAGCCACCCAGGAGCCCCAGGAAAATAATTTCTTTCTGTAAGGATATTTGTTTTCTATAGCTCTCTATCTACTTATTCATAAGTGTTACAGTTAGTAGCCATAAGTTAATGATTAAATTTCAATAAACAAAAATTTTATTATTCTTGAAACTGAATAATGAGCAGTTAGTCACTCATTTTTCCAAGTGTAGCAGATTATATATATACATATAGTTGGAATGAAGATGTCAGCTGCCTGTAGGTACCAAATTTCTTCAACTCATTTCTGTTAGAACAGCTTGAACCTTCATGTCCTGGAAAAACAATCACATTCCATAACTTTGTCTGGGATTGTTGGGAGTGGAAGTATGTGTGTTTCCTTATGGCTTTCCCTTGTGATTCCCAGCTCCAGATTTTTACCTCTACTAAATTTTCCATCTTTGTCTTTGATTCCTGTTCAGGTTACATTTTTCAGACTACATTGGTTACCAGTAGATGTTACTTAAATTCCTGACTTTTCAAAATACCATTATAACAAAACTATGGACTAACACATTACTGAAGATTTGAGAAAATGGTGAAAACTAATAGCATAGTTCTATAGAAGGAGCACCTGAAAGCTGAATATTAGCCATTCTTAAACTACATTGTACTGACCATTTTTCACCTTGGCATATTTCTTGCTGACACCTTCCTCTACAGTCCAGATCTGACATACTGTCCATATTTCTTGCTCTGTTCTTCCACCACCTTTTCCCAGTTGCCCATATATGCCAATTTTTTCTTTTATTACTCTGAAAAATAATTATCTTTTACTTTATTTCTTATCTAGCATAAGTTCCTTGGTATATTCTAAATTCATGGAAAAATAGGCCTTTTATTCATTAAAAAAAATCATTTACTCCACAGCATAATTATGACACTTTCCTAGATAATATAAGTGAGTTGTATTTTTCTTAAATAGTATATTTCATCATATAGTTTTTAAATTTTTTTGTACTATCTTTAATTCTTTTTTTTTTTTAAAGATTTTTTATTTATTTATTTGACAGACAGAGATCAGAAGTAGGCAGAGAGAGCGAGGAGGAAGCAGGCTACCCGAGGGGCAGAGAGCCCGATGCAGGGCTCGATCCCAGGACCCTGGGATCATGACCTGAGCCGGAGGCAGAGGCTTTAACCCACTGAGCCACCCAGGTGCTCTCATCATATATTTATATGATAAAATCTTTGTGAGCTTTATTAAATATACTTCACTATGAGTGAAGTCATCTATCTCAATATGTGTTTTGAAGTTTGCATTCAAAGTAATATTTGATCTTATTTAATGCAGATTCTTGAAAGTTCAGTGATTGCTTAACTGAATATATCATACGCTTTCTCATTCAGATAATGGAGAATAAGAGGAAAGTTAATAAAATGAACTTGATTGAAATGATAATTTAAAATACACTATATGGCATTCTATAGACTATACTAAGATTAGATACACAAAATAACTAAAATACTCTGTATTCAAATAAGAAATTGTGAATTCCTACAAAAATGGTAAAAACAAGTAAATTGAACACTGTATCCTTCCATAAAAGAAAAAAAAGATCTTATGTTTTTTAAAAAAATAGTTGAATAGCATGAAGTTTTATTGGGTCACATTATGCTATAAAGTATAATCACAGACATCACGTTATTCACAATCATCAACAATTAACGGTTCATATATGGCTTCACAGGTGAATCTACCAAACATTTAAAGAAAATTTAATGCTCTTCCAAAAAAGTAAAGAAGAAGGAGTATTTTGAAACTTATTTTATGAGGCCAGCATTACTGTGGCACCAAAGATAAAGACATTACAAGATAAGAAAACTGTAAGCCAATGTCACTGATGAACATAAATGCAAAAGTTGAACTGAATATTAGCAAACAGAATTAAAAAGCACACTGAGAAGATATACAGCACCACTGAATGGAATTTATTCTTGTGATGCAAAAATGTTTTAACGTATACATTAAATAAACAGGATATACCATAATAACAGAATCAAGGATAAAAGCCATATGACCATCTCAATAAATGCAGGAAAAAACAACAATCCAACAACTGTTTATGATAAAAAATGTCAACAAATGCGGTATAGAAAAAATGTATACCAACATAAAAAGGACTGTATATGACAAGCCCACAGTTAATATCATATTCAATAGTGAAAAGCTGACATCTTTCCCACTAAGCTCAAAAGCAAGATAAAGATGCCCATTCTCGACCACACCGTCTGTGGGGTGATTCGTGGTGGACGTTTTGAGGGCAGCTGACCTGCAGCCTGTGCGTCCCAGACCGCCTCCCGTGGAAGCCTGAGCCGGCCGTGTAGCTTTCTCCCTTAGTCTCATAACCATGTCCACCAACAAGAATGCTAATTCACCAGCTGCCCGCCTTAACAGATTCAAGAACAAGGGGAAAGACAGTACAGAAATGAGGCGGTGTCGAATAGAAGTTAATGTGGAGCTTAGGAAAGCGAAGAAGGATGACCAGATGCTGAAAAGGAGAAACGTAGGCTCTTTCCCGATGATGCTATCTCTCCACTGCAGGAAAACCGCAACAACCAGGGCACTGTAAATAGGTTGGTTGATGACATTGTCAAGGGCATACATAGCAACAATCTGGAAAGCCAGCTCCAGGCTACTCACGCTGCTAGGAAACTGCTTTCTTGGGAAAAGCAGCCCCCCATAGACAACATAATTCGGGCTGATTTGATTCCAAAATTTGTGTCCTTCTTGGGCAGAACTGATTGTAGTCCCATTCAGTTTGAATCCGCTTGGGCTCTCACCAACATTGCTTCCGGGACCTCAGAACAGACCAAGGCTGTGGTCGATGGAGGCGCGATCCCAGCGTTCATTTCCCTGTTGGCATCTTCCCACGCCCACATCAGCGAACAGGCTGTGTGGGCTCTAGGAAACATTGCAGGGGACGGTTCCGTTTTTCGAGACTTGGTTATCAAGTATGGTGCAGTTGATTCGCTTCTGGCTCTCCTCGCAGTTCCTGATATGTCATCGTTAGCATGTGGCTACTTACGTAACCTTACTTGGACACTTTCAAACCTTTGTCGCAACCAGAACCCCGCACGCCCTCTAGATGCCGTCGGTCAGATTTTTCCTACCTTAGTTCGTCTCCTGCATCACAATGATCCAGAGGTCTTGGCAGATGCCTGCTGGGCCATCTCCTACCTGACGGATGGTCCAAACGAACGGATTGAAATGGTGGTGAAAACAAGAGTTGTGCCCCAGCTTGTAAAGCTTCTAGGAGCTACTGAATTGCCTATTGTGACTCCTGCGCTAAGAGCCATAGGGAATATTGTCACTGGGACAGATGAACAGACTCAGGTTGTAATAGACGCAGGAGCGCTTGCTGTCTTTCCCAGCCTGCTAATGAACCCCAAAACTAATATTTAGAAGGAAGCCACATGGACAATGTCAAACATCACAGCTGGCTGCCAGGACCAGATACAGCAAGTTGTGAATCACGGATTAGTCCTATTCCTCATTGGTGTTCTCTCTAAGGCAGACTTTAAGATACAAAAGGAAGCTGTCTGGGCTGTGACCAACTATACAAGTGGGGGGACAGTTGAACAGATTGTATACCTCGTCCATTGTGGCATAATAGAACCATTGATGAACCTCTTAACTGTGAAGGATACCAAAATTATTCTGGTCATTCTGGATGCCATTTCCAACATCTTTCATGCTGCTGAGAAACTAGGTGAAACCGAGAAACTTAGTATAATGATTGAAGAATGTGGAGGTTTGCACAAAATCGAGGCTCTACAAAACCATGAAAATGAGTCTGTGTACAAAGCTTCATTGAACTTGATTAAGAAGTATTTCTCTGTAGAGGAAGAGGAAGAGGAAGATCAGAATGTTGTGCCAGAAACTACCTCTGAAGGCTATACGTTCCAGGTTCAGGATGGCACTGCTGGGACCTTTAACTTTTAGCTTGTACAACCGATGCAGAGAGTTGTTTGTTGTGATGCAGAAAGTTGTTTGTGGTATGCTTTGTTTGGTAGAAGTTTGTCTTACTGTTTCTCTACTAAGTACTCTTTTTAAATGTGTTTTGTTATTGTAGCACTTTTTATAACAAAACTCTACTTGACCAGTTCCAATCTATAAAAACTGTATGAAGCTCCTTCTCCCAGTGGGTTTCTTATTTCTATGTGGACTCTCCTATCTTGCAGTGTCCTGTAAATAAAGATTAAATTCCACCCTTTAAAAAAAAAAAAAAAAGATGCCCATTCTCATCATTTCTATTCCACATAGTACTGGAAATAGTAGCCAGAGGAATTAGGTAAGAAAAATAAGTGGTATCCAAATCAAAAAGGAAGAGATTAAATTGTCTCTGCAGACAATATGATCTTACATACAGAAAATTCTCAAGACTCCACCAAAAAGTTATTAAAACTAATAAAACAATTCTGTAAAAGAACAAAGCTGGAGACATCACACTTCCTAATTTCAAACTACATTACAGAAATTGGGTAAACAAAACAGTATTATATTGGCAGAAAGGGATATATAGACCAGTGTAATAGAACAGAGAGCCCAGAAATAAACTCTCACATATACAGTCACTAATCTTTAAAAAATGTGCCAAGAATACACAATGGGAAAAGGACAGTCTCTTCAATAAATGGTACTGGATAAACTGAATATTCATATGCAAAAGAGTGAAACTGGACCATTATCATAAATCATATACAAAAACCAACTCAAAATTGATTAAAGACTTAAGTGTAAGACCTGCAATCATAAAATTTCTAGACAAAAACTGAGAAAAAATTTATTGCTATTGGTCATAACAATGAGTTTTTGAATAGGACATTAAAAGCATAGGCAACAAAAACGAAAACAGAAAACTGACACTACATCAACCAGAAAGCTTCTTTTTTTTTTAAGATTTTATTTATTTATTTGACAGAGACAGCACATGCATGGGGAGCAGCAGTCAGAGGAAGAGGGAGAAGCAGATTCCCACTGAGCAGTGAGCCAGACGTAGGGCTTTATCCCAGGATCCTGGGATCATGACACTCCAGCTGAAGGCAGACACTTGACCACTGAGCCATCCAGATGCCCCTAGAAAGCTTCTGTACATCAAAGAAAGCAACCAACAAAAAGGCAATCTATGGAATGGGAGAAAATATTTGCAAACCATGTATCTGATAAGGGATTAATACACAATATATATAAAGAACTCATATAACTTAGAAGTGAACAAACAAAGCAACTCAATTAAAAAAAATGGATAAGGATCTAAATAGACATTTTGTTTTTGTTTTTGTTTTTTGTTTAACAAAAACAAAAGGAACAGATATATATGTAAAGAAAAAAAAAACAGATAAGTGTGTAAAAAAGCAAACACTAAACAAAATATGTAAATGTGTTCAACAGCACTAATAATCATAGAAATTCAAGTCAAAACCACAATGAGATAGCGCTTCACTCCTGATAGGTGGCTATAAGAAATAACAGATGCTGTTGAAGAAGACAACCATTTTGTATACTGTCACTGGGAATGTAAATTGGTATAGTCACTACTGAAAACATTACGCAGTTTCCTTAAAACAATTAGAAATAGAACTACCATAAGGGCACCTGGATGGCTAAGTCCCTTACGCATTTGACTCTTGATTTCACTCAGGTCATGATCTTGCAGGTTGTAAGATTGAGCCCCTTGCTGGGTTCCATGTTCATTGAGGAGTCTACTTGACATTCTCTCTGTCCTTCACCCTCTGCCCCTCCCTACCACTCTTTCTCTCTCTTTCTCTCTCTCAAATAAGTAAAATACTTTAAAAACTAGAACTACAATATGATTCAGCATTCTTACTTCTGGGTATATAACCAAAGGAAATGAAATCACTATCTTAAAAAGTTATCTGCACTCCCATACTCACTGCAGAATTATTTATCATAGCCAAGATATGGAAACAATTTAGATGCCCATGAAAGGATAATGGATAAAGAAAATGTCATATATATAATGGAATATTTTTCAGCTATAAAAGGAAATCCTGCTGTTTGCAACAACATGGATAAAAATCTGGACATTATGCTAACTGAAATAAACTAGACAGAGAGAGATAATTACTGCATGATCTTACTTATATATGGAATATAAAAAAGTTTGAACTCATAGTAACAGAGAATAGAGCAGTCACTTCCAGGAAATGAGGGTAGGGTAGGGCCAGAGTAAACGGGAAGATATTGGTCAAAGTGTAAACACTTTCACTTTTAAGATGAATGAGTTCGTTGGATCTAATGTACAGCATAGTAAATATAGTTAATGTACTGTATACTTGAAATTTGCTGAAAGTAGATCTTAACTGTTCTTAACATACATTAAAAAAAGAAGATGCATACATGTGAGGTGATGGGTGTGTTAATTAACTTGATTTCAGTCATTTCACATTGGATATATATATTAAATCATCATGTTGCACACCTTTGAAAATATAAATAAATAAATGGTATTTCTCCAATTGTATTTTTACTTATAAATGCTCTGTAAGGAAAATAATTAGGATTGCTTGTCTAATATTTTCATTTGACAGTTTATATATTTTAAATGAGAACTGGTTATAATATATAATTTTATCCCTATTTGAAATCTATGTAGAATGCATAAATCTGGGATTTCTCAGCCATGTAAATACCAAAGCTCCTCGGGAGAACCTTCTTCTCTCAATACTTCCTTCTATCAAAAACAGAAGCAACTTCTATTTCTTGTGTTAATGATTATGGAACTTATATTTTCCCATTGTGTCAAGAAGGCATACCTTACATAGCTCATTGTTCTTTTTTTTTTTTTAAGATTTTATTTATTTATTTATTTGTTTGTTTGTTTATTTATTTGGGAGCGAGAGCACAGAAGGAGAATGAGAAGGAGAAGGAGGACTCCCTGCCAAGCAGAGAGTTGGTTGCAGGGCTCAATTCCAGGACCTTGAGATCATGCCTGAACTGAAGGCAGAAGCTTAAGGGACTGAGGCACCTATGTACCTTACAGCCCATTGTACTTAATCTGCTTCATAACATAACATAACTTCATACATATTCTTTCCCAAGAAGAATACACTAACATAAACAAAACAAAACAGTTAAAAATGATCAGCCAGATAATAATCCAGGAAAATCATTAAGCTTTTTTAGTTCCTCAAGTTTATCTCTGAACCCTGCTTTCATTTCCTTTTGTGAGTGATTTCAATCTTCCCAAGGCAATTCTAGTGTCACCCTACCTTTTAGGTCATTCCTTAATATCCAGTTCCTTACTGAGCTACATGTATTCACAGAAATTCTCCATACTCTAAATCTGTCCTTTCCTTTCTGCATTAAAATTTATAAGATAAGAGTTAGATTATCTATCAATGCATACAACTAATTCAATCTAGAAAATCAATTATTTTAAAATAATGTAATATAGAGCCAATTTTGTGATCATAGTTTAATATTTCAAGGAGGATTTTTGAAAGTTTATTAAAAAGTACTGTACACAAGGTACAAAGGGGATCTTTATAATTGGCCTTCTTAGCACATTTTAACTTAAATTAAATATGCAACAAATTGCCAAAATCTAGCAAGATAACAATTTTGAGAGATTTAACAGGGGCAACAGAAGAACACTAAGTTCTTTTACTATTCCCATTTATATTGTATTTAGTTTTTACCTGACCAAGAAAAGATCTGTTAAAATTTATTTTTAATTTATTTTGATGATTTCTTTAGTATATTCTGAATACTTTCTTCCCTTTAATAGATATCCAACCTGATTTTGATATATGTTTAAATTTGTTTAAGTACCACAACACAAGCTACGTAAGTTATAAACATTTGAACAAAGTTTTTCCATTACAATTTAATTCAAGGAAGTCCTCAGAAAAGATCCAGTTAAACATACATTTACAGGCTATTAGCCTTTATAAATGCCTAATTTTAGTTTTTATCAGATCTTTCTACTCTTGTCATAGATGCAAAACTTGAACTATGATTATCACTGTCGTGCAGATAAAATGTATATTTATTTTTCCATTCTTCAGTGATATATGAGATAAATCATTAGAACTAAAGAGATACCTGTTAGATACTAAAGTAAACCACTGATGTCAGCTGCCAAGTCATCTCATTTAACTCAAAAGGAGAAAACTTTGGCTTTTGACTCTGTATTTTTGTTTCTTTAGCTAATGACAACTGAATCTCGACTGCCTGGGTGTGCGAAGATGATGGATACTATTCCACGGCTTGTATTCTTTTTTGTAAAATGCTGAAATTTGCTTACCCATTATCACTCAGACTATGAGTTATGGATGTACAGTTTTTTCCTTCTCTGGGATTAAAGTCTCTCTCAAAGCACAAATTAATGTACTTTTTGTCTATTGTGTGAGTAGGGTCTAATATATATGGTAATTTGGCTCATACTAGTTGATAGAATTCATTTTACGTGAAGATAATAAGCATGAATTTCAAAATTAAATTTCTCAATTGGATACTTGTTGGACAAATGCATTGATTTAAATTTATTCCCATCACTTACAGATACTTTATTCCAAGGCTAGCATAATTTACACAGCATACTTCCAGTATTCTTTGGTGTACATTGACATCTAGAGAGGGTTTTTTTTTTTTTTTAATTTTCCCGCATAAACTGCATATATGTAGTCAACTGTCAAGATCCTTCTCTTTTTAGATCAACTTTTTTTGGGGGGGTTTCATTTTTTGTCAGACATTATTTAGTTTGTAATCATTCTTGGAAATTTTCTCATCTTATTTTAGACAATGAAGACTCTTGAACTCTTACTTTTTCTCCATAAAGTTCAGATCTTGACTAATTTCAGATATTGTTCCTATTGATACTTCTTTCAACATGTTTTACATACTTACATACCCAAACACACTCATAGGTTCACTTTTCCCCCTTCTTTAGGTAATCACATTAAAGTCCTCAACAAAATTACATTTCCTTAATCATTATAAATTGTGCTAAAGCTTTATGTGTTGTATCAAAGAAAAAAATTGCACCAGACAAATTTCAACTGGTTAGGAAAACTCTACTAAGACTGCAGCAATATTTTTATATTTATATCTCTTTATATTTATATATTTATAACATAAATTGCATATATTATATATGTTTATAATATAAACTTATATATATTTATATATTTATATCTCTTTTGAGAGACCAGAACACCATCTAAACTCAAATTTGCTGAAACAAAAAGCAAGGATGTTTTAAGAGCTCGTAGCTAGGGTTAAAGTACTGGAGAATGTTATGGAGGAGGTTAGTCAATGGACTATGTGGTACACATTGAGTTATTACTAAGTCTGCAAATGTTTTCTCTGATGGAGCCGTCTGTGTTTGCTAGTTGGTGCCCATCAGAAACTAGGCTACTCCCCTCCCATTCTGACTGGGATGGGGGGACACAATCTTTCTTGATAACTACATTTCAAAGGAATGGCGTTTAGGTCCTTGAGAAACACATTCCTGAGTCAAAAATCCCACAAGAGGGTTTATGAAGATTTACATCTAAAAGGGGCAGAGAAAGAATTTAAAATGACAAGTTTTCTAAAGAAAATGTTCTAAAAAAACAGAGGTCAGGTCCTAGAGTCAGAAAGAAACCCATCTAAAGTTTAGTCAAGCTGAGGGAAATGTTAATACACTAACTAGAATATTTAATATTTATTAATATTTATTTTATTCTTTTGAGCACCTGTCTCTTAGGCATAGAATTTTCAACTATGTCAGGTTACCACTTTGCCTTAACAAAAACAATGTAAATTTCACAAAGCAGGCTTTTGTTCTACGTTCTAAACAACCAGAAGATGTCTGACATATGATTAATGTTCAATAAATGTCAGCTGATACTAGTCTTTACAATTCTTCAAGAGATAACATAGCTATTCAAAATAATTTTTGCCACTACATTATTATTATGACATATGACCTTCATACTAAATATTCAAACAAGTTTTGTATTCAAAGAGAGAAGAGTAACAGGAAAAAGACTACAAAGTGGAATATGTTGCAGAATCAGTGAATAACATTTAATGCCAATAGTTTATTAAGACCCTATGCTTATATTTTTTATCCTCTCCATTTTAATTCTTCATTTTCTTACCTATCCTCCATCAATAGTCATGTTGTTTAAAATAACAACTCTGATCATACCACGCCTCTGATTAAAAGTACCTCTCTCTTTCTCTCATACTACTTCACATTTACTAACTCTAATATTCCTCAAAATAACCCTATGAAGTAGTCCTATTACTGTCCCCATATTTATAGGTATAAAATTTGAAGTACAGAAAAGTTAAGTAACTTCTCCTAAGCCACACAGCTACTAAGTGTTAAGAGCTAGATTCTATGAACAAAGTCTGGTTTCAGTCTGTGATCTTAACTGCCACCTCAAGTGAATCTAACAACTTCATCTTGGCCTACAAGGCTCTTCATGATCTAGACCCTGCCTACATTTTCATCATCTTTTGGTTCTCCTCCCTGTCTAATATGATTTAGCACCACCATATGCCTTACTGTTCTCAAACACACTGTCCATTCCTGTCTTAGACCCTTAATTTAATCTAACCCTTACCCCTGCAAGCATCTTTCTCTCCCCTAACACTGTATGCGAACTGAACCTTTATCCTTTGGACCTCAGCCTAAAGATCGCTTCCCTAATACTTATCCAAATATTTCCTTACCTTCCTCTCCTCTCTACTGCTCCATCTTCTTGAATTTTTTCCCTACATCCTTTCTGATCACAACTTTTAATTAATATTTGCTTCTTTGTGTATTTCTTCTCTAGACTTTAAGCTCAATAAAGACAAGGAACATATCACCAATGTGTATCTGGTTTTTAGCATATGACTTCAATAAATGCATAAATAAATGAAATACAGTTATGAGTTCAATAAAATTTATAAAACTTATGTAACTAAATACAAAAATAAAAAATGCATATAAACACAAAGAACAGCAATGATGAGTTTTGTTTTGTTTTCTGTCAGGCTACAACAAGCTGAACGTAAAGCTGAGGTTGCAAATAACAATATTTTTTTACTCTACTACGGTATTAGTTAGACCTAGTCTAGTTCAAATTCTACCACCAAAAAAGAAGGAGTGAATGAAGTAAATTCTGTATCCTTCACAACCTAGTCTCCTAGTTTCTAGTGTGTTTAAGTGGATTACAGCAACTTCAAAGTAGCTGGAGGCCTTCTACTTCTGCTGTTGTCATTACCGAGTTCTGAAACACCACTGCCAAGCAAATGTTTCTCCAGGGCTTTGTCTAAGATTAGTTGAATGTAGTTGTGTGCCTAATATTCAGTTTGTCTCTTTAATATTCCTCCCCTTCCCTCTCCTTTGACAGTGAAACTACAGCTATTTTCATCCCTTTTGTACCCTAGACCCTATAGAAAAACTTCTCAACCAAAACCTTCTTGACAAGTTAAATAGTTCAAACCAAACAATACCTCACTACAGCCCAACAGGTTTTTTTTTCGTTTTTTTTATTTTTATTTTTTTAATAGATCCTTTTGTTCTCCTCCTTCTTTTAGCCTGGAGAATTGACAGAGAGCAAATCCATCCTCCTGCCTTTGTTTCCCAGTGGAATAAAGCTGAGTAAACTCTGAAAGGAGGATCTGGCAAGGGTTAGTATATACTCCCTGCTGGAAGCCCATTTGCTTATTCCTTTCTCCTGATAGGCTCCTTACCGCTAAGTTTGATTGGCAAATTTAAAGGATTTCCCCCCTTTCTTTAAATCTTTTGCTATATAATCATAATCTAAGTGTTTGGGAGTTGGAGAATAATCAGAGTTCAAAAAATTAAAGCTTCTTGGAAGCGATAAGATTTAAGAGGGAAAAACAAAAAGAAGCATGGAAAATGACAGATTTTGTGATTCAAAAATGAGTGCATGTTATATTCATGTCACTAGAGTGGGGTTGATAGAAAAGTGAGATAAACATAATCGGATCAAGTGAAACAGATGAATTTACAGGACATGAAAGGAGTCTGAATTTACAAATGTAGTTTCATAGAAGTTAAGGATTCAGCTTTGGAGTCAAACAGCTTGAGTTTGGATTTTAACTCTGTGGCTAACTGACTTTGTGATTTTGGCAAGATACTTAAACCCTGTGAGGTTCAGTATGCTTATATTAGTAATCTTATTATATATGCCTCAGATTGATAGGAATACATATAATTACATGCTAAAGCACTTACTGATTATTGATGCCCCTTCATGCTTCTCAACATTGCTATCATTATCAGAGTTAATATTTGATCCAAAAGGTGACTAGGGACAACTACACTTACCTGAATAGGAGGAGCACTCATCAAAAACCTCCAAGCAGTATAGTGTATTACACAGAAGGTATTTAATCAGCATTTAATGAGTAAATAAATAAAAGTTGTAGCATGTAGACTACTTAGGGGAAGTTTGTTTAGAACATGTCCATAATGTGATATATAATATTAAAAAACATGCAAAGGATATGTTCTAAGCAACATAGCAATGGAATTAAACAGAGATTCATAATTACTTTCTATCCTATCCCTTGCCATAGAAGAGTGATGGACAAGGATCTGAATATGGCTGAACATGGTCATTGTTGGTTTTTGTTGTTCCCATGCTCACCAATTAAAAAGTGTAAGCACTGCCCTAAGAAGTCAAATATAGATTATATATATATATATATATATATATATATATAGTCTTACTGTATGCAGTATTTTTATAAGGAAAACTTTGAATTAAGGAACAATTTAAGAATCTGTATACATTTTTAAATGAAGTAAATAAATAATCAGACTTCATGGGCTTTAGATTTCCCAGAGACAAACTGAATAAACTAAAGGAGACTTTCCTGACACTCCAAGCTCTAAAAATTACTGGGAAGGACTTTTTTTATTCTTTGATCTTCATTATACAGTGTAGGGGAGATGGAAGAAACAGCCTCAGAAGCTGAATGGAATGGACTGTGGCACTTTGTGTTATAATGCCAATATCAATTCCCCAAGTCTACTACACTAGGGATTTTTAACTTGAAGGCTGACACATGAAGTGATAATGGCCTTTCAACTCCCTCCAAAGCATGCTCAGGCTCCCTGTTTTTAGAGCTCTATGACTCTGTCAGCATGTAATTTTGCAGGCTTATGCTTAGGGAAAAGGATTCATGGACAGTGTTAGGCTCTGCAACTGTAATAAAATGCTCTTTGAATGAGCACAAGGTTTCCTTGACACATATTAGAATCTGACCTTTAAAAATTTTTTAAACTCTAAACTGAATGTGAATTATTTGACCTCTATATCTTGTTATTTGGCCCCCAGGAATTTGAAGTATGTATATCAGGTAGCAGAAGATGTCTATTCAAAGAAGAGAAAGTAATTTTTTTCCCCTAAAGGAAATGGAGTTTGAATGGCCAAAATTTCCTAGAAGCTCAAAAGGAATCCCCATATAGAATTGATTTAAAACCATAATAACTTTCATAATGAAAAGATTATACTGGATTTGGTGGTATTGCAATGAGCATTCCCACATGTACCAATGTATAATGTAAGCCTGGCCTTCTATGTAACAGCTTTTTCAGACCCCCTTTTAAATTCCCCTGGACAGGCTGTTCCTTCCACCTCTTTTTTTTGTCACTGAACCTTCCATTCTTGGATCCTATTGTCCTGATTTTTCCTCATGCAGATCTTGTAATAGCTTATGCTAGATAACACATTATATTTAACAACAATAAAATGTAAAAGCATTATTGGATTACTGACTCTGCTGGGATATGGCTTGTGAATAACCATTTATAGCTACAGTACTGGTTTTTGGACACCATTATTTGGTACTGTGTATTTCAAATTCAGGTGGTTAAAGATTACTATTATTCTATCCATATGTGGAGACACATGGATTTTTTTTCCAATATCATTATAGTCATAGAGATATGTATGGCTATATCTAGACCTATTGCTCACCTGATTCTGAACTCTATATAAGTAAATAAAAATAATACATACTGTTTTAATCTCTCTCCAGAAAACCGAAGGTGAAAATCCACCATACAAGAATAAGATACAGATTCAAAACACCGATTAGATTGTGATTCTCAGGTTTTGTAATCAATCCCTGCCACTAACTAACTTTGTGATCATGGTTAATACTTTAACTTCTCTGTGCCCTAATCCTTTCAGAATAGGGTTAATAAGGATGATAATAATAACAAATACTTTTCAGGGATAATTCAAGTGAGAAACAAAAGTCTGTGTCTGGCGCATAGTAGATATTCAAGAACTATTAACTATTACCATAACCAGAGAAAAACATAATTGCCTACTGGTAGGGTACAGGTATACTGTTAGAAATATTCTAGAATAGTCATATTTACCTGACAAAATGTGATTTCTATTTCATATATATCAGGTACTGTGCTGCACATTGATAATGATAATAGAAATGATATGATTTTGCCAGAAGGGTATGTTCACTACTAGAAGGGTAGGGACATACATAAACAGAAATTTCTATGGGAAGTTAGTAGAGCCTTTATCATGATCTGGGTTTGTAGGCAAAAATTCCTAAGGTGGGTGTTACTTGAATTGAGTAATGAAGAATGAAAGTTAGCCAAGAAAAAGAATTTAGAGAGATCCTTCCAGGAACTGGGAGACATGACTAAAGATAAATAGTGGTGAAAATGGTGTGTGAATGAACTGCATATAACTCAGTATCAGTGGAGCAGAAATTTTAAGAAATGTGCAGAGAAAAAGAGGGGCCAAGTTATAGAAGCATTGATTTCCCTCTTAAAGAACTTAGCTTTACTCTCTTTACAGCAACTTTGTTGAACTTTTTATACTGTAGTAAATTAATAATTTAGATTTTCTGGGAAGGATTTTATATGATATGAACAAGAACAGTGAAAACAGGAATAGAGTGAAAAAATCAAGCATTCAAATAAATATTCAGAAAACATTTCTGTCAGAATATATTAGGTGTTAGATACTTGGGAAAAGGATACAAAAATCTCATGGGTATCCTTAACATTTCTGGTTTATGTTACTAGATAATTATAGTACCAACAGAGCTATATATTATGACAAGGCAAGAAAATTATGGATTCTGAGCTCTTAAAACTCATCTGTGTAGAAAACATTTGTGTACATATGTCTCAAGATCAAGGAGAAGCACTGGATATATATTTTAAATCTTTGGGACTTAAAATAATTCAGAGCAAAGGACTGCCAAGATGAGTATGAAGAGAAAAAAGTAGTGGATCAGGATCAAACACAAAGGACTACAAAGATTAAAAAAAAAAAAAAAAGATATCCTCAAAAGATGAGAATAGATGGCCAGAAAGGTAAAAGAAGAAGTTGGTGAATGAGGATCAATGACTAAAAGGAAGAAATTAGTTGAAAGTAGATATAAGCATTATGAGATAAATCCAAGGATTATAGTAACCTAAGAGACTAAAAATTACCCATTAGATTTATAACTAGAGTGAATCTCATGGGATTGATGAAGTAGCATTAGTAGATGACATAAGTAGAAGATGTATACTGGGTTGACGTCTATAAGCAGAGGGAGAGATGGGGATAAGGGAGTAAAGTCATAATAAAAAATATGTATCTTTCATGAAACTTGGCTAAAAATGGGAAGGAAAGAGTAAAGGGATCTTGACAGAGAAGGAAATGAGAAAAACTTGATCATGTTTATTGATGGAAGAGTAAAGTTCATGGAGAGAATGCTACTATTAGAGAGGAGATGAGGTTACTGATGGAAGCAGTTCTTAGAGAGACAGGAAATACAATTTCCCTTGATTAGAAGGAAAGCCATCTTATTCTATGATATTAGAAAGATAACATAGCAAAATTTGTAGGTTGAGTAGTGGAAAGTTGGAAGAAAAATGAAAAACTAAAGAATAAGATGTTTTATTAAGGAGGGTAGAACAGATGATACAGTAACAAGGAGAAGAGAGAACAAACATATAGGGAGATGTGACCAAGAATAAAATATCAGGGGTGCCTCGGTCACTTGGGTGGTTAAGTGTCCAACTCTAAGTCCCAAGTAGGGGCTCTGCTCAGAGTGGACTCTGCTTCAGGTTGTCTCTTCCTCTTCCCCTCTCTCCCCTTCTGTCCCTCTTCCAACATGCTCTCTCTCAAATAAATTAAATCTCTTAAGAAAAAGAATAAAATATCAGAATTTAATGTAGCAAAAAAAGCACCTGAAAATACAGGAAAGCAAAATTCACTTGAATTTTTGATAGAAATGAATTCTATCAACACACATATGCATACCAGCAATATATCTGTTAAATGGGGTTTTGTTTAGTGTTCGAGGAAGTTTGGGGAGCAATGAAATAACCATAAGATCTAAATATAGAGAAGCTGCAATGTTTAAGTTTTACACAAAATCACACTTAAAAATGACTCTGATATTGTCCCTCGTATCACAGTAATCAGAAGACCAGCAGAAGGCTAGGAGCAGAGCCCTAAGTCAAGTGACAGTTCCACTAATATTCTTGGAGACTGAAGACAAGAATTTCAATTCAACAAAATTTCAAAACAAATCAGATATATAAACCCTTGACCTTATCACATTTTTTTCCATACATTGTTCAACTCCTATCATTTCCCCCTTTATTCATCTCACAGTCTAGGACACATTATTGTAATTGCTCTCTTGCAGGCATTTGTCTTCTCTTTCCATTTTTATCTTTATTACAGTAAGTACTCCAACCATGGCTAACCTCCATTTTCTGCCTACTCTATACCTGAACTGTGAAAGTGAATTTGTCTGACAAAAACAGTCAACATTGCTGGTGCAGCCACTTTGGAGAACAGTGTGGAGATACCTTAAGAAATTAAAAATAGGGGCGCCTGGGTGGCTCAGTGGGTTAAGCCACTGCCTTCGGCTCAGGTCATGATCTCAGGGTCCTGAGATCGAGTCCCGCATTGGGCTCTCTGCTCAGCAGGGAGCCTGCTTCCCTCTCTCTCTCTCTCTGCCTGACTCTCCATCTACTTGTGATTTCTCTCTGTCAAATAAATAAAGAAAATTAAAAAAAAAAAGAAATTAAAAATAGAGTCACCCTATAAATCTGCAATTGCACTACTGGGTATTTACCTCAACGATACAGACGTAGTGAAAAGAAGGGCCATCTGTACCCCAATGTTCATAGCAGCAATGGCCACAGTCATCAAACTGTGGAAAGAACCAAGATGCCCTTCAACAGATGAATGGATAAAGAACATACGGTCCATATACACAATGGAATATTATGCCTCCATCAGAAAGAATGAATCAACATGGACGGGACTGGAGGAGATTATGCTAAGTGAAATAAGTCAGGCAGAGAGAGTCAATTATCATATGGTTTCACTTACTTGTGGAGCATAAGGAATAACATGGAGGACACTGGGAGATGGAGAGGAGAAGAATTGGGGGAATGCAGAGGGGGAGATGAACCATGAGAGACTGTGGACTCTGAGAAACAAACTGAGGGTTTTGGAGGGGAAGTGGGTGAGGGTATGGGTGAGCCTGGTGGTGGGTATTAAGGAGGGCACGTATTGCATGGAGCACTGGGTGAGATGCATAAACAATGAATTTTGGCACACACAGACACACATAAAATATAAAAATTAAATTAAAATAATTAAATTTTTAAAAATTAAATTAAATTAAATTAAATTAAACAACAGTCAACATTGCTAAATAGCTTAGCTTTACATTTATGATGACCTTGAGTTTTCAGCTATACTTCTTTATTGGATTATATATCGATAGACAAGTTACTTTCCAGTTCTCTGAAAAACTGTTTCATACTTTTCCATCTCTTCTTGTTTAACTTTGAAATAAAAGCTGTAACACAAGAGTTTCTACATACCCCACTATTTATACAAAATGATATGAATCCAGACACCCATACTTTGTCTTCCCTCCAGTGACAATGAAAACCACATGTCTGTGTTCCTGTGGCCAACCTTTCCACTGGAACACTGGGACACTTGCTTTCTCATGAACATTGTCCTTTCTCTTGGACTTTCCTTCCTGCATCACCAATTTATTCTCTTTACTAGACTACCTCCTGAGACACACATTCTATAATGTATCCCATATTAAAAAGCAAAAACCTTTATTTATCTCTATCTCTTATAGTTATTTCTCTATTTCTTTGCTTTAAGCAAAACCCTTCATGAAAATGTTCTATATTTTACCTCAATTTCCTCTCCTCCTATTTTCCCTATAGTCCACCTCAATCAGTTTTTCTTCTATCTTTCTATTGAAACCTTTCCTATAAAGGGATATTCATGTAGCAAAGTAATAAGATAAACTCTCAAAACAACATTTGACACCATTTTTCCCTCTTTTAGTATTGAAATATTTCCCTCTCTACTCTGTCAGGATACTACTTTTCTCATTTTCCTCTTACTTCCTTCTTCTTTGCTGATTCTACATACCCTTACCCTCTTCTGACTAAATTTCAGAAATTCCAAATTTAGCTATAATTTCTCCTTATAATAAAAACTCTAACTTAGCACTAGTATTTTTTTTAAAGATTTTTATTCATTTATTTGACAGAGAGAAATCACAAGTAGATGGAGAGGCAGGCAGAGAGAGAGGGAAGCAGGTTCTCTGCTGAGCAGAGAGCCCGATGCGGGACTCGATCCCAGGACTCTGAGATCATGACCTGAGCCGAAGGCAGCGGCTTAACCCACTGAGCCACCCAGGCGCCCCAGTATTTTGTTTTAATTCAAATTAGTACACTGTAAGGTAGGTAATATTAATTTCCTATTATAGATACCAAAAATGAATCCTAGGAAAATTACATAGGTAATAAGTGCCAGAGCTGCAATTTGAGCCCCAGGACCATCTGGTTAAGTAAAAATAGTCTTAACCAGTTCACTATACAGCATTTACTGGGTAATCAGATCTTTTTTTTTTTTAATTATAATTTTTTATTTTTTATAAACATATATTTTTATCCCCAGGGGTACATGTCTGTGAATCACCAGGTTTACACACTTCACAGCACTCACCAAAGCACATACCCTCCCCAATGTCCATAATCACACCCCCTTCTCCCAAACCCCCTCCCCCCAGCAACCCTCAGTATGTTTTGTGAGATTAAGAGTCACTTATGGTTTGTCTCCCTCCCAATCCCATCTTCTTTTATTTATTCTTCTCGTACCCACTTAAGCCCCCATGTTGCATCACCACTTCCTCATATCAGGGAGATCATATGATAGTTGTCTTTCTCCGCTTGACTTATTTCGCTAAGCATGATACACTCTAGTTCCATCCATGTTGTTGCAAATGGCAAGATTTCATTTCTTTTGATGGCTGCCTAGTATTCCATTGTGTATATATACCACATTTTCTTGATCCATTCATCTGTTGATGGACATCTAGGTTCTTTCCATAGTTTGGCTATTGTGGACATTGCTGCTATAAACATTCGGGTACACGTGCCCCTTTGGATCACTACGTTTGTATCTTTAGGGTAAATACCCAATAGTGCAATTGCTGGGTCATAGGGCAGTTCTATTTTCAACATTTTGAGGAACCTCCATGCTGTTTTCCAGAGAGGTTGCACCAGCTTGCATTCCCACCAACAGTGGAGGAAGGGTTCCCCTTTCTCCACATCCTCGCCAGCATCTGTCATTTCCTGACTTGTTGATTTTAGCCATTCTGACTGGTGTGAGGTGATATCGCATTGTGGTTTTGATTTGTATTTCCCTGATGCCGAGTGATATGGAGCACTTTTTCATGTGTCTGCTGGCCATCTGTATGTCTTCTTTGCAGAAATGTCTGTTCATGTCCTCTGCCCATTTCTTGATTGGATTATTTGTTCTTTGGGTGTTGAGTTTGCTAAATTCTTTATAGATTCTGGACACTAGTCCTTTATCTGATATGTCGTTTGCAAATATCTTCTCCCATTCTGAGAATTTCCCCAATATGGCAAAGGGAACGAGCATCAAAATTCAGGGGGTTCAGAGAACACCCCTCAAAATCAATAAGAATAGGCCCACACCCCGTCACCTAATAGTAAAATTTACAAGTCTCAGTGACAAAGAAAAAATCCTGAAAGCAGCCCGGGAAAAGAAGTCTGTAACATACAATGGTAAAAATATTAGATTGGCAGCTGACTTATCCACAGAGACCTGGCAGGCCAGAAAGAGCTGGCATGATATTTTCAGAGCACTAAATGAGAAAAACATGCAGCCAAGAATACTATATCCAGCTAGGCTATCATTGAAAATAGAAGGAGAGATTAAAAGCTTCCAGGACAAAGAACAACTGAAAGAATTTGCAAACACCAAACCAGCTCTACAGGAAATCTTGAAAGGGGTCCTCTAAGCAAAGAGAGAGCCTATAAGTGGTAGATCAGAAAGGAACAGAGACCATATACAGTAACAGTCACCTTACAGGCAATACAATGGCCCTAAATTCATATCTCTCAATAGTTACCCTGAATGTTAATGGGCTAAATGCCCCTGTCAAAAGACACAGGGTATCAGAATGAATAAAAAAAGAAAACCCATCTATATGTTGCCTCCAAGAAACTCATTTTAAGCCCAAAGACACCTCCAGATATAAAGTGAGGGGGTGGAAAAGAATTTACAATGCTAATGGACATCAGAAGAAAGCAGGAGTGGCAATCCTTATATCAGATCAATTAGATTTTAAGCCAAAGACTATAATAATAGATGAGGAAGGACACTATATCATACTCAAAGGGTGTGTCCAACAAGAAGATTTAACAATTTTAAATATCTATGCCCCCAACGTGGGAGCAGCCAACTATATAAACCAATTAATAACAAAATCAAAGAAACACATCAACAATAATACAATAATAGTAGGGGACTTTAACACTCCCCTCTCTGAAATGGACAGATCATCCAAGCAAAAGATCAGCAAGGAAATAAAGGCCTTAAATGACACACTGGACCAGATGGACATCACAGATATATTCAGAACATTTCATCCCAAAGCAACAGAATACACATTCTTCTCTAGTGCACATGGAACATTCTCCAGAATAGATCACATCCTCGGTCCTAAATCAGGACTCAACCGGTATCAAAAGATTGGGATCTTTCCCTGCATATTTTCAGACCACAATGCTCTAAAGCTAGAACTCAACCACAAAAGGAAGTTTGAAAAGAACCAAAATACATGGAGACTAAACAGCATCCTTCTAAAGAATGAATGGGTCAACCGAGAAATTAAAGTAGAATTGAAAAAAATCATGGAAACAAAAGATAATGAAAATACAACGGTTCAAAATCTGTGGGACACAACAAAGGCAGTCCTGAGAGGAAAATATATAGCGATACAAGCCTTTCTCAAGAAACAAGAAAGGTCTCAGGTACACAACCTAACCCTACACCTAATGGAGCTGGAGAAAGAACAAGAAAGAAACCCTAAGCCCAGCAGGAGAAGAGAAATCATAAAGATCAGAGCAGAAATCAATGAAATAGAAACCAAAAAAACAATAGAACAAATCAACGAAAGTAGGAGCTGGTTCTTTGAAAGAATTAATAAAATTGATAAACCCCTGGCCCGACTCATCAAAAAGAAAAGAGAAAGGACCCAAATAAATAAAATCATGAATGAAAGAGGAGAGATCACAACTAATACCAAAGATATACAAACTATTATAAGAACATACTATGAGCAACTCTACGCCAATAAATTTGACAATCTGGAAGAAATGGATGTATTCCTAGAAACATATAAACTACCACAACTGAACCAGGAAGAAATAGAAAGCCTGAACAGACCCATAACCAGTAAGGAGATTGAAACAGTCATTAAAAATCTCCAAACAAACAAAAGCCCATGGCCAGATGGCTTCCTGGGGGAATTCTACCAAACATTTAAAGAAGAACTAATTCCTATTCTCCTGAAACTGTTCCAAAAAATAGAAATGGAAGGAAAACTTCCAAACTCATTTTATGAGGCCAGCATCACCTTGATCCCAAAACCAGACAAGGATCCCACCAAAAAAGAGAGCTATAGACCAATATCCTTGATGAACACAGATGTGAAAATACTCAACAAAATACTAGCCAATAGGATTCAACAGTACATTAAAAAGATTATTCACCACGACCAAGTGGGATTTATTCCAGGGCTGCAATGTTGGTTCAACATCCGCAAATCAGTCAATGTGATACAACACATCAATAAAAGAAAGAACAAGAACCATATGATACTCTCAATAGATGCTGAAAAAGCATTTGACAAAGTACAGCATCCCTTCCTGATCAAAACTCTTCAAAGTGTAGGGATAGAGGGCACATACCTCAATATCATCAAAGCCATCTATGAAAAACCCTCCGCAAATATCATTCTCAATGGAGAAAAACTGAAAGCTTTTCCGCTAAGGTCAGGAACACGGCAGAGATGTCCATTATCACCACTGCTATTCAACATAGTACTAGAGGTCCCAGCCTCCACAATCAGACAACAAAAGTAAATTAAAGGCATCCAAATCAGCAGAGAAGAAGTCAAACTATCACTCTCTGCAGATGATATGATACTATAAGTGGAAAACCCAAAAGACTCCACTCCAAAACTGCTAGAACTTATACAGGAATTCAGTAAAGTGTCAGGATATAAAATCAATGCACAGAAATCAGTTGCATTTCTCTACACCAACAGCAAGACAGAAGAAAGGGAAATTAAGGAGTCAATCCCATTCACAATTGCACCCAAAACCATAAGATACCTCGGAATAAACCTAACCAAAGAGACACAGAATCTATACTCAGAAAACTATAAAGTACTCATGAAATAAATTGAGGAAGACACAAAGAAATGGAAAAATGTTCCATGCTCCTGGATTGGAAGAATAAATATTGTGAAAATGTCTATGCTACCTAAAGCAATCTACATAATTTAATGCAATTCCTATCCAAGTACCATCCATCTTTTTCAAAGAAATGGAACAAATAATTCTAAAATTTATATGGAACCAGAAAAGACCTCGAATAGCCAAAGGGATATTGAAAAAGAAAGCCAACATTGGTGGCATCACAATTCCGGACTTCAAGCTCTATTACAAAGCTGTCATCATCAAGACAGCATGGTACTGGCACAAAAACAGACCCATAGATCAATGGAACAGAATAGAGAGCCCAGAAATAGACCCTCAACTCTATGGTCAACTCATCTTCGACAAAGCAGGAAAGAATGTCCAATGGAAAAAAGACAGCCTCTTCAATAAATGGTGCTGGGAAAATTGGACAGCCACATGCAGAAAAATGAAATTGGACCATTCCCTTACACCACACACAAAAATAGACTCCAAATGGATGAAGGACCTCAATGTGCGAAAGGAATCCATCAAAATCCTTGAGGAGAACACAGGCAGCAACCTCTTCGACCTCATCCACAGCAACATCTTCCTAGGAACAACGCCAAAGGCAAGGGAAGCAAGGGCAAAAATGAACTATTGGGATTTCATCAATGGTAATCAGATCTTAACACTTAACTTTAAATATCGCTTAAGTACTTATACTTTCCATATTAACAACTCCAATCTCTAGCTAATGAACTCCAGTTTTTTTTTTGTTTTAACTGCCTTTCAACATGTCTACCTTGATGACTAATAGATATGAAATCAATATTCCCTAGTAATGTAAACAGAATAATGTCCTCATTCTCTGTCAATTGAGGCTGCTATAACAAAATGCCACAGACAAGTTACCTTATAAACAAGAAAAACTTATTTCTCAGTTCTGAAGGCTGAATATCCAAGATCAGTGTGCCACCATGTTGGGTTTCTTCCAGACTGCAGACTGCCTACTTTTCTCACTCTGTCTTCACAAGGTGCAAATGGCAAGGAAGCTCTCTGGGGCCTCTTTTATAAAGACACTAATCCCATTTGTGAGGGCTCCACCCTCATGACCTAAGTACCTACCAAATGTCCACCTCCTAATACCATCATCGTGCACATTAGCATTTCAGTGTATGGATTTTGGAGAGATACAAATATTCAGACTACAGCAGCTTCCAAGGATGTTTACATCCTAATCCACAGAACCTGTAAATGTCACAAAAGGTGACAAAAGGGCTCTGCAGATGTCATTAAGACAAGAATCTTGATATGAAGATTATCCTAGATTATCTAGTTGGACCCAATGTAATCACAAGGCTCTTTATGAGAGGGAACTGGATGGACAAAGCAGAGATAGAGGTATGATGAAACAGAGGTCAGAATGATACTATTGCTGGAAGGGTCTGCCTGAAACCATGAATGCAGGCAACCTGTAAAAGCTAGAAAAAGCAAAGAAAAGATTCTTTTCTAATCTGCAGGAGGAATGTAGTCCTTCTGAAACATTGATTTTTAGAACATGGGGCCTCCAGAACTGCAATATTACACATTTTCATAGTTTTAAGGCACTAAGTTTGGAATTTGTTAGAACAGCAACAAGAAACATAAATGCATAACAAACTTATAATAATCCAACTTTTCCTTCTACAATGTTTACCATTTTAATAAATTAAACTATATATAACTGTAGCTGAATAGTCACAATTTGGTAGGGAGTTACCCTGAGGAGGAAAACTAGAGAATCCTATTTCTAAGGGCTTATTCTCCCGGAGAGTTTAGTGCAATAACAATCCACTAAAAAGCATCAGGTTTCTCCCAAAGAGTCAAGGAAGCAGGTCTTCAATGGGGAAACAATCACACTAAACACATTTTTCAAGTAAGGGTCTGGCTTTATAAATAAACTCCATGAAAACTCTGTTATAATAGAGGAAGGTAAGATGACCTAAGAAAAGCAAATAGGCTTTGTGGTAAGGGGAATAGTCTATGGGAGCAAAGCAGTGCCTCCATTTGCACAAGGAGGTAGCTATAAAATTTGATCCAAAATAACTTCAGGATGCGTCTTGAGGAATGACAGGTATGTACCTCCAGGGCAGGTAGGCATCTGTTCACAATGGGCTAAGCACAACTTTGTAAAACATTTACTGTGTCCTAGTCTGTTTAGGCAGGACAGTTTCTGTCCAGGGTTTCTGTCCTGGGTGGCTTATAAACAACAGAAATTGATTCCTCAAATTGGAGGCTGGAAGTCCAAGATCAGGTTGCTAGCATGGTTCAGTCCCAGTAACAGTCTTCTTTTAGGTTGCAGAATTCTAATTGTACCCTCACATGGTAGATAAGAGAGAGAGGAAGCAATCTCTCTTATGACTTTTTATAAGAGTACCAATCCCATTCATGAGGGTTTCTTCCTTATCACTTCACCTAATGCTAATTACCTCCCAAAGACCTTAGTCCCAATAGTATCACATCAAGGGATAGTGTTACAACATATGAATTCTGGGGGAACACAAATATTTAGTCCATAACATACATCAAAACAAAACAAGTAAAGGTTAGGCCATTTCCAATATATTACAAAAGAGGAAAGCAAAGGAGAAATAAATCGGCTTCAAACCTTCAAGAATAAACACTCCTCCACAACTTCTTGGACTTCATATGGAGATGCTTAATTATGGCAGAAATTGTTTGGAGGAAGATGAATTATATATCAAGGTGTTTGATTTCACAGAAATATAACCTCCTACCCAAAATGAAGTATGTATAGAAATTCTGAAGCCTTCATGGGAATGGTAAAATCAAAACAACTGTTGGTTCCTGTAATTTCAATATGACTAGCTTTTTTTCTGATAAATAAAATATATGAGGACTAAATTAATATTTTGCTAAAAAAAAACCTTCACTTATTTTGTGAAAACCATTTGCAAGTATCATTTAGTAACTAACATACATATAAACTGAAGACGCAAAGAATCACTTGCTTCACTTGTTTTGTTTGTTTGTTTGTTTGCTTTTTTGTGGTGAGCATTATTTAGCCTCAAAGAAGTTAAACAGTTTTTGTTGTTGTTGTTGTTTGCTGTCTGGTACCATTTTTGAAATTATATTTAGACAGAGCATTTTCTCTTAAGAGAAAAGTCTGTGTATCTGTGTGGGAGGGGTAACTTATTTATTTCATTGTTAATATTGCTGCTCTTTATTGTTTTTGGGGTGTTGTTTGTGTTTTTGCCTAGAAATTATGATTATATTATTAACCGTGTTATTTAAATATAAGTAAAATAGAGCAGAAGTAACTGGATACTGCAAATGGAATACATTAAAGCACATTTTGTCCAAATAATTGAGAATATCTGGCTTTTTTTGGATAGCTAAATTTCTAATGATATTGACAAGTAACTTAAAATGGAAATGTCTATCCCTAAAAACAAGGGAGTGACTATTTGCCAAGCAAGTTATTACTGTTCTACCTGGAGGGGAAGAGTCTAACTCTACCAAAAACAGTAGTCAACCCACTACACGGTTCAGGATCACACCAAGAAATACATGTCATTAGATGGAACAACATTTCACTCATGTAGGAAAGAGGCAGAGCAAGGTCAGCTTCAATAGTGGGCATTGGCCTGCCATGATCTGGAGGTCTCCCCACAAGCCATGCAGGTGATGCTGTGCACAAACTCCTCTTATGCTGTGGGTAAAGAACTTCATTTCCTCCCCTCTAGGAGTTGAATGTGGTAGTGGGGTTGGTCGCATATCATATTATGGAAATGGTTAAAGAGAATAAAAGAGTACATATCAAGTGTGAAAAGGTAAAGGCATTCTGACATGAAATGATAAGCCCACTATAGGCTGTGTGGGCTTCCTAACTCCTGGTAATCTTCTAAGCCCAAGGACCCTTCTCATATAGCTGAGTGGATATGTGAAGACCACATGCACATGGTCACCGTTCCCATTAATCCTCATACAAATAATCCCATCTACATGATCAGTGCTGGCTTCTACATGTACACATGTGTATGTGTATATATGCATTAATATACACACATATACATATGGGTGTGTGTGTGTACATATATATAAGATATAGGCAGACATATACTGGTAAAGCTGTTCATGTGAATATATGAACACAACACAATCATACATACTCAGAATCACAAGTACAAGGACACTGAAAAAGAAGATGTTTTAATTAACTGTATCTTCATATTAAAATGGAAAGTCATGATTTGGTTCTTAGTATATACTTTTTATCACAGAAACTTGATATTGTTTCTATACACTTGGTTTTATGTTGATCTTCTAGAAGGACTCAATGAGATCTGAGCAAATTAAATGGACATCAAACCTCTCATCATATTATAATGACTTGATCACACAAGGAGGTATTGGTTGTGGAAGGACAGGGCCTGCAAATGGCAGCAGGTCTAACTAGATAAAAGACTGACTGAGGTACTGGATGGGAGACAACAGAAGGTAGTTTGGGAGATATCTATGAGCCCAAGACTAAACGAGGTCATGTGCATATATTTCTTCTCAATCACTATTGGCCAAACATTTGTCAAATGGCCCCATCTATGTGCTAAGCTTGGAAATGTGTCTTCCCAGAACAACTCTATTATGGGAAAGGCTAATCTTTCCTATAATAATTCATATACATCCTAGGGTCTCATAAAATAAAAAGGAACTTCCTAGATACAAACAAAAAGTTCTGTACAATTTGCTAAATATTTAAGTCTTTTAGGACTTATGTGACATTTATTTACTGAGCATTCAACAAGGTGTTAATTTGTTCAGATTGGTCTCAGATGCATGTTGGGATATTAATGGATATACCACTTGGGCAAGACTGTTAAAGTGGGAGCAGAGCACTCTTACCTAATCGGCATTGCATTGAAAACATTAATTAGTTAATGAGAGCAACTGTAGGAAAATTTGGTATGTGATATCCCTGGCTCCAGTTCCCTTTTCCCATACTGAGATCATGTTTCTAACATGTATCTTAGGTGATCTGATATTCAAAAAAATGTAATAGAAAGTTGCTAAATTCTTTTCACACCACTATTTTGTTTACTAAATTTAGAAAAAAAAATGAGAGGGAATATTTGAACTATAAAACAAAAATCATGATCCTTATCCTAAGCCCAATATTACACATATCTTATTATTATTAGGCTATTAATATTAATGATGAGTAGATATTCTGTATTGACTCCAACAGTCAGGAAAGTAAATAGATATAATTAGCAGATAAATAATTACCTACTTGGAGATCATAGCAGAATCATTTTCATGATTTTCTCTACATTTTTAACCTGTGATGCAGAAATCACTGATCATACTAAGGATGCGTCTGGATTTTCACCTTCAAGTAAAGCTAATAGGTTTTCATTTTTTATTACACAAAGCGATAAAAAGTCATATTCCAACTTCAAATTAAAAAAAAGTATAGAAATGGTCATTTTTCATTAGAATAAGCTATAATTAAATGTGGAGTAAAGAATATCCATCTCTAACTCTGACTTTTAAAAATATTGCAGGAATAGCAGAAACACCTTAGAGCATTATTTCTTATAGAAAACAGACTTTGCTGCATGGCATGGAGCACTAGTGGAGATAGGTGTTGCTTAAATAAATTATAAATCAGTCAGCAGAACATGTACAAGAAAAAAATGAAACAGAAAATGATACAATTCATAGACGAGAGAAAGCACAAATAACAGACTACAGGTCTGGCTTCAAAAATCTGTCAACTATTTTCTCATAGTGTGTTAACTGAAGGAGAAAAATAGAGCTGCAGGGTATGTGACCATGTAGCATTTCAACTGGAGTCTCCTGATTGTAGAACTTGAAAAGCCGTTCTTCCTGTTCAGCTCAAAAAAGTGAAGTTTTGTGGCCAGGGGGCAACTTGTTCAGATTTCAGATCACAGTCTTCTTTACCTTGTATGATTATATTACACTTGGTTTGTAGTTGCCTCTTACTTTTATTTACCCAGAAGAATCAAATGCCACTTTTTCTCAACACTAAATATTTCAAAATTTGAACTTTTGAACCAACATTTTTCTTATAGTTTATATTTTGTCTAACCTGTTTTAGATTATGTACAACACATATATTTTGAAAATTTCATATATATATATATACACACACACACACTCATACACGCACACACTCTACTAAATAAATGATATACGAAATTTAGTTGATTAGGTAAATAAAGATTATAAAATAAAAATCACCTTTCTATTGAATTAAATACTAAAGGAAGGCATAAGGCAAATAATTTACTGTTTCAAAATGATTTGTATATAATAATTGTCATAGTAAAGGGATCTGAATATTTTAAGATTCAAATGGAACATGCATATGGTAAGAATTCCTTCTTAAAAGACTGAAGTATATGGGATATTGCAGACAAATGAGATAAGCTAACTGCATAAACATTTCCAAAAGAAAGATTTGTCCTGAATTTTTTGAAAGTTTCAGCACATATGCCTTTGATTTTTTTTTTTTTTGTAGTTTGACATTTTGGATCATAAATTGCATTCATGTCTTCCAGAAACAAGTGTAAATTTCTACAGCTTTTACCATATTCAATTTTAAATGTAGATAGCATATAATTTAAGTCACAGAAAATATTTTGGGTGACTCTGCCTTAGAGATGTTTTAGAAGACTCATCAAATGCACTTCTCTAACCCAAGAAAGTGTGTATGTGCATCAGTTCTGAGTCAATTGCAGTTCTAGATCCAAATATGATTAATACAATGCAAAGTATTTTAGAAGCCCATTACTCCTATAAATGTAAAAGTATACAGTTTTATGTCTTGATATAGGTTTATGAATTTTGCCAATTTTTTTAAATTTTATTTTACTCACTTCCTCTGATGTTTCATTACTCCTATAAATGGAGTATACAGTTTTATGTCTTGACATAGGTTCATGAATTTTGCCAATATTTTTTTAAATTTCATTTTACTCACTTCCTCTGATGTTTTCCTATTTTCAATTTCAATGATTTTTGCTCTTTACTATTCTCTTCCTCCTTCTTGCATGGGGTTTATTTTGCTTTACTTTTTTTTTTTTTTTAAGTTTCTTAGGTAAACTATTTTATTTGAAACCTTTTCTCATTTCTCATATATGCATTTAGTATTACACATTCATCTCCCAACAATACTTTCACTGTATCCCATATATTTCAATACATTGGATTTTCATTTTTATTCTATTTTCTGTGATTTTTAAAAACTTCCTTTAAGATTCACTCTTTGACACCTGGATTATCTAAATGTATTATTCAATTTCTACATGTTTGGAAATGTGGCTGTTGTCTTTCTGTTACTGATTTCTATTTACTTAACACTATGGGTAGAGAACATACTCTGTATAACTTAAAATATTTAAATTTGTTGAGGTTTGTTTTATGAAACTAGATCTGGTTTACTTGGTGAATATTCTATGGATACCTGTGGAGAAAAAAATTTAAAAAATGAATATGCTGCTTTTGTTAGGAAGAATGTTCAGTATATGTCAATTAGATCTTGTTAGTTCAAAATTCTATCTCTATAATTGTGTGTGAACCAACTCTTTCCAACAGATCTCTTTCTCTTTCTATCTCTCTGCCTCTCTCTGTGTATCCTACTGGTTCTGTTTCCTAAGAGAACCCTAAATAATCATCTTTCAGGGTTCATTTATGCTTGCTTCTTTTGATATTTACCCTTTATTGGTGTACTTAGTGGAGAGAAAAACAGAGAAACAAGTTTACAATACCCTGTCTAAGCTAGAAGTCCTACAAATGCACTGTAGAAAAATTTTGATCATAAGAAAAATATTTCATACAATTCCTGTAAAATTATATATCCAGGAAATCTCAATATTTTTTCCTTTTCTCTTCTTCATTTAACATAATATAATTTGCTAGAAGATAACTTGCTACAATATCAAATATGTCCAGTATAAATGTATCCTCTCTGATGTCCCACTGCTGTTTGACAGCCATTTTTAGTCATCTGATATAGACTTTGTTGCATTTACCACAGCTGTTATCTAAGATTTATTTTCTTTCCTCAAATCTATAAGCAGGCTACTGCAGCTGTCATCTTTATCTGTAGAAAGTAGTTTCTACTTCATTTGTGAAAACCCAAGTCATTTGACCCAGAATACCGGCATAGTCTTTTTATTCCAAAATCTATCTCTCCCTGTTTTGTCTCATCTCAGAAAAAAAGCATGTCCCTCTTTTCTTGCCACTATTCATCTCATTGATATCAACTCTGGGCTAAATTTATCCCTTATTTTTTCCATCATTAAAAAAAATTTTTTTAAGATTTTATTTATTTGACAGAGATCACAAGTAGACAGAGAGGCAGGCAGAGAGAGAAAGAAGCAGGCACCCTGCTGAGCAGAGAGCCCAGTGCGGGACTCAATCCCAAGATTTTGGGATCATGACCTGAGCCAAAGGCAGAGGCTTTAACCCACTGAGCCACCCAGGTGCCCCCATAATTTAAAATTTTTAAAAAGATCAATTTATTTTGAGAGAGAGACTGTGCATGTACAACCAGGAGGGGGGCAGAGATAGAGGGAGAGAGAGAGAACCTGGAGTAGACCCCCAGATGAGCATGGAGCCCAACACAGGGCTTGATCTCACGACCCTGAGATCATGACCTGAGTCAAAATCAAGGATCAGACACTTAACAGAGCTTCCCAGGTGCCCCATATAATTGGAATTTTTTTATCTCTCACTCACTCTTGTCCCTCAATTCCATGAAATTAATGTGTTCTAGTGTTCCGCAATGTGATGGCCCTGCAACATAGAATCAGAATCTACATAAGATCCTTCTCACAGTTCAGTGGTGAATTCTCTAAAAATCCTTTATGTGTTGAAATCCACTTTAAGTAATTATAATATTTGAAAAGATGATTGACTAATTTACATACAATACCATTTTTTATAGTTGACTGTAACTTTACAAGTGAAGATGCTACAATTAAAAATGTGGAATCTCGGGGCACCTGGGTGGCTCAGTGGGTTAAAGCCTCTGCCTTCGGCTCAGGTCATGATCTCAGGGTCCTGGGATCGAGCCCCACATGGTGCTCTCTGCTCAGCAGGGAGCCTGCTTCCCTTCCTCTCTGCCTGCCTCTCTGCCTACATGTGATCTCTGTCTCTCTCTCTGTCAAAGAAATAAATAAAATCTTAAAAAAAATGTGGAATCTCAAGAAGAATATAGAAAATTCAAAAGTTATTATTCAGAGAAGTTGACCCATTGTATAAAATATTACAAAAACTAAAGAAAAAAAGACTTGAATTGAGAAATTGGAGAGGAGAGGTAGACAATCATTTCTCTCTTCAAAAATCTTTTATCTCATTTCAAGAAGAAGAGAGTTAAGGTATTTTCCATGTTTTCCAAAAGATAATGCTGGAGATAAGGTAAAGACTGGAAGACAAACAAATTTTGGCACATAATCAATAAAAATTAAACAAACAGATAAAATTCAGCAATATTAAAGACAAACTAATTTCCTTCAGTAAATTTGTGTTGTTGATCAATAGAATAACTCTCATAGTTGGAATCTGTGAGACTAGGCAATAGTTCTGCAAAGATACTGAAAGAGGATTTAAACATCTAAAGGAACTTTAGATCAAATATCCTCTAATGACCTTTCAACTCTGAAATTATAAAACCAAAGCTTTGACATTTCTCCAGAGTGAAAGTAGAGTTTATATTTTGGGCTGGAGAGATCTTTCTAACACTCATAAATAGCAACAGAAGAAGAAATCTTTTAAAATCATTTACAGAACTATTGACACAGATAATAGCCATTAAAAAAAAAAAAAAGTGGTTTATCCCAGGACTACCAGCATAGTGTCTTTGTTCTCCATGTAATTTACCATCTTTATGTGAAGATTTAGATGTTTTTGACATAGATCTAATTTAACCACATTGCAGTTTCCAAAAGAATACGACTAAATTTGAGATTTCTACCATTATATGTCAGACACTTCCTTCACTAAACATGTGTTTATTTGCCCTGCACTACTTAGAGTCAATCATATCATTCGCTCTAAATTTATTAAGCTACAGATCCATATTGAGATGCCATCTTACACCAGTTAGAATGGCAAAGATTAATAAGGCAGGAAACAATAAATGTTGGAGAGAATGTGGAGAACCTTTTACCCTGTTGGTGGGAATGCAAGCTGGTGCAGCTACTTTGGAAAACAGTGTGGAGATTCCTCAAAAAAATTAAAAATAGAGCTACTGTATGATCCAGCAATTGTGCTACTAGGTATTTACCCCAAAGATAAACATGTAGTGAAAAGAAGGGCCATATATAACCCAATGTTCATAGTAGCAATGTCCACAAAAGCCAAACTGTGGAAGGAGCTGAGATACCCTTCAACAGACGAATGGATAAAGGAGGTGTGGTCCATATATACAATGGAATATTACTCAGTCATCAAAAAGGATGAATACCCAACTTTTGCATCAATGGGGATGGAACTGGAGGAGATTATGCTGAGTGAAATAAGTCAAGCAGAGAATGTCAATTATCATATGGTTTCACTTACTTGTAGAAGATAAGGAATGCCATGGAGGATATTAGGAGAAGGAAAGGAAAAGTAAAGGGGGGGGGGGTTTGGAGGGGGAGAGGAACCATGAAAGACTGTAGACTCCGAGAAACAAATTGAGGGTTTTAGAGGGGAGAGGGGTTGGGGGATGGGTTTGCCTGGTTGTGGGTATTAAGGAGGGCAGGTATTGCCTGGAGAACTCGGTGTTATATATAAACAATGAATGTTGGAACACTACATCAAAAATTAATGATGTATTGTATGGTAACTAACATAACACAATAAAAATAAAAATAAAAATAAAGAAGATATAGATTCAGGGGCACCTGGGTGGCTCAGTGGGTTAAGCCGCTGCCTTCGGCTCAGGTCATGATCTCAGAGTCCTGGGATCGAGTCCCGCATCGGGCTCTCTGCTCAGCGGAGAGCCTGCTTCTCTCTCTCTCTCCCTGCCTGCCTCTCCATCTACTTGTGATTTCTCTCTGTCAAATAAATAAATAAAAATCTTTAATAAAAAAAAAAAAAAGAAGATATAGATTCAGTTCTACTGAGGTTTTCTGATTTTAAATTTTCATACGGAGGAGGACCAAAGAACATTTATAGCTCTGCTAGCAAAATGACTTCATTTTGTTACTGTTTTTAGAAACTTATCCTAAAAAGATGAAAACACGGCAGATCTGCTTATTTGTGATTTTTAATTTATAAACTTTTATAAGAAAATGTTTGCTTAATAATAGTCATTTTATAGTATCTTCAGAAAGATTATCAATTTCAGTGTTTTGGGAACCTACTATTGCATAATTGGTAGAAAGCTTACTACAACATACTTATGACTTTAAGTGAATCATTCTGATTTCAGTATACTTTGAAGTATGTTACTTAAACCACCTACATCATAATTTCTTGGGGAAAAAAGGGCTGTTGATAGACCCAGTCCTAGCCCTTCAGAATCATTTCTGAGAATAGAGTCTGATAATTTGCACTTAAAATAAAGATACAGGGACACCTGGGTGGCTCAGTCAGTTGTACATCTATCTTCAGCTCAGGTTCTGATCTCAGGATCCTGGGATCCAGCTGACAGGAGCCCCAGTGCCTTCCCTCTCTGCCCCTCCCTCTGCTCCTGCTCTTTCTCTCACAAATAAATAAATAAACTCCTTTAAAAAAATAAAGTAAAGATACACTCAAGTCTCATGACAGGGACAATAAGTAAAGTAAAATAAAATAGTAAAAAAAAAATAATAAACTCCTTACAAAGTGAGAAAATCAGTTTAAATTATTTTTAAGGTCTATGAACTTATATACAAAACCAAAAACTTTGCCTTGTTTCATATTCCATATCTATATCTATATATGGAGATATATATATATATATATATATATATATATATATATATATCCATCAGAAGATTAGATTCACATCTGTGTTATTTGGTCAACAAATTACTTTAAAAATTCTATCATTTTTATGAGGAAAAACAGGGTGAAACGCCTAGTATTTGACAATATAATTTTCACAAATTGAAAGTGGTTGAGATTTAGATAAAATGTTCCTAAAGGTCTATTCTCAGTGAGAGAATAACAACAACAACAACAATTTTGTTCTTAATATTTAATCTGAGGACTTACTGAACAAAAAAACATGATAATGTAAGCTCTCACCAGGCATGAATCTTTGCTTGTTTGTTTTTGTTGCTCTTTGTAAAATCCCCAAGGCCTAAGAAAAAAATTCCTGGATCATAGTAGATCCTCAATAATTAATTGCTGATTGAATGAATAAGTGAGATTTTTTTTTTCTATTGAGTATTTTCTTACATGGGGACAGAATCACATGTCTTACTAATCTTGCCTTAACTTTTCTTCTGTAGGACAGGAAAGAATTCTTACTGGCACAGACTACATTGTGATATCCATCTTCACTGTAACCAACTAAGCTAGGAGAGATTCTTGGTCTTCTTACCTGCCCAAATAATTAAGAGTCCATATCTATTCCCACAAACATACCCACTTACCCACACACACCAGAGTTCTGGTATAAGTTTAAGGGGAATTTTGATAGTAGGGGAAAACACCATTCTTAGCAGGGCTGGGGATGTAATAGATTGATTCATACCAACATCAACTTCAACTCCTTAAATGAGGCTAACACTGCTGGTTCCAACCTGGCTGTCTGATCTTTCTTCATAAGACTAACTCATGTTTTTTTCACTTACTCCTTCTCTTTAGCCACACATGCACTTTTCTGTAAACTATTCCCACAGTAACTCAGGTAGATTTGTATAAATTTCTCAATCAGTACCTCATCTTATCTTACTGTTTCAATGCAATATATGGTAAATCTCTTCTTTCATGTTTTCTAATAACAAATATTTAATAATGTCTTATTTAGCCTGGTACAAGTTTCTAGTTTTGGAAACATGTAGGACTTCTACTTCTTTAGTTGAGGCTCCTCTCCCACTTCATGAATCACTCTGTGTTTTCTAGAATTAAGGACTTTTTGTTTAATCTATGGTTTCTAGGCTTCAAAGATGGATGGAGAATTATTCTCTTGTCCACAGGATTAGGGTAGGCAAAATGATACAATTTGAACATGTGAAATAGTCTAGTTGGTGCTTTAAATATGTCAGCTTCTAAGTTGCAGCATCTCTAATTCTTATAAGCAGCATAAACTGCCAGAATAAAAAGAAAAAAAAATGAGAAGGGCAACATGAGCTAAGTGGGGGAAAAGGATGTGGGCAGCAGCCATTGATGAATCATTTGTAAAGGTGATAAGAAGTAGAGGACTAATTTCTAAAACTACATTAAGACTTGTTTTCAAGTATCTTCTATTATCATAAAATACCATCCTGCTGCATAGCAAAGAGAATTTGATTTTTACTCCCTGAAAATAATCACTTGACATGCAATATAAGTCTCTGCACTTTAAAAAGTGTTTTACCACTTGTCTCCAGGATGGTTATTTTAAAATCCAATATAAATGCAATAATCTGTATAAGAATGTGTGGGTATCTCACAGTTTTAGAAACAAGGGCTCATAAGGATATTATTTCACCAATATTAATGCAGTAACTCTTTTAGTATTGAAGGTAACAAATCTTTAGTAGTAGAAAAATATTAGCCCTTTCATTTTTGTTTACCGAGCAGCATTTCATGAGATTTCCTGCCTGTGCCATTATCCATCGAGGAAACATTAGTTTCATAATGGAAAAGCTATACAGCAAACCTGCAATCACCAGATTGTCTACATAAGTAACACCAATGTGGATTTCCATTCAATAATTCACACTCCTTTAGCTCCACTGGATCACAGTAGGAACAGGTATTGTATATATGCCTTACCCAAATAAACTTCTAAATTACAAATAGTCCTCTCCAGCCATGATTTATAACATGCCCTCTTCCTCACTCCTCATGTCAGAGATGTTGCTGCTACCTTTGTCATGATAAATGTGAAAACACAGCAATGACTCATGCATGAACTCCAGGTTTTATAAAATATCTGAGTCCAAAATAACAGCCAGGATATGTTAAAAAGCTGAAAAATTAATTTGGAATATTAAACCAGATACAGAGTCAAAGGTATGGCTGACTTCCCTATGTATTTAAATACAAACACTTCTACCCAACTGTGTGTGCCTGATGGGCATCCATCTTACTAGGGCAATGCCTTAAAATGTGTACTTTTGATATATTGCCAAATCCAAACAAGATATTAAGGTGACTGCACACATCTTCAAAAAAGTTCGTTACTGTGCTGTTGGATCCTGTTTGCTAGGATCTTGTTGAGAATCTTAGCATCCATATTCATCAGTGATATTGGTCTAAAATTCTCCTTTTTGGTAGGGTCTTTGCCTGGCTTGGGGGTCAGGATAATGCTGGCTTCATAGAAAGAGTCTGGAACTTTTCCTTTTGCTTCAATTTTTTGAAACAGCTTCAGGAGAATAGGTGTTATTTCTTCTTTGAAAGTTTGGTAGAATTCCCCAGGGAATCCGTCAAGTCCTGGGCTCTTGTTTCTTCAGAGGTTTTTGATCACTGCTTCAATCTCGTTACTAGATATCGGTCTATTCTGGTTGTCAATTTCTTCCTGGTTCAATTTTGGGAGTTTATAGTTTTCCAGGAATGCATCCATTTCATCTAGGTTGCTTAGTTTATTGGCATATAACTGTTGATAACTTCTGATGATTGTTTCTACTTCCTTGGTGTTCATTGTAATCTCTCCATTTTCATTTGTAATTTTATGAATTTGGGCTTTCTCTCTTTTCTTTTGGATTAGTGTAGCCAATGGTTTATCGATCTTATTGATTCTTTAAAAAAACCAGCTTCTAGTTTCATTGATCCGTTCTACCGTATCTCTGGTTTCTACCTCATTGATCTCAGCTCTAATCTTGATTATTTCCTATCTTATGTGTGGAGTTGGTTTGATTTGTTGTTGATTCTCCAGTTCTTTAAGGTGTAGAGACAGCTGCTGTGTTCTGGATTTTTCAATTTTTTTGAGGGAGGCTTGGATGGCTAAGTATTTCCCCCTTAGGACAGCCTTTGCTGTATCCCATAGGTTTTGGACCAAAGTGTCTTCATTCTTATTGGTTTCCATGAATTGTTTCAGTTCTTTGATCTCCTGGTTGATCCAAACATTCATAAGCAAGGTGATCTTTAGCTTCCAGGTGTTTGAGTTCCTTCGGAACTTTTCCTTGTGATTGAGCTCCAGTTTCAAAGCATTGTGATCTGAGAATATGCGGGGAATGATCTCAGTCTTTTGGTATCGGTTGAATCCTGCAGTATGTGGTCTATTCTTGAGAAGGTTCCATGTGCACTTGAGAAGAATGAGTATTCTGTTGTTTTAGGGTGGAATGTTCTGTATATATCTATGAAGTCCATGTGGTTCAGTGTGTCATTCAATGCTGTTGTTTCTTTATTGATTTTATGCTTCGATGATCTGTCTATTTCTGAGAGAGGTGTGTTAGATCTTCTATTATTAATGTATTCATATCAATATGATTCTTTATCTTGATTAACAATTTTCTTATGTAGTTGGCTGCTCCCATATTGGGGACATAGATATTTACAATTGTTAGATCATCTTGGTGGATAGTCCCTTTAAGAATGATGTAGTGCCCTTCTGTATCTCTGACTACAGTCTTTAGTTTAAAATCCAATTTATCTGATATGAGAATCGCTACCCCAGCCTTCTTTTGAGGCCCATTGGCATGAAAGATGCTTCTCCATCCCTTCACTTTCAGTCTGGGTGTATCTTTAGGTTCAAAATGGGTCTCTTGTAGACAAAATATGGATGGGTCCTGTCATTTTATCCAATCTGCAACCCTGTGCCATTTTATGGGCACATTTAGGCCATTCACATTGAGAGCGATTATTGATAGATACATTTTAATGCCATTCTGATCGAAATTCCACCAGTATTCTTCAAAGAGCTGAAGCAATTAATCCAAAAATTTGTATGGAACCAGAAGAGACCCCGAATCGCTAAGGAAATGTTGAAAAACAAAAATAAAACTGGGGGAATCACGCTGCCTGATTTCAAGCTTTACTACAAAGCTGTGATCACCAAGACAGCATGGTACTGGCATAAAAACAGACACATAAACCAGGGGAACAGAGTAGAGAGCCCAGATATGGACTCTCAACTCTATGGGCAAATAATCTTCGACAAAGCAGGGAAAAATATACAGTGGAAAAAAAGACAGTCTCTTCAATAAATGGTGCTGGGAGAACTGGGCAGCTATATGTAGAAGAATGAAACTCGACCATTCTCTTACACCATATACAAAGGTAAACTCAAAATGGATAAAAGACCTCAACGTGAGACAGGAATCCATCAGAATCCTAGAGGAGAACAAAGGCAGTAATCTCTTCGATATCAGTCACAGCAACTTCTTTCAAGATATGTCTCCACAGGCAAAGGAAACAAAAGCGAAAATAATCTTTTGGGACTTCATCAAAATCAAAAGCTTCTGCACAGCAAAGGAAACAGTCAAAAAAACAGAGGCAACCCACGGAATGGGAGAAGATATTTGCAAATGACAGTACAGACAAAAGGTTGATATCCAGGATCTATAATGAACTCCTCAAACTCAACACACACAAAACAGAGAAACATATCAAAAAATGGGCAGAAGATATGAACAGAGACTTCTCCAATGAAGACATACAAATGGCTATCAGACACATGAAAAAATGTTCATCATCACTAGCCATCAGGGAGATTCAAATTAAAACCATATTGAGATATCACCTTATACCAGTTAGAATGGCCAAAATTAACAGGACAGAAAACAACATGTGTTGGAGAGGATGTGGAGAAAAGGGAACCCTCTTCCACTGTTGGTGGGAATGCAAGTTGGTGCAGTGTCTCTGGAGAACAGTGTGTTGATTCCTTAAGAAATTAAAAATAGAACTTACCTATGACCCTGCAATTGCACTCCTGGGTATTTACCCCAAAGATACAGATGTAGTGAAAAGAAGGGCCATCTATACCCCAATGTTTATAGCAGCAATGGCCACGGTCACCAAACTGTGGAAAGAACCAAGATGCCCTTCAACGGATGAATGGATAACGAAGATGTGGTCCATATACACTATGGAGTATTATGCCTCCTTCAGAAAGGATAAATACCCAACTTTTGTAGCAACATGGACAGGACTGGAAGAGATTATGGTGAGTGAAATCAGTCAAGCAGAGAGAGTCAATTATCATACAGTTTCACTTATTTGTGGAGTATAATAAATAGCATGGAGGACATGGGGAGTTAGAGAGGAGAAGGGAGTTGGGGAAAATTGGAAGGGGAGGTGAACCATGAGAGACTATGGACTCTGAAAAACAATCTGAGGGGTTTGAATTGGCAGGTAGGTGGTAGGTTGGGGTACCAGGTGGGTATTATAGAGGGCATGGATTGCATGGAGGCACTGGGTGTGGTGAAAAAATAATGAATACTGTTATGCCGAAAATAAATAAAAAATAAATTAAACAAACAAACAAAAAAAACAAAAAAAGTTCATTACTCAGGCAACCTTCACCCAAATATTTGTGCCCAGTACGAATGTAGGAGTAGGATGCTGAAATTTAGACAGTTTGGATGTCTGGAGATGAGACATGCATGCAAGCATATAGTTGGGAGGATATCCTGTAAACTTTATTTATGAAACCAGTGTCTAGCCCATTGACATTATTTGTCAATATGATGTATTTTTAAATAAAAATATTACATTAAATTATTAAATTACATATTTGACTCCTGAGTTTTCCATACCTTCTTACATTTAATGCCCAAGCTCTGAATGTCAAAGATGAGTTGCCAGCTATTAGTTATGGGCACAGTTAAATCAAGATACATGTCTTATATTTTGCTACTAATTTTAATAAAACTGTCTCTATTAGAAAAGCATTTTGAACTCCAACTAACTATTTTTAAGAATTTTATTTTGGAAGAGGTGGAAAGGAGAGATTGGTGTTTACACACATACAGACAGACAGAAACACACATACACAAAACCACACAAGCACACACACACACAGACACATTCTTCCAGGTTTTTCCCTGAGAAATCAGGGGTAGCTTCACTTCACTTCATTTATTTCATTTCATTTCATTTCATAGAGATCTCCACAATCATCTGAAGAATGCATGGTGTTTTGTTAAACACATGGAAGTCTCTTATGACTAGCCCTAAGGTGCATTATATTTTGGGGAAGAAAGTAAGTTAATACCTGGGGCCACATAGAAAATACGGTAACAAAATTGCACATCAGTCAACTGGGAAGAAAACAGTGACAATTTCTGGGGTCCCCCAAGGAAGGTTGAATCAACTGAGGCAGTTGACAGTGTCTCCAATGTGCCTCTCCAGTCAGCTGGTAAACCTCACAGCTCCTGTTTCAGACAAAATGACTGAGTCTAGTCTTTGTTTATGAAATGACTACCTGAAAGCTTTCACTTCACTCTGTCCTGTTTGTTCCCAGAACCTGTAGTGTGGCACTTTTCCTCTTTATAGAATGTTGGAGGGATGATGATGGGAATAAGAGTGAGGAATACAACTAAAGGTGTTGACAAGTATTTCACATGAAATATACAGGATCTAAGGCCCCTCCTGCTGTTTCCAATAATTAAAGGAAAAAGTGCCACAAATTATCTATTTATCAAATTTATCTATTTGGAGATAGAAGACCCAACATCCAGTTACATTTAAGGATTTAACATTGGTTTGAGAAAGTTGCAATAGGTTTTCCTTAATGGGTATGATTCCAAGGATGACTGTAAAAGACGAATATCATTCATTAATCCCCCCCTCACTTCTCTATCTCCACAAGGTGTTCTCTTGCCAGGTACCAGCACTGTTGTTGTTCTACTCCTGCTAAATCTATATGTCTCATTCCAGTAGCCAGTTTTACCTATTTTCAATTAGCACTTGCTGGAAACCAGCTCTTTCATCTGAAAACATGAGTGTATAATGAAAAGTGGAACTGTTACAAAATGTACAGAAATCTATTTGTCTCTTATGTTGTGGGCCAGTGTAGGGGGAACTTGGCAATCACTGCATATAAATAAGTGTTCATTTTCCTTACGATCTATTATCCTTTCAACCCATCCAGAGAATGCAGGTTGCTGAAACAAAATTGTTTGCCATCATTAGCTGCCTTACTAAGGTGTGTGGACTGGAGGAGGGTAAAGGAGATAGAGTTATAAATTATTTGAATGGATTTTTGAGGGAGCATATTTCAATACTAAATTATACCAATTGCTTATGGATATTAGGGTGTGTGGAAAGTCTATCAAAACATTAATTACCAGCCATCACTGAGAGGCTTTTGTGGACCAAAAAAAAAAAAAAAAAAAAAAAAAGGTGCATCATTACCACATGGGAAATTTTCCAGAAAGATGAAAACATAACACAAATTATTTCCAAGAGCCATAATCATATGGCCAAAATCAGCTGATCCTAATGTGAAAAAGCACCAACTTTTTGTGGTCCCAACAAATACTTTGGACAGTGGTCAAAGTTCTAGTATAGTCAGTATGTCAGGAGTGAGCAGGGGCCATAATCTGCACCACCCCGTTATGCAACAAATGGACCAACTTTTGTCAGGAATCACAAATCTGGCACACAGTGCTGGACTCTGCATCAGAACATGGATTTACTTTGTGCCTAGCCTAGTAGTCATTCAGTGCCTTATCTGATACCATTATGAATATAGACAGTAGTACTGAAAATATGGATGTTGAAATATCTTAATCAGAGCTTGACTTTGTTTGGTCTCTTCAGATGAAGGGCCCCTACTGTGTACATCTTATGTGAATGATCCCTAAATTCTGATTAGTAGCCGTGATTTGTTTCTACTACAAACACTCCTCAGGAGTGGTGTCTTTAATCTACCAGTCTGTGGTTTTGCAAGAGGAGACAAAACAAGAACCCACCCTCTTGAACAATAATAGCTCAAGAGTCAGTGAAAATATAACAAGTTTAATCAAGGGAAGTATTGGCCAGATAAATGACAACAGCCTTGGGTTCTTCTCACTAAACAGAGAGACCATGTCATTTTCAGTTCTGCGTAGCTGATGCTGTGGAACAGCTGCCACAGCCCAATGGGTGCCATCAGGTTTCACCTTTGCCAAATTATCAGTGAACCTGGCCAGGTATTTAGGGGAAGATCTGTGAACTGAGGACCACATTGAGTCTGTAGCTTTGCTTCAGTCAATGGAGTAGAAAATGGAGTTTTCCCTAACAAGATAGTTGCCCCTTTTTCATATGAAATTAAACAGACGCTGGGGCCAAGACAGCTGTATTCTTGAATGTAACTTTTCCATTTGATTAGCTAGGTTTCTGGGCCCTATCTTCTTTGTTAATCATTGAGTTTGAGTTGATCTACACCTTAATAGGAATATTTGATTTGGGAGTCATAAGACCTTCATAGTTCATGTTCTCTGTTTATACAAATAGTTTATTTATTTATCATGCATTTATTATGCATTTATTATATTATTTGAAAATAAATTGCATAATGTAGTGAGGCAGATTGTACTTGCCATAGATGGCCACGGCAATAACTTTCATGCTACATGTCCTTGATACAATGTGACTTTGAGATTCTTTCCATTGAGGGGTGGAATTTATGTTTTCTCTCTTTCAAATTGGGCAGGATTTTATTTCAAAAGTATGACGGAACACAACATGAGGTCTAGTCATATAATGTAACTCAACTTCTGCCCTTCTTGTTGGATTCTTTGACTCTTATAGCCTTCACAGGCACTGTTAACAATTTAGCTGCCCTGAGGCCACCGAACTGTGAAGAATCCTGAACTCTTCCATAGGGATTACATGGACAAGCTCTGGGACCACATGGATGGAAAAAGAGAAACAGATACAGAAAGAGCCCTGTAGCCCTCAGCTATTCCATAGTTCCACTGTTCAGCTCTAGTCACATCTGAATGCAACCACTTGAGAGACTCTAGGCCAGAATCACCCAGCTAGTACTTTCCAGAATTCCTGTCCCATAGAAACTATGAGAAAACAAGATTGTTGTTGTTTTAAGTCAAAGTTTAAGACTAAATTTTGAAGTGTTTTTTTTTTTTTTTTCCCAGAGAAATGTATAACTGGAACATCCAGTTTGCGGGCCATGATGCTAGTACCATAAGGTGGTCAAAAATTTTGCTGTTTCTTTATCCCCCTATAAAATTTGTCTCGTAGGACCAATAGAAACACAACTTATGCGAAGATCTGGCAAATTTCCAAAGGGAATGAAATAGCTGGCCATCATTACATCATTTCAAAAAACTTTTCCTCTGGAATTTTAGTGCATCTGGTCCTTGTTGCTTCAATTGGTCTCTGATATATTTAAAAACACATTTATTTATTCATTTATTAATTTGAAGTTTATTCTTTTATTTTCTCATTCCTTGGCCTGCTAAGACATAATCCATTCTGTTCTCATTCTGTTTAAAGGCAAATTTCCCTTTCACTCACTATACCTACTTCCAGCTAAGTTATACTATTGCATCTGTCACTGTTTAGAATACACACACATATATACACACAACTGTTTTGCTCAGTTTGTTATAATACTTATGTCTTAATCCATATACTGATCTATACTACTTAGTATATAGAATCTAGGATTTTCTGACTCCAAAATAAAGTTATAGATATGTTATTCCTTATCTTGAAAGATGGATAATTTTTTTTCTAAATTTTACCATTGCATAGTATTATAGAAGTAGGTAGTAAAGGCAGTCATACCCAGAACAAAACAGATGTCTTCTGAAAAACCTGCCCACTTCTCAATGGCCCAGATTGGTCACACAACCACATACTAACCAACCACTACAGTACATCTGGGATGTAGTAATTGATACAACCCAGTTAAGGCTCACTTCTGTATTTGGGAGCAGGATGATCACTAAGAATTTTGAGCTTCTGGTTAGGAGGGAAGAAGAAATACACTAGTTGGTATTCTGAACACCAAACCATATAGAATGACTGCTTTAATTTCTGCTAAAAAGTATCAGACGGCTATCATAGGGCCCATTGTATATATTACCTAGCTAACTGCTGTTGAGATGGAATGGTGTAAAATTTAATATTTAAATTTAAAATGTAAAATGTAAAATTTAAAATGTAAAATTTAAAGAAATACCATAAATCCAAAAATCTGTTTAGTAAGATTCCACCAATAAATTTGTTGCCATGCCACAGGATCTAGACATTCCAGAACACTCACCATTGCATTGCTTACCTATGACTTTCTAGGTTCCTATTCATTCCAAAATTATGGTTCTGAGAAGAGGTGTATTGTCCCCATTAGGGTTGAAGCCAGGCCCCATATCCAACTTCTCCTGGATTTATTTAAAATATTCAGATGCTGCTTGTAAAAGAAGAATAACAAAAACAACAATGAAAAAACAAATGTCCATGTTATGTCTTTTCCTTTTCTGTGCAAAGTAGTCATACACGTTCACTTTCCAACATAGATAAATTATAGTTCAGGGTTTCTCAAATACATCCATTGCATTAGAGGTCAAATTCAATTGTGTTCTAGACCTTCAAGACGATAGCTAAATTTTATCTATTGCTTTGGTAATAAATTACCACAAATTTAATGGTTTTATTTTTTTTTTTAATTTAGTGGTTTTAAACAACTAAAATTTATAATCTTCCAGTTCTATACATCAAATGTATGGCATGGGTCTCACTGAGCTGAAATCAAGGTGTTAGCAGGCCTGCACTCCTTTCTGGAGGTTCTAGGGAGAATCCTTGAAAGCCAGGAACTGACTTTTTTATGTGGTGTCACATTTTTGTCTGGCTGACTACATCTGGAGTTTCATTTTGATTTTGAGCCCATTTAACAATACAGGATGATCTCCCTATGTCAAGGATCTTAACCCTAATTACACCTCCAACGTTCCTCTTGTCATATAGGGTTACATAGTCAAATGATCTGTGGACATTGAGTTTTTGGGGGAGGGAATGGTTTGAAGGGAGTACCTAGTTTATTTCTGACGCAGGTGACTCGCAGAACAGTGGCAGATTCTGGAATGAAGGTGTGGGTGTCAGGGTCTGAGCTAGCATTCCTTCTTGCAGTGTGGAAGGCATTGACCCATATGCATGCTGCTGCACCGTTGCTCACAGAACCACGATGCCCAGGACCTGGTGCATGGGGTGCGTCGCCTTGCATTATTTGTGTGTTGCCATGAAATTGAAGGTGAGTATCGGGTCATCTGGAGGTCATAGACCCACTTCTGCTTGCGGGTCAGTAGCCTGACCAGGACTGGCCCCTCACCTTCTTCTTTGCACTGGTCCTGGACGCTGATAACATAGCAGGGCCTGTGCACCCTTGAAAAATCTCATTTACCAGGTGAGCGCTGCCCCAGATGTGTAGTAAGAGAGGTTGAGGTAGACCGAGGGCAGGGGAAAAGAGGGGGAGCCGGCTGCTGGCTGACCCAGATGGGCTTCAAGTTGCCCTGTGGGGATTGAGGACTTTCAACAGGGGCCTTTGTCACTAACTTTGCTCCGGGCTCTGAGTTGCCGATTGGCCTGGCCCTCAACAGCCACCCCCTTGGTATTGACAGCTACCAGAGTGGCTTTGATGATGGCAGTACCAGCGTTGGGGTGAGCCAGGGACTTCCTCGTATCACCGAGGCCCTCGTATTGCTGACAAGCCAGGTCTGCTGTGGGGAGGGTGAAAAGCACATTGAGGTCCACCATGCAGCTGTTCTTGTCGGGGTTTACATTTCCAGGGTATGGCGGTTAGGGACGTGCCCTTGGAGCACCAGCCCGCTCCTGCCCTCAGAGATGCGAGGGGAGAAGGGGTCGGAATGGTGGGTACAGTCTTGCAACGCTCAAGCTCTCATGACCACTCCAGGTACAAGCCCTGGGGGTGCAAGGAGGTAGGCGAACCGCGCATGCGGGCTGAGTGCGCAAGCCTCAGCCAGTCCCCCTTCGCTGTAGTGCGTAGCTACGGGGCAACGCAGCGCATACTCCACGCGCTCAAGTTAAGCGAGAGGGATTCCCTCTCTGCTTGGCGGGGAGGGAGCGTTTGTCTCCGCAGCAAGGGAGTGGTCACCATGGGTGGGTCCCTGGTCTGGTGTCGGTGTTAGCATGATAGCCGCCAGCTGTCTCAGCCTGGTCAGCCCCCGAGGGTGAAAGAGTGCAAGGGCAGAAGCTGCTGACGACCTACAGCAACGCCAGAGTTTTTTCCTCCAAACTATTAATGTCTAACCCAGGGTCTCCATGCCGGCTACAGGCTGCTCTCCAGGCTGGGCATGGCCACCATTTCAGCAGGCCAGGGAAGTTGCCAGGCTGGTCCTTCCACACTGCAAGCTGAAACAGGGTAGGAGCTACTGGGCGCTTTCTCCATGGATGGGACACTCGGGCGGGATATGCTGTGTCCTTTGCTGGGTGCTCTCCTGGGTTTGAGGGCCACCTGAGGATCTACCTTCCTGACACCAAGCACAGGGGAGGCTGCCCTGTGTAGCTCCCGGGGATGGTTCTGAGGGCTCCTGGGCTTACCTCCTAGAGGACCTGGCTGCTTTCTCAGCCCTGTGAGGGGCCTTGGCTGTAGTGAGTCATTCAGGGCATCCCGGGACACTCCTGGCTTCTCTTCCTGGAGATTCCCAGGGAGCCCACTTTTTCCTTGCTCTCAGCCTGCTGAGGTCCTGCTAGGTCCGGGGGGAGGGAGGGTCACTACGTGCTCTGCAAGAATCCAACGTTCTGCAAGGGGACCAGGATTTCCAGGAGGAGCACAGGTGGAGTGCAACCGGGGAACAGCACCTTGCTTGGTAGGTCCATGGGGTGCCACACCAGCTAGGCATACATGGAGGTCAGCATGCAGTCGGTGTAGGCTGAGGTAGGTGCAGCTGGCCCATGACTGCCTTCGAGAAGAATTTGTCAGGCTTGGCTAGCAGCTAGCAGCTGGATGCTCAGCCAGTCCAGGAGGCTATGGGCGAGCTCCAAGTAGTACTTACAGGGCACCAGCTGTGAGGCACACTGGCATTGAGGAGTAGAGCAACGAGGTTGGGTGAGATAAGTCTGCAAAGCCTGCCTTCCCTAAACTCCTCACCTATGGCCACCTCACCATACTAGTCCAGCTTTTGTTGTAGGAGACTTTTGAGGCTACAGAGGCTGTCAAGGCTCAGATGGATCACCAGGATGGCTCCTGCCTGGTCCAGGTGCCTCTTCAAGTTTTATAAATTCACTGGGATTAGAGCTGCCATTGAGCAGCACTGTGAAGCCATTGAAGGTGAAGAAGGTGGCATCACCAAGGCCTTAAGGGAAGATGCAGCATGGCCCTCTGAGCCTAAGAAAGCCCACTGAGACTGGTGGCTCCAGCAACTCTGCCACTTGTCTTAGGATTACTCCCAGGCCCTGAGAGGCTGGCAGCTACATGCTTTTTGCCCAGGGGGTGGAGTATCAGTCTGGTGTGGACTTAGATGGTTAGCCACCACTTTTTGCAGCAGCGGTGGCAAGGAGTGGGGGGTGGGGATCATTTTGCTTTTCTCATAGAAGAGGTTTTATTGAAGATTTTCCCCTCACTCCCACCCCACCTCTCTACCTCAGAGCCCTTCTCTCCCCACCTATTGTCATGAGTCTCTGGATTACTCGATAGTGCTTTTTAGGGTCACCATTGGGGCCACTTGAAGGATCAAGCTGGGCTCCAGTGAAAAGGAGCTGATCCTGCTGTTATGGAAAGTTATGGATCTGGCCAACAACAAGTACACAAAGTAACTAGTATAGAGTACTAGTTAGACTGGGTCAGTTGGAACTGATGTAAAATTTTAAAGAAACTAAGATCCATCCCAAAAACCTATCTTCCCAGCAGCAGGTGGACCCAGTTTAACCAGTCAGTGAGTGATGAACAGAACATTGGGGTAGGAACCTCCTTCTGTGTCTGTATTGGTAGGCAACCTCAAGTCAGGCAAATCCTACATGTAAAAGCTTCCAGGAAGAATGTATTATTGCCCGAGTACTACTACTTTTTTTTTTTCCCCCTGTCTTTGAAGAAAATTCAAGTATTGCTCTGGTTCATCTGATACTGATAAACTGGATATTGCAGCAATGACACAGTGTTTAAATTTTGAGGATAGCTCAGTATCCCAGTATGGACCCTCTCTCAAGTTAGATGTGGGGAATATAATTTTAGGAATGATTTCAGAGCCCTATAATCACAGGTTTTGCAGATCCAGAGATAGTAAGTTCCAAATTTGAAAGCAGTACTTGCAGCAAGATGGAACTTATTGATGATAACACTATAGTCAAGACTCAAGGTTTACTATGGCAGGCCAGAACAAGATGTTGCAGGATTCTTCAAATGACCTGATATTGCTGTGGGAAGTATAGCACTTTGTCTGAATGCCCAAGGTGGAAGGAATGGAGATGCCCCAGTTGGGTTTGTAAGTGAGGAGCACAAAGACCTAGTACTGCAGCAGCTCAAACATCACATGGAGACCCAGTACACTGAAGTTCACAAAGCAGTTTTCTTAAACTTGCTGGTGGTACATCCAAAGAAGTAACCCAGTTCTTCTCCAAGGAAAAGCAAGTTCTTACCTGCATGTGAGTGCTCACAACTGGTAAAGTGGTGGCCTTTCATCACTGAGGGGAAGGAAGCCATCTTCTTTGTTACTTCCCTGGACAGCAGCCCAACAGGAAATGCTTTTTGTCTTCTTTGTGAGGAATATACACAGAACACATTGAGGAAGCATAAGGACTTGTTGGGTGAAAGATCCATTGAACTCTTCAAGAGCATAGCAGCTGAAGTTCAGCGGTGATGAATCAAGTCTCAGTCTCTCTCATTTCTCTTCTAACCATTATTTTGCCTTAGCAGTTTGTACTGCTATAAATGTTAAAGATTATAAACATCTTTGAGATCTCCTGGACTTTCTTGGGGGAGTTTTCTATAGACATTCAACTTCCAGGGTTCATATGGTGTAGAATCATCAGGGCTACCCATAAGGAGATGCCTTAATCCAGATGAAGTCTACAGACAAAGCATCTATAGCTGCACATAAGTGCCCTAAAAACAAAACAAAACCCAAACCAAAACAAAACAAAAACCTGAAGGCAGACATATCAAAGTCTTTAATCTTCAGATGAGATAGTGAACTTTGTATTCATGGGATGGGCCCCCCCCTTTTTTTTTTACATTTACCAGCTTATTATATAATAAAACTAATGATAAAAGATACAGATAAACATCCAGGTGAAAAGATACATAAAGTGAGGTCCCAAACATAGGAACTTCTGTCCCTATGGAGTTGAGTATGCCACCCTTCTGGCATGTGAATGTGCTCAACAACCCATAAACTCTCTGAACCTCATTCTAATTGAAAAAAAAAAAAATTTTTTTTTTAATGGAGGCTTCATCACACAGGCATGATTGATAATTAACTCCATTTACTGTCCCTCAGCTCTCTAGGGGGTGTGAGAGGGCTGAAAGTCTCAAGATTTTAGTCATGATTTGGTCTTTCTGTGACTAGCTCCCATTTAAGAACCCACCAAGAGTCACCTCATTAGAACAAAGACACTTTAGGATCTTCCAAAGGATTTAGAAATCCAGTGTTGGATGTTGCTATTACTCAGGAAATTTCAAAGGACTTAAGAGCTCTGTGTCAGCAACTATGATCAAAGATGAAATGTTAGGAAAAAAGATTCTCCTAACACCTCTATTTTTTTTTTAAGATTTTATTTATTTATTTGACAGAGAGAGAGATCACAAGTAGGCAGAGAGACAGTCAGAGAGAAGGGGAAGCACACTCCTTGCTGAGCAGAGTCTGGTGTGGGGCTTGATCCCAGGACCCTGAGACCATGACCTGAGCTGAAGGCAGAGACTTAACCCACTGAACCACCCAGGTGCCCCCTCCTAACACCTCCATTAAAGAGGTTTTGGGAGCTCTGCATCAGGAATCAGGAGCAGATACACACACACACACACACACACACACACACACACACACATAATTTCACACCAGGTAATCTGTTTCTTTTTTTTCCTAAGACACCTTACCTTTACTACCTTGTTTGCACCAGAGCTATCAAGCCTCTAGAGTCTTGAGCTTTTCTTATGCACCTGGGGTCACCATGCCATCTTCCATACCTGAAATCATAAATGTTATCTCCTGGCCAAACCATGCTAACTCTTTTTATTAGGATCCAGAGTTATGTGCTTTCTGAGATGAACAGAAGTGGCACCATCCACATCTTGTTTATGGTTTACTTTTTTACTTTGGGGCTAAGCACCTAGCTAGCTTCTGTGCTAAGGAAGATTAAATAAATCACTAAATTGGCTTAAATTCATTAAGCAACAGTTGAAAACTAATGCAGACATCCTATCACTGCCTCTTGACATCAGGACTGTGGTTTCATCTAAGAAAATTTCAGTTGCCTATGATTTCAAATCAACCAGATCAATTGTATAGTTGGGAAGGTAGTAAAGGTAAGGTGTCTTAGGAAAAAAAGAACCTTCACCTTCACACAGAGAATCTGCCAGCTTCAGAAAGCACATTCATTTGCTTAAGAGGAAAGTAAGAATACTGCAACCCTGAATATGACAACTAGTTGCTGCATGGAGAAAGATGTTGGTGGGACACAAACAACAATAGAGAAAGATGGCTTGGTGACAGTAACCTTGGCTGGAATCATAATTGAGAGTTTTATTAGCCATTGCATTCATTACTGGGATCATCATCGCAACTGAGTGAAAAATGTTAGAAGGATATCTTGAAGAGTTAAAGAATTGTGTCACTCTGCCCACGTGTTTAAAAAAGAGAGTTTCCCATCTTTCCCATCCCTGAACCTGTGGGGAACATGATCCATGGAAACGCTTGGCCATGCCCCTCAAAGTCCATGATTATCCCTCCACTTGCCAGTAGTAACCAAGGGAAATATAACTCATAAGATTTGCTCCTCTAAACATTTTGTCTTATGATTTTTTAAAATATGTATTTTGTAAAAGGGGATTTAAAAGACAAAATGCATAGAAAATAGAGTGAAACTATGTAAGCTGATTTGTAAGAAAGACAGATAGTATAATTCAATGTTAGAAACTATGATCATGTCTTTGTTCTAATCATTCTGTTATTAAAATGCAAAGGGGATATTTATACCAATGGAATCCTAGGGTCTAGTGCTATGTCAGTAAGTGTCATACACATTCTGTAATTTCTAATTTGTTAAAATCTACACATCCCACTCTAGTTGGATTTTTTTTTTAAGATTTTATTTATTTATTAGACAGAAAACACAAGTAGGCAGAGGAGGCAGGCGGGGAATGGGGGGGGGCGTGGGCAGGCTCCCTGCTGAGCAGAGAGCCCCATACGGGGCTCGATTCCAGGACCCTGGGTTCATGACCTGAGCTGAAGGCAGAGGTTTTAACCCACTGAGCCACCCAGGTGCCCTGTTTGTTTTATTTTTAAAGCTTGATTTGGTGTGAACACTCAAGTAGAAAAACCAGACTAGGATAATATGTAATGAGCAACTGTCTTTCACTTGTTTAGAGAACTCATTTCAGAGGCAGCCATTTTAAATCATTTTAAATGGGACAACCCATTGATAACTTGCACCACCATTCAGTCACATCATCTCTGTGATATTTATGCCCCTAATTTCAAACTTCAGTCTAATTTTATGGTAACATTAGACAAGCACAAATTGAAGAACATCCTATAAATTCAATATGTGACTAAATTTTTGCAAAAATATTAAAATCTTGAAAGATAAAGACTGACTGTCAAAATTATTGGAGGAGTCCAAGATACAAAACAATCAAATGCAATGTATCCCTAATAGATCTAGAAATGGGGAAAAAAGGACAATTGTGGAAAAACTGGTGAAATTAGAACAAAACTATAATTTAATTAGTGATATTATATGAATGTTAATTCCACTATGGTTATATAAGATGTTAACATTTGGAGAATCTAGGTAGAGACGTATGGGAACACTATTTTTACAAATATGTAATTCTAAAATTACTTAAAAATGAATTAAAAAATATTTTTTAGGAAGATAATTTTTAGAAAATAAACTAAAAATGTGTTGCTCAAATCTGGATGTATAACCAGTACTTTATACTATATTTTATATTTATTTACATTTCCATATCTCAAAAAGACATTTAGGACATTGAAATGTCTTAAGATATAGTATTTATGACCACAAAACTATTTATAAGCAAGGAAAAAGCTGGAATGAACACACAAAATTATCAGCCATTGTCATTTGTTCAACTATATGTTCAAAAGCTATTTAGTGAGAATCTATTATGCAGTAGGAACTATGACCAACTCTAGAGAGCATGAGTGAACAAGATAGAAACAATCTTTGCCTTCAGGGAACTTACATTCAATTTGGGGAATAGATAAAATTTTCATATAAAGTAAGTATTTAGTAACTAGAATAAATGCTATAAAAGCAACCAAAAAGTAGGCAAGATGGAAATTAATGGATATGGACAGATCTACCGCAGAAAGTATTGTGAGGATGGTTCTGGGAGCAAGTCAGGTAGGGCAAGTCCTGAATGCTGAAAAAAAGCTGACCCTGCATAGAAAAGAGAGAAAAAATCCAGAAGGAAAGGGGAAAAAAAACATGAATGTATAGCAGTCTTCTAACAGCTATGGCTGTGGTGTCCTGGACGAATTAAATGATTTGAACTTAGTATGTGATGACGTTAGAGAGACAGAAAGTATTCAGACATGCAGGACCTAAAAGACCATGAAAATGTGTTTGGATTATTATTTTTTGAAAAAAAAATGAGAAGTTACTGAGTTGTTCTAAGTAGGGAAGTGAAAGTAGAATTGGGATAGAAAGGTGTGGATTTTCAGGAACTGTTTCTTTAAAAAATTCAGATAATATATAATGGTTCATGGGCTGAGGGCTTGCATTGGAACTCTAGAAAAATAGCTTGAAAACACTTTGCCAATACAGTGTTATGGTGACCTGGATATGGACAGTGAGGAAAAGCAAAAAAAAAATAAGACTAACAGATTGTTGTATTGAGTAATACTGTGAGAAGAAGTAGAAGGAAAAGAAATAGGAAAGAGGGTTTGTTTGCTATCTTAGCGAAGACATGCTAAACCTTCAAGAATTATTTTGTTGTTAGCCATGATGGGAAGGTTAGAATCAAGAGTGAACAAGAGGTAGGAGAAGGTAGGCATTACCATAATTTTTTTAATGCTTTTGAAATGTATGCTAGTGGCACAGAGGTAACAGTAGAATATTAGAGACATACTTTTTTTTTTGAAACCTTGACCTTCTTCTAATTTCTGAAATACAGTATTATTCCAATATAGCAATGTTGATATCCCCTTAAGTAATTGTGTATAGATGGTAATATTTCTGACATAGGTAAGAGATAAGGAAGAAGAAAAGATTATTCCTAGGTAGCTTTGATATGTATTCTTTCCATCCTCTACTTTAAAATATTCCATAGAGTGCATATGTATTACTTTACAGCTTAAAACAATGGTAGTTATAATGTATTAGCTAAAGAAAGTGTTCCAAAATATGCTGGCTTGGTGGAAAAATAAACTACCGTCAAATAATCAAATATAGATGGATATCAACTGATTTTGGAATCAAATAGTTATGTTTCACTTTGCAAGAGAATTAATGTATTCAATATTAAAGCAAGTAGATATTGGTACTTACAAACCTTGTAAACTGAAATTTTATTTTTATTAATGCACATGTGAGTCTTAAAAGTTTCCTAAATTTTACATATTAAATCAGTATATAGTTAGTATGCAGAGAAATTGACCAATATCATTTTCTTTCTACTCTAAGTATAATGCACATAATTCACATGAGTGGTTGACCTTGACTTGGCTTAAGGAAGTTAAGTGAAGCTTTCATGCTTAAAAATCTGTTAAGAAGAATTATATTATTCCATCCCACGCTCTTAAAGTGTTTTGAAGTAATATAACTGATATCTAGATTTTAAAATCACATGATTTATTTTTTCCGTCACATCTTACCCAAGTGTGAAAAGCTAATATATCCTACTGAATATATATAATTTTACATTTCAGTGGCAAAGAAATTTCATACCTCTATTGAAACAGAAGTACCTTTTACTTTTATATGGGTTTAGTTTATTTCAATAAACACAAAATCTTGTCTTTTTCAGAGCATGTTTGGTAACAAGGAGAAGAAGTCGTACTCAAATTAGTTGATAAAAAAATGATTTTAACAATGAATAAAATACCCATATGCAAGAAATGGCACCCACAAACAAGAAATGGAGTATAACATGAAGTAAAATCAGCTCGTCTATAGAAATGACTAGACCTGGTGGCTTGTCACTCACCTTTTTTTGTGTTTTTGTTTTTGTTTGTTTGTTATTTTGGTTTGTTTTGGGTATTTCCACTCCCCTATAGAGACTTGTTTCTGCTTACAGTATACTTAGTATCTGGTGCCTATAACTGTTTTTCACATGATCCTGGATTCTCAAAGTCTTTATCCTGTTCTTAATTTTCTGTAAATCTGGACCTTCAGTGTCCCAACACTGCCTATTCATAGACTCAGAGTCACGTTTTCACTTAAAAGGAAGGAGAATTTACTTGATAATTGACTAGGGCTCTTTCAGTTAGTTAAAGCTCAACATTAGGCTAGGGGTCAATGTTCTTTTATTACCAAGAAAGGAAACACAAATTAGAGCTTTACCCATTTTCTTCAGTTTGGAGACCATAAAGGAGTTTTAAACTTGCAATTTTCACCAAGTGTATGTAAGTACAGTAGTAATCCTATTAAACAAAATTCTATCAATATTTATTGAAAATTAGCATTAAGTTGACAGATGGCATGTCAGTTCATAAGTCTTGCTGAGTATAGAGTTGAGAAGGATCTAAAGACTTAATCTGGGGCGCCTGGGTGGCTCAGTGGGTTAAGCCGCTGCCTTCGGCTCGGGTCATGATCTCAGGGTCCTGGGATCGAGTCCCGCATCGGGCTCTCTGCTCAGCAGGGAGCCTGCTTCTCTCTCTCTCTCTCTCTGCCTGCCTCTCCATCTACTTGTGATTTCTCTCTGTCAAATAAATAAATAAAATCTTAAAAAAAAAAAAAAGACTTAATCTGGGTTCAGTCAAGGGTACCTTGTTAATAATTAGTGATACAGGCAACTGGCATGGGAGAGTGAGAAAGAGATCACAATGCCACCCATTTGCCATCATATAAAAGTAATGAACAAGAAATACAAGAATGTCAGTCCTCAATATCAACATTGTTCAGTTGTTTGTGTACAAAGAATCATCTTGTGAAGCTCATAACAAACTTCAGGTGTTTACTCTGGAGATTACTATTTATTAGGTTTGAGATAGGGTTCCTTAATCATTTCTTTCAAGCCTCCACATAAGTCTGATGACGCTGGAATAAAATGTACACTTTGAAAGCAGTGTTCTCTTTAACAGACTTTCTGTTCTCCCTACAGCCACCAAAATGCCACTCAACTAGATAGTTCATCCAAATGATAAAAAATCTGAACTAGTAAAAATGTGAGGCTAGCCCAAATATCTAATCTTTCACATGAATTCTTGCTATAAACAAACAAGCAAATAAATACAATATATTTCATCAGATTGTTTATACAGCCCCAGGCATGGAGTATCCCTGATGTCCTAGAGTATCTATGATTTTATGGGCAAGTCAGTTTATCTGTAGATTCCAGAAATAAGACCTCATTCTGACTTTTGAAATGAGCTCAAGTAATTCTAATCACTTTTTCTGTAAGTAGTCCTCCTATATACTCTTTTCCAAGAAACCTACTTTCTTTAGTATTTCCCTATATTTGTGGCTTAAGGCGCTTTTCCATCAGAGTTGCCCAGCGATGTGCTAATGACAGTCATAGCGATTTTTGCCCAGGTTTAAATGTAGTTTCCCATGTGCTTTGATGCATGAATAGTGCAGTTTGATTCCTGTTTATCATCCAGGCACTTTATAGCCATTAAAATAGCAGTTCAGCAAAATCTTAGAGAAATTAAACAGTATAGCATAGTGGTTAAATACTTGTAAGTTCTGAGACAGAAATGGGTTTGAATTCTGACTCTGTTTACTTAGGTGTCTGAGATCATGCAAGACTGTTAAATATGGATGGATGGTAAAAAATTTTTTTGAGGAAATGTGTTTATTTCATTTTCTTCTCATAATGCAGAAAAAATTAATAGATTTGTTAATTTGGCAGCTGATAAAGAATTCAATTTTAAAGTAATTTTCACTGGAGTAAAGATTTAAATGTAAAAGAAGGTTAGAAATATAATTGTGACTGGTAAGATCCTAGCTGTACAGGGAATTTGATTATATGACCAGATTCTTATCATTCCAAATTGAACTATACCCAATTAGCACTGCAGACATGATCTTTTCTAGAGCCAATATTTCTGTTGCCAAGATGTCTTGTTTGCTTGGATCATAACAACAAACTGGCAGACCTGCTCAGTCATGGCAATTGCCTGCCTGCATTCCTCCTGACATTCAGAGACTTGAGCTCCATGCCAAGTGACCCAATCTCCCTTACCCGATTCCACAGTTCCTTTTTTTTTTTTTTAATTCATCTACTCAGAATTATCTAATCACTTTCCTTAATCCTTAATCCTTGTGACTGCTGCTTGCCTATTCTTTATCAGTTCTCATCTTTTTCACCAAAAGTAAGCCGATTTTGCTGGGAGTGGAATGTGCCTGTCAAAGAATGTACAAACAGGCTGTGCAAATAGAGCTAGCTTGTAACCGAGACCTGATCGATGAGCTTTAACAGTAGTTTTTGTTCATGATAATCAGGGATTCAAAAAGCAGAGGGAGTTTAAGTCAACTGGCATGTGTCATTTCATCTTCATTCTTGCTGCCTGAAAAGCCAATGGGTTGGTGAGAATCCTAGTGATTATCTTGTAAGCATGAGGTCACTTTTGAGGATGGAAGCCCAAGGATGGCAGAGCACATATACGGAAGCAAGTAGGAAATCAGTAACATCATTGAGGTGGCCTGAAAAGGCCAATTGTATATTTCACTATTTGAGAGAAATGAGTTACTCTCTTAATTTAAGCATCGTTTTCTAGTTTCTGTTACTCAACAGACTAACACATTTATACAACACTAATAGCGGTAACTCAGATAAAAATGATTCTTACAGTGGTTGCATAAAATGATGAAATTTTCCAATGGGACCTCTCTGGTTTGTAAACATGTATTTCTTTCAAGTACAGGGAAGTTATTAGGAAAGAAGGGATTGCAAGTTCTTTGAGTTTTCAAAAGTTTAGAGGAAATTAAATTCTAAGCTAAATATTTCCTACTTGCTTGTGAAAAACTAGTAAGATTTTGAAGAGCATAATTATTAAGCCTGAATGGTAAAATACTTTCTATAAAATTCCTAATCCATAAAACATTCACATTCCTTAAAATCTGTTGGAAAAAAAAATTGTGGGTTTTGAGGAATTCTTATTTGAACTTTGGGTAAGGCAATAGTTTGTAGTTAGGAGTCATCATTTCAGAAAGCTTAACATTTCTGGATTCCACCCAGTAGAACAATATTCAACCCCCATTCAGTATAGGGGTCAAAAATATTAATTCTTTGTCCCTCTTTCCCTCAGCTCTTCTTTCCTTAACTCTCTTGTTGAAAACCACTGTATCAGCTGGATTCTGAGATAGTTTTGCCTTGAGAACCTATTTCATTTTTTCCTTTATTTACTTCACTTATTCCACAATTAAATCGCTTTCTCCATTATTTTAAAATATTGAAGTCAGGTAACCTTTATTTTTCTCTAATGAAATTTTGTCCATTTATGACTTCCTCCTCTCTTGATTCCTATGCAAAATGTTGGAAGACTAATCACATAATTTTAGGAAGTACATATTAATGAAATAGGGCTCTATAATGGAGACAATAGGGAATTTTAAACTAGATCAACTCCTAATTTGCTACAAACCTTTTAGAGTTTTTACTCATCAGTAAAGTATGGCTAACAATATCTTCAATTTCAGTTACCTGTTAGTATTATTTAAAATGTTTGGAATAGGGGCACCTGGGTGGCTCAGAGGGTTAAAGCCTCTGCCTTCGGCTCAGGTCATGATTCCAGGGTCCTGGGATCGAGCCCCACATTGGGCTCTCTGCTCAGCAGGAAGCCTGCTTCCTCCTCACTCTGCCTGCCTCTCTGCCTACTGTGATATCTGTCTGTCAAATAAATAAATAAAATCTTTAAAAAAAATTTAAAAAAATGTTTGGAATAATGTATAATCATTTTACATGAAACACTGGGATAGTGATATTTTTTTGAAATGTAGAAAATTTAAAATGAATATACATTTATGAATTTATGTTTTGAGGCTTGAATAGTTAGATTATTAGATTTATAAGTTTTAGATTAGTTGTATCCGATATACAACTATATATAGAAAAAATTGGGACTATGCCATTGTCTCTTATTTGTATTTAAATTTGTTTATAGTGATTATAGAAGAATCACAAATATTTATAATCATTTCCAATAACTCACATGTCCTTTCTACCGATAGTACTGAAGTATGCTTGGCATGATATCTATTTTCCAAAAAAATCATATATATAATATATTTAAATATATATAAATAATATATATTTTAAAATATTCATATAGCATATGCTTTGTGCCAAACTCTCTTTACAAGTATTATACCATTTAATCCACCTTAAAAACTTAAAAACTACTCTATTTTAAAGAGTAGGCACACTAAACCACAGAAAGTCTAAAGAACTTTTGAAAAGTCATATGGTTATTATTATTGGGACCCAGACTGTAATTCAGGTAGTCTGACTAAGGAGTTTACATTCTTAACCATTTACAAAGAATTTATATATTTTTTATAAAAATTATTTTGATAAAACAGTCATCCTATTTTGAATTCTTTCTTTTTTTTTTTTTTTAAGCTTTTATTTATTTATTTAGAGAGTGAGAGAGAGCATAAGAGCCAGGTGAGGAGCAGAGGGAGAGGCAGACACCTCACTGAGCAGGGAGCATGCTGCAAAGCCTGATACTGGAACCCCAGAGCTCCTTCCTGGGGCTCCAGGATCATGACCTCAGCTGAAGGCAGATGCTTAACTGACTGAGCCAACCCAGGCGCCTTTCCATTTGGAATTCTTAAAAAGCCTTTTAAGTTCTAAAAATTGGTTATTCAGTTTTGCCACCTGGTAGCTGCCTAGTCAAAATCATATTTTTTACTTTCTTCAAAAATAAACATCTGAATTAAAAATGCCTATAGTGGAGGCTATAATTTGTAAATGTTTTACAGTTAACCTTGAACAGTGCAGGGGGGTAGAGGCACTGACCCCTGTATAGTCAAAAATCCCCATATAACTTTTGACTCTCCCAAAACTGCGTACTGTTGACTAGAAACCTTACTAACATAAACAGTTGGTTAACACATATTCTGTATATTATATGTATTATGTACTGCAATATTACAATAAAATAAGTGAGAGAAAAGAAAATGTCAAAATTATAAAAAACAGAAAATACATCTATAATAATGTATTTATTTAAAAATCTGCATGTAAGTGGAACCACATAGTTCAAATTCATGTTGTTCAAGGGTCAACTATATTTGTTTTCCTCTTGTTATTTTTGGCAATAATGGAATTGGGCTTTTTGCATATACTTAGCAGCACTGTGACAGGAGAGGGTATGTCAGTGACAAAAGATGGAAAATATTAATCAACTGTAAAGTATCAGTATGCTTTTAAATAGAAACTCTTTAAGTGCTGTAGATATTCTTAATCTTTCCCTAATGATTAATGGCACAAAAATGGGGAGGGAAAAGGTAATATTAAATTTCAAATATTCTGCTAACATTTTAAGTAATACATTTTTCTATATTTTTATATACCACACATATAAATGAAATTTTATTTAAAAACAGTTTCATAACTTAGAGTCATCAATAAATTTGATAAGTTCTCAAAAAATGACTTAAAATCCCTCCCTCATGCAGAGTGGAAATTAAAATATACTAACATGTATTATATTATTACAAACTATTTCCCAGTAAAAAGAACTGGTACAAATCCTAAAAAATATTTATTTTTCATGATGTTAAATATATCTCATGATTATGAATTATTAATGAATGTAATGAAATATAGATGATGTCAGGAAAGGAAATTCTCAAGCTTTTTTTGTTGCATTTTAAAGATAGTGAAATTGCTTTTATAAACATCTTAGTTTACTTCCTGAGAAAATTTTATTATCAGTAGGAATATATTTTCTTTTCAAATTGCCATATTTGGTAAGTATTTTAAAAAATGAAACCTATAAATAATTACAATTTTGTCTGTGGATTCAGTGATATATAAATAGAAAGAAGTATGAAATATAGAATTTATTATTGAATTTATGATTTCCAGATTTACAAACTCATGGCATACAGTTCCATGATTTTCTTTCTTTTTTTGTTTTTTTAAAGATTTTACTTATTTATTTGACAGACAGAGATCACAAGTAGGCAGAGACACAGGCAGAGAGAGAGAGCAGGCAGAGAGAAAGGAGGAAGCAGGCTCCCTGCTGAGCAGAGAGACCGAAGCTGGGCAGGATCCCAGGACTCTGGGATCATGACCGGAGCCGAAGGCAGAGGCTTTAACCCACTGAGCCACCCAGGCAACACAGTTCCATGTTTTTCATTTGGTAGTATGTTTTGGTAGTGTCAGACTATTTAATAACTTGTATGGTACAGGTACAGAACAGATACTAACAGCTTTTAAAAAAAAGACAACCATATTGTACAAACAAACTGTCAGCCCTAGTATGTCACATTGTAGTTCAACAATTAACAGATTTATTTATGCATGTTCTTTGTCCTCTGGGCTACTCTTGGATATCCAGGTAGCTTACTCTCTTACCTTTTTAAAATTTGCTGAAATATTATCTTCAAAGTGAAGATCATTTGACTACCTTATTTATTTATTTATTTAAAAAGATTTATTTCCTGAGTGAGTGAGAGGGAAAAAGAGACAGAGCATAAACAAGGGCACAGGCAGAGGGGAGAAACAGGCTCCCCGCTAAGGAAGGAGCCAGATCTGGGACTCTATCCCAGGACCCCAGTATCATGACCTGAGCTGAAGGCAGACCCTTAACCAACTGAGCCACCCAGGCACCCCTTGACTACCTTATTTGAAACCACACACACACTCCCTATCACCCTTATCCTACTTAGTTTCTCCTCCATAATACTTGTTTTTTAAATAAGATTTTATTAATATTACAACTATGCCTAATTATTTATTGTTTATGCCTTCTTTGTCCCTACAGTAACAGATTTGTATAGTTATGAGAAAGACAGTATTGACAACAAAAACTAACGTGTTTACTATTTGGCTCTTTACAAAGAAAAAAAAAAAAAGAATTTGCCTATCTGTCCCCGGTCCTAAGTAATTAGCTTATTCATTATGTTTGTTATCTATGTTACTTCACAAGATTATAAATTCCGCAGAAGTAGAGATTTTTCTCTGTTCTTTTTCTTTTTTCTTCTTTTTCTCTATCACTTTGGTATCCCCAATGGCTATAATAGCAGCTGGCACATAGTAGGCAACTAACAAATATTGATGTATAAAGGAGAAATAAAGAATAAAGTGATGATATGTTGATCACTTTTTCTGTTAATTTGCTGTTTATTCAGTAATCCTTTAATATACTTTAAGACAGTTTTGTATTTCTTTTTTTTTTAAAGATTTTATTTATTTATTTGATAGAGACCACAAGTGGGCAGAGAGTCAGGCAGAGACAGAGAGGGGGGAAGCAGGTCCCCACTAAGCAGAGAGCTCAATGCGGGGCTCGATCCTAGGACCCTGGGATCCTGACCTGAGCCGAAGGCAGAAGTTTTAATCCACTGAGCCACCCAGGTGCCCCGACAGTTTTATATTTCTTAAAAAATAACGGTCATATATAAACTAAAAGAGAAATGAAGATGTATGTAAGATTATTTACAGCAAACATAATTGTGGCAAATTGACCACAATAAAAATAAAGTATTAAATTATCAGATGATTTATAATATGGCTTTTTAAATATTGTAAATATGTATTCTGGTTTTTATATCTAATAGATATAAACCACTGGCAGAGAGAAAAATCAAGGTGCTTTCATCTCCTTGAAAGTAGAATTGACAATAGATATTTCAACTTTGCTTTTGATGTGATCAGAAATGAAAAATGAATTTATGATGTGGAAAGAACCTAAAAAAAAGAGATTGCTTCATTTTAGTGTTCATAATAGACAAGGAAAGTAATGTGAAGAATTGTCAGACTTGAACAAAAGATATTAGGAAAGTAGATTTCAAAAAGGTCATGGAAAGTATAGCATACAATTCCAACAGCTTTAGGTGTGACCATAGCTTAAAATGAATGGAAAATGTGTTAAGGAAATTCTGATAAAACAGTATGAGGCACTATCAGTGAGAAAGAAAGGAGTAAAAACCTAAGAAATCTGAGTAGTTGCTCAAGGTACTGTTTATGCTAAAAGCTTATATACATGAAAATGTGGAACATTTTTGGTCAGGTAAACCTGAGACAAACTGAGACTTGAGAAGTGATGAAGGCCAAAAAATGCATGCTCCCCTTTCTAAGAGCCAAAAGATGAAATGGAAAGTACTTACGCCTACTGGTGGGAGAAGGTAGTGTACAGATCTACACGGAAAGTGAGATAAAGAATTGCTGAACTTACTAGGTAGGTTGGGTTCCCAGGTATCAGGAAACAGATTCTGAGATAGATTAGCCTGAAAGATGTTTATTGGGGGGTTCTCTTGAGATTAACGCATGTAGAAGGGAGCAAAATAAAGAACTGAGCAAAAGGAGAAGAGTTGCACTCCCACAAAAAGGGTACCCTTGGGATGCTCTGGTGCAGTGATGACCCATTAGAACTGCTCCTAGTTGGGAAAAGATAACCAGGGCATTTTATTCCCATGTTGATAAGTCATTGAGTGAGACTGCCACTGGGAGAAATACTAATGTTTGTCAAGATAGTTTTCTTCAACATAGCAATTGCAAATAGGACTTAAAACTGAAAATGTCTTTGCAGCACTCACAATGGAGTCAGTGAAGGGCTGGGGTGCAGGGGAGTTTATTCTTGAAAGGAGATCTGAGCAGTGCATTATAATGTAAACTACAGTCCACGTATTTGAATAAGTTCTTGGAATAGTTCCTCATGGATCCCAAAGGAACCTGTTTAGCTAAGATACTTAGAAGGTGAAGGTTAGTGGAGTAAGTATGAACCATTGCAACTGCAGCTAATGTCAGGACCGTAACAAGACAGCCATCATCTCCATCCAGTGATATACATTCTTAATTCCCCTGACCTGAGGCTTTATTTTATGTTCTGAAACCTAATCCCTGAGGGTTCTAGAACATTGGTTGCCATGCTTTTCTTAGCCTGAGGTTGCTTTACTCTTCCATTTATTCTTATTTACTATGTCTTCTTTGCTAATTTTTCATCCAGTAAATTTATATATCCTTGAGAGTGGGGTATTAAAGTTTCCAACTGTTACTGTTCATTTGCCCATTTCTCCCTTCAGTTCTCTCAATGTTTGCTTCTTATATTCCTGTATTGTTTTTATGTGTGTATATTTAAAAAAAAATCTTTATGATAATGAACATTTTTATTATTATAAAATATTTCTTTATCTCTAGTGGCACAATTTGTTTTAAAATTCATTTTAATAGTCTTTCCAGATCTTTCATGCTTTATTCTTATGCATTTTATTTTATTTTATCTTCATTATCAGCCTATTGTTGTCCTGGTTGGGGATAGAATTTCGAGTAGTGATTGACAGTCCTCTCTCCATCAGTTTATTGATACCATTCTATTGTATTCTAACTTTCATAATTTTATACTAGAAGTTTTCTGTATGTCTTAATTTTTTCCTTCCAAGCATACTGTCCCTTTTCTCTGGTTTCTTTCAAGATTTTTCTTTATCTTTTGCTGGAAGGACTTGAATATTATCTATCTAGGTGATTTTGCTGGAGAAGACTTTATTCTGCCTAGTTTTTTCTGAGATTCTTGGATCTGTTTCTTGGTTTTTGCTATTAATGTTGGAAAATTTTCATCCATTATATCTTAATGTATTTTTTTCCTTCTCTTTTTGGATTCAGTTGTATGTATATTACAATATTTGATGTTGATTCATTGTTCTTCGTGATCTTTTTCTAGTTTTACTTCTTTTTCCTCATGGTGTTTCAGTATGGATGATTTTTAATGACTGCTCTGTAAATTCATTAATCTTTTCTTGAATATGTTGAATATACTGAAGTGCCTATTAAAGACATTTTTCATGACTTTAAAAAAATTTTTTATATCATATCTGTTTAACTTCCCATTTAGTTTTCATCTCCTTTTTAAAGTTTCCTATCTGATCTTATACCCTTCCCACTAGCACCATTAACATATTAAATATAGGTATTTAAATTCTGTCAGTTTAATGTCAGTGTCACATAATGCCTGTATGTGGTTTTGATGATTGCTTTGTATCTTTTGAGTGACCGTTTTCTTGCCTTTTATTATGTCTTTTTGTTGTTGTTATTAAAAGCCTGACATCTGTGTGGGACAGTGTAGACTGAGATAGTTTTATGCCTGGGAATGTGTACTCCTTTCCTTCTATGAAGTTAGTTAATTTGAGTATGTATGGATTTGTGTTTTGTTTTGGTCGCTATGGCTACTCTCAGGGAGCCACTGGTTTCAAATTCCTGTGGATATATTTTGTGTTTAGGGTGTAGTTTGATTTTTCAGAGTAACCGTGCTGAAGTGTGAAATTTAAGTTTTTCTTTTTGCTATGCCTTGTGGAAAGTTGTTTGAGTTATCTTATTCCATTTCTGTGCTTCGTCCAGGAGTAATCTGATATTGCTTATTATTCAGTTAGTTGGCTTAACAGTTAGAAGGATAATTGGAGGAGCTAATTCTCTGTTGTTCTAATTAAACCTCACCCTTAGGGATGGACTATATTCCTGGGTCTCAAAAATGTGCCCTTATTTTTGAGGGCATATTTTAACTTTTTAATGACTGTTGTTATGGGCAAATGTGTATTCTTGCCCTTTCCTTAGGAAAAGTTTTCTTTCCACGTTCTTCCTTCCTCCAGATGCACTGAGTCTTCACTGATGACAAAGGCAGCAATACTTTGTCTCCTTAAACCCATATACAGAGGCTTTGTATCATGGTAGAAGTAGGAAAGAAGGATCCTGATGGAATTTTTTATACTTTCCGCACAGCTGCTATTTCCCTACCCCAGTTCTGTACCTCAGTGAATACTTAGAGCTTTTTCTGATCTTTTCTGTGAGTGCTCAGTGACATTTGTGTAGAAATAACCTTCAAGAGGATATAGATTTCCTCATTTTTTTAAAAATTCTTGACAAAGATAATATATTATTTAAAATAAGTCAACAAATAATAAAAATTAAAATAAGTCCAAATTTTGAGTGCAAAGACTTAATGACCTACAGTTTCCTCAGTTTTATAGTCCCAGGTCTCAGAATTATAATACCTATAAATATTTAAAGGTCACTTGCAACATTTACTAATATGTCAGCTATTCTATCGGAACTGTTTTTACTGATCAACTTATATCTACCCAGATGAGCAAGCACTCACATCTACTCTCTCTCTCAGCAGAAATCATCTATCCTTCTATTTGCCCAGTTTGTTGTCCTGCAACCTCAGCTATGCAGTGAGTTTGGGGAAAAAAAAAAAAAAAAAAAAAAAAAAAAAAAAAAAGCTCTTTTCATTACTTACATCCATATGTAAAAGTATACTTAATTTTTAATTGATAAGTAATTATTCTCAACTTTTTATTACTTTTCCAGATTGTATTAAGAATACAAGCATAGGGGGCACCTGGGTGGCTTAGTCAGTTAAGCATCTGCCTCTGGCTCAAGGCCTGATTCTGGTGTCCAGGGATCTAACCCCACATTGGGCTCCCTGCCTGCTTCTTTCTCTCCCACTCCCTCTGCCCGTGCTCTCTCTCTCTCTCAAATAAATACATAAAATCTTAAAAAACAAAATACAAGCATAGAAATAGCCACCTAATTCTATGTCTTAATAGCCATTATTTCTCCTTTATTATACTTCTCAACATTGCATAATTTGTGTCAGTGAATGTATTCATTTTATAATATATTGTATGGTTTGACCACCTATGAAAGTTTTATAAATTACATACCTACCTTTTAGGTAATATCAGGTAATATCTATGCTTTATCCACCTCCAGTAGGATTCTGGTTATTTTAAAGGCAAAATGTATTACAACTCCAAAATTTCATCTTAAATTTGGTTTTTTGACTATTCCTGTCCCCCGCACATTCAAATTTGGTTCTATAAGAAACAGAATTCAACCCACAGCTAAAAATGAAGGATATTTATGGCAGATTGCTCTTAGAATCAACATCTATGGGAAACAAGGAATGGAAACAAGATTGGACAAACAGAATTGTAGGCAATGTGGTCCCCAAAAAGACTTTACTTGACCCCCACAGGGACATCTGTAATTAGGATGGTATGTGAAAGAGCCCTGAGCTGGGATAAGGGGTTTTATACTCCTGTGTGATAGGTCACTGGAGGAGGATTTTCACAAAAGGAATATGAACTTGGGAAAAATAATTTTCTTGAGCTGGGGCTTACAACTAAGACTTGTCAGTTGACAACACTATTTGTAGGTGGGGCAATAACATCTTTATTCCAGAAGAGAGATTTGGGTGGTATATTACAGTATCACCATGGTTACTTTTACTTATCTTTTTTTTTCCCTATCGAATAGAAATACCTTAAAATTGATAGCCATAACTATTACAGATCTGGAAATTAAAATATTTACATTTTTGTTTTTTATATGTAAATGTAAATATAAATTTTGTATGTAAATATAAAAAAAATATTTACATTTTTGTAGATTCCACAGAATCTACTGACTAATTTGGGGTTAGATAAGTAAGCAGACAATAACTACTGTAGGGTGAGCATCTGTAATATCATTTGGTTGACACCTTTTGTTCTGAAAGTGTTCCTTGTGCCTTAGAAATAGGAGCACCTATGCTAATATAACTTAAATATTTGTTCCAAGAAATCTTCACCCAGGAAGTTAAGACTGAAAACCAATAAATAACTTTACTGTTTGCTTCAGGAGATTGTTGCAACAAAAGTATCTGAGGAAACAGTATGCTCATCTGAGTAAAGAGCTGTCAGACAATATTTTTCATATCTGAAGAAACAGCTTATTTATCATGACAATAGTTCCATCCAAAGTTACCTTAAAATCTTCAACCTGCTTTATCTACAGATCCTCTACTATTATGTAAGCTAATGAACAAACACAAAACTTTTAATTCTAAAAGTTTGCCCATCTCAAAAGACCCAATTTAAAAGCACTTGAAGTAAGATTTATAATCCTAACTTATTCTGAGACTTTACTAAGACTGTGTCAAGGTACTGTTCTTGGTTGCTACAGCATATTTAATCAATTGAGATTGATTTAGTCAACAGGTTTTTTTATTTTGTTTTGTTTTGTTTTGCTTGTTTTGTTTTTGGTCTTTGAGGGAGATTATAATTGTCAGTTCTGAAGATCACACTAAGGGCTTCCCATTGTCTTCTTTCTGGCATATATTACTATATTCTACTTAGAATAATATTACTATAATATCACTATATTCTACTTAGAAACAGTGCCTTCCTCTAAGGCCTTATAGCCCTTCTAAGACTCTCTATGACCACAGTAGTTAATTAAGCTCCACATTTTGTCTGAGTTCTGATTTCTGTTTGTCTTGATCAGGGATTATCAAGATATGGCCTGCAGGCTATATTTGTTTATATTTGTCTGTGACTTCTTCCCTGCTGCAATAGCAGAGTTGTATAGCTAGGACTAAAACAATATAGGTCCCATAATTGAAAATATTTGCTATCTACTTTTTTAAAGAACAAGGTTATTGATTTATTGTCTAGATCCTAAATGTTAAATTTATCTCCTGAGAATGGGGATCCCTTTTTTATAAGCCATTTAATTATGTGTTCATGAATTGATAATACATATATACTATATATACATGGTATATAGTTATATATAGTGTATTTATATAACATACAGCTATATATATATAGTATATAGTTATATATATAGTATATAGGTATATATATATATATAGTGTATATATATGACCATGTATTATTATACAGCTAGAGTTATCTCTCTAGCCGTTCTTTTCATCTTTGTATTGAATCTGTAAAAGAGTTCATAAGATAGAGTGGGCATAGGTCCAAGAATTCTTTTTTCAGGGTAGATCCAAGGGCTGCAAATATCAGAAAGTCTTATTATATCTGTATTGTAGGATAAACTTTCTCATGGTCAACTTTTCAAAACATTATAAGAAATTCCCTGTCTTGTCTTTGTCTTTTTTCTGTTTGTCTAGATCCATTATCACCAAATAATGACCGCTGGCCCCACTCTATTTTTGTGAATAGCTGGGAATTGCTTTATTTGGTTGCTTCTATCTAACACTGGGTATTTTTTTCTTTACAATTGGCAGTAGTAGTCTTTGACCAGATTATGGAGACATTTGGTTTTATAAGCACCATTTTTACCAGCCCAATGAAGTTCTTTTAATGCCTTATCATTTCCATTGGACCTCTGACCAAATACAACTTTATTTATGTTTTAATTCATATGTGTATCTAACTGGCATAATAGTGAAAATTCACCAGCATTTTCATGGATCTTCTGATCCGAAGATATTTGTTCAATTTAGAACACAAAAGAAAGAATCTCCTTGGGGAAATTCTCTTTCTTGTCTATCTAAAAGGAGATTCCTTGGAGTAGCATAGACAACACCATTTTTGTTTCCATGCTTTAGAGATTAATAATCTATCACACTTTAATCTGTATGTCTTTATTTCTCCATCTATTTTATTTCCTCTTTGCTGGATTAATTTTCTAGTCTGTGGTCAGATATCTCTTAGCTACAATACCCATAAAATCCCTATCATTAGTGCTTTGTATCCATAGTCATTTCTTGGTAATATATAATACCTGACTAAGTTAACTTTTGATTTTGCTAAAGTATGGAATGAAAATGACTGTTGGGTTTATTCTCACTTTGTTTTGGGTGAATCCAGCTCCCTCTGATACCATGTTAGTGGATTATTTGATTTGTGGAGTAATTGCCTTCAATCACTAAACAACTTTTATAATGTAAAATCCACTACAGGTCAGGAATCTCTAATCCACTATAGTGTTATATCTACAATGAGAGATTCCTGTCTCCATCCTTTTAAAAAAAGTACCCAGGAAATCTGACATGGGAACTAGGTTTGTAACTAACTGTTTATAGAATTAGACCACAAAAAAGATCATAGAAGAGATATTAAATATATAGAAGTATATTTTATAGATCTTATAGGAAAGGGTCACTGTAAGTCAATATTCTATTCACTTATATTTCTATCTCTACCTAATAATCTCTTTCTTTTATAAATGTAACTATTTAGTATTTGATTATTCTTATTAAATAGTACTGAAAAAGATAATATTATTCAACAAATGAAAAAATATTTGGGCCACAAAAGATCCCTGGGTTGTCCATAATGACTGCATGGATGAGTGGGTTATATGGGAGAACCCATGTTTGGAAAATTAGTTTGAAAGCTTTCTGTATTAAACCAGAAAGTTATGAAGTTTTGAACAAAATATTGAAAGAATAGGGATATAAGAGGATGGATGAATCACCAATACTTAACTGAAAATATGGAAAATATGTAAATACTTTATTTGTGATCATATTTTCAAACTAATTTGTTCATGAACCGACACTGGATGATTGAAAATATTGTGAGTGGTTATCCTTCACATCGTAATTCAAGAAGAGATTCTTCCATCTTCAAAACTCTTTTTTCTAAATTAACTCACTGAAAAGAAGGGAGTGGCAGTTATTCTAGTGGTGACAAAACATAGGAAAATATCTATAGGAAGATTTTATGGGTTAACTTCGTATATGTCAGTATTATTTTTATTAACTTTGCATGGCTAGAAATCAGTCACAGAAAATGAAAATATAATGTATTTTGATGAGTACATAGTAACCACTTCCAAAGTTATTAACAAAGTTTAATCTTAGAAATCTTTGCAATTATAGAGAATGGACACTCACTATATGCAGTACTATAAATCTAGATATAGAAAATATTACGCTGATCACTAAAATGAGGAAATATTAATACAAAAAAAAAGAGTATGTACCTGAAACTGATCCCTAAATATATTGTGGGATAGATTTTTTAAAAGGTAGTTTGTGAATTTTATAAAGAAATTAATGACCACTAAGTAAATTTACATTCTTCAACAAAAAGGCCAAATTAAAATAATAATATAAAGTATTGGTATTTTATTTACCATGACATTACCATCAGCACTGTATATTTAGACTCCAGCTTACTTTTAACATGAGAAAAAGAACTGAATAAGTAATGGGCTAAGATATATGCCAGAGAACTCAAAACTAGACACACACCATGAAAGGGCAGATCTCAGCAACAGATACAGATACTGTAAAGTTTCCTCAGAGATATATAACTGTAAGTGAAAATGGGGCACATCTTAAAAGGTATATAATATGAAGTATAAGGTAGAGGTCCAGACAAACAGAAAGTCAGTATAGAATCTGAAATCAGGCTGTATGTACCTAAGAGTGGGGGCTGGGTTAGAATGTACCAGATCTCTGCACTTCAATATTCCTGGTAAGAGTTGGAGAGAATCATAATCCTATTGTATCTTAGGTATTAGAGAACTCCCCCAAATACCTTTCTCATGGCAAGCCTGACATGGCTAAAAATGGCTCTCTCTTGCTGCAGGTTCTTTACTTGATGGATAAATGGTTTATTCACATGATTCCTTGGGGTTCTGCTACCATGAAGATAGGCTGCAGATTAGGATACAAAGTCCCAGTTTATCTTGTATTTAGTGGCTGCTGTAGTGTCCACTTAGACCCCTCATAATGACTGAGGGCACTCATTCCACATATGCTAAGATCATTGGAAGCTGATGGCTCAAATCTGAGCCTGTTTTTGGGAATTACTCTCAGCCAAAGAGAGATGCTACACCCCAAATCCCAAGCTTTCCTGAAGTTCAGGCCATATTTAATAGAGTCTAAAAACTTGGTTTCCTTGCATCAAAGACAGAACATCTCGAAAGGGCTAGTCAATGCTTAGCATTTCAGTGCGATTAGCTGAGTTGTTTGTTGCCACTGTATCACAGCTCACCCTCTGCTTCTTCCAGATTTTCTTCATAAATGTTGATCCTAAGAGTCATCCCTAACACATGTCCTACACAACAGTATGCATCTCAGGGTCTCTTTCCCATGAAATGTAGTTTAAGATATTAGTCTTACCAAAAATAAATCCAAATTATTTTAAATTCTTTTTTTTAAAGATGTTATTTATTTATTTGTCAGAGAGAGAGAGAGTGAGCACAGGCAGACAGAGTGGCAGAGGGAGAAACAGGCTCCCTGCAGAACACGGAGTCCGATGCGGGACTCGATCCCAGGACGCTGGGATCATGACCTGAGCCAAAGGCAGCCGTTTAACCAACTGAGCCACCCAGGCGTCCCCAAATTATTTTAAAAGATTAATTTATATTTAAAAATATAAAAGATTTAAAAGATTAAAAAATTTTAAAAGGTTATATTTAAAATATTAATTTGCATAGGGGAAGAAAGGAAAAAGCATGAGATTTATAAAGGTTCTGGTATCTTACTCATAATGTATATTATGTATACTCATAATGCACATTATGTAATATATATTGTATTGTGAATCATAGTATTCTATAGTGTTCACTATAATGTGAATCATAGTATTTCAGCAGCTCACTTTTATTAAGTTCATAACATATAACGTTTATATATGTTATGTAAAGTAAAGAGCATATAGGCTCTTTACTTTTATATACACATATAAAGTAATTTAATCTTACCAACCCTTGAAGTCCTGGTTTCCTAAATTGTGAGTCAAGAAACTCATGGTGGATACTTTGCTATATTTTATAATTTTGAAAAAAAATTATCACCAGGATGTTCTATATCTGTTGGATACCTTGTGAACTACTGGCTTAAGAGAGACCAGTTTCAATTTTGGAATACATTGCATTCCTTTCAGTGATATCATACGTATACAAAAAATGATTTGTACATCTATTGTGTTAAGAATCAAATGCCTTCTTGGATACCTGGGTGGCTCAGTTGTGGTTAAGCATCTAAACTTGATTTCAGCTCAGGTCATGATCTCAGGGTCCTGAGATGAATCCCTGGATCCTGTTCTATGTTCAGTGAGGAGTCTGCTTCTCTCCTTCTCCCTCTCTCTCTGCCCCTCCCCACCCTCATAAATTTAAAAAAAAAAAATCAATTGCCTTCTGAAAAATCACTATGGAACAGAAAATGAATGTGGCAGTGTCCAATCTTAATACAAGACGAGAAGGGCATGGTAATCAACAGGCACACATCAGAAGAGTAAGTAATTTTGGTTAAGAATTAAATAGTCTTTTTTTTTCAATTTTTGTGTTTTTTTCACAGCTATTAATTTGTTAGAACATTAATATGTATTAAATTGTTTGGACCTAACTACTTAATAAGTTAAAATCTAACTACCTAATAAAAACATTTATTTTGACTTCTGGGTCATCTACATTAAGTAAACATACAATCAGATCCTCACTGAATCTGTTGAACATCATGAGCAAATGACAAGAAAAGTATGATTTGACTGATATTATTTTTTTATCTTTTTTAACAGCTGGTAGTTTAAATTCTAAGCATTGCATATGTTTCTCTTGATTTCTTTCCCTTTTTTCTTTTTAGTGGTAGACTTAGAGTTGAAATTCTTTCCTTTGTTAAAGGTTGCAAAGAAAACTATGTGAGAGGAGCAATTTGTAAAATTATAATTTAAAGAAAAAAGTAACTTCCAAAAGTTTTAAGATTTTCACAAATTAGATGCTCCCCCCCCCCCGCCCTTTAGCTAGTAGAACAGATTAAACCTAAGAATTTCTATGGTGGGTTAATGAAAGTATCAAATGTGTGAATCCTTTTATAGAAAAAGTATAAATAGGAAAATTGATACAGAAAATGAATCAAAGCCTCAGATCATGGCAGCAACCTTTCTACTCCAAGTAACTCTCTTTCAGTGCTACAAATGTTATTGATTAATTTCTTGCTTACTTTTTTCTTTAGCAGCCATATCTCTTTGGTTATCTCCTATGTCAGTAGTATATTCGCTGATCTTATATTAAAGCCAGATATATTTTGGTCTTGTGAAAGATAAATTTATCTTTCAACTTTGTTTTTTGTGGAAAATATACAGATAACTTTTCTAGGGGAGTGCCTTCCTTATAGGTCTGCTAAGACCTGATTATGGATTGAATTCATAGAAAAGACCTTGGGGAAAAAAGGAACAAATAGGCAGCTTTATCTTAATGGAATATTTTATACAACTATTTAGAATTTTAGACAGCTTTGACAAAGAAATTATTTACATCCAAACTGCCAGTGCAGTAACTTTATGTAGAGATGATTTTTTTTTCAGTTTAAAAGATTATTCCTTCTGAATATAGAGATAATCATAAAATTATACTTTTAATTTTTATTGGGATAGTTCTATGCAGCCAAAACTCAACTGGAGGATTTCTTTGTAAAGAAATTTTTTTTATTAAAAAAGAAACCTCTGGGGCGCCAGGGTGGCTCAGTGCGTTAAGCCTCTGCCTTCAGCTCAGGTCATGATCCCAGGGTCCCGGGATCCAGCCCCGCATCGGACTCTCTGCTCAGCAGGGAGCCTGCTTCCTCCCTCTCTCTCTGCCTGCCTCTCTGCCTACTTGTGATCTCTGTCTGTCAAAAAATAAATAAAATTTAAAAAAAAAAAGAAAAGAAAGAAACCTCTGGTTTTAGTTCCTACTCAGTGAAGAAATTCAGGACCTGCTATCCAAAAATATACCACTTTGGCATCTTGATTATCTTTTTTTTTTTTTTTTTAGCAAAAACACTTGAAAGACAGGAGGTGTAAGAAGAGCATACTGACCTCTCCTTTTCTTCATGAATGCAGAGATTGAAACTCCCATGTTAAGGGTGTCCTCTCTATTCCAGGAGGAAAGAAACATTTCTATCAACAGAGATGGGGAGTCAAGGGCAACAGAAATCTGTACCGACTTTGTTACAGTAACTCTCATCTTTCTTTCCTCTCCTCATATATTTTTGTTACTTTTCCATAATTGTCACTCGTTCAACCTAGTCTATAGGCACTTCGGCTTAGCCACTTATATCAGTGTTCATTTCCTTGTGGTGACTCCCATATATGTAAACGAATTCTGTATGCTTTTCTCTTGCTAATCTCTCTTTAACAGTTAGGCCAGTCACAGAACCCTGAAAGTAGATGGAAATTGTTTCTTTGTTTGTTTTCTTACCTATATCAATTTTGATGTTCTTTTATTATGGAAACTTCCAGTAATACACGATATTTTCTATCACAATGCATGAGTTATTGTTTGAAAATGCATTCAAATATGTTTCATAATATAGTTGCTTCAAAATTTTTCATGATTTTAAAAGACTCTACGAATGGTCAAAACAGGTTTAAAAATTTTTAGTGACCCACTAATCAAAGAAAAATTGGTACTTGTTGATTTTTAATGTTTATAGTTTTGAAATGAAAATGTCTGAAAGTTCTGAAAATAATTTAGAAAAATAAGTTAACAATTGAAAAATTTATGAATTACACTATACGGTTCTATGTCTGGGTCTCTTTAGTAAAAAAGGAGTGTGTGTTTTTTTTTTTTTTTTTTTTTAAAGATTTTATTTATTTATTTGACAGACAGAGATCACAAGTAGGCAGAGAGGCAGGCAGAGAGAGAGAGAGAGAGAAGCAGGCTTCCTGCGGAGCAGAGAGCCCGATGCGGGGCTCGATCCCAGGACCCTGAGATCATGACCTGAGCCAAAGGCAGCAGCCCAAACCACTGAGCCACCCAGGCGCCCCATGGAGTGTGTGTCTTAAAATGTTTCATTAAATGCCTCTTGTTTGTTAGGTTCCTAAATTTACTTAGACAATAATCTTTACAGAATTCATTGATAGGACAGCCTGAAAATCAGGTCTGTTTTGTATTCTGCTAATTTCAAAAGATATATAGCTCAAATGTAAGCGTTCTATTGCAGATAAAAGTGTTCAGTAAAGTACAGAGATATTTAATAAGCTCAACAAGCTTACATTTCAACTCATTAACAACTATAAAAATGGCTAAGAATATTCTGCTGTCTACCATTTTCATTCTGCAATTTTCCAACCATCTGAGATTACTAAAAATGAAGAAAGAAATTTCAGTGAAAGAAATTTCTAAAATTTTGCATTTTATTGAGCATTTTGCCCTAGTGCTCCATTAAATTATGAGGAGGTCATTTTAGCTGATATTTTGGCATAGTTGGAAGATGTATTTGTGATATACCCATTGTCATATTTCACTTACTGGCCATATTGTCATATACAGATCAGTTGATCTCGCCTCTAGAATAAAAGTTTTAAAGTATTTTTAATGCAGCAAGTTGATGGATTTTGCTGCATTGTCTCAAAAAAGAACACTACATTATTTCAAGAGTGGTGGGAGATAACTTTAAAAGGATTTCATAAGTATTTTTAAATTATTTACTAAGATAAAATGAAAATTTACTCTGGTTATGCAAAATCATACGAATTTTATCACGCTTTACTTCCACACAAAGTTATGTGTATATTTTAAATAAATATGTAGAGATGCTGCACAACTCTTTCTCCATAAATTCTAGTGAGATGTGTCTCTGAAAACAATTTACAAATAGTTGAGAACCGGTCTTTTGTGTTGATGGAAAATAAATAAAACATGGGAAGACAAGAGTTTCAGTATTGTGATGACTGAGTTAAATCTTTATCTTCAAAATCAAATTTAAGGTCGCCGAAGAGTATGGGAGGCTATGAATAGGTTATATTATAATTAAGAGAAATTAAGAGAGATAGTATCTGCCCTCAGATTGACTTTTGAACAATACAGGTTTAAACTATGTGCCTCAGCTTATAAATGCAATAATGTAATGTTTACCTTATGATTTTCTTAGTATTTTTTTCTTCCAGCTTAATTTATTTTAAGAATATAGTATAGAACATGAAAAATATTTGACATTGTTTATGCTACCACCAAGGTTTCTGATCAATAGTAGGCAAATAATAGTTAAGTTTTGGGAGAGTCAAAAGTTATACACAGGTTTTCAGTTGAATTGAGTTTGGCATACCTAACCCATCACTTTATTCAAATGCCAGCTACATACTGACATAGTCAAAAATATGTAGAATAGGACAGAAGTTAAAAGACTATCTGAGCCATTATGCAATTAGTTAACAAATAAAAGTTTAAAGTACTACTTCCCTGAGTTCAGTGGATATAGATGGCTTAAGTTATTGAACAGTTTTGGGATGACTTCATGTAAAATGGCAGGATTTGAATTAAGCCTTGAAAGGATCTATAGAATTTGAAGTATGAAATGGAATTGTGGTAACTTGATTTGCAAAAATGACTAAAAGAGCAGAAGTGCAAAATCAAAAATGTGGGAAATATTTTGGGTGTTCCAAAAAAAAAAAAAAAAGACGCTGGTTGAGTCAGATGTTTCATGGGAGAGCAGTACAGGATATAGCTTAAAAATAAGTTAGGGCAAAATTCTAGTGTGCTTTTTTTTTTTAAAGATTTTATTTATTTGACAGATTGAGAGAGAGAGCGAGAGCACGAGCACATGAGCAGGGGGCGCTGCAGAGGCAGGAGAAGTAGGCTCCCCTATGGAGCTGGAGCCGGATGCAGAGCTGGATTCCAGGACCATGGGATCATGACCTGAGCTGAAGGCAGATGTTTAACTGACTTAGCCACCCAGGTACCTGAATTCCAGTGTTTTGAATAATTAACTCATTTAGACATGACATTAGAAGTAAAAAACAATAATTAAAAATATTTGAGTAGGTAAATGGCAAGATAAAGAAATATACTTCTTTAGGAACACTGGAAAACACAAGAAGAATTGAGTGTTACAATCATCATATACTGTTTTACACTGTTGTGAATTCTATTTCATTGATTGTTATTCTCTAGAGACATGGCAAAGCTATTTATCTTTGAACATCTACCATTTAGTATTGGTATTTTTATAACCCGGAATTCAAGCCTAAGCATATTAAACTATTGGCAAAAACCCAGCACAAATATGGCATGGTTAATTAATTAAATTTGTAATTTTTATCCCATCTTTTTCTAGATTTTTTAAACAGCTATAAAAAATTTATTCTATTATTATTTTTTACTTTCCAGCTTTTATTTTTATAAAATATGAATCTTAAATGAGATTCCCAGTCCATTGGTTGGATGGGGAACGAAGTTATACTGGTCAGAAAACTGTGGAGGCATCTCCAAAGAGATAGGCAAGATAAGCGAGTGTTCATTAGACTGGTGGTAGCACTGGGGTCGAGAGAACAGAACTGAAATATATTGTGGAGTCAAAGAGGGAAGGCTTTGTATTCAATGTATGTGGCAAGGAAGGAAGAAATGTAGTTAAAAGCGAATGGAAGTATTTCAGTTTGAGTAGCGGATTGAATGACCTGACACCAAATGAGAGGTCAGTCAATAAAAGAAGTTTAGTTTTAGGAAAAATGATGACATTTTCTGAATACTTCGTGCTTGGAGAGAAGTAAAGTGAAGGGAAAATTATAGGGGCCCTGAAAGAGGAAATGCCAGGAGGAAGACTGAGGAGAAAAGTTTAGAAAATTTTGAGGAAAAAAAGAAGAGTGAAGATGTCCTGCAAGCCAAAAGGAGGAGTGTTGCAAAACATAGTGAGTGATCAATGATGTCAAATGTGGCAGAGATGTCCCATAACATAAAGTCTGCCAAGATAATGAAGCATTCTAGTAAAGTATTAATCTAATGAGGCCCTTAGGTACAGTTTATAAAGAATTGGTGAATGGCTTTCTTTGCGGGAAAAAAAAAAAAATCCTTGATTTATATTCATTACAATGCACTGCAAGGATAAGATGCTCTATTTATTGTAATAAATTGTCTCTAGAGCACATTGAACTTCCCAGTTAATTAAATAATGCCATAATTTATTTCTATTTATGTTTTATTATTTTTCCCTGGTGGAATTTAAAGCTTTCTTAACATCTTGGGCCAGAATGTATAGTGCATTTTTGGAGCTACATTAACTCTTTCCTTTTCATTCAATGCATTGAAGACAATAATATATTAGTATACCCATACAAATATAGGCAAATTGGCTTCATTCATGTGTGATCTGGGACAGTTTCGCATTAATCCTAGGAATGATCTCTTAATGTAGGCAGTCCTCTTAATGTGTAAATTACTTTCTGTGAGAAGTGAATCACTTTTGAATCAACACTAATGTTTGCAGATCATGATTAGTTACTGACATAGTAAGTTTACATAACAGTTTACATAATAGCTACAAAAGCAATGTTGAGAAGGAAATTGTGGACCTTTAATTTATATGGGCACATAAAATGTATAAATGCACATACACATAGACAGACAGATATAATCAGAATATAAAATAAGAGCCTTCTAACTTATCCTGCTCTTTTTTCTGAACAAGGTCCTTCCTCATTAGCTGATTGAATGGTAGATAAATTGATTTAACAAATATTCACTGATTGTGTATGATGAGCCAACACTAACATCTAGGGACATAGCAGGGAACATTGCATATATTTTCCTTCTTGTTAAGAAGCTTATGGTACTTATTTTATGATAATAAAATAAGTAAGTGAATAAAAGTAAGTGGTGTGAAGAACCTAAAATGAAGGAATTCAATAGAAAGTTATAGGTTTGGAGTGTCTAACATAAATTGGATGATAGCATTTTTGGTTGTCCATGCAACATCCATTCTTCTCTTACTCCATTTCACCATAACCACAGTCATTATGTATCCAACCTCCTAAAATCATACAAAAAACTGGTCTTAAGATGATTCTATTCAGAATCATAAGAATCTTAACCATAGTCAGTCAGAGCATGCATACCTTTGCTAACTGTAAGCATCCTGTAGTGGCTGCATAACCTAAGTTTCTACAATCAAGTGGAAATAAAGGACTTTATTTTGTGGATGAATGAAAGTTTGAAAGATTCTTTGTCTTACAGGTAGTGATGTGAACAGGAAAACATTTCCCTTAAAAAGCCATTCTGCAGCTACAAAGGAAACAAATCAAGATAAAGCTAGTTGGTTGATGGTGGAGTGGAGAGAAAGACTGAGTGTAGATTTTTACTGATATCATTAAGCCACAAAATCAACCCATTCTGAAACCTATCTGTATCTAAAGATTTGCTTTTAAGTAAAATACATTTTTTTATTAGTTAGGCCAGTCTGATTTTAAGTGAATGTTGCTTGTATCTCCTACATGCTAGTACAATACATCCAGCATACTAACTAATAGAGAGATATCCTCTCTGAGGAACATAAATTTAATTTGAATAGTAAATTCAGGAAGGAGAAAACCATGCAAACATCCGCAGAAGGAACATTCCATATAGTAGGAGCAGTGCAAAAATATATGGAATAAATAAATCCAAAATAGTAGAGCACGATAGAAAGAATCCTAATGTGGATGCAGTTCATTGAATGAAGGGAACAGATTTTTGAAGATGTTGTAAAAGTAAGTGGGCCAAATCATTTATAGCCTTGTGATGGTAATTCATCATATATAGAAGTCATGGATATATACACGGTGTGTGTTAAGTATTCTATATCTTATATAAAACTCAAGGAAGAAGGATAATGCATCAAACATTCTGTGAGACTTGCTGTATTTCATTTTTGAATAAAGAAGCATTACATAAAGAACTGATGCCATTTTTTGCCATTTTAAAAAAATTTTGAATTAATGAAACATCAAGCTACTTGCATAGCTAAAATTATATGATATCCTTGAAAGAGAGAAAGAATCCAGAGTATGTCAGTTTGACTCTTCACTGCACATATAGATTCATAAATATGTGGTAGGAAATTATAAGTAAAAGCCTAACCAGTTTATTGCATATGTCTGTGAGAATAAGTCCCTATTTGTACAGGAAGTAAGTGAATTTTCTTTCTTTTGTTCTTTCTTCCTTTATTCACATTTTCATAATCAAAATTTCCATATTATTGTTAATAATGATGTTATTAATTTTGACTATCATTTAATTCTTGTAATTCACCAAGTACCTTGTATTAGGCCTTCATTAATATTTTAAGAATATTCTTTCTACATATTTATACATTTTATTGAGAAAATATGTATTGACTACCTACTATTTGTCATTCATAGAACTGATGAGATCACAGTTGATTAAAATTCATTCTACTATATTATCAGAGTTTCTTTCCCATAAGAAAGGCTAAAACTAACAACGATTGAAGGATGATACTTTATTTCCCCATTTTTGTGAGAAGACAGCTTTCTACCCATTCTTTTTTGTTCATGTGTGTTTTTTGAAAACCCTATAGTAGAAAGATTATACTGTTTCTTTTTTAGTAAGAAAGGTAATTTCCACTTGTTAGCTGGATAAATATATTAACCTTATGGTGCTTTCTGGGTAATATTTTCCAATATTCTCTCTGCCTGCAGAGAATTGTGAATTTGCTATTGATTCATTTCGAGTACCACAGAGTATACTAAGGTCTAGAAGAAAGTGGAGGTAACTTGAGAATGAAGAAGCTGTGAACCGCTGTACACATCAAAAGAGAAAGTGCCTGTCTTTAAAGATTTCATATGAATGTTTTAAAATCTTTAAATCTGTCTGTAAAACTAACAAAGAGGTTGTGTGTGTGTGTGTTTTTACCTGTAATCTGGCATTTGGTCCTGTTAGTATTAACTCTACACACTCCTCTTGCTTCTATCTTCTGATAATATATTCTACTTCAAGACCGCAGGGATGAGCATGAATCTTAGGAAAGACATTTATTGCTCCTTGCCATAGATGGCATTACTGTCTTCAATGTTTTTAGTTCTTTCTGGTCTGTATTTTTTGCCTTGTGATCTGTGTTACAAAGGGATCTTGAAGAACTATGGGATTTTTACTTATTTGTTTCTTAACTTGGGGATTGACCATGTGAACTGCTTTGATCAATAAAAATATGCCATCTTGTGCTCTTCTGCCCTCATGATTAAAAACACATTTAGGCTGAGAGACATGGAGCAGAGTTGATCTGACCAGACCTGATAGTGGCCTTCAGACCTGCAAGCTAAACAAAAGTTATTGTTTATTAAGATATTATGGGGTTTTGTTTTATTTTATGCAGCACTATTTAGGCTACAGTTAAATTATATATGTCTTCTATATACCAGGTCTCAATGATGAATGAACGTGTAAACAATAGACCCGAACTAGGTAAATTGGAGTCTTTCCCAGGCATTTGCTATTCTAATACACGGGAACATAAACCATTATCATCTAGGATAGCCACATGTATGGATAAATTCCAAAACTGCACATTTTCTTGTTTGTTGGCAGAAAGAGAAAGAGACCCACAGTAAAAGAAAATGATGTTGACACAAAAAAGATAAGCAAACGTTAGAGACAGGAAAAAAGGGAGAACTAACAGTGCTTTAGTCCCTGGAGTCTGTTGTTCTTAATATCATCATCTCCACTTTTATTCCAGTGGTGTTAAATCTTGAGTAATATTGCAAGTGGCAGACTTTAAAATGTGAGACTGGTTGGGTTGAGGCACTGAGAGGGGCAAGATTCTGAGGTGGGAAGATGGATTCCTTGCTATGCACTAGCAGGTGTTCTGTTTTTTGGGGTTTGGTTTGGTTTTGTTTTTCCTAAGGGGATTAAAGCAGGGACTACCCAGGCTTAAACTTTGCCCCCTTCCTTTACACTATTTTAATAATAGATTATTTCTAGTTCTTAAGAGCAATTAGAATTATATTTGTTTTATTTATATTCATATTGTACTTTCAGACATAAGATAAAATTTTATTTTTAACACTAGACAGACTATTATCCTAGCATTACTTGTTAGTCTGTCGTGTCTTTGAAATGTCAACTTTGTTATATATTAAATATCACATACACTTGGATCTTTTGGTATTTTATTTTTTAATTAATTAATTAATTAATTTTTTTGAAGATTTTATTTATTTATCTGACAGAGATCACAAGTAGGCAGAGAAGCAGGCAGAGAGAGAGAAAGAAGCAGGCTCCCTGCTGAACAGAGAGCCTGATGGGGGGCTCGATCCCAGGACCTTGAGATCATGACCTGAGCCGAAGGCAGAGGCTTTAACTCACTGAGCCACCCAGGCACCCCCTGGTTTTTTAATATTATTATTTATTTATCTCTTTACCTTCCCTTCAACTGATACCAGTTGTTTTAATTACTGTATATTTTAAGTTGATATATATGTTTACATATTTCACATATATATATTTATAGCCAGTATGACTATTCTACCACCATTCTTCTTATCCATGATTTCTTAAATATTCTTAACATTTTTTCTTTCAGCTGAATTTTAGAGCCAGTAACAATTTATTTAAAATGCATTTTAGATTGGATTTGTAAATTAACACGGGGAAATAGATGCCTTATAATATTAAATATTCTCATCCAGAAATATGGTTTTTCTCTCCATTTCATCAGGTCCTCTTATATTTACTTTGGTAGAGCTTGCAGATTTATTTATGTCATTATTACACATCTTTTTTTAAAGAATATATGTTTAGAAGATTTAGTAGGAAAGTGTCTGGTTGTTGAATCTTGTTTGCTATTCTTTGTGGACTGCAGTAATGTACTACAGGAATGTAACAGACTTCAACTTGTTATTTTCTGCTTAAAGAGTGAGGGATGGAAAAGTAAATATTTGTTTTTTACGCAGAAAGTAACATATTGGCCATCTAAAACCAAAAATAAGGGGCACCTGGGTGGCTCAGTGGGTTAAGCGTCTGCCTTTGGCTCGAGTCATGGTCTCGGGGTCCTGGAATCGAGCCCCGCATCGGGCTCTCTGCTCGGTGGGGAGCCTGCTTCCCCTCTCTCACTCTACCTACTTGTGATCTCTGTCTGTCAAATAAATAAATAAATAAATAAATAAATAAATAAATCTTTTAAAAAAAAGCAAAAATAAGAGAGTTTTTTCTTTTTTTCTTTTTTTTTTTTTTTTAAAGATTTTATTTATTTATTTGACAGAGAGAAATTACAAGTACACTGAGAGGCAGGCAGAGAGAGAGAGAAGGAAGCAGGCTCCCTGCTGAGCAGAGAGCCCGATGCGGGACTCGATCCCAGGACCCTGAGATCATGACCTGAGCCGAAGGCAGCGGCTTAACCCACTGAGCCACCCAGGCGCCCCAAGAGAGTTTTTTCTAATAAAGATTCTTTATGCCTCTAGTTAATGCTTCTAGACAGCTGATAAGTGGGCAGACAGAAATGGTGATATTTGAGAAAGCCAGAGGGGTGGAAGGAAACTATTCTTACAGACTTATTTTTAAACCTTCCTCTTGTGAATTTCTCTCCCAATTAAGAAAATGAACTTTGATGGGCTTTGGGGATCAAAAAGCCAATTAGCACTGCTGTTCAAAGGAGTATGTTTTTCCATGTTGTCCAAGATAGAGAGACCAAGGCAGAAGCCTTTGTTCTGAGGGCTGGATAGTTGACTAGAAAGAAAGAAATGACAAGTTCAGTATGTAGACTCAAATATTACTGTCGTAACAAGTCTAATACTGAATATGTGGCAGTAAAGTTGTTGGAGGAGGTAGAGAGGACATGACAGCTGGTTGACCTCTGGCTGGTCCCAAGCAGTCAGAGGCACCTTACCCCCTCCCTTTCTTTGGAATGTGCATTCCTCTTCTCTTCCTTGCTCCAAGGTGCCCCAAGGATACAACTTTGAGATAGAAAGATGGTGTTAAGACTGTTTGGGCAGTTATATGTAGCTGAACCCAGTTAAGGCCTCTATATAAACTTTTAAGATTTGTTGGGCAGGTATGGAAATCTACTCATTTTGTAGCTGCTCAAAACAAGCCACTACCTTCAGTATATGGGAAAGGGCTGTGTGTATGTGTCTGCGGCCGGGATGGTGGGGGGAGAGGGGGAGAGGGGGCTGCTTTCAGGTTAAACAGAAGCTCCTGAAGAGGTTGCAAACCAATAAGAGTTCTTCAAATTGAAAATGATAGATGGCCACTAAGAGTGCTAAGAGACTGGTATTGAGAAACCCCAATTTTGGCAAAAAGGAGCCCGATACTTCTCAACATTTAAAGCATTCTCTACCTGCTTATAAATACTCCAATAGGAAATGTGCATCTAAATGGAACCACCTTCAAAATAAAAATCTGCTGCTCTATTTACTGTCATTTGGACCATGCATAAAAGAACACCATAACCAATAAAAATAGCAAAACTGGAATCATTAGTGTATGTGTTTTCTCCACCTCCAGGAACAAAATTGGAAAAAACTGATGCACTTGGTCACATCTTTGACTGTCAGTGTATGAAGTATGTGTCTCGCTGGTGACCACTCTGCACTGCTTCCTGTTTCTCCATCTTAAATTTTTATTGTGATTATGATTGTATTTGGTTGTGGACATTTTTGTCATTTATTGAATAGTTTGTCATGTCTAAAAAAACCAAGGCTGTGGGTCCAAAAACAGAATTCTGAGAAAAAATTTTAGTATTAAGCAGAATATCAAGGTTAGGCTATGTAAGCAAAGCATGAGGGATAGAAAAGTACATATTTGTTTTTTAAGCAGAAAATAATCTCTGTTTCATATTTAGGAAAAAAGTTTCTGAATCTTTCTAATTGGTTGATAATACCTAGACCAAATGGTGAGCATTGGATAGGCTCTTACTTGATTGATTTTTCCAGAAAATCAGCTTTGGTGCTTACATGAAGTAATCAATCCAGGTTTATGTAACTCTGCTTGTGATTTTAGTAGGTGTCAGGTTTGTACTGTTACCAGTAGATTAGGCAGCCATGTCAAGATTTGTTGGATATATAACAAGTTAACACATCTAAGTCTTATTGAATAGAAGGCTCTTCATCTACTCACAGCAATACATATTAGTAGACATGGGTATACCTTTATATACTTTTATGTGGGGCTGTTATTTTATGTGAGATTTTGGGATTTTTTGGGGAAATGTATAAGAATTCTATTCTGAAATTCAATTCCAAAGAGACAACTGGAGCGCTAATTTGGGGGGGGGGGTGTTGTGTTATTTTTTTGTTTGTTTGTTGTTTCTTGCTTGCTTGCTTGTTTTTATGAATTTTTCTCTTTCACTTACTTCACCTTTACTTTCAATAATAGCACTTGCTTTCATCCTGATCATAGGGAAAGATAAAAAATCCAATGTGAGATAATAATATTTTCCTACTTCTCTGGGCATGAATATTGGGCTAAGAATAACATGTGTCCAGTAACCCTGGGATTTTATAAGAGAAGGTACTCATTTATTCAATAAATATTTTTTAATTTCAACTATATTATAGTGTTTTTGCTATGCTATAACACTATATATGTGTTATGAAAAAAATTAACCAGGAAATAGGGGTAGGGATTTTGAAGAGGAATAGAAAGTTACAAATTTAAAGGGATTGTCTGCCATATTGAGAAGGTGAAGTATGAGCAAAACTTTGAAGAAGAAGAAGGGCAAGAGATTTTTGGATATTTGAATGTGGGTGAAGAATATCATTCTCCCTTAGTATTCAATGTCAAGAAATGTGAGGGGCGCCTGGGTGGCTCAGTGGGTTAAAGCCTCTGCCTTCGGCTCGGGTCATGATCTCAGGGTCCTGGGATTGAGCCGCGTATCGGGCTCTCTGCTCAGCAGGAAGCCTGCTTCCCTTTCTCTCTCTCTCTCTCTGCCTGCCTCTCTGCCTACTTATGATCTCTGTCAAGTAAGTAAATAAAATCTTTAATAAAAAAAGTTAAAAAAAAAAAAGAAATGTGATAGGTCTGAGATTTTACCCTATTCGTAAGCTAATACAGTAGCCTCCCATGATTTTATGAACACTGGTTCAAGATACAGGACTCCTAAGTCGGGAATGAAGGAAAATTTGTTATTCCTAGCACTAGCAATAGGCAGAGAATAATTTTTGCACCCTTTCTTAAAACTCCAGTCTCTATATGACAACAGAAATGGGCCAGATTACATATGCATGCAAGTAGGCTGTGTTATATGAATGGAACCATGACTGAAGGGAAACCACTGATTTTATGATGGTAGAAAGCATGCTTGACATTTGTTATGGAGGAAGACATGATTTCTGTCTCCCAAGTCTATTTAATATGAAAATACCCTTGAAAAGATTGTCCAAACAAAGAGTAGCTAGCACTTCACTTTGCAAGACATGCAGAAACGAAAGGACAGATTCATACCTGACTTTACAGGATTTTAAGGTATAAAAGGATAAACTCTTCTCCTTTACTCAAACTCATTGAAGCAATCTGCCTTACACTTTCAAATGAATTAGCCATGACTAATATATATATATATATATGCATATACACTTACATATGTGTCTTAAGCAGATGTGTTGAGGATCCTTTTTAGTGTAAAGTTGTGGTACTCCCACATTTGCTATGGTATATCACTAGACATCTTTCTATCATTTTAAAAGTATCAATTGGATTATTATGTTAATTGTTAATAGTGTATTAAAAGTTCCCTGATTCATATTTTATATAATAAATCCTAACATTAGGCTTTTTAGGAAAATACTAGTAACTGTGAAATGTAAGCTTTAGTAACTGCTTTGATTACATATTAAGTGACTCAAATCTTATAAAGCTAGTAAGTTCACATTATAGTCAACTACTTTTAGGTACATGAAGTTGAAATTGATTGTATAATTCTAATAAATTACATTTCTCATGTATTTTTCAAATAAAAACATTGAGATATTTTTCTTTTATTTGTTTTACATACTTTAAGGTATTAATAAATACTTAAAATGTCAAATTGATGTAATAGTCATTATATATGTTTTTCAAGGTTATTTATATACTGGTCTTCATATAGAAACTTCATGGCCATCATTATTAGAGCATATGCTAAATACATGTTTTGCACTATCTTAGCAAAACTGCCTGGGTTAAAATCCCAATTGTGCAACTTACTAGCCATATGACCTAAGACAATTTATTTAAGTTCTCTGTTTCTCAATTTTTTTAAAAAAAGTTGTATTTATTTATTTACTTTATTTATTTTGAGAGAGAGAGAGAGGAGGGGCAGAGGGATAGGAGAGAGAAAATCTCAAGCAGACTCCCCACTGAGTGTGGAGCTTGTCACAGGGCTTAGTCCCACAACCATGAGATCATGACTTGAGCTGAAATTAAGAGTGGGATGCTCAACAGACTGAGCTGCCAAGGTGTCCCACACTCCATTTCTGTGTATATCTAAAAGGGATAATTATATTACCTGCCTCCTATAGCTACTATAAGGACTTTATGAGTTCCTTTTTTTTTTTTTCTTTTTACCTGTAAATCAGAACAGAGCTTGGCACATAGCAGTAATGCTGTGCTTTAGTTGTAATTCTCCTATTTTAGTCCATTTCCTTGTGACCATATGAATGTATCTATAAGATGGTTGACTGCTGTTATAATTATGGGTATTGAAAGCTTTCTCTGGGCATAGCTAAGTAGCCCATATGGAAATCAAACATGCTATTTGCTTTATTTGAACCAAGCTAAAACCAGATGAGAAAATTAGCCTGGATACAGAGTTGGCTGCAGTGGGCAAGTCATAAAATAAGGGAATTGATTTGGAACTAGAGTCTCATCCATTCCTGAGCTCAAAGTAAACACATGCATACTACTCTGTGTCACTGTTTTATTCCAGATATTTCTATGTAGAATTCTTAGTATTCTAGGGAGGCCTTTTCTGTGTAAGAACAGATTTATTTATGTTACAAAGATAATAGGCCTATAATGGGAAGGGTAATGTAGATCTGTATTGAGGGCATAATGCTGCGATTCTTGTGGCTTGTTAAGATCAGTGGGTGCACACTGAGACAATAGCACTAAGAAAATGATGAGATGATCATTATGTGTTTAAACCACAGTTAATTACACAAATTACACATATTAAGTGAAAGAGAATTAAGCACTCACTTTGTACGTGCCTATTTGTAACAATAGGTGGCCTGATGAATATAAGAGAACAAGTCAAAAAAATACCCATTCTCTCAAAAAACTATCAGAAGAACCAGAACAATATTGTTTGGTTCCTGCTACTATTAGGTTATTAGGTATACTCACTGTCTAAAGTTCACTGTAAAAAAAAAAAAAAAAAAAAGAAGAAGCGAAAACTAGTGGGTGTCTAAAATACAGCAAGAGGGGCACCTGGATGGCTCAGTGGGTTAAAGCCTCTGCCTTCAGCTCAGGTCATGATCCCAGGGTCCTGGGATCGAGCCCTACATCGGGCTGTCTGCTTAGCGGGAAACCTGCTTCCTCCTTTCTCTCTCTCTGCCTACTTGTGATCTCTATCTGTCAAGTAAATAAATAAAATCCTTAAAAAAATCTAAGAATAAAAAATATAAAATACAGCAAGATAATAGTTAATATAATACAGTTACACACACACACACACATACACACATATACCTTCAGTCTTCAAAGTCCCAGAATTTAATACTAACTGGATTGTTCTCCCACACTTATAAATGCTGCTAAAACAATTCTAGAATTAAGTTCTGCACTTTACAGTATATGTAATAAGATGGACTAAAGATAAATATTGCAAAAATAATCAAAAGTTTCAAAGTTTGAGTTAGAATTTTTAGGAAGAAGGGTACAGAGAATTTTTGCTTCTTAGCCAGGGGAAAAAAAAAGGGGGATTAAATAACAGATTTCAACTATGGAAATTATTACTTTCCACACATATTTTCTATACTTTATGGACTGTGATAATTTTGAGATATTAGATTAACTACCATTTTGGATTTTTTTTTTTCTAACCTGGAACCAGAATGTAGAAACCTTCAGATACCATATATGTGCAAAATAGTTAATCTTATAACAAGTATTGTGACACTATACTCAAAATTTCAACTTTTCTGTATCTTGGTAGTCAGCAAACTTTATTCACAAATTCCATAAGTAAAAGATGCTGAACTCAAGAAAGCTGAAAGTTTTAGACAAATGGGTGCTATGGAGGAATAATCATGGGATTTTAGAGAGGGTAAACCTGCATTAACTACTTTGCTCATATTTTAAGTCTAATTTTATCTGTGTCTTGAGAGTGATAGCATAAGCTATTTTCCCTGAGTGGCTTGAGGTTATTTTCCCTTTGGGTTACTAGAGCTTTATGTCTTCCCCATAGCTGTGCCAACCTCTTTTCCAAGTGCACCATTAAAGAAAGACATCCTTTCAAAGCGTAAATTAAGTCTCATTGTGACTGTTCTCAGAATCATCCAGTTTTCTCATTTATATCAGTGAAAAGATTGGGTTGCCTGGGTGGCTCAGTCAGTTGAGCCTCAGGCTCTTGGTTTTGGCTCAGGTTCTGTGCTCAGGGGGGGGTCTTCTTGAAGAGTCTCTTCCTGTGTCCCTCCCCCTACTTGGGCATGCTCTGTCCCTTTCTCTCAAATAAATAAATAAATCTTTTAAAAAAAATCAGTGAAAAAGTCAAATTTTTAAATTGTCTATTACTGTCTATTTATTCAGTTAGGCCCCATTACGTTTCTGAAGTCATCTATTAGTCATCCAAGCCCCTGTTCTCCAGCCAGAGTTCTTCTAGACACTAAACAAGCCTAATATGTTTCCAGTCATCTTTGCAGGTGCTTTCTCAATACCTAGAATGCTCTTCCTTCTCAAATCCACACAACTCATGCCCTTTATTTTCTAAGCTCTTAATCAATGTTCCCCATAAGTAAGACCTTTGCAGATCAGCCTACATGAAATATGAAGATATCACCTTTGTGCATTCAAGACCTTGACCTTCTATACCTTTCTCTCTAGAACTTGCCATCATTTGAGTTATGTATTTAAGTTCTGTTTTTTTCTGCTGTACACTATATGAGTGCAAGCATTTTGTATGTATTTTTTAAATTCTACCATTCTATCTATCTCTAGAACTTAAAATAATGTTGGACATAGTATGTCTTCAATATTTATCTGTTAAATGAATGAAGAATTGGAAGCATGAATGAATGACATTGTCACTATTGATGTACTTACCCCATTTTCCTTACTAAAATTTAACTCTGAGAGGGCAGTTCCTTCTGTAGTTAGTTAAAAAGATAATCCCTGAATTAGCAGTGACTGATTAATATGTGTTTGGTGACATTTAGTAGCTAACAGAAAATGGCAGTAATTCATTAAGGAACAGCATGAAAGAAGAAATTGTTTGATTTCATTTTAAGATGTTTCAGATGAGAGTAACTCTGGTCCTAGTAAATAGACTGAAGTGCACATTAAGATGGTTGTGCGTCAATGTTTGCATCATAGTGTAATCATTCAACAATTAACAAATGGTTATTGAGTACCTATGTTATACTAGACTTTGTGCCAAGACTTGAGGATATAACAAGAAGAAAGACACTATGTTTATTCTCCAAGAACTTGGAATCAGCTGGGGAAACAGAGAAGTAACCAGATGGTGAATAGAGTCTGATAAGATACTGTGTAGGGTGACACCTAATTCAGTCATGGCACAAGAAGAATATTACTGAAGCATGTTTATACAACTTACCACACAATTTAAGAATGAATAGCATGGCTTTAATTAAGCATAGCCTTAATTAAGCATGGAAGATTAATATATACATTATATTATATTATATTATATTATATTATATTATATTATATTATTATATAAATATCACTTTACTAAGATGAAGTTTAAAATAGCCAATGTGATGGGAAAATACACTGAAAAAAATATTGAAAAACTGTAAAGCTAGAAAAGGGGTAAAAGATGAAGGAGACCAGATAAAGCAAAAAATTAAGCCAGGAATTGGGAGAAATTCTCAAGCAGTCTAACTTGAACAACGGAAGTCCAGAAGGACAGGAATCAGAAGTAATAGGAGTCTGTAAAAGTAGTAGTACAGTTAAAATGGAAAATAGGAGACATGGCTAAAAGTCTCTATACAAAGCAGTTAGACTTTCTTATTCTCTCTCCAGTCTGAAAAGTTGGAAAACTTCCCCTCCTCCAGTCTGAAGAACAAGATGGAACTGAAACTCAGGAAAACTTGACTTAGCTGAAGAAAGTATGGGTACTCTACTAAAGAAAAGGTGGATTGAATTAGTCTATTTAGAAAGTGATGAAACTATTAATTCTTTCCCCTAGTTGACTCTGAGAACATTACCAATTGGACCTATACATTCTATGATGGATTTAATGACTTTCTCTTTGGGTCTATGACAAGATTAAAGCAAACAAACCAGCAAAAAAACGTATTTATAATAAATTGAGCCAGTCATAATAACCAAAAGTAAAGCATTGACTCAGAAAGGCTTTCTTAACAAGAATCAGATAAAAATCATGAAAAATGTCTTCAAAATTCAAAATAAAATCTGTCTCTACATAAAATTATACCAAGACAAACTATTATTCATAGATGAGATTAGAAGGACATTTTCAGGCATGCAGGTTGTGAGAAACTAACATTCCATTGCATGACTGGCACCTGTGGAACGTGTTCCACCAAACTTAGGGAGACATCTAATAAAGAAGATCTGTGATCCATGAAAAAGGGGATTCAATGCAAAAAACAGATAAAGAAAATTCTCAGGATGATTGAGAGTAAAGAGAAGTCTGAGAATAATATCCATATAGCAGGCTGGTAGAGAACATAGCAAAGATTGGAGCAGGAAGACAGAACTTCAGAAGGGACATTTCGAAGAATATAAAACTGAGATTATCTTAGAGACTTGGGTGTATTTCAAGGAGATGAATGCTTCTGGAGGAGAATTAATTCATAGAGACAATGAAAAATATGCAAATGAATAAATATAACAGATAAATTAACATAATCCTTATCAGTTTACTTCCCTTCCTGCTTTATTCTACAATCCTCTACATTTTTTTTTAAACCAGCCTATTAAGTTACTTGCATGTAAATTCTTATTTCAGGTTCTATTTTGGGAGAATCCAAAGAAAGCAAATATATATATATATATTGCATTAGGATAGAATGACAATTTGATATTTTATAAAAATTATCCCTTAATTTTGCAAAATTTGATATTTTATAAAAATTATCCCTTAATTTTGCAAAAGTTTTGAAAGAGATGCATGGAGAAGACCAAGTACAAAACTGCTGTAGTAATCCAGATGAGAAAGGAAGATGTACTAAAACAAAATAATGAGATTTTGGAAGGAGACAAGAAGATAAATATGAAAGCTAAATCAAAGGTAAAATAAAAAGGAATTAGCATTTATTTTGGATGTTGGTGGTAAGTGAAAGTAAAAAGTCAAGAGAATCATCCTTCCTTAGGCAACTGAATAAATGGGTAGGGAGTACAGGAGGAAGGTCAGATTTAGGAAGTAATTTCATAAATTGAATTTTTTCAGAATTGAATATATTCAGTTGAATTACCTTGTGATGCCCAGTAGGCACTTGTACATATGTTTAGGACTGGGGTTACAGAATGTGATACAATGGAAGTATCAATTAAAGATTATGAGAATTTAAATGGTAACTGGGTACTGATTTAGTATAAGATATCTTAGTATAATAATAATAATAATCATAATGTTGTATAGTAACTTATAACTTGCATAGTACTTTCCCATATCAATTTTAGTTATAAATTGCTGAATATAATGCATAAAGAATGTCATTAGAACTCCTTTCAGATTGTATGGTAGGGGGACGCCTTGGGTGACTCAGTTGGTTGGACGACTGTCTTCGGCTCAGGTCATGATCCCAAAGTCCCGGAATCGAGTCCCGCATCAGGCTCCCAGCTCCACCGGGAGTCTGCTTCTCTCTCTGACCTTCTCCTCACTCATGCTGTCTCTCATTGTTTCTCTCTCAAATAAATAAATAAAAATCTTAAAAAAAAAAAAAAAGAGATTTTGTGGTAGGATGTCAGCAGCTAACACTCTTAGGCTATGGAAACTCTCTGAGTTAAATTTTAATTATTTCAATAATCCTGATACTTCTGGTTTGGTTCAAAGTGACTATCTTTTTTAGTATTGCTGAGTAAGCAAAACCTATATTATTGTATAGAAAAAAACATACAAATTAAAAGCTCATAAAAGCAGATAACAAAAATTAATTTGAACTATACTTGAAACATACCATGATTATAAATTTGAAGACTGAAGCTTTTAAACTTTTAGCAGTTTGATAATTTGGCTTAAGAGTGCTATTTCAGCTTGGAGGTGACCTAGAACTACCTAAGGGAATTCACTTTCTTTTGGAAGACTGATTAGGGTCCATGTTATGCCACTTCCAACTACAGATTTCTTTGAAAGAAGCCTCTACTTAGGATGAAAGTCACCAATGGAAACAAAGATTCCTGAACTGCCATCTCCCATTCCCTGTCTTTCAAATCAGCAAATCGAGACACTTATCTAGAGCAGGTCTAGCTAGCTCAAATCAGTTCGGACGTAGACTGATTCTGTAGATCATGACCCTAATTTTGTATAGTCACTTTGAAAAGAATGGACTCTCCCTGAATTTGACTGAGCAACTTCTTTTCATTGAACTGCTTTGAAAGCTACTTCTGTGTATAGCACATTTTCCACAATAGAAATTCAAGGATTTTTCTATCTCAATACTGTCAGCCCAAATGACTTCAAGCGGTTTCAGTTCTGCCATCTGTAAGAGATGAATTTGTTCAATCAAGTTAAATCACTGTACCAGCTCAGTCACTGCACCAGAAAACATTCTAGTTTTGTCTAACTGTTCTTATTCCAAGGTTAAAATAATGTCTAAAGTTACACATTTTTGCCCCAAACTAGTCACTTATATATTAGTAAAAATGTATTTATAAAAAATAATTTAGGTAATTTAATGAGTGTCATGGAAGGAAATATATGTTTGGGTTTCTAGTAAAAACTTTAAGATTCATTTTTAATTAAAAATATGTCTCTATTAGCTGAATTTTAACCTATATGCTTTATAACTTTATATATAGTGTGCTCTACCTTCTTAGTACATGTACACATAGATATGAACACATATAGACTCATTGGTAGAAGCCTCCAGTTAGTTTCCCTTTAAAATTTCCTAATCTTCTTTGTCCTATTCAGATTGTATCAAATCATTTTATACATCCAACATTTATCATCTTTATTTCTCTTTTCTCACCTACAACTACCTTCACCCATCTTGAATCTTTATCTAAAGATAGGAGCTCATTTATTTCTCATTTTATTTTTTTTCTCAGGGGCTGAACTAAAATTATTTATCAAGGCACTGATAATACAGTAAGAAGACTTGTTTTAAAATTGCAGAACAGAGTATTTAATGTAGCCAAAGGTACTCATCTTTGAGTATGCACTATGCAAAAGCAACCACCTTACTTTTCTAAGGCCCCAACTTATGGTCTTGCTAATTCTAGCACTCTCAGTTGCCTTCAGTCCTTTACACATGCTCTTCCCCCCAGCTGTTATAAATCTTTCTTCTCCCTCCATTCCCTTGATTTATTCCTAAATAGGTTTCCGTTCTCAGTTTAGAAACTATTTCTTTTGTTTAGAATCCCCAAACTGGTTAAGTATCAATAATATGTGATCTCAGAGCATATTCCGTGCAGAACTAAGAATAAGCAAGCAGCTTAGTGTTCTTTTTTTTTTTTTCTTATTCTTCTGGATTATTTTTCCATTTATTCTTAATACTTTCTTTCATTATTTTTGAAATGCTGCATTTTTTTAAAGGAAGTTTTTTTTTATTTTTCTTGTAAGTGTATTATACATCCCCTGTGCAAACTTTGGAAAATTACACAAAATAAAATAATTCACTTCTGTGAATGTTTTTAGTCTCAAAAGTGATTTGTCATCAGCATGCACAGGAATAGACATAAAGTGACATAATTAAGTGTTTATCATTTTGAAATTACAAATATATTCCTATGTATTACCTCATTTAGACTTCAGAACCCTCCCATGACGTGACATATCCTGATAGTATGATCTAAACTTAGACATGAGAGTTTTAGCAGTCATTACATTGCTTTAAGGAATCATTGCTAATGATGTAAGTGTCCTTTGCATTTCCTACCCAGAGCTGCTCACTGAAGGGTAACATGAGTTTGACAAGTATGTGTATAAGGGCTTTATTCCCATTTTACATATGAGGACATTATGTTGCAGAGAAATTCAATTGCACAGCTATTGAAAGAGTCAGTAATACAACTCTAGTTTTCACATTCAGATTCCTGAATTATTTACATTAATTGCTAAGCAACATAATAAATGGAAGACATTTAGCACCCTGCCTGGAAAATAGCAAGTGTTCATTTACTATAAGCAATTATCATTAGTTTCTTTATTTTAAAGAGTGAAAGAGGCTTTGTACTATACATGAAACTTCTTTTAAAATGTGGCATTATGTGCTTGCTTCGGCAGCACATATACTAAAATTTGGCATTATAGTAGAGTAAAAAGTTGCCCTAAATGTCCCTATTTTTGTAGATACCAATCAAAATATTTATAAACATAAAGGTAAGTAAAAATTATGATGCCTGGAGTTTTTTTACTTTAAAAAAAACTGCAAAACACAACGGTAAGTGAAGGTGGTTAGAAAAAGCAGCGGTAATAAAAGGTGCAATGTGAATACATTTTTATCTGGGAAATTATTACCTGGCAGTCTATTATACTTTCTTTCTACTATGTAAATGTTCATACTTAAGCAAAATAAAAAGTTAAATATACATAAATATGCTAGAACCACCAATATAAATTGCCAAGGTACAGAATAAAGATGTATGTGCTAACATTAACAAAAAGGAAGAAGAAGGGCTAGTTTAAAAATATTTGCATGTAAATACATTGAATATCTGTGATACAACTATAGGAAACCAATAAGATAAATTGTCTCCGGAGAGGAAAACTGAGTGTCTGGGTACTTGGCATGAGTGAGGGGCTATTCATTGCACCAAATAAAACATTAGGAATCATGTAAATGTATTGCCTATTCAAAAACATATAAAAAATTAATAGTTTCTGATAAAATAGACAGAGGGAATTCTTTGAAGTGCCTGTGAAAATCTGTTTCTTAATGTAATAGGGAGTTTGAACTTAAATAGAATACTTAGGTAAAAAGTCATTGATTGGCCTAACAGCCTTCTTTATCTTAAGCAGTTATGTAATGCAAATACAAAACAAAACGCTGAAAATTGTTGCTAATTTAGTCAAATTTTTTGTTTTTTTCTAGAATATCTTATAGACTTAAGGTATTAGATTAATTAAATATTATCTCTGACCCCATATCCTATTAAACTGGTGGGAAAAGACATATTGAATTAAAAAAACATAAAATCAAATTCATAATTATCAGTTATTAATGCTACATTAAAATGAGATTCCAAGAGAAAATTATAATAACAGGAGAGAGCTAGTGAAGATCTGATGAAATTACATTTGGTTTCATAAAAACTAGACAAAGAAGGCGAAAAGAATGTTCAATAAGAAGGCGAAAAGAATGTTCAATAACCAATCAAAGGGCAAACTTAAAAATGCAGATTGAAAGTGAGTGATGCTGGGCCTTGTAAATCAGGCTATAGATATCTATGTTTTCTTAAATGCAGAGGAAATTCCTAAAAGAGTTTTGGAAGCCAACTGATTTTGACAGAAGCACATTAAAACTATGCTTCCAAGTGATAAGAAGAGAAGTCCAGCTCAGTGTAATATATATTAAGGAAATAATTGACATGATACATCAGAGTGCAGAGAGTAAAGCTAACAAAATATATTTCTAAGTAAAATCAGTAGGATCTAGTGATGATTGACAGTGTTAAAATAAAATAGAGTTAGGAGGCTATGACAGTGACTGTCCTGTGGCTTGGGCAATCACCCAATTGCCTGAAGGAAGCCTACCCAAAAGAAGTAGTCTTGTTATTAGAAATAAGGAAGACTAGAAGAGAAACAGATTGGGGGAGGGGAGAACTCAAATTATAACTAACTTTTGAAGCTGTTGTCATCAGTTTGGGTGTTTTGGTGCAAAATGCAGCCTGTGCTTAACACTAGGAACAAATCCAACAGCAAAGAATGTTCCTACTCTTTTTTATTCTCTCCTGCAAGAGCAGTAGATCTTGGTTTCATTACTGTCTGGCACGGACCTCTCTTTTCATTTAGAATTATCTGATATGAAAATAAGCTCAGTGCACAGAAGGAGAGATTCAGACTAGGAAAATTGCCTCCCATATGGCAGGGTAGTGAATACTGTTAAGGAAAAAATGAGGAATATTATCACCTTTATCAGAAAATGACACACAAAATGTCTCAAATTCCCAATGTCAATTAACCTGTTTGTTCAATGTCATTAGCAATTATAATTTACTAAGCAATTCTCATTGTTCATTTGGAACATTTCTTTATTTAGCCCTTTAGAAGTCAATTTTGAATTGGCATGTCACTTTGCCCCAGTAGATACCATGGAAACTGGAATAGGCAGGCTAAAAGAAGATTATTTTAAAATTACCTCTAAACATAATTCTCTTTTATAAAAGTATATATGTATTTCTCCTTTAAACTGACACAAGACTGCTGACTGTTTTCCAAATTATTTTGTAAAAATAACATTTTCATTTCATATGACTTTAACACTTTAATAAGGTCACATAAGAAATTTGTGGTAATGATTTAACATTAATATTTAAATTGGTTCTAGCCTCAGATCAAGTTTTGACTTACGTTTAACTTTTTAAATGATAAAAACTTTAACTTATTCTCATACTTCTTACTGCAGTTTATTCATAGATATTCTGTGTTAACCACTCAAAGAAGAAAAAGGGAAGTTACAGTGTCAGTAAGTCCTGAGCTAAACTGCAGAACTTTATTTTTAGTTTTCATTTCTCAGACCTCCAGAAATGGGCTATCTCAGGACTCTGTTGGAAATTTTATGTTCAGAGACAATCCCTTTTACCCATTCTAGGCAACTATGGTTAGAACCCTAACCACTATCTATATAGAAAGATGGTCTGCTTTTATAAATGCTGGATTTATCTGTACAGTTAAGCTTGTTATTAATAATTATTGGCCTAAATTCTGAAAGGAAATTGTTCTTCAGACTTGAAAAAAGGATCTCTTAGGAATAATGACAAATGAGCTGTTGTGGATCAAAACTATGCTAGCTAATTTGAAAATACTCAAATAATTCTGTGATTTTCATGTATTTCTAAGTGTGTTATGCGTGTGTGTGTGTGTGTGTGTGAGAGAGAGAGAGAGAGAGAGATATTACAAATGAAAACTACTTTTAATATGAGATTCATATTGTATAATATGTATGTATTCTTTTGTATTAGAGGATGGAAATAGTAGATATCAAGGCCAAATATTCCTGGCCAAATTCATGAGATACTAGAACAATGAAATGAATTATTAATGTAGGTTAATCATCTACTATCTGCTTCTCTTGACTAATATCTGGTAATCTTTTGTGTCTTACCTTAGACATCTTTTATTTTAAGAAGCTATCCCTAAACACACATATACACTAAAAGTTACACCCTTTTAGTAAGTACAGCTATTACAGAACTTTGTATTATAATAGCCTGTTTTATTTTTTTGATTCTTCCTTCCTCATTAAGACTATTATAATATAGAAGACAAGAAATATATCTTCTTCCCATTCAAAATATAGTATGATGCTATGGGTATACCAAATCTTTTTATATATTTTCTTCCTGGACACACAAAAAACTATAGCTCTCATGTTGTAAAATGCAGCCATGAGAACATTTCTGGGCAAGGATAGCTAGGTGACATTTTCACTTATAAGCTGGATCAGCAAATACACTCCACCTTCTCTGAAACAGCCACCATGAGAGTTGTGTTGAGAAAACAGAACATTTATTAATCTAGGTTACTAAGTAAACATGTAGATTGAGGGATATATTACTTTTTTTGCTAGTCACTGATATTTGGGGTTAATTTGTTTACTATAACTCATTTTTACCTATCCTAAGTAATATAGTGTCCTGAAATTCTAGAAAAATTCTTGACTTATAATATGTTAAAGAAATATGTATTTCCTGAATAAATGAACATATAAATTTTCATCTAAAAATCCAAATGTCATAAACTTTAAAAAAGGATATTCATGTTGCGTTGTTCCCATGGATCAAAGAAGCATCATTTTCATTCATATTCTTCATGATTTACTACACATAGTTCATACTGATGTCAAGAATCTTGAAGGATCTTAAATGTTACCCTAGGATAAAGCTAACAACTTAGGCTGCTACCATTTCATAAATGCTGGCAGAAGACATGAGACTTCTGGGTCAGAGACAAATGACTTATTAATCACAATAGCAAGCAACACGTGTCTCATGTTTGCCTTGGTTCTACTTAATCCTAGCCCCCACAGACTGATGCAGAATGACTCAAGGGTTGCTGCAGAAACAGAGAAATTGCATTACTTAAAGCTAAGAATAACCTAACCCTTTAAAATGGCTGTGAGCAAATCTGTCCTCTGCTTTGGAAAAAGACACTGTAGCTGTCTTATAAGGATGTACAGTATGCAAGCATCCTTGAAAATATAATTTGGAACAAGAGTTATCAAGATGCCTCTGCATGGAAGACACATAGAAAAAACACAAGAGGGTCAGAGAAATTTGTCTGCCAGTAATTGAGTATACAGATACTTATGGAGTTAATCTTTTCTAGGGATTGGTAGACTAGGTATTCCCATCAACATATATTTCACATTCTCATTTAGTTGTTCAATGGTTGTTTCTTGAGACACTTTTATATTAACAAGTACAGGGTTTGGTGCTTAATACAATTATAACTACTCAAAGTCTGTAACACTTTCATAGATGATATCCTTAGAAGAAAGTTTAAGACTTCTAAGTATGTCAGATTGAGGACAGGTAAATATAGGCAGGATTGAGATAGTTATTGAAAGAAAAACAAAATAACAATATCTAATGTTTTTGACACTTTCTGGGTTCCAAGTGAACTTTAATAGATTATGCCTTTGATAAACAACAGGTTAGTGGTGAACAAACTGATATTCTCTATATTTTATTTGTGATGGATTTAGTTAGTTTGACTTAGGGTTGGAATTAGGCTGGTACAAGTGAGGCAGGGTCCGCAAGCAGAGGCTGGATTCTGTCTTTAATTAAAAATTTGATATTTTGTCCATGTTGAATTCTTCTTGGTCCTGTTCTGTCAGATGTCAAAGAACACTAACATATTTTGGTTGAGACTTACTTATTTGGATTCTGATAGAAGAGGTATTTGATTAACATTTTTACCCACTTTATCCTAAGCTTGTGTGTTTGTGTGTGTGTGTGTGTGTGTGTGTGTGTGTGTATAAAAATATAAATCTTCAGAACTGGATTTTATGGATCACCTGTGAAGTAAAACATGTATTTGAAAATACTTACTATGCTTAAAGTTTTGCTAAATAGTAAATTTCCAATGATTCTTATGTTGACCTATACATTTAAAATTTTTTTTCTACACAGTCATAACTAAGAATACTCCCCTTGCTGAGTAAGAAATTACTGCAGAAAGAAAACAGCCCGGTGGCTTAGAAAAGCTACCTAGCAGGCAGTATGATTGTGCTGGTGCTCAGGATTAATTGGATGTTTCATTCTATTCCTTTATTAAGGCCATGCCCTAGAAAGTTTTTTTTAAGTATTTAAGTGGCTTAATATCCTCACTGTTTCCAAAGTTTAACAATGGACCTCTCTCCCCAAGATGTAGGAGGACAGTTCTTTCCAATAGCTATTGATGCCTGCATTCGGGGAGTTAAAGTCATATTAATGTAGCCTCTGATTCTATAAGGAAAAGAAATGAAAGAGTCTTGAAGAAAGGTTCATACCACTTAAAATTTTTCTACTTTGAAAGGCTACTCACTTTCTTAATAACTTCTACTCTAATCCAATACTTGGTCATTCCATTAAAGCTTGGGGGCAGGATCAGAATGAAGAAAGAGAAAGGTTGAGACTGGGATGATGCTGGAAAATAAACAGGAATCTGCACAAGAGCAGGCATAAGAGCAGAGGACAGGAGAGCAGAAATGACTGTAATGTCTTTTTTTTTTAATAGTTTTGTGTACTCTTTTTTTTTTTTAAGATTTTATTTATTTATTTGACAGACAGAGACCACAAGTAGGCAGAGAGGCAGACAGAGAGAGAGGAAGGAAAGCAGGCCCCTTGCCGAGCAGAGAGCCTGATGCGGGGGCTCAATCCCAGAATGCTGGGACCATGATCAGAGCGGAAGGGAGACGCTTTTACCCACTGAGCCATCCAGGCACCCCAAGTGTACTCTTTTTTTTTTTTTTTAATTAAGTCTATGTTTCATTGTTTTTCTATTGTCTATTTATTTGTGTCCTTGCCTTTGTTATTGCCTTCTTTCTGCTAACTTTGGGCTTAGTTGTTTATCTTTTCTCTAGTTTCTTGAGATGTAGAGTTAGATTGTTTACTTAAGATCTTTTTTTTTTTTTAACATAGCCATTTAGTGCTATAATCTTTCTTTTTAGAATTTCATTGCTGCATCCCGTAAGTTTTCATATGTTATTTTTCCATTTTCATTTGTTTCAAGATATTTTTTGATGTCCACTTTGATTTTTTCTTTAAATCATTGGCTCTTGCTTAATTTCCACACATTTGGGAATTTTCCAGTTTTCCTCTAATTACTGATTTCTAGTTTCATATTATTGGGGTCAGAAAATATATTTGATATAGTTTCAATATTTTCAAAGTTTCTAATAGTTTTGTGAACTGGAAAAGTTCTATCCTGGAGAATATTTACTGTGTGTTTGAGAAGAATGTGTATTCTGCTGCTGTTTGATGGAATATTCTACATATGTCTGTTAAATCCATTAGGCCCATTTGGGCTAAACCATAGCTCAAGTCCAATGTTATACAACCGATACCACAAAAATATAAAGGATTATGAGATAACTATAAATAAATATATGCAAACAAACTGGACAACCTAGGAGTGAATGTATTCCTAGAAACATATAATTTACCAAGGCTGAATCATGAATAAATAGAAAATATGAATAGGTTATTAACAAGGAGATTGAAGCAGTAATCAAAAACCTCCCAACTAAGAAAAGCCTAGCAGTAGGTGGCTTCAGAAGTGAGTTCTACCAAGCATTTAAATAAAAATTAATGCCAATATTTCTCAATTCTTCCAAAAAATTAACTCTTTTCATGAGTCTGGCATTATGCTGTTACCAAATCCAGATAAGGACATTATAAGAAAAGAAAATTATAGGCCAATATCTCCAATGATTATAAATGAAAAATTATTTCCAAAATGCTAGCAAGTTAAATTTAGAAACACATTAGCATGAATTATACACCATAATCAAGTGTATTTATTCCTGGGATGTGAGGATGGTTTAACATAAGCAATTAATAAATGTGATATGCCATAGTAGCAGAATAAAATATAAAATTATATAATCATATGACTATACACAGAAAAAAAATTATAAGACTCAACATCCTTTGGTGATAAAAATGTTCAACAAAGTCAGTATTGAAAGAACATACCTCAATATAACAAAGGGCATATATACTAAGCCCATAGCTAACATACTCAATGGTGAAAGAATGAAAGATTTCCTTCTAAAATCAGGAACAAGACAAATGTGCCCACTATCACCACTACTGTTCAATAGAGTACTGTAAGTCCTAGTCACAGCAATAGACAAGACAAAGAAATAAAATGCATCCATCTTGGAAAGAAAGAAGTAAAATTTTCTCTGCTTTCTGACAACATGATTTTGTATGGAAAACTCTAAAGACCACCAAAACCTGTTAGAACTAGTCAATGAATTCAGTAAAGTTGCAATATATAAAATTAATATGTAAAAATCAGTTGTGTTTCTACACATTATCACTAAACTATCTGAAAAAGAAATAAAGCAATTGCATTTATAAGCACATCAATTTAAAAAATTAAAACATAAATTAATCATAAACTTAAGGTAAGTGAAAACTTTGCACACTGAAAGCTACAAGATATCATTGATAAGAAAAAAAAATTTGAAGAAGATGCAAATAGATACCTAATGTTCATGGAACATAAGAGTTAATATTGTTAAAACGTCCATACTACCCAAAGTTACTTATAGATTCAATGTAATCCCTATCAAAATTCCAATGACATTTTTCACAGAAATAGGAAAATAAATAAATAATGATAATATTTGTATGAAACTACAACTCTAAATATACAAAGCAATCTTAAGAAAAAGCAAAGTATAGGAGACATCATACTTCCTGATTTCAGACTATACTTGCAAAGCTATAGATACCAGATCAGTATGGTATTAGCATAAAAAGAGACACATAGACCAATAGGACAGAATAGACACTCTATAAATAACCCCCCCAAACTGTCAACTAATATGTGACAATGAAGCTAAGAATACTTAATGGAGAAAGGAAAGTCTATTCATAAGTGGTACTGCAAAAACTAGATATTTACATTCAAAAGTATGAAATTCTTAAACCACTAATGATTCTGCACTCAATTCTCATCACCAGCATATTTTTTTTTTTCCTCAAACCACCAAGCAATTTTCACACACCAAGTGGGTATCCTGCAATTCAACTCAATTCTGACCTTATTTAACTGGATATAGCATTGCACAAGTTCTCAGTGCCACAAGACTGCCCTGACTTTAGGTGACAATTTCAGGTTCAGGTTGTTATCTATGCTTCTGATTGATGACATATAAATCAGCAGTTCCTGTGACCCCCATCCTCCTTGGGTTTAATTAATTTGCTAGAGTGCCTCACAGAACTCAGGAAATGATTTTACTCACCAGATTACCAGTTTATTACAAAGGATATTAAAGGATGAGTCAATAGCCAGTTTAAGAGATATAGATAGGATGAAGTCCTAAACAAAGGAGCTTCTGTCCCCATTGAGTCTGGACCTTGCACAGTAGCATGTGGAAACCTATTGGTTGATTGACCAGGAAGCTCTCCAAATTCCCTCCTCTTGGGTTTTTCTGGAGACTTCATTACATAAGCATGATTGATTAAATCACTAGCCATTCATTATTGATTCAAACTCCAGCATCTTTCACCCGGAAATTAGGAATGGGACTAAAATTTCCAACTCTCTATAAATGGATTCCCACTGGCAACCAGACCCCACTCCTTTCAAGGATTTCCAAAAGCTACCTCATTAGTATAAAGTCATTTGTGGTTGAAAGGCACTTGTTATAAATATCAAGATATCCATCTCACCTTATAATTCTGAAATGATTTCAGTAGCTGAGGACAGGAGACTAAATATTTTAATGAAATATATTCTCATTTCTCTTATCATTTAAAAAATTCCAAGGGTTTAGAGAGCTGTGATCTAGGAACTATGAACAAAGACCAAAATATGTAATTATTATAAATCACTAATTTACATCATGGAAAAAAAATTGAAGTGGACTAGCATTTAAATATAAGACCAGAAAATGTAAAACTCCTAGAAGAAAACAGAAAAATTACATTGACATTGGTCATGACATGGATTTTTTTGGTTATGATACCAAAAGAATAAGCAACAAAGGGCAAAAAATCATAAAGAGGACTACATCAAGCTAAAAAATGCTTCTGTACAGCAAAGGAAACAATCAGTTAAGTGAAAGACAGTCTCTGGAATGGAATAAAATATTTGAAAACCATGTATATGATAAAGTATTAATTTCCAAAAAATATAAAGAACTACAACTCAATAGCAAATTTATACATATTTAACATATATACTAAAACACATATATGTCATAAATATATAACATACACTACCATGTTAAAAATGGGACAAAATACCTGAATTATTCAACTCTCCCAAGGAAGATGAATAAATGACCAATTAGTATATGAAAAAGTGCTCAACATCACTAATTGTCAGGAAAATGCAAGTCAAAGCCACCATAATATAACACCTCACATCTTTAAGGATAAATGTTATCAAAAAGTCAAGAAATAACAAGTGTTGGTGAAGATGCAGAGAAAAAGAAATACACATCGTTGATAGGAATGTAAATTGGTATAACCCCTATGGAAAAGATTCCTCAGAAAGTTCAAAATATGAACTTGTATGAACTTGTATGAATATGATCTTGTAATTCCACTTCTGGGATATATAGCCAGAGGAAAGGAAATCAGGATCTAGAAGAGATATCTGCATTCCCATGGCCACTACACCATTATTAACATTAGGTAAGACATGGAAATGACCAACTGTCCATTGACAGTTGAGTAGATTAAAAAATGTGATATATATATGTATCTCACATTATACATACACGTATGCATTTACACATACAGGTAGATGATAGGTGAGATATAGATACATAGATACAGATATAGTTTATATATTCTACACATGCGTGTGTGCATGCACACATACACATACATCATCCAGCTGGTAAGAGGAAGAAAATCTGCCTTTTTTGACAATGAAGTTGGACCTTGTGGCATCATACTAAGTAAAATCAGTCAGGTATAGAAGAGAAATACTATATGATCTCACTTATATGTCAAATCTAAAGAACCTGAACCCATAGAAGCACAGAATGGAACAGTGGTCACCAGCAGCAAGGGCATGAAGCAACTGAGATGTGGTCAAAGAATACAAACATCCTTTTTTTTTTTTTAATTATTTTTTTTAATTTTTTAAAATTTTTTTTATAATTTTTTTTTATTTTTTATAAACATATATTTTTATCCCCAGGGGTACATGTCTGTGAATCACCAGGTTTACACACTTCACAGCAATCACCAAAACACATACCCTACCCAATGTCCATAATACCACCCCCTTCTCCCAAACCCCCTCCCCCCAGCAACCCTCAGTTTGTTTTGTGAGATTAAGAGTCACTTATGGTTTGTCTCCCTCCCAATCCCATCTTCTTTCATTTATTCTTCTCCTACCCATTTAAGCCCCCATGTTGCATCACCACTTCCTCATATCAGGGAGATCATATGATAGTTGTCTTTCTCCACTTGACTTATTTCGCTAAGCATGATACGCTCTAGTTCCATCCATGTTGTCGCAAATGGCAAGATTTCATTTCTTTTGATGGCTGCATAGTATTCCATTGTGTATATATACCACATCTTCTTGATCCATTCATCTGTTGATGGACATCTCGATTCTTTCCATAGTTTGGCTATTGTGGACATTGCTGCTATAAACATTCGAGTACACGTGCCCCTTTGGATCACTACGTTTGTATCTTTAGGGTAAATACCCAATAGTGCAATTGCTGGGTCATAGGGCAGTTTTATTTTCAACATTTTGAGGAACCTCCATGCTGTTTTCCAGAGAGGTTGCACCAGCTTGCATTCCCACCAACAGTGTAGGAGGGTTCCCCTTTCTCCGCATCCTCGCCAGCATCTGTCATTTCCTGACTTGTTGATTTTAGCCATTCTGACTGGTGTGAGGTGATATCGCATTGTGGTTTTGATTTGTATTTCCCTGATGCCGAGTGATATGGAGCACTTTTTCATGTGTCTGTTGGCCATCTGGATGTCTTCTTTGCAGAAATGTCTGTTCATGTCTTCTGCCCATTTCTTGATTGGATTATTTGTTCTTTGGGTGTTGAGTTTGCTAAGTTCTTTATAGATTCTGGACACTAGTCCTTTATCTGATATGTTGTTTGCAAATATCTTCTCCCATTCTGTCAGTTGTCTTTTGATTTTGTGTAACACAGTAACTATAATTAACAAAACTCATATTGTATATTTTAAAGTTGCTATAAAAGTATATTTTAAATGTTCCACCATAATAACAACAAAATGGTGACCATGTGACATGATAAGTTAACTATCCTATTATAATAATCTGTATCAATGTATCTAATCATCATGTTGTACACCTTAATCTTATATAATGCTTTCAATCCATTATAGATCAGTAAATATGGATGAAAAAAGATGAAAAATAAAGAGAGAGAGAGAGAAGCCCACTAATTACATTTCAACTTGGAGCATTCCAATGTGGAAAACACAAATCTGAGAACCCAGCTGGACTAGGAATCCTTGCAAAAGCTATTGCAGAGCAGCTCCACCTATGGTGATTTTAACTGAGGGGAGAAAAAAAAAAATCCAATAATTTGGTGAAAGCTCATTTGGTAAGTCATTTAGGAAACTTTTCTTTTACAAAATGGCTTTGAATAAATTGGTCCTTTGGTGATTTTTGCTAATTGGACAGTACTAGAACAAAATCAAGATATTGTTTAGTCAGGATTTCATTTTGGTGGACTCTACACAGTGTTAGGTTGCTTCTGTTTGTGGAGAAAAAGTATACGAAGTAAAGGTTACTACCTTGTTTGAGGAGGGAATAAAAAGAAATATATATTAAAGAGGTTTCTTGAAAAGCTATTACTTTTTAAAAGTCAGCTTAAGTTGAATAGAGTAGCTAGGAGTGGGCCTAGACAGATTAGTAAATGGTCTAAGTAACCCTTAAAGAAAAATTCCATGCAAAAATATATTTTTCAGTTTGTAGGAAGATTAAAATAAGAAATACATAGCTAGAATTATTTAAATTATAGAGCTGAAGGTTTTGTTTGTATACTTTTCTGAATGAGAAAACAGTAAATTATTTTTATACTTATCTATATATCACTATTATTCTGAGAAACAAAATAAAATGAATATTGGAGACATCTGAAGTTGAATCCTTATACATTAGAATTTTCTTAATATTTTTATTATTCACCATTTTAATGTTGATGATATTCTGCTTCTATTTTTTCCTTATTTCTCTGGATACACTGTGATTTTATTTTTAGCCTTACTTAATTTTGTTTCTATATTAATTAGTATTCCTCTATATTTTTGAACAATGTGACTTAATACAGGATTGATCAAATTCCAGTTTTGCTTATGATGAATTAGGAATTCTTACTGCCATATCATTTATTTATTTTTTAATGAGACAATATCTAACATAACGTGCATTGATCACATAGCTTTATTGACACAAAAACTGAGATCATCAAAAGATATATGGGACAAATAACATTGATAATAAGTCAGTTTGGAGATTAATTAGGATTTTGTCTGCTGTCCTGCTTTTTGTGACTGTAGTGTTTACTATTTTCTTTTAGTTTTTGGTGAGAGTTTTTCAGTAAACTTCAGCATTCCCTTTTGTTTTTCCCCCTTCAAGTTTTTATTTAAATTCCATTTAGTTAACATACAATGTAATATTAGTTTCGGGCATAGAATTTAATGATTCATCACTTATATACAACATCCAGTGTTCATCACAAGTGCCCTCCCTAATAACTGTCACCCATTTAACCTATCCCCATGCCCATCTTTCCTTCAGCAACCCTTAGTTTGTTCTTCTACTGTTAAGAATCTGTTTTGTGGTTTGACTCTCTCTTTTTGATTTCCCCATATGTTCATCTCTCTTGTCTCTTAAAATTCATATGTGGGTGAAATCATAGTCATGTTCAGACTGATTTATTTCACTTAGCATAATACACACTAGCTCCATCCACACTGTTGCAAATAGCAAGATTTCATTCTTTTTGATTGCTGGGTAATATTCCATTATATATATATATATATATATATATATACATATATATATATGTATATATATATACATACACACATACGTACACATACCACATCATCATTTTGTGGACATTTGGGCTTTTCCATAATTTGGGTGTGTTGCTAATGCTGCGATAAATGTCAGGATGCATGTATTCCTTTGAATCATATTTTTGTGCCCTTTGTGTAAATACCTAGTAGTGTAATTATTTAAATGTAGGATAGTTCTATTTTTAACTTTTTGAGGAACTTCCATAGTGTTTTCCAGAGTGGCTGAACCGGTTTGCATTCCTACCCATAGTGTAAGAGGGTTCCCCTTTCTCTGCATCATTTCCTTTCATAAGTGGTTCCCATATGATTTTAGGACTTTAGTTTAACTTCAGATTTTCCAGATTTCTTCTTAAAATAGTGTGCTGTTGCAGTCTTTCCATGCTCTTTTTTTCTTTCCAGGGAATATTATTTAGTATAAACTTTATTAAAGGGAGGATTTTATTGGGCTCAAAGCTTGAGCAAATTCATATTTTCTGTTGATATGGTATAACAAACACCAATGTCAAACATTAATTTTTTTCTAGTTCTATACCTTAACTTTGTGTATTTGTTGACTTTTTTCCTTTAAAACAAAATGGCATAATGTAGGAGACAAAATCTGTGAATCCTTGTGTGGACTTCAAAGGATGCACTAATTTCTAAAATTATTTACATTTTTTCTCCATGCATACATGGGTGAGAGCATATTTTTTTCTTGGGGAAGAAGCCCATATCTTTCACTAATTTTCTAGGAGTATATGATTAGAAGACAGTTTAAAAAGCTACAGATTAAAATTATTTCAGAAGTATTTAAATCATTTACAATTTGGCATACAAGTTATCCCATCTAAAATTTGGTGGAAAAGTGGGCTTTTAATGTTTTCCAATTTTTTAGAAGTTTCTTTCCTTCTTTCTTTCTTATCATCATAACAATGCAAATATTCTCAAGATATAAATTTCTACTTAAGATACACAAATATTATGCTACCTAAATCAATCTACACATTTAATACAATCCCTATCAAAATCCCATCCATTTTTTTTTTCAAAGAAATGGAACAAATAATCCTAAAATTTGTATGGAACCAGAAAAGATCTCGAATGACCAGAGGAATATTGAAAAAGAAAGCCAAAGTTGGTGGCATCAAAATTCCAGACTTCAAACTCTTACAAAGCTGTCATCATCAATACAGTAGGGTCCTGGCACAAAAACAGACACATAGATCAATGGAACAGAACAGACAGCCCAGAAATAGACCCTCAACTCTATGGTCAACTAATCTTCAACAAAGCAGGAAAGAATGTCCAATGGAATAGATAGTCTCTTCAACAAATGGTGTCGGGAAAATTGGACAGCCACATGCAGAAGAATGAAACTGGACCATTTCCTTACACGACACATGAAAATAGACTCAAAATGGATGAAGGACCTCAATATGAGAAAGGAATCCATCAAAATCCTTGAGGAGAACACAGGCAGCAACCTCTTTGACCTCAGCCACAGCAGCTTCTTCCTAGGAACATTGCCAAAGACAAGGGAATCAAGGGCAGATATGAACTATTGGGACTTCATCAAAATCAAAATCTTTTGCACAGCAAAGGAAACAGTTAACAAAACCAAAAGACAATTGACAGAATGGGAGAAGATATTTGCAAATGACATTATCAGATAAAGGGATAGTATCCAAAATCTATAAAGAGCTTCTCAAACTCAACACCCAAAGAACAAATAATCCAATCAAGAAATGGGCAGAGGACATGAACAGACATTTCTGCAAAGAAGACATCCAGATGGCCAACAGACACATGAAAAAGTGCTCCACACCACTTGGCATCAGGGAAATACAAATCAAAACCACAATGATATACCACCTCACACCAGTCAGAATGGTTAAAATCAACAAGTCAGAAAATGACAGATGCTGGCGAGGATGTGGAGAAAGGGGAGCCCTCTCCTACACTGTTGGTGGGAATGCAAGCTGGTGCAACCACTCTGGAAAACTGCATGTAAGTTCCTCAAAAAGTTGAAAATAGAGCTACCTTATGAGCCAGCAATTGCACTAATGGGTATTTACACTAAAGGTACAAATGTAGTGATCCGAAGGGGCACATGCACCTGAATGTTTATAGCAGAAATGTCCACAATAACCAAATTATGGAAAGAACCTATGTCCATCAAAAGATGAATGGATAAAGAAGAAGTAGTATATATATATACATATATATATATATATATATATGTATATATATACAATGGAATACTATGCAGCCACCAAAAGAAATGAAATCTTGTCATTTGCAGTGATGTGGATGGAACTAGAGGGTATTGTGCTCAGAGAAATAAGTCAATTGGAGTAAGACAACTATCATATGATCTCCCTGATATAAGGAAGTAGAGATGCAACATGGGGGGTATGGGGGTAGGAAAAGAATAAATGAAACAAGATGGGATCGGGAGGGAGACAAACCATAAGTGACTCTTAATCTCACAAAACAAACTGAGGGCTGCTGGGGGGAGGGGGGCAGGGACAGGGTGGTGGGATTATGGACATTGGAGAGGGGTATGTGCTATGGTGAGTGCTGTGAAGTGTGTAAACCCGGCGATTCACAGATCTGTACCCCTGGGGCTAATAATACATTATATGTTAATAAAAAAATAATAAAAAAAGATACACAAATATTTATCAAGCAAATATGATCCATGGCTAAATTTACAATGGTAACTTTTTAAATTTGGTTGATCTTTCACATAAAGTAACTGTTTTATACTTTTAATTTTTTTTTTGAATTTTGTGTTTCATAGACATGTTACTTGATTATTCATGTAAGCTTATAGAAAAATATATATATTATAAAAAATATAATGGTCAGCATTTGGGACAAATTACAGCCAAAGGAGAGTAGTTCATATGTATGTGTATATATATATATATATACACACACACACAGACATACATACTTACATGAGAACAGATAACTCTAAAATCAAGCACATCTTATGAAAGCCATTTATATATTTGCCCTTTAACGTAATTGACAGTAAATCTGATAAACTTTAAGCACCTACTGGGTAGGCTTCTCCAACTTTGGAGAACAGAGGGCTTTTCTGTGCAGACCAGATTCAGAATAGGTGTTTACCTTTCATACAGAGTGACAACCAGACCAAAACTCCAAGACAAAATAAATAAATAAATCATATATATATATATATATATATATACACACATATATATGTATTATATGTACACACACACACACACACACACACACACACACACTGTAGGTCCCAAGTATTCCAAGTTTTAGAAAGGCTTTTCAATAGATGATCTGTCAGAAGCAGGGACAAAATACATTTTCTTTGTTTGTAATTTTTGACAATAATTCAAAGAATCATTATAGGCCAGGACAATTATATATAAACAATGCACACACTGTACTTGGTAGTATGAAATCAATAAAGTGGTATCTTCTATGAGTTTCTCTGTCAGAAGTTTGTTTAGTCTATGAATATGAAGACATCATGCTTATAAAGAAAACACATATTTAATAGGTTATTTTGAGTGCAGTCATCTTCTACTCCTTGTAATATGTTCCAAATCTAATATTTTAATTGTTAGATATGGTTTTGTAAAATTATGGAAAAGAAGAATAATCATTTGTTCACTTTTGGCTTGCCTGTCTCCACTGTGATACTGGGAATAGACATTAGAGATTTCTAGGAGTAACTGGAGGAGAGAATGTTCTGAAAGTGGATGTCATCCTGCATTTCAATGCATATTCTCCTTATTTTTGGATGATTATGTACCTTTTGCCAACTTGCATTCATTTAACAATCCGTGTTGCCTCAGGATTGTGTTAATTTGATATTTTATGGTAAAAGAGCAAGTTAAATACAACTATAGCATAAATAAACAAATATCAAAGTTTATTTTAGGTAGAAGAATTTCCTATTAAATTAGATAAATAAGTGATCAAGAAAATTACATTGTGAGATATTACTTAATTTAAATTTCCATAACTGAAGTTTTGAAGAAAGAAGGAAACTGTATTTGAATGTTTTTGACAAAATAACATGGCTGATATTTGATTATTTAGTTAAGGATGTTTTGTAAATATTTTTATTTTATGTATTAACCATAATTAATGTAATAAACAGTGGAAATGATATATTCATGGTATATTTAACAAAAATTAATTACAGTTTTGTTTCAGTATCTATTACTAATTAGATAATAGAAGAAACAAGCTGATATAAAGTATGTATAGAAAGTATCTTTAAAAATACAAGTGGATTATAACCAATTCTTATTGAAAAATGAATAATAGAAATGAAATTATAAAAAAGTATGTAAAAAGATTATGTACTTTGAATATTGCCATATTCAAAGAATACTAGTCATTATAAGCCCCCAAATAAAATAAATTTCCATGAATCCATTCTGATACTCATTAGGAATGATTAACTGTACAAATAAATTGTGTGAATACAGAAAATTTCCAATAAAGAATTGTTCAAGGAAGGAGAGAAATAGATCAATATTATAAAACTAATATAATAATTACTATAGGCAAGATCCACTGATGAGTATTAAAATTAGTGGGTAAAATGTAAAGATATATTTGCATATCCTAAAATGTCCCCCCAAATATTTATGAATTACTATGGTTGTTTTAACATGAATCCAAATATTCCTTCATTTTCATTGCTCCAGGAGGTTGAGCTGAATTCTCTTCTTCTTGAATATGGTTTAGATATAGCAACTTCGTTCTAATAAATAGGGTACAGAAAGGGGAAAGTAGTTAAATTTCCACTGCAGTAGCTTGGTGGACATTATCATAATTAGGTGATGAAAATAAACAGCACCTGTAATGACACATATTAGTATCATGTATCCCCATATATAATGTCATGAGAAAGGTGTATCACCTTACTGGTATTTTTCCACAATGTTATAATTTCAGTGTAATCATGAAAAGTATCAAAGAAAAAAGCCCAAGTTGAGAGACATTATAAAAAATACTTGATCAGTATTCTTCAAAAGTGTCCTGGTTGTGAAATGCAAGAAAAGACTGAGTAACTTTGACAGACAGAAGGACACTAAGGAGATAGGATGATTAAATGCAATGTGGGATCCTAGATAGAATACTCAAAAAGAAATAAGTAGTGTAAAATACATAGATTCTATTGATCTAGTATACAGCAAAATGTCTATAGCTAACAATACTGTATTATATGCTTAGAATTTGCTAAGAAGGGAGATTTTATGTTAAATGTTCTACCACACACTTAAGAAATACATACATACATACATACATACCTAAAAACAATAACAAATAATAATAATAATGGGGATGGGAGGTAACTTTGAGAGATGGTAGATATGTCTATGACCTTGATGACAGTGATGGTTTTATGGGTGTATATTATACCCAAACTAATTAAACTGTATATATTATAATTATGTATAATTTTTTACATGTCAATCATACCTCAATAAAGTGGTCTATTAGAAAATAGGAAAATCTTAATAAATTATGTAGTTTGGATGATAGTATTGTGCCTATAATAATTATTTATTTTTGCTTATTATACCATGGTTATGTAAGATTTTAGTACTTGGGAAACTCCATGAAGGATATTTGAAACTCCGTGCTAACTTTGCTAGTCTTCTAGAAGATCAACATTATTTTAAAATAAGTACTATTCAGAATTAATGCTATATTAAATATGACATGATCTCTATTGCTTCACTGATACCATTACCTTACTTCATACCTTGGAAAGATACCCTTGCTCTATGTTCCTATATCCTATTTGCTTTCTGCCATCATAATGCTTATAATAATTATCTGTTATGTTTTCTTCAAAGTGGTATACAGTATCTTGGGCAATTACTGTATCCTGAAAGCACCTAATATATAATGAATTTATATATATTAATATATGAAATCCATTTTTAACTACTTATAAAGAGTTCTTATTAGTTTATCACACTTCATCTTCTACTTGATATCAAATCTGTTTTATTTGGTTCCAATGTATGAAAGGACTATACCAAAATCAAAATGACTTCATTCAATTACTAATTGACTTGAATTAATTTTCCATACATTACTTCATTTACAAAGCAACCTGAGAAAGTTTTTCTTTGTACCTTAATAAAGTAGGATCTTTGATTTCCACAATCTCAAATAATTTATTGGAGATACATAATATGTTCTGTATTTTAAAAATTTGCATATTAAATTCATTACTATTTCAAAAGCATAATAAACTTTTGCACATCTTTTTTTCTCAATTCCAGGAAAACTAATCAAAGTCTTTCAATATAGATCCCTAATCCTCTAGGTACTTCTAACAACTCACTATATTGTAACATGAAAATAATACAGCCATTTTAATTATTTCTAAGGCTACTGAGTACTATTACAATTATTTTTAATAAGCCACATGACAGTGTACCAATTGTCCTGAGAAATGTAGGTTCATTAATTTGAGTGAATGAAGCTGTTTAACAATGGACTCATTCTTGCCTCACAGGGAATCTCAGGAAGTAGATATAGAAATTACTCATAGATTCTAGAAGTATTCATAAAACTACATATAATTATGTTTGGTTTTACAAATATTAAATGATAAACTTCATTATTAGCTATATTCTCTGAAGACTTGATTTGTATGTTTTTAAGTGAAAATAAGTTCTCTATCATTTCTTTCAGACTTTTCTATGTTGAGGAACTATACATCCCTTATGGATTAAGTTATGGTATTTAGATACATTAAATATATATATATATGACTTATTTATAATAGAAACAAATGTCTACATAATGTAAAGAATCAAGTTTATGGAAAGGAAATATTTTAATTTGTAGGAAATATACAGAAGATAATTTATTAGAAGAAAAGTGATACTAATCTCCCAGTACTTGAAACAAGCTAAGGTTGGTCATGATGCTGATACTGAAGCTGATGTCGAAGAACATGATGATAACATGTGTGCTTTGCCTGATACCCCACTTTTGGACAATAATTTTTTACCATAGATAGTGAAGCTGTCTGTCTACACAGGGTATGTATTCAATATTGGCTGTAGAACCACTGATTTAGTGACTATTGGACAGAGAAAAACCTTATTATTAAGGTTTAAATGTGTTTAAGGTTTATTATTGGTTTTATGACATTTCCAATTATGCTAATTGTAGCAAATCTAAGGTAAGATTTTTAAAATGTGATTTCTGATGAATAATACAAATCTGAATGCTGAAATTTGTTGTTACGGCTGCAAAATTGAGGTTTAACTGACATATCATCCAATGGCAGGGTTATTCATTCAATGATATCTGCATGCTAGAGAGAATTATCTGTGTGACAAAGACCCTAAAGATTAAAAAACAGGACCGTGTCATGAGCTTAAGCTTTTTCATTATCAGAACTATTTACTACCTTAGTATGTTTTGGACTTTATTTTCTTCTTAATGAAAGAAAACGTTAAGACCTGTTTTGTATAAGGAACTGCGTAAGAACTTTTGCATATTTTATCAATAGGTTGGGAAGGTTCTTTTACTTTATTGGAAGTACTCATGACCTAGTAAAATTATGATGTTAGCATTGTGCCCCATCCAGGGTTAACTACCCTAATATTTTCTAAAGATATCAAGCCTTTTTTTTTTTTTTTTTTTTATCTTTGGAATCAGGTTCTTGGTAAGATACCCTTACAAAGTATATCCAGTAAACTTTCCAGATGCTATGATCATGGAATTTAATATATCATTCCCTTAGTAAGCTTCCCCAATCATTTTCTGTTTAGACTTTCACAGAATGTAGCAACTTTAAAAGAAGGAAAGAAAGAAAAAGAGAAGAAAAAAAGATTAATTAGCAAAAAATCTTGTAAGAGCAAGATCATAAATTCTGAGTGACCATTTTCTTATTGTATATTATGATCAATTTCTCTGCTACAACAGTCTTCTATAATTCTCTTTTTTTTAAGATTTTATTTATTTATTTGACAGAGAGAGATTACATGTAGGCAGAGAGGCAGGCAGAGAGAGAGAGGAGGAAGCAGGCTTCCTGCTGAGCAGAGAGCCCAATGTGGGACTCGATCCCAGAACTCTGGGATCATGACCTGAGCTGAAGGCAGCGGCTTAACCCACTGAGCCACCCAGGCGCCCCAACAGTCTTCTATAATTCTGTTTTCATCTCTCCTTCTCAAGAACAAAGCCTAGGAGAAATGCAGAGGAGAGTAGAAGAAGTTTAATAGCCCTTTATCTGATTAGTGTGCTGAAGCAGCATGATTCTGTGGGAAGAGCTCAAGCATTGGGAATTAGATATACTGGTCTGTGAATCCTAACTCAGGTCAGTTCCTTAAACAAAATTTTCAATTGTAAACTTCTGAATGGTACTGCAAACCAGTCTCATCATGCAAACAGGCATGCATGCATTGAGGTCAAATTTATGGAAAGGATACTGGAGTATATCAAATACCTTAGAAAATATTGATCAGTAAGGATTCAAGAAGTAAGGCAGATGGAACTTGTGAACTTTTATTTATCCACCTGACACTGAGCTAACTTAGATTTTACTTCTTCTTTCAGTGTCTTCCAGATTGTTGAACAAGAGGACATATTTGATTCTACTTATATGTGCACTTATCTATTCATGCATAGTTAGGTGTGTGTGTAATGCAGAAGTTAGATGTGTGTAATCAGAAATGTGTAATAGAAAGGGCTTCTTTTTTTCTTGTAAAGCATATTAGTGTTTTATTAAAGCCAGTGAATATGGAAAGTCTAAAATCTAAAAGAAAAAAAATCTAAAAGAAAAAAAAATCTAAATCTAAAATCTAAAGAATCATGAAACAAATATAAACCTATGAGAGAAAGAGGGAGAGAGAAAAGTTAGCATCTTCAAGTTTTGGATACACCGCACTGTTTCAGATAATTGTGATAATCAAAGAATGCACTGTACTGGCCTGCAAAAGGTGTTCTTTTACAAAGAAGTACATAGTCCATGGAAATTCTCTAAAAGAAATCCAGTATATTTGACTTATTAGCTGCACATTAAACACATGTCTTTTTGTGTGTATGAAGTTCAAAAAGGACTCAAGTTTAACGTGTTCTGACTATTGCAACTGTTTTAGATTATTTCAGGAATGACTACCAATTTGTTCCTGCCTCTTTGTATCTATATCCCTCTACAACATGAAGTTGACTCTCTTTTCATTAAAAGGTAGAATCTGATTCTCTATCATTTGAATAGAAATTAGCTTTCAATTTGATTTTTCCAACTGTAAATAGCAAATATGATACATACCAGGACTGCAATGTTGTTTTGCACTGGTATAACCTTAACTTGATGATGGAATCTCTTCTCAAGTCTGAGCTAGGAGAAAGAGAGAGGGCTCTTAAGTCTTCTCAGATATCCCAGCCTCCAACTCCTATAGACATGATTGAGGTACCCTCACTATTCAGCCTCGGACTTGGATCTGGGTTGAGGAAACACCAAAGCCTACAGATCAGGTGAGAATAATAAATGTTTGTCTTTTAAATTCTTGGTATTAGAGTATTTTTTTAATGTAGTATATGTTGACTGATACAGAAGTTGGAAGTGGGATGTTGTGTAATAAAAAATTTCTTAAAAAGTTTGGAAAAGGTAATTGGCAAAAGCTTGAAAAGCAATGAAGAAACATTAAAACCTGGAAAATGGTATAAAATCTGTCAATAGATGGAAAATTAGTGAGGAAAGTTCTATAGCAGGCTAAAAGTAGTGTCTCAGATTGTGTAACAGTGAAACAACTAGAAAATCATCTTTGTTAATAATATGGACGATGGAAAACCATATCTAATAGGCCTATGGATTTGGGTATGCCTATTTCTAGGTATAAAATCGAAATTTTCAATTGCCTTCTGTTTGACATTTATAATAAGGTATAAGAAGAGAGAGATGAATACCATTTGCAAGCTGCCTTTAGAGAATATATAGAGGATCCAGAATTTACCTGCTCAGAGAGTAAAACCCTTTTACATCTTTGTTCTTTTGAAACAAAATATTCTAAAAGAATTGTAAGATAAAGATCAAATCAAGAGAATGGCTCTAGGTCCCTTTTCAAGTTATCTTTGGAAGACTTAAAGGGGTGGGACGCCTGGGTGGCTCAGTTGGTTGGACGACTGCCTTCGGCTCAGGTCATGATCCTGGAGTCCTGGGATCGAGTCCAGCATCGGGCTCCCAGCTCCATGGGGAGTCTGCTTCTCCCTCTGACCTTCTCCTCGCTCATGCTCTCTCTCACGGTCTCTCTCTCAAGTAAATAAATAAAATCTTTATAAAAAAAAAAAAAGAAAGAAAGACTTAAAGGGGTAAGTTGTAGACCTTTTAAGCTAGAAAAAAGAGCCTTCAGGATTAAGGGTTGTCTCATAACAACCTGGTATATGAATTGATACATATATTAATAAATATATATATGTATGTATGTATATACATATATAAATCCTTTGGAGGAAACAAAAAAGAAAGATGTGAGATAAGATAGATGATAGAAAGACAATAGATAGAGCTATAAAAATTTTTACTTTAAAAGGGAGAAAAATGGAAAAAGGATGATCACTAAATCTTAGGTTAATTCTAGAGCAAGTTATTAAATACAGACTATATCCCAGCCTTCTTTTAAAACATTTAAAAAAAATAGCCTAAAGCTTTAAAGTTTACAGTAACCATTTCAGTTAGTTCACCATGTTGTGGGATATAGATTTAGGGAGGGTCTGACTGGAAGTTCTCACTTAGAGTCTGTCATGCAATTAAAGCCAGATGTTGACTGTGATAGAAGCTCAACCTGTTTGTGCAATCAGGATAACTCTCACTCTTGCCATTTACAGTGGTTTTCAACTATAAGTTCAGCTGGAACTGTCTACTGAAACACCTACATATGGGTTATTCAGCATGGAGATCTCAGGATTATCAGTCATATTACACAGAGATTTGGTATTTCAAAATAGAATGTTCTGAAAGAAGTAGGGAGAAGACAAGAGACATTTTATGACCTATTTTCAGCATATATTACTTCAGCCATAACAGTGTGAGTTTTGTGGTCTGGCTTGCTAATCATGATCAGGTTTAAAAAAATCCAGATCAGGGATACTATTCATGTGTATCCCATGGAAGCAGTTGGTCATATATATAGTATATTCTGCAATTCTATTTTACACTGGTGAACATTAACCTAATCTTTATACAAATATCACCCTGCCTTATTTAATACAGTCTTATTAAAGTTAATTTTTCCTAAAATCAGAAAATGTAAGGTATCTAACTTTGTTCTTTTTTATTTTTATTTTGTTCTGTGTGTGTGCTTTCTGTTCTTTTTATGTTCTTTATTTTGTTTTTAAACAATTGTTTTGGTATTCTAAATATTTTGTGTTTCTGTATGGATATTTGAATCATCTTGTCATTTTCTGCAAGAAAAGCCTGATTCTGGGGTGCCTGGATGGCTCAGTTAGTTAAGCAGCTTCCTTTGGCTCAGGTCATGATCCCAGAGTCCTGGGATTGAGCCCCACATCTAGCTCCTTGCTTACTGGAGACCCTGCTTCTCCTTCTCCCTCTCCCTCTCTCTGTTACTTTGTCTGTTCCTGCTTTCTCTCTTTCAATTTGTGTCAAATAAATAAATAAATAAATAAATAAATAAATAAAAGCCTGCTTCCTTTTTTTTTTGTCCTTTATTAAGAGTTTTTTTTTTTACTTTTACTTTTTTATTTTTTATAAACATATATTTTTATCCCCAGGGGTACAGGTCTGTGAATCACCAGGTTTACACACTTCACAGCACTCACCAAAGCACATACCCTCCCCAATGTCCATAATCCCACCCCCTTCTCCCAAACCCCCTCCCCCCAGCAACCCTGTTTGTTTTGTGAGATTAAGAGTCACTTATGGTTTGTCTCCCTCCCAATCCCATCTTGTTTCATTTATTCTTCTCCTACCCACAGAGACAGTTTTAACTCTTCCTTCTAACCTAGATATTTTTACTTCTTTTCCTTGACCTGCATGTCAAATATTAAACCAATTTTTCATTTTATGAATGAACTCCACTTCATTGCAACTTATTATCCTTTTTATATGTGGCTAGATTCAATTTGTTAGAATTTGTTGAAAAATTTACATCTATGTTCATAACGGATATTGACCTGTAGTTTGCTTTTTTGTAATGCCATTGTTTTATTTTGGTATTAGCATAGGTAATTCTAGTCTTAGAGAACGAGTGGGGAAGTATTTTCTTCTCTTTGGATTTCTGAAATTGTTTGTGAAGAATTTGTATTATTTTATCCTTATGTATTTGATTGTATTTACCCATGAAACTGTCTGGCCCCGAAGTTTTGTTAGTTAGCTTTAGTAATTTTTATCTTTTGAGGGATTGGTTTATTTTATCTAAATTGTTGAGTTTATTGGTATAAACCAGTATATGATATTCTTTTAATATTCTATACTCTTAGAATATTTAATGAAGTCACCTCTTTTATTCCTAAACTTGGTTATCTGTGTATTCTTCTTTTCTTGATCACTCTATCTAGACGTTTGTCAGTTTTATTGTTCTCTATAAACTGTGTTCTTGTTTCATTGATAACATTATTTTGACAGGTGTGAGATGATATCTTAATGTAGATTTGACTTACATTTCTCTGATGATAAATGATATGGAGCATCTTTTCATATACTTTTTGGCCACCTATATGTCTTTGCAAAAATGTCTATTCAGGTCTTCTCATTTTTAATCAAATTATTTGTTATCTTTTCTTCTGCTTACTTAATTTCTATTTTCATCTTTTTTTCTTCTTCCTAGTTTCATAGTTTTAAATGTTTCATTATGTTCTAACTTGAATTGTTTCTAATGGGAAATCAGCTGTCATTTTGCCTTTGCTTTGCTGAATATACTATATTTTGCCCATTCTGGCTGCTTTGAAAAGTTTTTCTTTTATCACCAATTTTAAGCAATCTGATAGTTACATGCCATGATGTAATTTTTGTCATTTGTGTGTGTGTGTGTGTTTGGAATTCAGTGAGATTCTTGGATTTGTGGATTTGTTACTTTTCATAAAGGTTTTAAGACTGCAGACATTCCTTCAAGTATTTTCCTACCCCTTCATTCCTCTTCTGTTTTGTTGACTCCACTTGCATGTAAATAAGACTTTTTGAAGTTCCTTATATCACTGATACTTTTTTCCATTTTCCTGCCATCTTTTTTCTTTCTGGTTTTATTTTGCATATTTTTCATCACTACTCTTTCCTGTTGCCTTGTCTAATGTTCTGTTAATCACATCCAGTGTATTTTTTTAATCTTATGTGCTATAGTTTTAATCTCTTAGAAGTCAATTTTAGTTTGTTTCTATATTTACAATATTCTACAGTCTACTCAGGTTCAATCTTCTAGCTTTTCAAACATTTGGAACAGTTGTAATATTTTAAAAATATTTTAAATATTTTCACTTCAGGTTTAATATTGATTTTTTTCAACTCATTATGGGTCTTGTTGTCTTAATGCTCAGAACACTTATATGATTTTTTAATATAAGTTAATTTTCTAAAAATCAAATAGCAATCTATTAAAGTATATTTTTCTATAGCAATGACTTCTGAAGACTTTTTCCTCTATAACAAAATCATATGTTCAGTTTCCTTTCTTAAGGATGTAGTTAATCTAATTAAAGTATATTGATTATCTTTATACTATATATTATTATTGTTACTAATTGAAATTTAATGTAGTAATGCTTTATTATTTTGATGAAATATAGTAGAAAATTATATTTAATTTTAAAATATTTCTATCCTCAAATTGCATCTTTTGTCTCCACAGTAGAATTTGGGGTCAGATAATAAGCAATTATAAAGAAACAAGCCAATTCCCTGATAAAAATTTGATTTATACTTCCAAAATCAATTAGAAATAGTAAAGACTCTGTTCGTGTGCTTTTTGATGTTCATAATTGTCACTTCAGTCATTATTGATTTGATTGACAAGATTAATGTTCAGTCAAGTCTGACTGTTACCATTGATAGCATCTAAGAATCTCAGGATCATGATGTGTTTAAATATCATATAGATCTATTATCAACACAGATGTTGGTTCTATGCTGTATGCATTATATAGATTAGTTTAAATGCTTTGGAGGAAATAATAAACTTTCCTGGTGTCATTTTTTTTTAAATTTTACATGCTCTAACAGATGAACTACCTGATTCCTTGACCAAAGCCTTTTTTTTCCTTTTCTTGGAAAATTTTAGACTTACTAAGAATATATATTAAAGATAATTTTTGTCATCATTATTTCATTAAAATTTCCTGTACTAAAAAAATTTATGACTTCCTGATGTATATCAGTATGTTTCCTAAAATTCTGGGAAGCATAGATGAATGGGATACTGTTTCTACAATTAAATTCCTATGTATAATTTAAATTTCTTCATTTGTTTTTGCATTTCTTGTGTCTGGCCCTTGCTCAGAAGATCACAGATTTCATTAATTTTATGAACTTTAAACTATAAACAGTCCCCAATTTAAGATGGTTTGATTCTGATCTTTTTTATCCTACCATGGTGCATAAGCAATATACATTCAATAGAAACTGTATTTCAAATTTTGAATTTTGATATTTTCCTGGGATAGCAATATGTGGGAGGATACTCTCTTGTGATGCTGGGCAGTGTCACTGTACTGTATCTCCCAGCCAACCATATGGTAAGGGTAAACAACTGATATCTTTAAAACCATTCTGTATCCATACCGTCATGCTATGTTTCACTTTCAATATGCTATTCAATAAATTATATGAGATAGTCAACATTTTATTATAAAATAGGCTTTGTGTTAGATGATTTTGCCCAATTGGAAGCTAATGTGTTTTTAACATATTTAAGGTAAACTATGCTAAGCTATGATGTTTGGTGGGTTAGGTGTAATAAATGAATTTTTGGTTCATGATATATTTTCAACTTAAATTGGTTTATCAGAATGTAACCCCACTGTAAATTGAGAATGATCTGTAGTCTTTTAATAGCATGTCTCATGGATCATTCTATTTTCCAGAGAGAAAATATACTCAAGGTGTTCTGCTTTTCTCTTATTTAGATAATTTCTGCATAGGCCTTTTTTGCTGTTTTTCCTTTTAGTTGAATTTGTTTCTTTAGAGCAATAGTTCAAAATGTAATTCAAAGATCCTAGTAGTCCTCAAAACTCTTCCTATAGGTCTCCAAGAGCAAACTACGTCTTTGTTCATAGTGACTCTTGAACAGTACAAGGGTTAAGGGCACTGATCCCCTTGCTCTTCAAAGTCTATATATAACTTTTGACTCCCCAAAAGCTTTACTAATTATCTACTCTTGACCAGAAGCCTTCTTGATAACATAAGCAGTCAACTAACACATATTATGCATGTTATATGTAGTGTATATTGTATTCTTAAAATAAAGCAAGCTAGAGAAAATAAAATATTAAGAAATCATAAAGGAGGAGATCCTGGGTGGCTCAGTTGGTTAAGCATCTGCTTTCAGTTCAGGTCATGATCCTGGGGTCCTTGGACTGAGCTCTGTATCAGACTCCCTGTCTAACTTCTCTTCGAGGAGCCTGGTTCTCCCTTTCCCTGTCTCCCCATGCTCTCTCTTGTGCTCTGTCTCTCTAATAAATAAATAAAGTCTTAAAAAATTATAAAGGTGAAAAATACATTTACAGCAGTATGCTGTATTTTTCATTGAAAAAAAATCTGTGTATAAGTGGATAAAGACAGTTCAGACATATGTTATTCCAAGATCAACTGTATTTGTCTTTTTGCTTCAATTTTTCACTATGTAGGGTGTGATGTTGCAACAGATTGTATACTCTTTCAGATATGAGAATCCAGTTTTCTTTTATTAAGTCACATGATAAAGAATTATGAGAAAAATAAAACAATGAGAAAATGTAAAAACAATTCTACTATCCCTGTAATATTTTTATTTGCTTGGAAAATAGAACTATTTTTCATAAAGATTCTGTTATTTATGTGAACAGGTAATGGATTGATTATTCTTCTAAAATGAATTTATGAATATTTTTAAAAATTCTATTTTCACTTCTAGTATGGTAAATACATATCTACCTAGATGTAGATCTAGGACTGTGCTAGAACTGGTTTGCACAGGCTTGTGAGAGTTGATATCACGATCAAAGGATTTCGGAGTTCTTAAGACCAAAAAGTTTGGAAACCATGGCTCCATTGAACCCTTTAATACATTGCTACCTAAAATCAGTTTTGGGGAAAAAAATGTTTTAGTAAAAAAAAATCCGATTTCCAACTTTCATACCTCTTTAACAATGTTGTAAAAGTTATAGAGTACAAGCATGCACTGTTCCTGATTGCGCTTCAATTTCTTTATATGGGATTGATCAGATACTGGGGAAATTTGACAATTAAAACTGTGGCTCTTTCAATAAAAGTTTTAGGTCCTAAATTCTTGATAGAACAAAAAAAACTAAAAACCATAAAACTATTAAGATACCACTTTTTTTTTTTAAAGGGAGACTATCTTATTTAACATTTTCAAAGAATATAGAGATTGTATTTTGTTTGTTCCAATACAATGGTATGCTCTCAGTGCATTATGTTAGTTTGGCAGAGTGCTCCACTAGAAATTAGAGAACTGTAAGTCTTAGTTGTGGTCCCATTGCCTACTGGAAATTTGAACTATTTGATGTTTAGTAGTTAAATGCTCTTGTCCAATTTATATTCACTGGTTGAAAGGTAGGATAATTATATCAGTACTGTCCAAATTATAGAGCTATTTTAAATGTCAAATGAGAAGACTAACATTAAAATACTCTCTATATAGAACAGCTCTCAGCAAATATAAAATAAACAAGCATATATATAATAATATTATAGAAACATAATGGAATAATAGAACTTATATAAATGTACCTTTAAAGATCTATGAAAACAATACTATTCATAGCTGTTTATTACTACATGTAAGGACACTTTTTATTAACATAAAATTAATAGTATATTCAGCACGAAACACCTCTTTTTTCCTTTGTAAATAAAATATGAAATTCTGAATATTTCCTATTTTGGTTACAAAATACTAAAATGCGAGTGATTATACAGCTCTCTATCTGCAGGTATTAACAGAAAATAATTTATGGACATAAAATAGTTCATATGTAATTTATACATTTATAAACTTACTATAAAATAATTTTTTCATTACAAAAGTAGTCAAAGAGTTAAGATAAAATTGCAATCAAATTGTCCTATTGTACATTTTAATAACTAGTTTTTAAATATTCTATATTTAAATGGACATATAGACATAAGGTTTGAAATATTCTTTGAAACTAATTCAATTTTATTATCATAAACTAGCACAGTGGAAAATAGGGGAAGTGGAAAATTGTAGATTCAGGTAATATTTGTTGAATTCAGGAATGGATCTGGTTATACTAACATATTTTTAAAATGAATATTTTGAAGTATGGAAACTATATTTTTAGGATGCCAAATAAACACGCATTTTGAAATGGTAAGCTAAGGTTTACAACACTTTCCATAATAAACCTCATTTTTCATGGGATGACAGGGGAGGAAATTGAAATCTGCTGCTCATTTTATAGCTGAGCAAACTTCTAAGAGGTAAACTTATTCATGTATTTCATGTGATTCTCTTTATAAATAACTTCTTTGGGACTTACAGGATTTAGTAATTTGTATCAATGAATATACATCCTTTATGAAGTGATTTTATTTTATTGTGTTCCACTTAAATATTGCTTAACTTTAAACTCCGTTTTTCTTCTGTGTTTGTGTTATGGCTCATTCAGGTGATTTTTCTAGTCTTGGACAAATCATTAAAATGTCACCAAAATTATAGTTCCAAATATTTATTATTAAGCATCAAACACACAACTTTCCTTTGTTTCATAAACATATCACATTATGACAAACTATGTATTGATAATCTTTTTACCCTAGCCTTCTATCTTTTTTTTATTTTTATATGAGAACTAACTATTTTAATTTAAAATGTCTTGGAAGAGTGACTATCGGGTGGCTCCATAGGTTAAGTATCTGCCTTCAGCTCAGGTCATGTTCCCAGAGTCCTGAGATCAAGTCCTTCTTTGGGCTTCTTGTGCACCAGGAAGACTTCTTCTCCCTCTGCCTGCTGCTCCTTCTGCTTGTGCTTTCACTCTCTCTTTGACAAAAAAAAAATGTCTTGGGGAAAGAAGGAAAAAATGTTTTGGAATCCAAATGATATAGAATCCCATTATATAAGTCAAAGTAATTCCTTAGAAACAGTTTCAATATAACACAACTATATATACAAAATATATATTCATATACAGATATGAATATATACTAAAATCAAATTTATATTAAAATTATAAAAAATTATTTACTTGCTTACTTGTTTTTACTACCAATTTTCAAAAACAACTGTTTTCCTAAATCTGGTCTTTTATTTTTTTAAGATTTTTAAAAATTTATTTGGCAGAGAGAGAGACACACACCAAGAGTCAGAACATAAGCAGGGAGAGTGGGAGTGCTAAGTGAGAGTGCTAAGCAGGGGGCCCGACCTGGGGCTCCATCCCTGGAGCCTGGGATCATGGCTGGAGCTGAAGGCAGATGCTTAATGACTGAGCAACCCAGGCACCTCAAATCTAGTCTTTAATGTAATATTATAGCATTATTATCTTTTACTAGTGGTATTTATTTATTTATTTATTTATTTTTAAAGATTTCATTTATTTATTTGATAGAGAGAGACAGGGAGAGAGGGAACACAAGCAAGGGGAGTGGGAGAGGGAGAAGCAGACTCCCCAGTGAGCAAGGATCCTGATGTGGGGCTTGATCCCAAGACCCTGGGATCATGATCAGAGCTGAAGGCAGAGGCTTAATGACTGGGCCACCTGGGTACTCCACTTACTGGTGATATTTAAATTATTATTATTATTATTATTTTACATTAGGAAAATCACTGGTGAGACTAATACAAGTGAAGCACAACTTATTTGTCATACATGGTTTGCATTTCATGAGTCAAATTTTAATTTTCATTCTATTAATTGATTTATACTATCACAAGTAAATCTTATAGTAGTCGAAAACATTTACTTGAATCAGATTACAGCAGCATTTGTCTCCCAACATACTTGTTATTTTTATTACAGTTTTACAGTCATCATTATTTATACTACATTGATTGCAGCCTCTGTCCTGCCATATTATTGCTGTCAATTACTCCTACACTTCAGTTTACTAATTAGTCTATTCAACCCATTCATCTCTTTCTCACCATCCTGTCCAATTGCTATTTTGTGGAGTGCACATTAATGATCTGTATCCATTATAGATTGCACATCACAGTATTATTTTTTGTACTTGCTAATCTTGCTGCTGACTAAAGGACATAAACAAATTTATTAAAAATTATTGATCATCAATTTATCTAGTTTTTTTTAAAGATTTTATTTATTTATTGGACAGAGAGATCACAAGTAGGCAGAGAGGCAGGCAGAGAGAGAGGAGGAAGCAGGCTCCCCGCTGAGCAGAGAGCCCGATGCGGGGCTCGATCCCAGCACCCTGGGATCATGACCTGAGCTGAAGGCAGAGGCTTTAACCCACTGAGCCATCCAGGCCCCTTATCTAGTTTTTCTAACACAAATTTATCTGATAGTGTAAAATGCCTGTAATTCTTCATTTGAGTTTGTTTCATTATTTTTCAAGTGTTTGTTGGAAAGTAGAGTCCCTAATGGATTTGTGTCTGTGTGTGTACATATAGGTTCAGATCCAGACTCCTTTAGTTTCTAAGTTTATGATCTTGGACAAATTAACCAATAAACTACAGCCCCTCTTTCTAACTCAAGAATGCCACTTCTTTGAGTCTATTGAAGTGATATAATATGCTAAAGCTTTATACTATCCAGGTTGGCAAATTTCAAGTTCAAAATATGCTATTAATTATTTTTATAAGTAGTGAAAACAACACAAATTTTTTTTGTTCATATGGTAAAATATAATGCCTTTAGCTCTTGTTAAGTGATGTTAAAAGATTTTTTGATAAAACATCTAAGGAAAATTTATACCTTTTTTTTCTAAGTTAGATAACAGTACAAATCAAGTTAATAAGCTTAATCTTTATGTATTCATTAATTTATTAACTTCAAAAACAGTTATTGGATTTCTGCCATATGTCAGATATACTCTGTACTGTGAAGACAAAGACATCATTAGGGCCCTAAGAAGTCTGCTGGGAGGAGAACGTGGGTGGCTCATTCAGTTAAGTATCCAACTTTTGGTTTAGGCTTAGGTCCTGATCTCAGGGTTGTGAGATTGAGCCCTATGACCAACTACACACTCAGTGAGGATGCAGATATTTTGTTTTCCTTTTAGAAAATTCTGATTCAATTGCAAGGAATTATACTTTTTTTTTTAATGTGCATCATCTCTTTCGTTGGAGGCTAGTATTTATTAAGTTTACATTTCAGTTTGAAGGAACCCATGTTAAAATATAACTACCATTTGGTGTAACAGGTTAGCCTCTAATAATGTCCCAAAATTTTAATTATTTGAAATACTAGAGTTTTTACTAAAGTTAAAGTTTACTAGAGTTATTACAAAAACTTAAAAACCCAATAGCAAAGATTAATTAACACCCATGTACTCATCATTCATTTCAACAATTATCAACTCAAACCAAACTTTTGAATCTTACTTCATCTTCTTTTCTCTGTATATCTTTGAACAAATCTTAAATATAATTTCATTACATTTCAGCTTTTATCTGAAAATGACTTATTTATTGTAACATAACCATAATTCCATTATCATTTTTTAAAAAATAATAATTTCATTGGTGCCTGGGTGGCTTAGTTGGTTAAGCAACTGTGTTAGGTTCGGGTCATGATCCTGGAGTCCTGGGATTGAGTCCCACATTAGGCTCCCTGCTCAGCAGGGAGTCTGCCTCTCCCTCTGACCCTCTCCTTTCTCATGCTCTCTCACTCACGTAAATAAATAAAATCTTTTTAAAAATTAAAAAAAAAATTATTATTATTAAATTGTATTAAACATTCTAAATATTGGTCAATGTTACATTGGTGATTTTTTTAAATCATAACCCAAATAAGATTTGTATATTACAATTGGTTGGTAAATATTTTCAAATTCCCCTAAATTTATGTCTCCATCTCTTTCTCTCTCTTTCTCTCTTTTTTTTTTGACTCTTTGTTATTTATTTATTGATGAAGCTTAGTTTTTTGGTTTTTTGTTTTTTTTTTCCTATGGAATTTGTCAAAGTCTGGATTTGGAAATTGTATCCCCATGGTGCAGTTCTCTTGTTCTGTTTTCATTTTATTTCTTGTAAACTAGCAGTTGAAGGCAGAAAACTAATTAAGATTAGATTCCTTCTTAGAGAAAAAAGAGGTAAAACTACTTCATAGGTGTTGATTTCTTCCATCAGGAAGCAAATTATCATTTTGATATCTCTATTGTGATGTCAGCAGTCCTTTATGTTCATTGGCTGGATCCATTAATTCATTTCAGGTTACAAAATAGTGGCATTCAAATTATATTATTGCTTCTTAATTTATTAGCTAAGATTATTCTATACAGAAAAAACTTCCTCTCATTAAATATTTGCATATCCGGTTATACAGATTTTATAGGAAACACAGGATATATGTTTGATTGTTTTCCTTTATTTACTTTTTCTTAAAAAGTTTGTTCACTTGCATATTTTTAAATTATTAAAATAGATTTTAATTCTTTAAAGATTTATTTATTTTGAGAGAGAGAGAGAGAGAGTATGAATGGGGGAAGAGACAGAGGGAGAGAATCTTCCAGCAGACTTCCTCCCTGAGTGTGGCGCTCCATCCCACTACCCATGATGAGGTCATGCCCCAAACTAAAACCTAGAGTCAGATGCTTAACTGGTTGAGCCACCCAGGCATTCCTAGATTTTAATTTTTAAAAAAAATACCATTTTGAACTCACTTATGCAGATTTGCTATATTTTACTAGACTTCAGTGACTTCAGTTATGATCCCTATTTATGTCCCTGACAGGTATAGTTCTTGGGATGCAGATATTTAGATGGGGTTTGAGATGCAAATTGTTCTTTAGGAAGCAACACTTCTGAAAGAAAGTGGGAGAAAGTTTAGGTGGAAGGAGAAGTAATCTGCAATGTAGGCACATCAAAACTTGCTCAATGCAATTGGAAATTTTGAAGCAATTATTGCCTGGCAGAGTTGTCCCACATCATGGCAAACAGGTTGAGCTTGTGTATCCTCATCTCATGCTGACACATTATGCATGCTGCTCTAGGAAAGCATGATGTGACCTTGGACAAGGCATATCTATGCTGCTAAGGAAAACTCTAAAAGAGCTGACTGCTAGAGACTGTTAACTATACTGCTTGAAGTTGGGCAGCAAGTCCTTCCTTGAAGGAAGATATAGACAGTCAACCCATAATGTATATTTATTATTGAACCACTATCTCTAAATTTAAATTCTTTGCTAATTGTTTTTTTGAGGAATTGGAGGGAAAAAAATTTTGTTTCCTTAAATCCAGATTATCTCAGAAAGAGTTCCAGTAATAAAAAATTAACAAGAGGATGCATTAAAGATCTAGGGACAGAAATATCCTTTGGTAAGTATATTTTATAATTCCTTTGTTTCTCTATTTCTCTATTACTATATATATAGATCTAAATATACAGAGAGATATAGATACTCTATATTTCTACTACTATGGTAAGGAATTTTAACTGTTTAATTTCACAGATAACATACCCCCTATATTCTTTTTACTAGGGGCTACTATAATTTCTCTTTATCCGAAATTTCAGAAGTATGGTACACATATATTGAAGGACTTTGTTATACTATTTATCTCTTTGGAACATGCATTTGTCCTGTTACCTTTTATATGAATGTCTATACCTTAAATATTCTTTTTTTATTATTATTTTTAAGTAATCTCTCCACCCAGTGTGGGGGTTGGACTCACAACCCTTAGATCAAGAGTCACATGATACACCAACTGAGCAAGCCAGGTGCCCCTGTACTTTATAGATTTCTAAGAAGTACTATTTCCTGGACAGTCACAACCACACATCCCTGAAATCCAATCATGTAACATTGCACAGTGCCATAAAAGTTGGTCTCAATGTTTTCCATACTAGTTACCTTAAAAGTCAGCAAAACAGAGGATACAAAAGATACCACAGTTCAGTTAAATTAAGGATAACCATCAAACATATATCCAATGTACTCCCATAGTTTACTGTACTTTTCTGACTTTGTATATTTGTATAAATAAAAGCCAATGGTGGTATCAAATTTTTATGGAAGGATAACAACATATAACAATATGCTTCAGTTCTACAACATAATGATTCAATATTTGTGTATATTGCAGAATGATCACCACAATAAATCTAGTAAATATTCATACGACACATCAACTGTGGTATTTATTTTTTACATTTTTTCTATACTATTATTCACTCACAAAAATTATACATATACACATATGTGCAAACATACACAGACACTATCACATACATAAACACTCCTTTTAACACTTCAGATACTGTGGAACAGTATCAGAAACCATAATAGATACACTATCAGATCAGATACTATGAAACTATTAACACTAAAACATTTACAAAGAAAAAAAAAAAAAACTAAGCTAAACTAAAACATTTCTTAGATTCCTCTGCTCCTGGAGCACTGAAGAACAATTAAATTGTGGTAATTAGCTATACTTTAAGGAGATTTGGGGGACAAAAGACTGCTTTGGCTTTTTCCAATCCTACTGACATCCATAGCCCCTTTCTTTTTTCCCCTGAAAGAATATTTTAATGTTATGGCGTCACTTCTATAAAGATCAAGATGATATTGTGGTAGTTTTAGTACATTTCTATACCCTAGATTTTTCTTGAAGTCATCAATGCTCAGGGTAGACTTCTGTTTTCCTGGCTTCCTCACTGTGTGGTATGATTGGGAGTCAAAACTCAGCCCAAAGTCTACTCCTTAAAGCTTCTAAATCTCACTTGCTAAAGTAGCTAAAATGATTTGTAACTTCCACAACTGATGAGCAAATTGTTGTAAAGAAAATAAATAAACAAACTTCTAAGAACACAGTGCATATTATATTACAGAACACACCTATTATATAGAAACCAAGGCACTAAAAAGTACAGTATTAGAAAACTAATTACAGACATTGGTTATCAAGGATTTTAAAGTTTTCTAAACTTCTCTCCTTGAGCTCTACCCTCCATTTGAATGTGTTCCCTTTCTAGTTCTGATTTTTATTCTTCTAGTTTTATATCAAGTTTTATATTTTCGTAGATGTATTATTTATTTATTTTTTGCTGAAACTTTTTTTTTTTATTTTAATTCCAGTATAGTTAAACACAGTGTTACATTAGTTTCAGGTGTTAATAGTGATGGTGATCCAACAGTTCCATACATCCCCCAGTGCTCATTCAACAAGTGCATTCCTGGGGCGCCTGGGTGGCTCAGTGGGTTAAGCTGCTGCCTTCGGCTCAGGTCATGATCTCAGGGTCCTGGGATCGAGTCCTGAATCAGGATCTCCACTCAGCGGGGAGCCTGCTTCCTCCTCTCTCTCTCTCTGCCTGCCTCTCTGCCTACTTGTGATCTCTCTGTCAAATAAATAAATAAAATCTTAAAAAAAAAAACAAAAAACAAAAAAAATAAGTGCATTCCTCAATCTCCATCACTGATTTCGCCCATCCCTTCACCCACCTCTCCTCTGGTAACTGTCAGTTTGTCCTCTAAAGTTAAGAGTCTGATTCTTGGTTTGCCTCTGTCCCTCTTTCTTTTCCCTTGTACTTGATTGTTTTGTTTCTTGAATTCCACATGAGTGAAATCATATGGTATTTGTCTTTCTCTGACTTATTTCACTTAGCATTATACTCTCCAGCTCCATCTATATTGTTGCAAATGGCAACATTTCATTCTTTTTTATGGCTGAATAATATTCCCCTGTGTGTGTGTGTGTGTGTGTGTGTGTGTGTGTGTGTTTCCTTTATATATGACACTTAGGCTACTTCCATAATTTAGCTATTGTAGATAATGTTCCTATAAACATTGAGGGAGATGTATTCCTTTGAATTAGTGTTTTTGTATTTGGAGGTAGATACCCCATAGTGTGATTACTGGATTGTAAGGTAGTTCTATTTTTAACTTCTTGAGGAAACTTCATACTGTATCCCACAGTGGCTGCACTAGTTTCCCTTCTCACCAACAGTGCATGAGAGTTCCTTTTCCTTCACATCCTTGCCAACATCTTTTTTTTGTTGTGTTGCTGATTTTAGCCATTCTGACAGGCGTGAGGTAATATCTCATTGTGGTTTTGATTTGCATTTCCCTGATGATGAATGATGTTGAGATTCTTTTCATATGTCTGTTGGCCATCTGTATGTCTTTGCAGAAATATCTGTTCATGTCTTCTGCCCATTTTTAAATAGGATTATTTGTTTTTTGGGTGTTGACTTGCATCGGATCTTCATATATTTTGGATACTAAGCCTTTATCAGATATACCATTTGCAAATATCTTCTCCCATTTGACATGTTGCCTTTCAGTTTTGTTGATTGTTTCCTTTGCTGTGCAGAAGCTTTTTATTTTGATGTAGTCTCAATACTTAATTTTTGAAGTTATTTCCCTTGCCATATGGCTGATGTCAGAGACATTACTGCCTGTGCTCTTTTCTAGGATTTTTAAAGGTTTTAGGTCTCACATTTAGGTATTTAATCCAGCTTGAGTTTATTTTCTGTGTATGGTATAATAGAAAATTTCAAAAGACCAATTACCAACAAGGAGATTGAATTAAAAACTCCAAACAAAAGTCCAGAACCAAATGGCTTCACAGGATAATTGTACCAAATATTTCAAGAAGCTAGTAACTATTCTATTCAAACTTTTACAAAAAATAGAAGAGGGAGAAAAATTTCTTGATTCACTCTGCAAGGCAAGTATCACCTTGACAGGGAAACCAGGTAAGGTCACCACAAAACAAACAAACAGAAAGAACTACAACCCAATATTCCAAATGAACATAGTTGCAAAAATCCTCAACAAAAGACTTGCAAGCTGAATTCAACAATACATTTAAAAAATCATTCACCACAATCATGTGGGATTTATTCCTAAGATCCAGGTATAGTTCAGTATTCTCAAATCAATCGATGTGATATATCACATCAATAAGAGAGAGAATAAAATCCATCTGACAAAGTACAACATCCATTCATAGATAAAGGCCCTCAACAAAGTAGGTGTTTTGGTTTTTTTTTCTTAATTTTTGCTAGTGATAGTCCAATTTTTAAAATTTAGTCATAGGAAATTTTTGTGTTAAACCTTAAATTCTCAAAGGCATGGAGGTATATAACCATTTAGTTAGTTTTGTGCCATTAAAGTTATACAAAATCAACCAAAATATTTCCAAATTAATACACAAAATTAGGCAAAGAATATGTAAATACTATAGTTTTGAAACCACTCCAAAAACGTCCATAGTATATAGAGAAAACTGCCATCCCTTCTATTTATTCTACTCTTTCTCCATTACCTATATGATTCATCTACTAAGCCCCATTAACGCATCTTATAGATAAGGAAGGGAAGTCCCTAATGGACAAGGGCAGGAATGAAAGTGGATTGCTGCTGAAGTGAGAAAGAAAGAAAGAAAAAGAAAGAAAGAAAGAAAGAAAAAGAAAGAAAGAAAGAAAGAAAGAAAGACACACAATAGATATGAAATCACATAAAGGAAAGGAAATGATAGTGTTAATGTGCTATATCCCAAGGAGGATTTTTAACTCAACTTTAAGGATCTGAGGACTAGAAAGAGAAATGAAATAGACACACACATTTTGATACCATGCAAGGGACTTTTGGCACTTCAGTCATGAGAAATAGTACCTTTCAAAAAAGATATCTACAATTTAGTATGGAAAATAGTATTTGACATACTATTTGAACACTTGCAGAGTTAAATGGGTTATATAGAGTATGAACACAGATATTCTGAAAATGATAAAAGAAATAAATACAAATATTAAAGAGAAATGTATGGTGTCTGTCATGGCTTCATTTTTTTCCTTTTGTCTGGGCATTTATCCATCTATTTCTCTTTGTTATCAGACTATCATTATATAATGTAGTGGTAAAATGCTTTTCTACTTCTTTTTTTTAATTTTTCCTTTTTTTTTTTCCCCTCAGAGATTTGAAATTATCCTTTACTAAAATAAACTAACTTGGATTAAGGAATATTTCTGAACTTTAAAAAATTTCTTTAGTTGAAACAAACAAACAAAAATGCTGATTTCTCTTTTTCTTCTTATACTCTTCACTCTCATTTTTTTTCACCCCTTAGGAATGTGGGGAAACAATAACAACAAAACAAAAACTTTCCTTCCTTTTGAAAGACAGTTTGGCTCTCCTTCCCATTGAGCTCTGGGAGGAAAGCTCAGTCTCCTCCCAATCCCCACCTACAACATGACTTTCTTCTCACTACATTTGAATACAGAAACCTGTAAAACACAGAGTCTTCTTTTGCCAACCACATGCATTAATTTTTATATCCTTTGATTGAAAGGACTTAATGGAAAGATAAACTTCCATGAATTGACTAATATTTTAAATGATCTAACACACCTTACATATAACAGCATTAGCATGTACCTAAAAACAAAGCAAAAGAAACTTTGCTTTGATACATGATCATCAACCATCTAGCATTCACTATATAGAACCACAGAAGATTTCTGACAAAGGAATATTTTAGATCTATTTTCTAAGTAAGAATGGAGGAAAATAAATGCATAATTATTGCACTGGGCCATTTTTACTACTTACTGCATTTACTGTTTTGGTAGCTGTTTTTAATTACTAATTTTCTAAACTTCACTAAATGATAAGCTAAACAACAATGTCAGATTTAGAGAATATCCAGCTTCCCTTGTAATCCTCAGTGGAATTTAATATATGGCTGTATGTGTCCTAAAACTGGTTGCTCTAAACTAAAAATGTCAGGGAAGCTCTGGTTTTTGGAATGTTGGAAGCCAATGGGACAAAGAGTGGCATTTGCTAACACAAAAGAGAGCATAAACAAAGTTCAGTGACTGCTAAACAGTAGGATACTTCTCTCTCTAAAGGAATGGCAAAGAGGCACACAAAACCTCTTCTCCACAAGAGAATAGCACACGTCAGGGGCAGAAAGATGGAATCCCTGAGCCACATGGGCAAAGCACCAAAGAGTAGAAATCATTATGGATACAGTAAACTTATGTCCAACATATCTGCCAAAACAATAAAGGAATGACAATAATTATGCTTCAGATTTAGATAGATTTCTGTATTCATAAATTGAGAATAAGAGTTGCATAGACTAAAAAATGTCTTCAATAGATATGAAATCACAGATTCAAAAAGCAATCCAGTGAGTCCTTTCTATTGCAGCCTGCCTGAAACTTGGAAGAATATGGGGATTATCAGGGAGACATAAGGAGGTAAGAATAAGTTTAGAATCACTCTATTCCCTCTTAAAAATTCCTTAGGCAAGGTTATCTGCTTTTGTCCAGTAAAATCTGGAAGAAAATAGCTTATAGTATTTATAGTGTTATACATACATATGTATTTGTTCCATATACATGGAACAATTTTATATATTTTCAATTAATACAATATTGATTTAATAACAACATTTTATATTTACATCCCATTTTGGAAAAGTAAATGTACTTAATTTAATTCAAATATGACTCATGGTCACCTAAAAAAAACTTTTCATAAGATGGTTCCTTACAAGAATTATTACTATCTGAGTATACTAATATATACTTTGATAAAAAACATAGCAGAAGGCATTGGGTCAAATATAGTTTGTAACATGGGTTTAATGAGTCAGTGGCTGAATGAATGAAAAAAAAAGACGAGAAAACATAATTTGGCACAATAAAAAAATCATTGCATTGATTTCATTTATTCTTTGAGGAATATTTGAATTCACAGTTATTAACCTTAAAAAAATCACCCTCAATATTTCTTCCAAGGTAAAATGAACATTTTAATAATAAATGTAAAAGTCATAATTGTTCAAAGGAAACTCTGGCTTAAAAAAAATACTGTTAAAGAGAAGTACTTGGGATGCCTGAGTGGCTCGGTTGGTTAAGGGTCTGCCTTCTACTCGGGTCATGATCCCAGGATCCTGGGATGGAGTCCTGAGTCGGGCTTCTTGCTCAGCAGGGAGCCTGTTTCTCCCTCTCTCTGCCTCTCTCTTGCTTGTGCTTGTTCTCTTTCTTTCTCTCTCTCTGACAAATAAATGGATAAAGTCTTTAAAAAAACAATAAAAAGTTTCTTACCTTTAAAAAAAAAAGAAGACGAAGAAGAAGAAATACTTGTGGTCGCCTGGGTGACTCGGTCACTTAGGCCTCCAACTCTTCTTTTTGGCTCACGTCATGATCTCAGGGTCATGGGATCAAGTCCCATGTCAGGCTCTACAGTATTCAGAATGGAGCCTGCTTGTCCCTCTCTTTCTGTTCCTTCTCCTTTCTTTCTCAAATAAATAAAAAAAAAAATATTTAAACAAAAAAGATGCATTTAGGCCATGTCTCTATGTTAGATGATTTTGTAGAAACACTTATTTTGCATATATAAAAGATACCATTGGATATTCATCCTTTCAAATGGAGGTGTAATAGTCTATTGTATATATGGACCACATCTTCTTAAACCATTCATCTGTTGAAGGGCATCTTGGTTCTTTCCAGTTTGGCAATTGTGGCCATTGTTGCTATGAACATTGGGGTACATATGACCCTTCTTTTCACTACATTTGTATCTTTGGGGTAAATACCCAGTAGTGTAATGGCACGGTCAAAGGGTAACTCTATTTTCAATTTCTTAAGGAATCTCCACACTATTTTCCAAAGTGGTTGCACCAACTTGCATTCCCACTAACAGTGTAAGAGAGTTCCCCTTTCTCCACATCGTGTCCAACACTTTTTGTTTGCTATCTATGAATACCCAACTTTTGTATCAACATGGACAAGCCTGGAGGAGATTATGCTGAGTGAAATAAGTCAAGCAGAGAGAATCAATTATCTTATGGTTTCACTTACTTGTGGAGCATAAGAAATAACATGGAGGATATTAGGAGTAGGAAAGGAAAAGTAAATTGGGGTAAATTGGAGGGGGAGACAAAGTATGAGAGACTGTGGACTCAGAAACAAACGGTTTTGGAGGGGAGGGGAATAGGGAGATAGGTGAGTCTGGTGGTGGGTATTAAGGAGGGCACATATTGCATGGAGCACTGGGTGTGGTACATAAGCAATGAATCTTAGAACACTGAAAAAATAAAATAAAAATACAATTGGAGACAGAAATTTCTACCTCTTTTTTTCCTTAACATACCGATTAATAATTTTTTTGGTCTGTAATTGAACCATTTGTTAAAAATATAAACATCCTATATCTTCTATTTTTCAACAATAAATGATTGATTTTTAAGTGGATGGAAATTTGCTACTAAATTATATCATAACTTTTCCATTATTGGTAGATATTATTGAAAGATAATTGTAAATGTCTATTATGACATTTATAGCAAACAGGCCATTTCTTTCATATGGCCTTTATATTGTTCTCAACCATGACATCTATTGAAACCATGTACTTAAACCAACTCAATAGACATTATTTTTCTTACTATAATTATTACTTATTATAATTATTACTATAATTTTCTTACTATAATTATTATTCCAACTACAGATATTTTCTAATATAAGCAAATTGGATTATTCCAACTACAAAGATTTTCTAATATAAGCAAAGACAGGAATCTTGAATTATAAAATAAGAAAGTACATTTACTATTTATAATATTCTCTTCATTTAGTTTTTAGGCATGTTGTACAATGTGTATAATGTTTGTGTACGTATTATAGAATTATATAAATAAACATATATTTGGATTCATGCTAGAAAATGAATTTATTGATGGGGTAAGTAACCAAAAACTTTGGTGATTACAGGACTAATATGTAACCTAAGTCTTTTTAGGAGTCAAATTTATGTAAGTTGTGTGTTAATTCCTATACAGTGAAAAAGTGGGATGTTTTCAACAACCAAATATCCTAAGTACCTTTGATAAACTAATTAAGGAAACAGAATAGGAGGTCAAATAAAATGCTTCAAGGACACTGTGTTAGCCAGCCTGAAGCAATGGGATATCAGGGCAGACAGCTGGGAAACAATGGTAGCTGACAGTACCAGCTGGCATTTAACAACCGGGAAAAGAATGGTTTATACATTCTAAGGAGCAAACAAACTGAAAGTATTAACATGGAGAGCAAATGAAAGGCATGTAGGTAAGGCCTGGCCTTTGATGCAGTCTCCCTGAGTAGGGAAAGATCAAAAATTACATAGATTCAGTTTTTGGTCTTTAAACTCAGTTTAAATAAGAAACCTGTAACGTATACTAATAGTTTTAATTTAACTTGCAGTAAGAGAAGAGTTTTCAATAGCTTCTTAGAAATATTGTCTAATAGCAGTAAAAATACAAATTAAATAAAACATTCCTTTGTTCCCTTTATATAAAAATACAGATTATTTCCTATAGTAGCAAATTCAATATTGTTTTATAGAAATCCATTTTGATTTAAAAAAATCAGTAGCGGGGGCTCCTGGGTGGCTCAGTTGGTTAAGCCGCTGCCTTCGACTCAGGTCATGGTCTCAGAGTCCTGGGATCGAGCCCCGCATCGGGCTCTCTGCTCAGCAGGGAACCTGCTTCCTCCTCTCTCTCTGCCTGCCTCTCTGCCTACTTGTGATCTCTATCTGTCAAATAAATAAATAAATCTTTAAAAAAATAAAATCAGTAACTATCAAATAGTTTCAACAACTATTTGTCATCTCTTTTATCTGATGGTGCATAGTTTGTGGAGAAAATACTTGAGGTGTTCTCAGTCCCAGGTATGGATTATCTAAAAAGAAACATGATTTTATTACAATATGAAATAATAGAGATAATGCTAAATGCTAAACTTTCTAATCTCAATAGATTTCAAAAAGAAGGTTTATGTATTGTGCAGGCAAGAGTCCGGTGTGGGTATTCCTTGTTGGATGGTTCTCCTCCAGGTTGTTAAAAATATAAACATCCTATATCTTCTATATGGGAACACAGATTGCTGCCATTTGGGGTTTACAATATTCGACACATATCTCCAAATATTACTCAGGGAAGAGTAATCTAATCCATTAAGTCAGAAAGAAGTGAAAAAACAAATGGAGAAATGTGTTTGAGAATGTTTCTGGGATAGTCTTGAAATGGAGTTCACTCTTTCTAGCCACACTTCTCCAGCTAGAAATCAACAATTTTATCATATCTAACTTAAGGTAACTGGAACATGTCTACATTATGCACAGGCAAAAAAAGCCCAAAACAAAACAAAACAAAACAAAACAAAACTTGTCTCCCATTTAGCTCTCTATTCTTCATATTTTTAGAATTTCTTATTTCAAACAGATTTATTTTCCTATAATTTATTACATATTTTGATTCTTACTAAATAGATAAATTAGTGGTAAGGACTGAAGATCCTGGGTTTTCTTATCCAGTAAGTCTTAATTTAATTTTTAATATTTGAATTGATGTGTTCTGCTATTTTAACCACAGACTTAATTGTTTTTACTCCATGAACTTCTTTGTTTTTGCAAACTTGTAAAATATATCTTAATCATCTTAAAATTTGTATTTCTTACATAACTTTTTATATTGAAACAATACATATGGTCTTGGATTTTTACAAACCTAAAAAGTTCTCGTATTAGTCTACTTGAACTGGTTATCAAAATACCACAGACCAAGGTTTACACAACAGAAATTTATCTTGTCAGTAATGGAGGATAGACATCTATGACCAAGTTTCTAGCCAATTCAGTTTCTGATGATAGTTCTCTTGCTGGCTTTAGATGGCTTCTTTCTTCCTGTGTCCTCACATGACCTTTCCTATGTAAATAAAAAGCATTAAAAGAGAGGGAGAAAGAGAGGGTTGGGGGCATTCTGGTGTCTCTTCTTATAAAGACACTGGTCCTAATGGATAAAGGCCCTCCTTCATTTAACTTTAATTACTTCCCTGTTCCAAATGCCAGTCCCACTCACTGGGAGCTAGGGCTTCAACACATGAATTTGGGGAAACAATCAATCATTCCATAACAGTCCTAAATTCATATAAAGTAAACTTCTAAAATACCTACATATATTCTTATTTTTCTTAAAATGAACTTAAATGGGAAACCATTTTATATATCATAGTGTGAATTACTGGATGTCTTAAAATGAGCAAAACACATTCTGGTCTTGATAACTTTATAAGGTTTACCTTAACTATTGGAATTATTTTATTACATCTTAATAATTTTCTATATTTAAAAATGTGTAAAAATGTATAAATTACTTCCTCATTTCTCTAGAATCACCAATGCACTATTTCTAGTGAAAAAGGAATTATTGTTGTTTTATTTTCAAATTTCTTTTAAAATGTACATTTCCTTTTCTGCTTTTGGAAAAATAAAGTGCTTGAAAAGAATAGGCAAATATTATATTCATTGATTTTTGTACTATAGTCACCACACCTTGCTTAATCTTTTAGAAGATGTATTATCTCATTTTAAAATTGGTGTTTTGCTTACATGGTCTCTGATGCACTACCAACTCTTAAAGTACTGGTTAAGGGCAGGACTTTTTGTACCATAGTACCATATCCCACCAATACTAAAATTAAAATAAATAATTTATCAGAGAAATACTTTAAGAAGGTATGTATAATGATGATAAGGAAACTTGTTAAAATACTTCAATTTAATATTAAGTCTCTAATTAAGCTTCTGAAGGTTTCGAGTTTCATGCTAATTCATTGGCCAGTATCTTTTTCTGCAAGCAGGAGATGCATGTCTTCCAAACAGGTTAGAGACAGAGCTAATAGAAGAGACAGGACATGGTTGCATGTTATTATCCAAGGAGTACTTTCTCAAAACATTCTGATAGACCATGTCCACGACAGAAATTCACCTTTTGTTTTTCCTCAAAAAATTAGAGTAAGGGTTTTTCTTTTTTTCTCACCAGTAGTCCCCTTTCCTCCAAAAGTAACAATTACCTAATTCTTTATGGAAATAAAATTGGGGTACCTGAGTGGCTTGGCTGGTTAAGTCTCTCATTCTTGATTCTGGCTCAGTTCATGATTTCAGGGTCCTGAGATGGAGCCTTGCATCAGGCTGCATCAGTCTGCTTGGGATCCTTTCGCTCTCCCTCTGCCCTGCATCCCCTCTAAAATAAATAAATAAATAAACAAATAAATAAATAAATAATTCTTTAAAAAAATAAAGAAAAGAAATAAAACTAATACCTGCAATTTGTATAAAATTACCTTTCTCGTGTAAATGGTAAACTCCAAGGTAAGAAAATCATCAGAGCTTATAGGTAAATGAAACTTTGATGTAAAATATTAGTTAAACTAAATCACAGTAAAACTATTGATGATTAACAGAAATATACTGTATAAGTTAAATTATTTAGTTTTCCAGTCTGAATTAAAAAAAAATAAAAGCGAAGAAACTTTAAAATAATTTCTTTGTGAAGTAATACCTGGTTTAGTTGGAATCATTTAACCACTAAACCAAAGCTTTGAACAATTAAAAGACTTTTCCCATGAGTAGTCTGAACAATGACCCTAACTCTTTCTTCCATGTGACTGTGAGAGGGAAAAAAAAAAAAAAAAAAAAGAATAAAGAGAAGAAAAGAAAAGATAAAAAAGAACAAAAGGTTTTATATTGTGATGGATATTTCCTGTTGCCAAATTGGCTGCCTGGGGAAATAGATGGGAGTATATTGCTTTTAACTAGAATGGATTTCTGTCTATTTTTAGGTGATTTTAGGTTAATGAGAGCTTGTTCTCTACAGCAGTAACCATACAAGCTTTTGAGGTAAATGTGATGGTCGCCTGTGAGCATTTAAGCAGTTTTACCAACTGATCATTGAGGGGTTTAGCAGCTTTTGTTGGGTTTGTTGTGATTGTTATGGATAGTGATATAGAGACTTTTGAATTTTTAGAAAACTATTAATAAATCAGGATCCACATTACAGTGTTTGTGTGTGTTAATTATGTCTTCAGGGATATAAAAGCACCAGAGAAATTTAACTATGTGGTTGAAGACAGAACTCTGCTCTTAGATCTTTATCCAGGACTATGCTGCTATATTCTGATCTTTAGAAAGGAGAAAGAAAAATACATATGGTAAATTAAAAAATGGTTATTTCTGTTCTATAGAATATCCTATAACCTGTACATATCTATTATACTAAGGAGTAATCTTTGGTATGTCAACAGGCATATGTCAAAAATAGAATACTCGAATAAATAAGTTACCTGATAATTTTGTATATAACAATATGAATTCTGCGTCCTAAATCTAACTTTTTTTACATAATTTCACTATCTAATTAAAAAGGAAATGATGATGGTGCTATCTGTACCACATCCAAAGATGTAATTTTTCCCCTACAAAGCCTTAATTAGCTGTCCTACACATTTACCTACATAGACTGTCCCTTTAGACAGAATAACATTGGATTTTTAAAATGTCGGTTAGCATCAGGTTATGAACGGTGGTTGATTTAAGCCAACTGAAGCCTTTATTTTCAAATATAATCAATAAGACTGAATCAGAAACAAAGGGTCATTTTAATAATATAGTAAGTATAATGATATATAAAATTAGAAAGGAGTTCCATTTAATCCTAAAAAAGTAACTAATCACATGAATTTAGATAAGTCTTTTAACATTTTAAATGATATTTAAAATGCTTAAAATTCTGTTATCTATTTTTTTATTGATTGTTGCCATTACTGCTTTTATTATCATGATCTTTTATCATCATCTTCATCATCATGGTCACTATCAAATATTTTACTGTGCTCTTTCTGTGAAATTAGAAAAGAGACAGGTTCTTTGTGTATGGTAAGTCATGAATTGTTCCAACCACCTTTCAAATGTGTTAATGATATTGGTGCAATACTAATACTACTTGGAGTTCTAAAGAAAGGCAACATGTCAAAATTAAATTTAGGGTTTTTGTTTCTTTATGAGATTTTATCTCTGTCAGTGCCTTCAGCAGTCTCCTTATTCCTTTTGACTTTCCTATGCCACAGCTTACTTTGTAAAATTTTGACCACATATCTTATCTGACTAAATTGTCCACAGAAAAACTTTAAGGTCCAGGGGCACCTGGGTAGCTCAGTTGGGTAAGTGTCTGACTCTCTATTTCAAGATCTCAGAGTTATGAGATCCAGCCCACCTTGGGCTTGGAGCCTGCTTAAGATTCTCTCTCTCCCTCTCCCCTTCTCTACCCTGCTTGCTTGCTCTCTCTCTCTCAAATAAATAAATACATATTCCAAAAAAAAGGTAAAGCTTTAAGGTCTAGTTTTTAGTCTTTCATTACTTCTCTAGTTGTTGTGTAATCTTGGGCAAATAATTAATATTGCCAAGCTTTGGTTTCCTCATTATTAAAATGCTATCTGCTCTGTACCACTCATAGCAGCCACGGTTCCTTCTCTTGCTTCCCATTGGAGAGACTGGATTGCTAGGATGAAATTGAAGGAACTGTGAGGATATCTTTGCCTTCAGTTTTACTCTTATACCTTCTCAAGAATTTTAGCTTTCTCCTTATCTAGCTAATGCTGTATGTCAACCTCATTTTGATGTTTAAGCATGAAAAAAAAAATCCCTAAAATTCAAAAACAATATAAATTCTTTATTGACTAGGTGCCTTACAGAGGATGCAACTATGATTGCTTCTTGGTTGTACTAATGAAGTGAGTAGTGAGTGAAATGATGCATATAAAATATATATATAGAAATTGTAAATTTTAAAAAATTATAAATTAAAATGACTAGTGAAGGACAGAATGTATATATTAATAAAGTCATTATGTATGATTTATTGATAAATTAATCTTTAATATTTATTATACATTATCTATGTTATTTATTGATAACTTGGAGGATGTAGATTCCTTAGCTGAGCTTAGATACGATACATTAAAGTTTGTTTGTTTTTTTTAAATTTGTGTCCAAATTCCAGTTAGTTAGCATACAGTGTAATACTGGTTTCTAGTGTACAATACAGTGATTCAACACTTCCATGCAACACCCAGTGTTCATCCTAACAATTGCACTCCTTAATCCCCTCACCTATTTATTGTTTTGAAGATTTTTTTTTATTTATTGAGATTTGCTGCATGTTTGTTGAGTTCTTAGAAAACACAAGTTCTCAGCAAATGCAAGGCTGCGGAGGGAGGATCAGTTGATCAATGATGCAGGTTATAAAGTATCCATTTAGTTAAAAAAAAAAAACAGTCATGCGAAGCTTATACTGAGAAAGAGCTTTCTAACTGCAGAAGTTATTTTATTTCACTGTAAAGTAGTAAAATCACATTTGCTTTACAAAAAGAATTTATTTATTTGAGAGAGAGAAAGAGAGAGAGAATGAGTGAGCAGGGGGAGGAGTAGAGGGAGAAAGACAAGCAGACCCCATGCAGAGTGTAGAGCCTGATTTGGGCTCCATTTCATGACCCCAAGATCATGACCTAAGCTGAAATCAAGAGTTGGACCCTTAACCAACTGAACCACCCAGACATCCTCCACCCCCGCCCCATTTCAAGTCTGCTTCCTCTCTGGTAACCATTAGTTTGTTTTCTATAGTTAAGAGTCTATTTCTGGGTTTGCCTTTGTCTCCTTCTTTTTTTTTTCTTTGATCATTTATTTTGTTTCTTAAATTGTATCAGATAAGTGAAATCATATGGTATTTGTCTTTCTCTGACTGATTTATGTCACTTAGCATAATACTCTCTAGCTCCATCCATGTCATTGCAACTGGCAAGATTTAATTCTTTTTGATAACTGAGTAGTAATATTCCATCTTCTTTATCTATTTATCCATCAATGGGCACCTGCATTGTTTCCATAATTTGGGTATTGCAGATAGCACTATAAACACTGTGGTGCATGTATGCATTTAAATAAGTATTTTTGTATTTTTGGGTTAAGTACCTAGTAGTGCAATTTCTGGATGGCAGGATGGTTCTATTATTAACTTTTTGAGGAAACTCCACACTGTTTTCTACAGTGGCTGCACGGGTTTGCATTTTCACCAACAGTGCAAGAGGGTTCCCCTTTCTCCACATGCTTACAAACAGCTGTTGTTTCTTGTGTTACTAATTTTGGTCATTCTAACCTTAAAGTTTTGATCAGTTTGATTCCATTTGGGTAAATTTTGCAAGTTGACTAAAATTATAAATTTATTTAATATTAGAAGTAATATGAACATTTAAGGGTGTCTGGATGGCTCAGTCAGTTAAGGATACTGCTCTTGATTTCAGCTCAGCTCATGATCTTAGGGTCATAAGATGGAGCCCCCGGCAGGCTCCATGTTCAGCAGGGAATCTGCTTGAGGTTCTGTCTCCCTTTTCCTCTGCCCATTCCCCCACTTTCACATGCTCTCTTTCTCTCTAAAATAAATAAATCTTTGAATAAGTAGTAATATAAGTATTTTGAGAAACTACTTCAAGAACATAATGGAGAAAAAGAAAAGAAAAAGACCATAATGTACATGAGTCAAAAATCCAGATATTTAGAGAAGTCTGGAAAATTCAAGTAAAAGCATGGTAGGGGTTTAGATTTTATCAAAGGAGCTCAGACACAAAAGGTAACTAATGGCATTATTTGCATGCCATGTCCATCTTGCAAGAAGACACAATTCTTATATACTTGTGCTTATACTATTTTATATTGTCACCAACAGTGTCAGGGTTCTAATTTTCTCCAAAATTTTAACCTATTTTTTTAATTAGGTTATGTGTTTCTTTGCTGTTGGGTTGTAGCTGTTCTTTGTGTGTTTTGCATATTAATTTGGTCTTAGTTTGGGCTACTATAACAGAATAGAGTAGATTAGGTGGTTTATAAACAACAGAAATTTACTTCTCACAGTTCTGGAGGCAGGAAGTCCAATATCAGATTGATAGGATGATCTGGTTCTGGTGAACTATGGATTATATAATGCCCTCTTCTCATTATATCTTCCCATGGAGACTGCAGAAAGAGGCAAGCTCTCTGTGGACTCTTAAAAGCATCAAATCCATTAATAAGGGCTCCCTCTTCATGAACTCATCTAATTCTAATTACCTCTTAAAGGCCCCACCTCCTAGTACCATCATATCAGGGATTGGTTTTCAACATACAAATTTTGTGGGGATATATTCAATTTGTGACAAATCCGTTACAAGATATATGGTTTGTAATGATTTTTTTCTCATTCTGTAAGTTATTTTTTTCACTCCAATGATTATTTGCTTTGCTGTGCAGAAACCTTTTAGTGTAAAGGAGTCCTACTTGTCTAATTTTTCTTTTTGTGCCTGATTTTGGTGTCCTATCCAAGAAATCATTGCCAAGTCCAATGTCATGAATCTTGTCACCTGTTTTCCTGTAAGAGTTTCACAGTTCCAGATCTTGCATTGAAATATTTAATTCATTTTTAAGTTGACTTTTTGTATGATGTAATAAAAAGGTTCTCATTTCATTCTTTTGCCTGTGGGTATCTAGTTTTCCCAACACCACTTGTTGAAGGGACTATACTTTTCCTGTTGTCTTCTTAGTTCCTTTTTCAAAAGTCAATTGACTGTATGTGTGGGGGTTTATTTTTAGGTTCTCTAGTCTGCCCTGTTGGTCTATATGTCTGTTTTTATACCAGTACCTTACAGTTTTAATTACAATGACTATTTTGAAATCAAGAAATGTGATGCCTCCAGCTTTGTTATTCTTTCTTAAGATTGCTCTGCCTACTTGTAATCTCTCTCTGTCAAATAAATAAATAAAATCTTTTAAAAAAACTTTAAGATTGCCTTGGCTATTTGAGATCTTTTGTGATTCCATATTAATTTTAGGATTTTTTTTCTATTTTTGTAAAATAAATGTTTTGGGGATTTTGATAGGGATTACATTGACTCGGTAGATTTTTTTGGGTAATATAGACATTTTAACAAACTTAAGTCTTCCAGTCCATACATATGGAGTGTCTTTTCATTTATTTTTGTCATTAATTTCTTTTTCCAATGATTAGTTGTTGTCATTATGTAAGTCTTTCATTTCCTTGGTTAAATTTATTACTGAGTATTTTATTCTTTGTGATGCTATTGTAAATGATTTTTTCCTAATTTCCTTCTCAGAGAGGGCATTATTAGTATACACAAATATGACTGATTTTATGTTTTTGTATCATACCACTTTACTGTATTTGTCTATTAGTTTTAATGGCTTTTCTTCCTATGTCTAAGTTAATCTTAGATTGAGAAAATACCCAGGGTGGGATAGGTTTTAATTTTGTCTGATTATATTTTTTCAGAATTGATTTTCTTAAGAAAGGACAAGATATTTCTGTTTTCTAAATTGTATTATTTTCTGAAACTGGTTGTGTTTGGCTGATTAATACAACTGGGCTTCCACCTCAGTAATCTAATTGAATTTCAGATCTGAATCATAGCTGAGTTAGTTCTAAATCAGAGCTCTTTTTATTACAATGCTAATACACAGACTAAATCTTTACAATCCCCACTTCACTGATTTCAGTCCTGTTCTACATGGATAAGCATTGTACAAACAATACATGGTGATCTGTCTGAAACGAAGGCCTGCCATTGTCTGGAAAGTGCTTTTTAAATATCCTATCTATTGAACATGAAAGTTGTATTTGAATGTCAACACCGAATCCACTGGCTACCCCTTCCTCTAATGCACATACCTAAATTTCAGCATTTCTAAAACCTGAGTCCCAACACCACAGTTTCCTTCCCTATCCAGGTATTGCTGCTTCCCAATTTGCTCTGTATTTGGGTTTGAATGCCCATGTTCAATACGTATAAGATGAATCTTTTTCATAGTTAACTTTCATATTGTATGTATATTTATTACATATATAAATTTTAAAATAGTACATCAGAGGAATCAACAGAATTTTAAGTGACTGAAAGATATATATATATATATATATATATATATATATATAGTAGGATAGATACTCTTTAATAGTTTTTGAAAAAATAATTAATGGGCAAAAAGAACAGCAGTTTTTGAAAACCATAGCAATTTTTAAAAGTCTTGCTACACTATATGGTGCAAAGGATATTTATTCTTGCTGTGAGAAGGCAACTTATTAAGATTAGGAAATAGCATTTATAGTTAGAAAAGGAAATTTCACTTGAGTAGCTGTCCTTAAACATTTTGACCATAACCATCAAATCATATTTAATAAGTGTTGAACATATGGCATTATACAGTGGTTTAAATGGAATCACTGTTTTATATGTCTATTCTGTCAATAGTCATTTTTTTCCCAAATGCTCTGTGTAAAACACTAGGCTAGATGCTAGGGTCCTAAGACAAATAGGATTAAATATGTAAGACCAGTTATTATCTAAGTTTACCCATAACACCATTCAAAAATATAAGCTCAAAACTGAAACATAAAGTACTTTGGGGAATGGGAAGAAAAAGAACTCATTTCCAACCCTAGGATCAGGAAAGGCTCTGTGCAGGACAAGACACTGAAGACACCTTGAGAAATAGATCAGATTTGAATATACAGAGATCATAGGAAGTTATGAGGATTGGCCTTAATAAGAAGAGATAAGAAAAGACAGTAAATGTAAGGTAAGAATATTAAAAATAATTCATTTTCGCAGAAGCAGGAGATAAAAGTTATTATATATATATATATGTATATATATATATATATATATATATACATATATATATATATATAGCACTGGTAAAATAGTCTCACACTATTCCATGGAAAACTTTATGTGCTGTTCCATAGATCATTTTTTGTAAAAGCAATAATCATAATCCTTGAGGGTTTTTTTTCTATATTTTTCATCATAAGTCCACAAGTGGCAAATTATTCAAATTCTTGGATATGTTCTTTCATTTACAGTTCTGTTTTGTTTTGTTAACTTCTCCCCTCAGTGCTAACCTTCCCTGGTTCTGCTTTTTAGTTTGTCAAAGCTTATGTGTGATTCCCTGGGTGGAAATAAACGTATCTCTCTCAGTTCTGGCTATGGCAAGAAGAAATTTAAAGTGAGGAAAATACATATAGTAAAGGTAACTATTTATTTGGTGTGTGTTCCTTGGGTAAGGAAGGTAAAAGAGAGAATAATCTTTCCAGTAGCACTTTTCCAGGAAACCAGGAATATGCATGTGCATTAGTGAAGTTTCAAATGCATAGTTTCCTAATCCCTCATCATGCAAAGAGGTCTGGTTATGCAGAGATCATAGATTGACAGTTGTGACCCTATTACAGCCTGGGTAGAGACACCAGGAATTCCAGAGGCTCCTAGCAGGCAATGAACATATTATATATAGTTTTAGCTCCCAAGAGGGACCCAATAAAGGGTCAGGGAAAATAAAAGTGATATAGTATGAATGAGTTCAGTGTAATCAGGAGTAGAAATAATGGAGTGATAAGTATATAACATAATATTGCTAAAGAGAAATGCATAGGTATAAGACAATGTATAAAACCAAGAGTGAGTGATCTTATAAGAATTTATAATCAGGATAAGCATAATTCTAGTAGTATAACAAAATAACTAAATATTGAATGCATACAACAACTTAAAATAATGATGAGGGTGAGAATATGTAATCAAAGAAGCAATTTGCAATGTCCTTGCTTTTCTGCCTTTTTTCCATTTTCTCCAGGTAGAGAAATATTAAATTTAGATGAGTCTTAAAATCAAATCCACACAGTTAAAGCATATCAGTAATTAGTCAATTATAGTAAACTTAGTAAATATAGTTTAAAAAAATAATTCTGGTAAAGGATGAAATTAGGAGTAATATTACCTTAGATTTCCATAGTATACACCAAATTTATATATAGTGTTCACAGATTTCTTAGTTTTATTAAAATCATTTATGATATTTATTTGTTCTCACAAGTACATAAAGAAAACAAGAGATACTATCATTCTTATTTTTCAGATGAAATTCAAGAGGCAGAACCAGCACATTAGCATTGACATTTGGGACTTCTATGCTGTCAGTATGCTCATAATCTATGGTTAGATTAGTCTTTAAAAAAAGATTTTCACCTATCCCATGCAACTATTTTTGTATTTCTTAAAGTTAGGAACATCAGTAGAATTTTGATTATGTTAGCATTCCAGGTAATTTTTTTTTTCTTTTAAGATTTTATTTATTTATTTGACACAGGGAGAGATCACAGGTAGGCAGAGACAGGCGGGGGTGGGGTGAGGGGAGCAGGCTCCCCACTGAGCAGAGAACCTGATGTGGGGCTCGATCCCAGGACCCTGAGACCATGACCTGAGCCAAAGGTAAATTTTATAAGCCATTTGACCAGGAACTGAATCAGAAGTAGATAATCAATGCAGAGCTCCTTTGAGAGGGTATACAGATTGAGAAAGTGTTTGAAATAGATTGGTAAAGCATGAGTTGCTTTATTTTACTGGCAGGTTTTAACAGTTCTTTACTCACTGAACTCAGCCTGGATCTTTTGCCATTCTTATGAAACAAAGTAGATGGAGATATTTGTTAACAAAAGGATCTACAATTGTGACCACAATTTTAAGTCATATCTCTCAATATCAGGAATGGGTACACAAACAAGTCACCAAAACAAAAACAAAAACAAAAAATCAAAAAAGGAAAGAAAGAATGAAAAGAAAATCTGTATGAAAATATTTTTCAGTTTATGAATTTTTATACGGAATAATTTATTTTTGGCTTTAAAGTTAGTATTAAAATTACCTGGGAAACTATTTTCAGTATAGTAATGACAAAGTCCATTTGTTTTTATTAAAATAAGCAAATAAAAGTTTCATATGTTTTTTCCTTAAATGTCACCTTCTATAAAAAATACCATATATTTAATTGTAGCTCTTCAAGAAAATAAAAGTTACCTTAAATGTACACATCCATTTTAATATATAGTCCAATTTCAGAAATACTAAAATGTGAGCAAATGAGAATATGAAGAAATAAAATAATTTTCTACAATTATGGTATAGTTTTTAAAAATTTGAATTACCAGCAAGACATAGTTTTATTTTTTGACTCTAAGAATTTGAACTTTGAGGATATACTTTTTTTCTTATTACTTACTTCTACCACTTTTTTCCTCTATAGCCCTCAGAAGATATTTATTCCTTCTCTCTCTTTGTTTCCTCATCTATTATCGCCCTCGACCCCCAAGGATGACAAGAAGCCCCAGTTCAGATGTATCTTCTCTCTCTTTATTTCCGCAAGTCTACACACTTATATACGTTTACATGACCAATCAGCGAGCAGGGTACAGGAGGGAGCGAATCAGGCTGCGCACCTAAATGAACAACTTCGCTAGCAACCAATGCTGTTTACCTCCTCTTTGGGCGTTCTGCTTAGTCTCATGAGGCAACTTTTCTTGACAGCTCTCCAGGTACCATCTTTTAATGGCGGAGGCCGCCCTGGCCAGGGGCCTGCCTCCGACAATCTGTAAAATGAAAGTCTTAATAATATCTATTTAATTAGGATAGTTTGGGGAATATTAGTTTAATACTTACTGAGTTATGAGAGAAGACAACATATAGTAAGAATCAATTAGTGTTAATTAGCTTCCATTATGAATATCTTTCTTACTATTTTGTTTCAATTATTGTTCAGTTACTGTGTTTTGGGATAAAGAAATCAATATATTAACTAAAATTAGTGATATTAGAGTTTCTTAAATTAATCCAATATTCTAAATTTAACCAAAAAATGTATTCTTTTATGTGTTGAAATTTTTAAATGTGGATTTTTACCAGACTTGACATCTTTTGATTTTAATTCATTTACTCTTTATTTTTTATTTTATTTTATTTTTTTTAGACTGAGGTTTTCTTTGTGCTTGGAAAAATAAGATCTTGCTTCTGGACACCATTCTTCCCTTGTTCTAAAAAAAACAAAGGTCATGAGTTTACCATTTCTTCTCTTTTATCTCTTTTCTTTCAATTCCCAATCCTCACCCCACCCCCCTCCCCGCAAAATGTCTATCTAGTTTTATTACAGAATTGATTCATCTCTATTTTTTGGAAAAATTTCATCTCCTAATAAGCATTAGTACAAAGAAGAGTAGATTATTTCCAATACATTTCAGAGTTAGAACTTTTTATATTTAGTAATGGATTAAATGTCATCTATTAAGTAAAATAGGTGGCTTTTAGAAATTAACCTAAACACCCACATTCTATCCAAAACATTCCCTAAAATTTAGCACTTATTTTTCAGATAGCAGCCACACATTTCATTTTAAAATACAAATCAATCATACCATTACATTTATTAAGTTTGGAAGGGAATTCCTATTATAGTACAATGAAGACAAACTTTTTAAAATTATGAAACAAAACTATCAGATAAAAGTATAAAATACATATAATAAAATGAATGATGATACAATATTACCAGGTCTTAGTTCTGGTGTTAATTAAGCTTAAGATAAAGCTTAAAATGATACTTAGATTCAAATAGTACGTTTGGAAGCTCTTAGGGAGCAGGCAAAGATAACAAAGTATGAGATAAGAAGAAAGGCCAATATGGGGATGCTGGGGATACTCTATTAAGGCTGTTCCTGTAAAACAAAACAAAACAAACAAACACCACCAACAACAAAAACTTAAAAATTATTCCTGTGGATGTCTTTTCAAAAGACAGAAGTGGGACACTTATTTTTTTACCAGACTTTGTTCACATTATCTGAAGATTATCCCTGGGGGAATCAATTTGCCTGAAGTTACCTATTGCTCTTGTCTCCAAGCTTAGTGGACCCCTACTGCTGCAAAGAAAGTCCTGTGGCAGAAATCTGAAATCTGTGAAGAACAATTGAACTAAAACGCTATCTTAGTTCATGCACTCATGGAACTGTTTGATATATTTTTTAAAGATTTTATTTATTGTTTGACAGAGAGAGAGAGATCACAAATAGGCAGAGAGGCAGGCAGAGAGAGAGGGGAAAGCAGGCTCCCCGCTGAGCAGAGAGCCCAATGTGGAGCTCTATCCCAGGACCCTGATATCATGACCTGAGCCGAAGGCAGAGACTTTAACCCACTGAGCCACCCAGGCACCCCTCTTTGTATTATTCTTATTCTTGCAACTTTTCTTTAAGTTTGAAATTATTTGGAAATTAAAAAAAAAAAAAAACAGGAAAAAACTGTACCTGCTAATCATCTTTATATATACTTTTATAAAATACATACCACAGAGCATCAAAAGCAAAAGCCCTTGAGACTAAGGGTGTCTCCTTCCCCGAACACATAGGATGGGAGGAATCACAACAAAGTGAGGTCTGCCACACTTAAGTTCCAAGTATTTAGGACAGCAAATAAAAAGTAACTTTCTGCTTTAACCCACTGAGCCACTCAGGTGCCCCTGTCTAATACATTAAAGGCCAAAATTACTTGTAGTTAAAAGGAAGAGATGCTGAGTAGCCAGAAACCTCAACCACAATTCATCCCATTTATCACTCGGATTTTTTTGAGCCCCAAATTAAATCTACTCTGTAGGAAATTTTGAAACAGTGCCAGGCACAATGTGTATATTTCATTCCTTGACTACCTTCACCAACTTCCCTTCACCCTCCGCTAATACTTCAGCTGATCTGCATGCTGACCAGAGGGGAGACCCAGACCATCATCCCTGAAAGATCTGAGCCTTTCATTGCATTGTCTCTGTTGTTTGTGGTTGTTGCTACAGATACCCATTTAGGATTATCACAGGCCATGAAGTAAGAGATGCCCCAGTGAAACCTCTGAGTTTAAGAAATATGCTACTCTTTTCTTCTATTCTTTTGCAGAAACCCTATTTCTTCATGGTAATCAGGATCAACTACATTCTCCATTATGGTATTTTCTGGTGCACTGGACTGCTGGACTTTTGACAGGGAAAGTAATCTTTAAGAGAAGTAACTTCTGACAGGAAAAGTGGCAGGACTGCGCGTTGAAGAGGTTTATCTTCAATGCCGTAGAGGTACATACTTCAGAAGATATAGAGTAAACTACTCTATTTTCTATTCTTCAGTACTGAATAGTATTATATAAATAATAAAAGACCAATGTGAAAAAGGCTAAGGAATAGTAACAAGATCAAAGACCCCTGGGATTATATTATGTATGAAAACAAAGCAGTCATCATATTTCTGAAGCAAAGATGGGTAAAAATGTACTACAGTTTTTCCCATATAAAAGTTAATTATTTTTTTAACTTCTTTAAACATAGAGATTGAGGGGTGCCTGGGTGGCTCAGTGGGTTATAGCCTCTGCCTGCGGCTCAAGTCGTGATTGGGATTGAGCCCCACATCGGGCTCCCTGCTCAGCAATGAGCGCCCCTGCCTCTCTGCCTACCTTTCTCCCTACTTGTGATCTCTGTCAAATAATTAAAAAAAAAAAAAAAAAAGGATTCACCCTTTTAATGTATGAAATTCAGTTTTTTTTTCTTTTTAGTATAGTCACAAAGTTGATGATCATCACCAGTATCTAATTTCGCAACATTTTTATTACCCCAAAAGGAGCGCTATACCCCTTAGCAGTTTTGTTGTTGTTGTTGTTGTTCTTCGCTGTTCCTCCCTCATTCTATGGCAATCACTAATCTACTTTCTCCATAGGATATTCCATACAAATTGAATCACATTGTATGTGGCTTATTATGACTAACTTCTTTCACTTAGCATAATGTGAGCACATACATACTCCTAAGCATAATTTAGTAAAGAAAAGAAAAGAAAATTTTTATGCCAGAAAATTAAGGATGAAGATGAGTTTTTATTTGGATAAAATGGGAGGGTGGCCAAGATGAAAGTTGTAATGTAAAAGGTCCTTGAAATCAGGAAAAAAGATGCAAATCCATTAAATTTAGAAGTAGATGAAATGAAATAAATTAAGCTGGTGAAATCAAAGGAAAGGTATTCCCATTTCTAAAAATGCAGTGAACCAGCCAGGTGCCCCATGTTTGCTTTCTTTTGTTAGCAGTTTCTAGTATTACTGCTTTCTTTTTTTTTTCCCCAACTTTTTTTGGTAATTTTATTTTACTTTTTCTCAGTGCTCCAAGATTCATTGTGCATTCATGCACCACACCCAGTGCTCCATGCAATAAGTACCATCCTTAACATACACCACCACAGGCTCACCCAACCCCCACCGCCCTCCCTCCACCCCCCTCCCCTCTGTTTGTTTCTCAGAGTCCGCAGTCTCTCACCGTTTGTCTCCCTCTCCAATTTCCCCCAACTCACTTCTCCTCTCCTTCTCCCCATGTCCTCCATGTTATTACTTATACTCCACAAGTAAGTTAAACCATATGATAACTGAGTCTCTTTCCTTGACTTATTTCACTCAGCACAATCTCTTCCAGTCCCGTGTTGATACAAAAGTTGGGTGTTCATCCTTTCTGATGGAGGCATAATGTTCCATGGTATATATGGACCACATCTTCCTTATCCATTCATCTGTTGAAGGGCATCTTGGTTCTTTCCACAGTCTGGCAATTGTGGCCATTGTTCCTATGAACATTGGGGTACATATGACCCTTCTTTTCACTACATCTGTATCTTTGGGGTAAATATCCAGTAGTGCAATTGCAGGGTCATAGGGTAACTCTATTTTTAATTTCTTAAGGAATCTCCACACTCTTTTCCAAAGTGTTTGCATCAACTTGCATTCCCACCAACAGTGTAAGAGGGTTCCCCTTTCTCCACATACTCTCCAACACATGTTGTTTACTATCTTATTAATTTTGGCCATTCTAACTGGTGTAAGGTAGTATCTCAATGTGGTTTTGATTTAAATTTCCCTGATGGCTAATGATGATGAACATTTTTTCATGTGTCTGTTAGCCATTTGTATCTCTTCTTTTTTTTTTTTTTTAAAGATTTTATTTTTATTTATTCGACAGAGAGAGATCACAAGTAGGCAGAGAGGAAGGCAGAGAGAGAGGAGGAAGCAGGCTCCCTGCTGAGCAGAGAGCCCGATGCGGGACTCGACCCCAGGACCCTGAGATCATGACCTGAGCCGAAGGCAGCGGCTTAACCCACTGAGCCACCCAGGCGCCCCGTATGTCTTCTTTTGAGAAGTGTCTGTTCATGTCTTCTGACCATTTTTTGATGTGATTATCTGTTTTGTGTGTGTTGAGTTTGATTACTGCTATCTTACTGGACAACTTTGTACTATTTCTTTTTTGGGAAATGTGTGTGTGTGTGTGTGTGTGTGCATGTGACCTGTATGTGGTCAATTTCTTAAATATTTTAAGGTATGTTGCCCATTATTACAGTTCTAAAATTTGATACAACAATAGGTGTAAGTTACTGGTTTTGGTATTCACTCTCCTTATTTTGTCTTTGTTTAATTAATCTTTCTAGGCCAGAGAGTAGTATGTTTAATCTCATTGCTTCTGTGTTCCTTCTATTTTACCTTGCATCTATATGAAGATGGTGGCTGTGTAATAACCAAGAATGTACTATAAATGTTATGTTTCCCCTATGAATTTTCATCTTCTGAAACATAATTTTTTAAATACTTTTTAAAAAATCAGTTTTAGATTTACAGCAAAATTGAGAGAAAAATACAAAGATTTCCCAGATACTCCCCCTGCTTCCTCCATTAGCAGTATCACTTATCAGAATGAGAATTCTTATGAGGAATGGACCTGCATTGACACATCATAATCACCCAAAGTCCATAGTTTATGTTAGAGTTCACTCTTGGTTTTGTATATTCTATGTGTTTGGACAAATATGTAATGACATATATCCATCATTATAGTATCATACAAAGTATTTTTCACTGCCCTAAAATTCTTTTGAGCTATGCCTATTCATCTCTCTTCCTACACCCCACCATCCTGAATACACCTATGGCAACCACTGATTATTTTTTTATTGTCTCCATAGGTTTTGCTTTTCTAAATGTCATATATTTGGAATCATACAGCATATGACATTTTCATATTGACTTCTTTCATTTAGTAATATTCATTGAAAGATCCTTTATGCCTTTTCATGACTTGGTAGCTCATTTCTTTGTAATGAGGAATAATATTCCTTTGTCTGTAATGAGGAATAATATTCCTTTGTCTAGCATTTATTTAACCATTCACCTACGAATTGAAGGACATGCGTTGATTCCAACCTCTGGTAATCATGAATAAAGTTGTTACAACATCCATGCACATAGGTTTTTATGCAGACATAAGTTTTCAGCTTCTTTGGGTAAATACAAAGGATTAAAATTATCGGGTCATATAGTAATAGTATTTTTAGTGTTAGAAGCAACCACAAAACTGTCTTCTAAAATGGCTGTACTATTTTGCATTCCCACCAGCAATGTATGAGATTCCCTGTCACTCCACATCTTTGCCAGTCTTTTGTTTGTCACTGTTCTGGATATCTGTCATTCTAATAGGTGTGCAAAAGGTATCTTGTAATTTGCATTTCTCTGATGACATAAGATATGAGCATGTTTTCATATGCTTATTTGCCACCTATATATCTTTTTTGGTGAGGTGTCAGAGTCAGCCTTCCAGAGCCTCTGTTTGTCCTCTCTGTTCTGGCTAATTTTAAAACACCACAAATCAAAACAACTCAAGGCTATATACAAGGTACGCAAACAAATCAAAACAAAGTTATTGAGGAAGGGCCCTGAATGCCATCTTTGTTCTTAATAGGCTGGGAGTAAATGGGAATAATAAACTGCTGTTGGATTTATCTGTTTAGTATTAGATTATGTGTCTGGCCATCCCCATAACCCTGGATCAGTAATCCCTCATTCCTCAAAGGGGTGATCAGTACAATGTTTGTATACTAAACAGCAATGAATGACAATGTGTCTGTTTCTAGAACAAAAGACTGGTGGGTTTACTGTCTAGTATAATGAATATGTCTCTTTACAAGGCAAAGGTTAGACCCATTTGCTTGCAGCTCAGGCTAACAGTCTCAGATTCCTGAATTCAGGGTTCATTGGCTATCATACACAGCTGCCGCATATGTGGAACCAAACCTCTGCGGGGCTTGAGGGCCCGGGAGAATCAGTGTAAAGTTAAGTTTGGGCTGCCTGCTGACTTGTGAATAATAATGTCCTCTGTTACCCAGGGATATCACATCTTCTTCCAGCATGCATGAGACAGGCAAGATAATTTGTTAACTTTCAAGTAGAGTAAAATTGAATTCTTCATATTTCTTGACAACCTTGCTTTTTAAAATTTGCATGTGCTGGTATACTTTTCCCCATCCCTTTGTTTTTAGCCTTCCTCAATAACTTTGTTTTGATTTGTTTGCGTACCTTGTATATAGCCTTGAGTTGTTTTGATTTGTGGTGTTTTAAAATTACTTTAGTAAGTGACTGTATCTATTTATATTTATTGATGTGATTATCATGTTTGGGCTTAGTTCTGTGGTATTATTTTAGATTATATTTACTGTGTAGGTTATAGTATCAGTATGACTCTGGTTTGTTGATTTTTAAAATTACTTTTATATTGCTTTTTTTCATTACTTTCCATTCCCCTTTTCTAGTGATTTCCTTAATAATTATACTTCTTATGATTTTTTATAGTAATTTATTTCCTTACCTAGGTTTCTCTTTATTTGCTTTAAATGCTAATAATTTATTCCATGTCCCTCTTATTTTCTTAGCATTTTATCAAAAAGCTTCTTCTGTTTCATCCCCCCTTCTCCAATTTATTTCATTGTTTTATTTCTACTTTGGTAGAGCAAAAAATGTTGACATACTATTCTTGCACTTATTTTTACTTTTGATTTAGCTTTAGCTATACAATTAAATATGTCTGATGCTCATTATGAGACCTGCAAAAGTCTCACCAGAGTATTTTATTTGGGTGAAGTTTTCTAGTAGATTTTTCTGGAAGATCTGTGTATATGATATCCTGAATTCTTAAGTTTTTGTAATTCTAGTACAATAATAGCTTTTGTACCTGAGGATAGCTTTACTTGGTATAAAACTCTTGGCTCAAAATTTATTTCCTTGAGATTTTTGAAATTTCAAATTGTTCTCCTGTTGTCTCATTTATATGCTATTTTTGAGAGTTTGGGTGCACTATGGTTTTCTCTTTATTTCAATTTTTTGATCTTTTTGCCCAGATCCAAGAAATTTTGTAAGAATATGTCTTACTATTGGTATTTGCAATCAGGATTTTCAGTTTCAACATGAGTCTGTTTTATTGGTAGATTCAAGTGTTTTATTTATTTCTGAAAATTTATCATGTGATAGTTTAAATACCATTTCTGTTTTTTTTTTTTCTTTTCCAGGGATGTTAACTGTACATATGTTGGAATTTCTTCATTAATCATTTAAATCCACCACTAAACTCTCTAATTTTTATACTTCTTAATTCTAATATTTCTGATATTTTCTTTTTTGGTTTGTGGCTATTTTGTTTCATCAGTACTCTATATTGCATTTTTAGTGGGAACACTTCTCCCTTATGCATTTTGAATTTAATCTCAGTTCTTGGATGAGTTTCTTCTGCGTCCATGCCCTAATTTCTTTTGTGAATCTTGTCAATTCCTGTTTTCATATAGTACTGTATCTTGTCCATTCCTACCTTGATATTGAGTCTCTGTTTTTTATTCTGTAAATTAAGTGTTTTGTTTCACTATTGGTCTTCTTAATGATTACTTTTATTTTTAAGATTTATTTAATAATTTTAGAGAGAAAGAAAGAGGGGGGTGGGCAGAAGGAGAGGGAGAGAGAGAGAATCTCAAGCAGACTCCATGCTGAGCATGGAGCCTGATGTGGGTCTTGACCTCAAATTCTGAGATCATGACCTGAGCCAAAATCAAGAATCTGATGCTCAACTAACTGAGCCACCAGGTGCTCCAATGATTGCTTTTCTAATGAGTATTTTTGTCAGCTGAAATGTTTTTATCTTAATTTTTTTCATTTAGTATCTTCTTATAAACATTGCCTGATATGTCCTCTTTACTGTAAAATGTCATATACTTTCCTTTATCAACAGTAGTTGGTATTGGCAAGTATAATGATGACCATTTCAACTAATAAATTAGTATTTTGGAGAGGGAGGGGTTAGCCTTTTCTTATTTTCTGATTTTCTTTGATTACTTTAAGATTCTTAATTTTCACTAATTTCTTCCTTTTCATCCTTTACCAGCAAGCCTGCAGAATGTCATCTCCTCCTCTCCAGTCATCTCCCTTCTGTCTAGAAGATAGTGCTTTTCTTAAAATTACTATTCCTCAGCATTGGTGTTTTAACCACCATATCTCAGACCTGTTTTTAACAATTATCCAGTCAGGGAAATTTTGGGATTATTTTCGTATGTGTTCTGCATTGTTGATCCCACTGGTCTTTCCTCTTTTTTATGAAAACTGCATAAGGCTTTCTGCTCTCGTAATGCCCGTTAAATGGCTCTGCCTTGTTTCCAATGTTTTATTACCTTGAATTGAAGGTAATAATTATTTCTTTCTTCTCTTTAATTTGTAAAAATGGGCAATCGTGGTTCATTTATTCTCCTTTATAATATTTGTGATATTTGTAGGATGTGTGTAGTAACTGAGATTTAGACAAAAAAGAATTCATTATATCATTCTATACTATTTTCTCAAAAAATATATTATCAGAATTGATTTAATGACTTTAAAGAAAACAAACCTAATAGGATAATAATTAGGGAGAAATTAGAGAAAATGATTTAAGAAGCTAATATATTGTGTCCATATTTAGATGAATTTTTGATTCTTTAAAATTCTAAAAGAACTGTTACTGAAAATTATTAATCATCACTGATAGTGATGGAAAATTTTCTCCAAGCATTTTGTACGTTGGCCTAACACTGAAACTCAAAGATTAAAAAATTTAATATAAAAATTTTATAAACCAATGACATAGTAATATGAGTATAAAAATTTCTTAAGTCTAACGGTAGGAAATATACTATAGAAGTATTGTGTTGCAATAGATCTTAGAAAAGCAAGGTTTAATTTAAGAATACAGGAATATGACTGGACTAAGAAATGACATGAATGTATCAAGCAGAAATCAGTATAAACAATTCAGTATGTTTTTAAAAGGTAGTATTCACATGTGGATTTAAGAAACAAAACAGATGAACATAAGATGGAAAAAATAAAAAAAAGAGAGAGGCAAACCATAAAGCAGACTCTTAACTATAGAGAACAACCTGAGGGTTGATAACGGGGAAGTGGCTGGGGGGATGGGATAAATGGGTGACGGGTATTAAGAAGGGCACTTGTGACAAGCACTAAATGTATGTAAGTGACGAATCATCAAATCCTACACCTGAAACAACAACAAACACAAGCAAACAAACAAACAAAAAGAGTAGAAAAAACATATCTGTATCTTTAAGGCTATTAATATTTTTTAAATATTTTATTTTCATCCCTTTGAACTGCCATAACAAAATACCATATTCTGGGTTGTTTATAAACACCAGAAATTTATTTCTCCACAATTCTTGAAATTGACAAGTCCAAGATCATAGTGCCAGAAGATTCAGTGTTTGGTATGGCCCATGACCAAGACAGCACCTTTTCACCAGGTCCTTACAGGGTGGAAGGGACTAGCAAGCTCTATAGAGTCACTTTTATAAGGGTATTAGGCCCATTCATGAGGGTTCAACCATCACTTCCTAATCCTGTTACCTTTGGCATCAGAATTCTAACATATGACTTTTGCAGGGATGCAAAAATACAGACCAGGGCCACCTATTAACAACTTGAAAATGGAATATTTTCTCAACATCAAAAGTAATACCATGGGAAAAAATTCAACCTCATATTAAAGAATGATTTTTAGTTTCAAGAAATGTTGTAGCTCTCTTAGAAAATCTACTTTCTTAGGATTGTTGAAGCATCATTCTAACCTCTTTTACTATCAAAATTCACTGTAATATAATTAGAATGCTAGAGTATCAATTTCTAATTTTATAATAAATATTGAGGAAAATAAATGCATGTTCCCTGGTGAAGATACACCATCACTAGCATCAAGATAACTCTGAAAATGCAACATAGTTCACAAGGTTTGAGTGAGGGTATTAGGATAGAATTAGACATCATTTTCTTTAAACTCTAGATCATTGTTTATTTTTTGTGGAAAATCAAGAAGCTCAGTCTTTATTCAATAGGTTCCCCCAAGGGAATGGTCATATTTTGTTTCCAAAGTAATCCAGAGTATAAGCAGTAAATTCAGGCATTACCTTCACCAGAAATCTTTCCTGATTCCTAGTCTACTCCTCTGTCCATGACAGATTAAAACTCTCTTCTTGGTTCTGTCAAAGAAAAATTGCACTGGACAAGTTAAACAGGCAAGGAAGACTATTGCAATTGCAATCAAAGAGAAAGATTAAACTCAGTGCTACTGAAACAAAGGATAGGAATGTTTTGGGTGCTGAGGAGAACAGTGGAAAAGTACCAGAGGAAGTTAAGGGGAAGGTAGCTTGGTTAATGCCCTTAGGTCATTTGTGTTATGCTAATTGATGCTTATGGAATTTAGGCTCCTATCCTTCCACAGAGACCAGAAGATAGAAGCATTACTGTTCTTTTTTTTTAATGATTACATTTCAAAGAGATGTCCTTGAGAAAGACATTCCTGTGTTGTAAAATTGGCAAGAGACTGAGAGAAGATTGATACCTGAAAGGATCAGAGAAAGAATTTACAACTGCATGTGTTCTAAAGTAAATGCTCTAAGGAAAGGGAGGTCAGGAATCTATAGTTGGAAAGAAACCTGACCAAAGTTTAGTCAAGCTAAGGAGAATGATATGGCCATCTTGATCAGTTTCAATAATTTTACTATGACCTAACTTTTGGAAGTTATTTTTGTTCATCTCTCTTTCCCTTCCACTAAACTGTGAGCTTCTTGAGAAAGGTATTTACTGAACTATATAGTATGGTATTTTGTAATATTTTATTCCCTTCTTGCTATTCATCCCCTTTATTCACACCATCTCACACTGATGTTTGGCTGGCTTTATGATTTGTTTTGTTCTATAGAACATTAGCAATTACGACATAAGCTATAGCTTGAAAAGTCTGTATGAACTGGGACTTTCTCTCTTGGTTTTTGGAATATTGATGCTATGAAGTAAAGAGGATGGATTATATATTATATGCAATATATATATACATATATATTTATGTATACATATATATTTATGTATACATATATACTTATATATTTATATTTTCTATATACTTATATATTTATATATAATGTATATATAATATATGTAGTTTACCTGAAATTAATATAACACTATATTAATTACACTTGAATAAAAAATAAATTTAAAAAACTTATTATAGTTAGCAATGTAGATATATACTAGAAAAACATCTTGATGTAGTAAAAAAATTAACATTGATTATCTCTTCACAGTATTATGTACACACTTTTCTGACTTTCTTTATCTCTACTTTATAATCTTTGTGAAAAAAGCACAATTATTATTCTGTTATTTTAATAAAATTTATATGACCTTGGGGTGCCCAGGTGGCTCAGTTGGTTAAGCATCTGACTTTCGATTTCAGCTAAGGTCATGATCTCAAGGTCATGAGACTGAGCCCCATGTTGGGCTCTGTGCTGGACATGGAGCCTGCTTAAAATTCTCTCTCTCCCTCTCTCCATGCTTCTTCCTCTCCCCACCTCACATGCACACTCTCTCTCTTAAAAAAAAAGAAAAAAGAAAAAAGAAAGGGGCACCTGAGTGGCTCAGTGGATTAAGCAGCTGCCTTCCGCTCAAGCATGATCTCAGGATCCTGGGATTAAGACCCGCATCAGGCTCTCTGCTCAGCAGGGAGACTGCTTCCCCATCTCTCTGCCTACTTGTGATCTCTCCCTCTGTCAAGTAAATAAATAAAATCTTAAAAAAAAAAAAAAAAGAAAGAAAGAAAGAAAATGTATATGATCTTAAGTTCTTTGAGTAATGAAACTTTTCATCAAACTCAGTTTTAAAAATATGTAGTATTAAATTAAAATTAACTTGAATGATAATTTTATATTTTAAAATACTTGGGTGATTAAAAAATATCTATAGCAGATGCAATCAGTGCTGTAGCAGTCGTGTCTAACTACTTCCATGTATGTCAGCCTGACTTCCAAGAGCCAGCATCTACACCATTTCCATTGATCTGTCCTCAGGATGCTGAATGTGTTTTGGAAACATTCCCAATGTGGTGAAGCCTTAATTACTGAGCAATCAGTAAATGAATGTAAATACACCAGTTTCCTTTACTTCTTGGTTAGTAATACTAAGGCTTGTATTTGTGGCAGTGTTCTCCATATTCCAGTATCGTACTCAACCTTTATCACTGCCTTTCATTCCCTGCATTTTGGTTCCTCATGGACTTTGGCATCTCCTATAAATTGCTTGAACTGAATCCTTGATTTCAAGTCTAGTTCTGAGGGTACCCAAACTAACAAAAGGTATTCAAAAATTTTATCAATATGAATAACTTCTCTTTGCCTCAAATTATTACTAGGTGGAATATATAACAAATAAAATAATTTTGTTGTGAATTGCTTCACTAGCATAAAGAAATACATATTTTTCTATTCTAAATAAAATTTTCTTTTTTTCTTTCTGAATAAAATTTTCAGTTGAAGAATAAATAGTTAAAATAATTTAATGAGATATTAGGAATTTTTTATTTTCAGAACTAAAGGAAAATTCTATGCATCAGTTCTATTAGAGTGCCAATTACAGACTAGAATTCTAAAAGATGCTTCTTGAGTAAATGAATGTTAATACAAAAATGGAAGAAAAACATGTAGTTAATGAGCATACATTGTCAGAGACACAGTTACCTTATTTAATATTTGCAGCAGCTTTATAATAAGATATAGGTGAATACTGAGGCTTAACAATGGCTACAGGATTAGATCTTCAGCTATCTGTCTTGAAACTTTAAATTATGTTATATGCTGCTCTACATAAATTGAAATTAGAATGAAACCATGCTGAGAATATTCTACTATATATTTATAAAATTCATATTCTAGTTATCTAAATATGTCTATATATGTAAACACAAAAATTGTAGAAAAATTATATATGAAAATTTATAGAAATATAACATAAAACATATTTGCTTTTATATGAGCTAGTTTTTCAAACACTACTTATAAGTTTTTCAAACTGTAATGCCTAAAAATGCCTTCATTCAAAGAAATTATCCTTAGACATCTAATATTTTAATTACTTCTTTATACACTATAAATTATAAATGCAAAATCACTACTTTTTCATTGTTGTTATATCCAGAAGTAAACTTTTTACCCATGTAACATTTTAGATGGTTTTATAACAAAGTAGAGTTTATTTCAGTTATAAAATAGGAATAACAGGTACTATCAAAACATTTTATATACTTGCTTGACATAAAAGCTCTATTCCATGAATAAAACTTCAATTTTTCTCCAAACATTAAAATAGTGGAGAATTTTTAGAATGATATTTCCAAGGCTTAAGAAAGCATGATGTTTTACTAGAAAAACAGAGGTAAAAGTTATCAATTACTAAATGGAAAAAAGAAGCGCAAAGATTTTTTTTTTTAAAATTCTATCAACTTAGGGAATATTAAAAGGTGACATCAGTATGACTACCACATTGAATTACAGAACTACAGCTAAAATGTTACTCTGATGTTTAAATTGATTTAAAAAAACACATATATTAGACATATTATGCAATTTGAGCTAAACTATAGCATATCCTTTCCCTTAAACATGGCTATTTTTTCTGCTTTAATGAAGGATTTTTATGAGTCTTGTGATTAAGCACCTAATATTAATTCAAATTATAAAACATGGCTCTTCAGATCCCCTGTTGGAAATGTAAAAATCGTGTGCCTTAAGTTTGAGCACTTTATCCATTACTACAAAAACTGCTATTGTTGATTAGTTTATAATTTTAAAATAGCTATATAATTTAGCAACTCCTGATTCTGGAAAATTTTGGTTTCTTTTGAGAACTTTTGTTAAGTAAGACAACTTAAAAAAGAATTTTAAAGAATTTTAGAAGAATTTTTTTAAAATAAAGAAACAACCACTCAAGCAAACTAAATAAAATCATAACATAGAATCAACTGGATTTATAGCTCATAAAAACATAAAGCCAGGTATTAATGTGATTGGGGGTGGATGGAAGCTTAGCCACTATAGCACCACCTTGCATCTTATGTAAGTTTTCCTTTATTCTAGTGGACAAGGACACTGAGGACCCTAATTTTCCATTTAATACTTCCAATCCCTATACAATTTCTGTCCCCTTTTTCATGCCACTCATAGCCCTCCATTTCTCAAGGCAATGTATTTAAGGAATTTAGGGTCTTGTGACAGTGATGATTCTTTAGATTGTATTGTTTGATCCAAAGATATGCACTTTATTGCACAAGCAAGAGTAACTGTGTGCTGTAGCCCCAAGGTTTAATTTAAGATGATATTTCAAATCTAGGTCATTTTAACTTTAAATATTTGAGAAATAGAAATCTCTTTACACCAAAGTCTTTCTTTTGATAAGTGTATTTATACTCTCTGTCATATCCCTCAGTCCTTCAGTGAGTTTCTGCTAATATGATTGTAATCAGTCTCTGTAACATTGTGAATGTGCATTGTATGGGGACTACTTCTTAATTTTTTTGTTGTTGTCAGTGTTCTGTAACAAAAAAGGGGTGAGGAATATACAAATTCTTCATTAAGTTTCTTTCTCTTAAAAATTGATTAGACTCTAGCTTAGAGTATAGAGTATGCACACAAACACATTCATTACACACACAATACAAAGTGTGTTCTCAAAATCATAAAAGATGTTTACATTTGAATAAAAGCATTCTTATTAAATGACAAATTTAACTCTGAGTTTACACACTTTGAATTTTAATTCTGGAGGGTACTCAGTAAATTTGGAAACTGAATTTTTCCCTTATTTAAAAAATAAGGGAAAACTACATTTATATGTATCTCTTCCATATTATAAAAGTGATAGCAGGTAGTTCAAACCACAAAAAGATTCATTTAAAACCAGATAAAATTAAAAATAGGTTAAAAAATAAGACAAAAATATGCCAGAAAGCATTATAAACCTGTCATGTTTTCAGGCCTTTTATACTTTCTATTTCTGGGGACAAAATTTTGATTATGTTTGCATTAGCCAGTGTGAAGCAAGAAATAAAGTCAGTTATAGATTCACAAGAAAACAGAGATCAAGAGAATAATTATTCTCAGGAACGAGGCTAGGGCAACGTTTCATTCAAAGGTCCTAAACATGAGCAGTGCATGACTGCATCGGTCAGAGGAAATGCCACTTGATCTCAGGGTTGTGAGTTGAAGTTCCACATTGAGTGTAGAGATTACTAAAAAAAAAAGTTCTAAACATGAAAATACTATGTAATGTATCAAATGGTTTCCCTCAAAATAACCCATCCAGTAAAAATAACAGGGAGGTTTATAAGGCTATTTCTTATAGCTGGTTTCTTACATTTCTTATTGCTGGTTTGTCCAGCAAAATCTTATCAGGGTGAGTAAACAGTTTAATAATTAAAACCAAACTCAGTGATGAGAGCAAGTGGGGTTTGTTTTTGTTTTTGTTTTTAAGATAGAGACAGTGCACTTGTGCACAAGTAGGAGGAGAGTCAGAGGGAGAGAGAAGCAGATGCCCCACTGTGCAGGGAGCCCCGTGCGGGAGGGCTCAATCCCAAGATCCCTGGGATCATGACCTGAGCCAAAGATGGATGCATACCCTACTGAGTCACCCAGGTGCCCTAAGATCAAGTGAATTCTTCAAGTTATGATTCCATATACTCCTCAAGAGTTTAGTTGTTTAGATTATTTAGGATTAAGCATTCATTAGAATACTGTTTTCCCCTTTCCGTTTGCATTATTGCCCCCATTGAAATTTTTTATTACACAGATGTGTTGTATATCTCTTTAGGTACTATGTGTGTATCTTTTATATATAAAATATTAAGTTGGTTTTTTGTTTTTTGTTTTTTTGTTTTTTGCCTCTCTTCCCCCAGAATAAATTTTCACCCCTTTTGGGACAATAGCACTTCCATTGTGAAATCATATATTATAGAAATAGAATTTCCTCCTGCCAGAAGTAATGATTCCTACTACTATAATTTGTATTATTTGTATAATTTGTACTATAATTTGTATACTATTACAAAGTAATAGTATAGTAATAGCATAATAGCATAGTAATCTATAGTAATAGCATAATAGCATAATAGCATAGTAATCTGCTCTAGTCCCAGATCTATATAGTCTAAAGGTAAGGAGGTTAAAGGTGCTCCCTTCTACCATACCAAGGAACAAATTTCCAAAACACAGTTCAGTAAAGCACCAATTTTCCATGTACATATTTCTCCGATTTAATTATAGAAAGGTATTTTAGAATATTTTAAAGCAAACAAACAAACAAAAAAAACCCAAAAAAACAAGTCCACATTCTTTTTAGCTGGCTTTTGAAATGTATTAGCGATAGTTTTCAATATTGTGCTAATGAATTATTATTGCTGTGCAACTAAATATTCTGTATTACAGTAAAATGCAAGATTTTGTACACAGTTATTAAAAGTGAAAAGCAAGGCAGAGCTTTTTTTCTTTTCTTTTTTTTTTTTTTTTTGCATGAAAACTGAGAATGTAACAATAGGACCCATGGAGAGGACTCAGGGCTTCTGCCAAATTTTCTTGATTCTTAAATTGTGAAACCTCTAAAACAGAAGGTCCTACTGAAGCCACTCATTTCTTGTGCAATGAATACATCTTCTAAATGAAATGACGAGGCAGTTCATTTTATACTTTCCATAAAATTTTGTCTTTGAAACAAAGGATAACCCCATACCTCACATACACAGACTTTGTATTTATGGACATTTTATATTTTACTACTTAATTTTATATATTAAATTTAGAGGCAACACAAAACAACTTTTTTCAAAATGTATTGTGTGTTTTATACTTCCATTTCTGAGGATTTTATATTTTACTGCTTAATTCTATGAGTTGAAAGTCAAACCAAATAAACCCTCGGATTGTCTGCCTATTCATCATGATGGGCATGGACTAGATGACCTTTTTGTTTAAAAGAAATTAATTCTCCCTTAGGTTTTGAACATAGGAAGTGGCTCAGAACTGAATTCAGAAGAAGAGATTAGAAGGAAGTAAACTGATATGAACATTAGTAGATCTCTGTGTAATTGCATTTTGGGTGGGGACTAATTGCAATGGGTGGGGACTAAGAAAGAGAAAGAAAGATTCTCAATAAGATTTAGAGATAGAGGTCCCTGGTTTGGTCAGTCCACTGAGGGTGTGACTAAATCTCAGGTCCATGAGTTCAAGCCATATGTTGGGTATGGAGCCTACTTAAAAAAAAAAAAAAGTTTTAGTGATGGACAAAGATATTACAATATGTAAATAACATGTATACTCATATTTTACATATGCACAGAATAATTCATATCATTTTAATTAAATTTTAAAAGTTGGGAAAATTGATATGGTTCTTACCTGAGTAAAGTATAAACACAAGGTATTGCTATGTTCATTGTATCAGTCAAAATAATGGAAACCAGTCTGAGACAAGTTACTAATCTCTTCATATACCATATGATAGTCAGAAAGATCATGTTTTAAAGCTGAATTGATATTTTTGGCCAATATGAATGTCTCCCAGTAAATGTGTCACAGATTTTTCAAGGACCAATAGGTCTGACTTCTTCAGCAAATATAAAATGAAGCATAACATGTTGACATGATATCCATTTAATCTCTTCTTATAAACACATAACCCATCATTCAGTAGATTATGAACCTGAAGCAAATATTTTTATTAAAAATCTGTACCTCAGAAGGAACCTGTCTCAGATTATAGCTGTATCTCAGGGTCTAAAAAATATATTATTCCTATGACTTGATTACTCCTGAGGAAGAAAAGTATAATTATTTTATAATATTAAAATTAAAACTAAGAAAATTATATTTAAATATTTTAGAGTACATGGAAAATTAGGTGAAAGTGTAAAGTGTATGGGCACTTTTAAGTTTGTCATTGTTTTGTAAGAATTGAAAAAAATGAACTTAATCACTGCTTATCACTACTTTTTTTTTTTAAGATTTTGTTTATTTATTTGACAGACAGAGATCACAAGCAAAGAGGCAGACAGAGAGATGGGGGGAAGCAGGCTCCCTGCTGAGTAGGGAGCCCAATGCAGGGATTGATATCAGGACCCTGAGATCATGACGAGAGCTGAAGGCAGAGGCTTAACCCACTGAGCCACCCAGACCCCCCTGCTTATTGCTACTTAATGTTGTTTTTATCCATGAGTGGATTCTGTAATAAATGTAAAACTCAATTACATATATTTTTTAAAGATTTTATTTATTTTATTTATTTGACAGATGGAGATCACAAGTAGTCAGAGAGGCAGGCAGAGAGAGAGGAGGAAGCAGGTTCCCCACTGAGCAGAGAGCCCGATGTGGGGCTTGATCCGAGGACCCCGGGATCATGACCTAAGCTGAAGGCAGAGGCTTAACCCACTGTGCCACCCAGGTGTCCCTCAATTACATATTTTTAATGATTTTATTTATTTATTTATCAGAGAGAGAGAGAGCATAAGCAGCAGAACAACAGGCAGAGGGAGAAACAAGCTCACCACTGAGCAAGGAACTCAATTTGGGACTTGATCCCATGATCCTGAGATCATTACCTGAGCAGAAGGCAGATACTCAAATGACTGAGCCATGTAGGCATCCCTCAATCGTATTTTTTATATAAACTTCTGAATAATGAAACTTTTAGCATGTTTCTGACAAAGTATTTTATTGTAGATTCTTTATAAACCCCAAAATATTGAATTGTGCACCTGGACAGGCAAGGCAATTTCTGATTTTAAAAACATTGTGTTTGGCTGTTAAATTTTCTGAAACTCAGTTTGTTGAACTGAGTTTCTACTTCACTTACTGTGTTTTAGAAAAAAAAAAAAAAAAGACTTGGTTATAATCATCCATAAAGTTTAAGGCACAATAATTCCCTGATTCTAAAATAATATTAAATAATGATCTCATGTGGAATTATTTTTTGTTGTATATAATTCACCATCACCATAGACTGCATTCTTTTTTTTTTTGACCCATTGTGCTAATACTACTGACATTAATCATTTTTATTGGACATTATAGGCATGCTTTGATTTCATACATGTTGCCATTATTTACCTGGAAACATACTGAGTGTGTTTAGAACCAAATGTTAACACAGCTTTCTCTATGTTCAGTTACACATGTATTAAGAAAAACATAGCCATAGCAACTGCTTTAGATTTTAAATCAGGAGATTTGGGGGTGCCTGGGTGGCTCAGTGGGTTAAGCCTCCGCCTTCGGCTCAGGTCATGATCCTAGGGTCCTGGGACAGAGCCCCACACTGGGCCGTCTGCTCAGTGGGGAACCTACTTCCCCTTCTCTCTCTGCCTGCCTCTCTGCCTACTTGTGATCTCTGTCTGTTAAATAGATAAAATCTTAAAAAAAATCAGGGGATTTGAGAGAAATTACACATTTTTTCAGGTATTATTATTTTTTTTCCAGTCACCACCTTTTTTTGTGTTGTTTTGTTTTGTTTTTGCTTACCTGAAATAAGTAAGGTAGCTTGCAAGCTGAAGGTTTCCACAGAGAAAAAAAAAAATTCAATTATTTTTGAAAATGAAAACCATCACTGCCCACACCAACCAATTTAAAAGCACTAACAACTGAGAAAGTAAGCTTAACCAGAAGCATAAAGCAAACACTGGGACTATCAGGAAACTACACTGAGTTGCATATTTTTTTCTTTTCATAGATGAGAAAAATACAATATTTTTAATGAATTAGAAATAAACATTTTCTGTTATTTTAACAGCATGAGGAACCTTATGAGAAATGTGAGGTTATACCATATCCTCTGTTATCCCCTGCATCAGAATCAATGTGCAGTAACAGGTGTACTGCAAGTCAGCTTTAGGTTCTTTGTTGATATGCCTGAGTATGACTTCACTTCTGCCTGAGCAAATATGAAAATATGACAGCATTGATTTGGATGCATGGAAATGATTCTAGACTGATTATTAGCTCCCTTTTCACATATTCATGGTCAGAAATACAAAATTTGTGGAATTCACAATAAAAGAATGTATTCCATTTGTTCCAAATAATCAATTATTGCTTTATGAAGGAAATTAGAACCCTATACAATGTCTATATACCCTAACAAATTATGACCATAATAACCAAGAATCTTACATATTTTTGTGTATCAATTGAAGAAAGAGGGATAGAAAAAAAATGACATAAGTGAAGAGTAAAAGAGAAAAGGAAAAAAAGAGAGAAGGTGAAATCTAGAAATGAAAATCTAAAGGAGATTAAAATGATATTTTCTTCATCTCAATAGTAAAAAACAGTATTAAAACTGTTAAATGAAAATTCAGCATGCTCTGAATTGATTCTTGAATCAATTCATCAATTTTACTCCCCTTAATTATGTATTCATATATCTAATTTCTTCTTTGATTATTAGTTACTCAATAATGAGCTATCAAAATCCTGATTTATGCATTTGTTAATTTGTTAAGATGGAGTTGTAAATTTGGTAAGATGTAGAATTAGGGGTATGGGGGGAAAAAGAGAGTAATGTAACAAATAGATTAGTTAAAAACCAACAATCCAGAATCTGAGAAGAGAGAGACTTAACATAGTGTTCTAAAGCCTAAAGCCAGAGAAAGATTTAAAGAGCAGTTACTCAGGGCACCTGGGTGGCTCAGTGGGTTAAGCCACTGCCTTCGGCTCAGGTCATGATCCCAGGGTCCTGGGATTGAGTCCCGCATGGGGCTCTCTGCTCAGCAGGGAGCCTGCTTCCTCCTCTCTCTCTCTCTCTGCCTGCCTCTCTGCCTACTTGTGATCTCTGTCTGTCAAATAAATAAATAAAATCTTTTAAAAAATAAAAAATAAAGAGCAGTTAGGTGTTTTGGGGTAAAAATGTATTACCAATAATTTACATTTTTACTTGAATTACCAGGACCTATCCCTGGAGTATCCATGGATCTCAGTATCTTGGGAACTTGAGCAAATCAAAACATTTCAGATGGAAAACAAAACAAAACCTTTAGATTTAGTTAAATATAGGGTGTTATCTACTCTGTGGAAAATAGACAATGGCAAGGAAATGACTCTGTGTACAACCATGTGTCCAAATCTTTTAAGTTCCAGTGTTACATTGTTGACATGGTGTTAAAAATGGTTCCTATTATTAATATAGCAACAGACATAGCACAGTTTGCATAAGTTTTTGTTTTAATTTTCTGCAAGTTCCCTGAAGTCCATCACTGATATATGATTCCTTTTCTTTTTTCTTACTTACAAGTTTTGTCCTATTTTAAAAATATAGAAAATACAGGGATTGTTTTTTTTTTTAAATGCTAGTAGAAAGAGTGCAAAGAAGAAAGGATTAACAGGCAAAACATCAAGTAAACTAAGGCCTATTCAGTCATTCACAAAGATTTAGATAATAAAATGAGGGATAAATTCAAGTGTTCTATCTCAACTAAGCTCACTCTAATTCTACTTTAAATAAGCTTTTATTTATTTTTTTCAGGGTTCCAAGATCCATTTTTTATATACCACACTAAGTGCTCCATGCAATACATGCCCTCTTAAATACCCACCACCAGATTCACCCAATCGCCACACCCTCCCCTCCAAACCCCTCAGTTTGTTTCTCAGAGTCCACAGTCTCTCATGTTTCGTCTCCCCTTCTGATTTCCCCCAGTTCACTTCTCCTCTCCTCCCAATGTCCTCTGTGTTATTCCCTATACTTCACAAGTAAGTGAAACCATATGATAATTGACTTTCTCTGCTTGACTTATTTCATTCAGCATAATCTTCTCCAGTCCTGTCTATGTTGATACAAAAGCATAATACTCCATTGTATATATGGACCATTTCTTCTTTATCCATTCATCTGTTGAAGAGCATCTTGATTCTCCATAGTTTGGTGACTGTGGCCATTGCTGCTATGAACATTATGGTACAGATCGCCCCTTTTTAAACATTAAGTCTTTAATCTTCAGCTATCTATAAATAGATAGATAGCTGAAGATTATAGATCTATCTATCTATCTATCTATCTGTTTATTTATTTGAGAGGGTGAAAGTGTGTGGAGGGGAGGGTGTTGGGGAAGGGGCAGAGGGAGAGAAATGATCTTAAACAGATTCCATGCCTAGTGCAGAGCCCAATTGGGGCTCAATCTCAGGACCCTAAGATCATGATCTGAGCCAAAATTAAGAGTGGGACACTTAACTGACTTAGCCAACCAGGCACCTCTTCACCAACTTCTTGGATTGGTTACTATAGATAATAGGTTGGCTTCCTGAGATGTTGTGTTCCTAGGCTGGTTGCTACAGTTTATATTCTATTTTTACATATCATCTGGCAATTGTTCATTTGTATGTTCTGTCAGATCTTAGCTATTTATCTGAAATCCTGATTTTTTTTATTACATTACATTTTTCTACAGGAAAACTAAAACCATTAGTCTGTGAAATTAACATAATCCTAAAATATTCCTAATATAATTAAAAACATAAGATGCTTCCCTATGAGCTTCCAAACTATTCCAAATAGTATGCATTTTGTCAATAGATATAACTGAAAAATCTAATTACAAATTTAATTTCCACAGTTTAATCAGATTTTGAGAGATCTGAGTACTGTGTTTTTGTTTTTGTTTTTTTTTAAGATTTTTATTTATTTGAGAGAGTGAGACAGAGAACACAAGAAGGGGCAGTGATTGAGCCAGAGGGAGAAACAGGCTCCCCCTGAGCAGGGATCCTGACCTGGGACTGAATCCTGACCTGGGATTAGATCTCAGGACCCCAAAATCATGACCTGAGCTGAACTGAGCCACCTAATCACTCCCAGTGTCTCCACTCTTAATAATAAGCCTGTGTCTGGCTTCTAACTCTATGGTGAGTCTGCTTCTCCCCTCTCCTTCTTCCCCTACCCCAAGCCCAGCTTATGCTCTCTATCTCTGTCTCAAATAAATAATTTTTTTTTTAAGAAAGAATAGTTTATATTAGGTGTTAGGTATTAGTATTATATTTAATCTTTACAAAACCCTATGAGGAATATAATTCATTATATAGAGTTAACTTCTTCATAAGGTTGAATTTTTATTAAATATCTTGACCAAGATTACATTGTTAGGAAGTGGTAGTGTAAATACTGAGTATACCTTGTTACAGCATGACTAAAGTACAAATCCTGGGTTACGTTACTTGCTGAGTAATTCAGGACCTCTGAATTGAAGTTAAGTTTGATTAGAATAAAGTTTAGCAAAAGAAAGTGGTCATAATATTAGAAATACTTCTTGAAGCTAGAGTATTAAAAAATCTCAGAGATATTGAAACCTAAGTTTTAAGTATTTTTCAGTATCCCAGAAAACCAGTGAATGACATTATGTATTAAAAGTTATTTTAAAAAGTTTGAAGGATATCAGTCTTCCTTATAAAATAGATTTTAGAAGAGCCTGATGGAGTTGAGATGGCAGGTTTAACATTTAAAAATCAATTAATGTAATCTACCACATCAACAGTTTAAAAAGGAAACATCACATGATCATCAGATGGTTCATGTTAACCTCAAATAGGGAGTGGTTTGGATCTCTATCACTTTTCTCTTAGAACATTGCTTTGCCCCTTAACCAAACTATGCCACTCTCTGGAGAAAACAGCTTTTAAATTTTAAATGAAAGTTTCCCTCATTAGACGGGGATAAAAAAAGGGTGAGGATAAGACAAATAAAAAGAAATAAATCCATAGAACTTAAGCAAAAAGCAGATGGATGGATTGTGCACACCATATAGTATGTTTTGTATATTGAACGTTAACATTATGAATTTAGAGAGATTTTTCACATGGACTTTGTTGTTGATGTTTAGAAGCTTATATCCAGAAAATATGTGAAAGTTATCAAGGGGAACTCCTCAAGTTTATGATTATGGTATGGGAAGATTGATGTCTAAACTTCAAGATAGCACACCAAAATAACACACCAAACTTGGAAAAGAGAAACATTGCAATTATGTGTATATAGCTTCATCTCCCTCTATTCAATATAGACATTTTAGGTTATGTCATTATCAGGTAATTGAGCAATAATTTCATGTATTTAAGTTCCTCAGGAAAGAAAAATATTTAACAAGTATATACCTGATAAACTTTTCTGGTTATTTCAACCTACATTTATGATTATTTAGTATATCAAGGAAATCATTAGAATACTTTGGTTAACATCGTAGGTCATAAACAGAATATATATACACTGTGTATATTAAATTATGATCTAATGTCCGTAACACTGAAGTCAAGTAAGAGAATCAAAGAGTATTCTGCATTTTACACTTTAAAATAATCATATGTTTGCTTACCTAAGAGCTATTGTCTATAATTGACTATTATTAAATGAAGGTATTCTCTTATTTCTCAAGCATATTAAAATTTTAGGTTCTACTTAAACATTTTATGTTTCTGCTTATATTCCTCACTAGGAAAAGCTCAGTCAGGGTTTTGAAATAGTGATGCATACAATTAAAACAAAATCATACTTTATAAGACTAAGATTTAGCATATCAAGGAGTTTAAAAATAAAATTATTATTTGCCAAGGTAAATTAAAATTTTACACTAAGCATTCATATTTTGTGGTTGTAGCTCTCTATCTATGCCTATTTAAATATAATGATCTGGAATAATTGGTGGCTATTTCTAAAAAATATATGAAATGTTTATAGCTTCATAACCTTGGCAATTTATTCAAGTCAGTAGTTGCTAGTAAATAAAATTAGCTTTAGCTTTTCTTCAGCATTTGATTAGGTTTTCTGCAGCTGTTTTTCAGTCAAATATGAAATTTCATTACTATAAATCTTTGGTTCAGTGACTTTCATTTATTTAAACCACTATTTTCTGTCAAAGAAATTTTACATCAATGGAGGGACATTTCTGATTTTAGATTGTAGTTACTGCTTTGAAAGAATGTTTAAATGTTTGTTATTATACCATTTTTTAAAAATAAAATATAATTCACTCATACAAATTCAATTTTAGGAGTGGATCTTCAACTATTTTAGTAGTATAAAATTTACATCTAAGATATTTTTTTAAATGTTTAGCTTATTATAAAACAATGTCTCAAAATAGACATTTTTGCAAGTCTCTTGCAAATACGAACTTTTTGTTTTTTAAAAGTCAGTTTCTATGTTATTAACAATGGATAAACTAGGATGCTAAGAGTTACTGCGATTCTGGTGATTCTCCTTGTTCCTTCTTTAATAACTCACAGAAATTTGGGGAAAAAATAAAACTCAAATTTTTATTAAAATTGCATCATTTCAGTGTAAAGGATAGGCATGTTGATGGACCTGGGTTCAGGTTCTGACTCTCCCATTGACCTAGGGCAATTTAAGCTCATTCATGATTATTCCTTATCATTTATAAATAATGTATTAAATTAGTATATTCATTAAAAAATTCTTCAAATAAAAGTCTAAAATGCTATTATTGTAAGCAGATCTTTTGTATTTTCTGAAGCATTAATTCTTAAGTATTTTTTGTATATAAATAAATACCTTTTAGAATTTTTTCTTCCTCATCTTCTACTCACTTAATCTTATTAATAGATTTAGAAAAAAAGTTTTTTAAGAGTAGTTTTAGATTTATAATAAAATTGATTTTTTTCATTCACACATGTGCACATACACATATACAATCAATTACCATGTATTTAGATACCACAATTATTATCAGTAACTCCAGCAATAGTATTACTATATTTGCTCTTTGAGGACAGGTGGCTTGAAACCCTGGTGAAAAGCTAAGTTTTTATTTAACCAACCAAAGCCTTTATCTTTATTTTTCTTTATGATAAGTGTACTTTTTAATTCCCATCCCCTATTTCCCTCAACCCCCAACCACCTTCTTTCTGGTAACTATCAGTTTAGTTGAGTCTGTTTCTTGGTTTCTTTCTCTCATTCTCTTTTCTCCTCTTGCTCACTTTTTTTTTTTTTCTTAAATTCCATATATGAGTGAGATCTTATGGTATTTGTCTTTCTCTGACTGACTTATTTTGTTTAGCATTATATGCTCTACCTCTCTCCATGTTACTGCAAATAAGATTTCAGTCTTTTTAATAGCTAAATAATTAATTTAATAGCTAAATAATATTTCACTGTATATATTCCACTGATATATACATATATCAGTGGATATATCTATCGATGTGCATCTATCAATGGACACTTGGGCTGCTTCCATAGTCTGACCTTCCTAAATAATGCTACAGTAATACAATAAATAAAAGGGTGCATGTATCCATGTGAATCAGTGTTTTTATATTCTTTGGGTAGGTACCCAATGGTGTGATTCCTGGATCATAGGGTAGTTATATTTTTTAATTTTTTGATGGACCTCCATACTGTTTTCCACAATGGCTGCATCATTTTCCCTTCCCACCCACAGTGCATGAGAGTTCCTTATTCTCCACAACTTTGCCAACACCTGTTTTTTCTTGGGTTGCTGATTTTAGCCATCTGACAGGTGTAAGGTGATAGCTCATTGTAGTTTTGATTTGCATTTCCCTGATAAGGAGTGATATTGATCATGTGTTCATGGGTCTGTTGACCATCTGGATATCTTCTTTGGAGAAATGTCTGTTCATGTCTTCTGCCTATTTCTTAAACAGGATCATCTATGTTTGGGTGTTGAGTTGTATCACTTCTTCATATACTTAGGATACTAACCTTTTATCAGATATATCATTTTCAAAAATCTTCTCTCATTCAGTAGTTTGCCTTTAAGTTTTGCTGATTGTTTCCTTTGCTGTACAGAAACTATTTATTTTGATGCAGTCCCAATAGCTTACTTTTGCTCTTATTTGTCTTCCTTCAGGAGAAATATTTTGAAAAATGTTAAAACAGATGTTGCAGAGATTACTGACGATTCTCTTTTCGAGGATTTTTATAGTTTCAGGTCTTACATATAGGTCTTTAATCTATTTTGAGTTTATTTTTGTGTATGGTGAAAGAAATAGTCCTGGGGCCCTCGGTGTCTCAGTTGGTTAAACCTCCAAATCCTGGTTTCATCTCAGGTCACAAATCAGGGTCCTGGATCAAGCCCTGAGTCAGGCTCTGTGTTCAGCAAGGAGTCTGCTTCAGATTCTTTCTCCCTCTCCTTCCTGCATGCTCTCTCTCTCTCTCTCAAATAAATAAAATAAATCTTTAAAAAAAGAAAGAAAGAAAGTGGTCCAGTTTGGGAGTAATGAATTCACAGATTGAAGCTCTAAATTCAGTTACAGTTTAAAAATATTTCATGAACCACTCATGCCATGATCTGTAGGCCACAAAACTTCATGATTTATTTACTCATTTGAAGATTACTTGTATAGATTTTTAAAAGTGTTTCTACATGCATAATTATGCCACCTATATATATTAATGTTTTGCTTCTGTTTTTCTCAAATCTCGTTGCCTTTTATTGATTTTCATTACCTTATCGCTGTGCTTAGGATCTAGAGCTAAATAGTAAATGGAAATGATGACAGCAGAAACTCACTTTGATGCTAAACTGTGAGGGAAATTCTAATATTTTATGATTCGGAATGATATTAGTTACAGGAAGTTTTAGTCTTTATGAGATTCAAGAAGTTCCCTTTAGTATCTTGATTGCTGATTTTTTTTGTCGTGAATATGTTCATTTAAAAAAAATGTGTTGTTACACTATGTGAGTGGTATGATCTGTTTACCTCTATTGAGCTGGTCATAGGATTTTTCTTTTCCTTTTAATCTGTTAATATGATGAATTAAATTGATATTTTTCCTGATTTCTTTCTTTAGATTAAATTTCCTAGTAATTAGACATCATATAAGTGGAATCATATAGTGAACAAGGACTTCAACTACCTCCATCTCTACCTCAATCTGTACTTTCTAATTGATTAAGGTCTTCTTTCCAGCTTATCTCTTAAGTCAGACAAAAGAGGCTGTGGTCAAAGCATTTCCTGAGAGGAACCAAAACTACCTCCCTAAAGCAAAATAGATTGCCCTGAGCCAGCAAGACCCATGTGAATGACCCAAAGACAATGATCAAAATGACCTTTACTGCCCAAACTCCTTGTGCCCGCTGACCTTTGTCCCATGTTTTCCTTATATAAACCTAAAAGTATTTCCAGAACTTTGGGCAAAGACTTTGATACATTAGTCCACCGTCTTCCTGGTGTTGACCTTGCTGAAATAAATTCCTTTCTGATTTCATTACCACTTGTCTCCCTGCTTTCAGTTTTAGTCAGTGGCAAGTAGCCAAACCTGATCTGATTGGATCCCAGGAACCAGGTGCTTGTGCACCCCTGGCCCCAGTTATAGTAGCAAATTCTCTTTTATTTCTGCTTTAATTCCTGAACATATGGGACGATATTCATCCTTATTTTTGTGTTTATCAGTAGCTTGCTTCTTTTGGTTGCTACTTAGTATAGTATTGTATAAATATTTCACATCCCCCCCCCAATATTTTATGGATGTGTATATATATAGGCTTATTCTAATTTAGGGGTATTAAATAAAACTGCCCTAAACATTCTTTAATACGTGTTTTTTTCACATTTCACAAATAACTAAAGATGTTGATGATATTTTCATGTGCTTGTGAAGCCTTTACATATGCTTTATTAAATACAGCTGTTTGTCTTTTTGTTATTGATTGTAAGAAGTTTTTGTTTTTTGTTTGCATTTTGGATATGATGACATTGTTAAATGTATTTGTTGCAAATAGTTTCTCCTGGTCTGGGATTCCTTTTTCTTCTTATAGTATTTGAGTATATTATAAAATATGAATCTATTTCTCAGTTACATTAATTGTTGATACTTGCCAGGCCACAACATTGTTCCTATGTCCCAGACCCGGCTATGGTGGGTTCCTTGGTTTTGATTATGACTATTTTCACTTTGGCCTACAGTTTCTTAGCTTCTGCCATTTTTAATCTGTATGAAAGATGTCCTAACATGGAAAAGGGAAAATATGGAATTCAACAGATTAAAGGAAGCATGGGGACAAGAGGTTTGCTCCCTCATTACAAGCTATGGGAGTTGTAACATCCATACATTTTATATTATATGCTATTTTATATTATCCATGCTTTTGGGAGTTTTGATTTTAAAAAAGTGATGATCAATTCCAAATACCCACTGTATAGTTTTTTGTTGTTGTTGTTTTGTTTTGCTTTTGTTTTTGTTTTTGTTTTTAAATATCCCTAAATTGTTCTCAGGTCCAAGACTTAACGTGACACCTTAAAATAAGTTGTCTTTTGGTCTGCTTAAAACCACAGTTTCTAAAATCTCAGAAGGATAATAGGTTGTAAGATCCCTAACAAGAAAATCTAGTAAGTCTAAATCCAAGGGTAATAGAGTACTCATAAACTTTATACTATTAGAAAATTTCACATTCTACCACATAATTTTTAATAAAAAAATTCTGCTAAGCATAACATTTCTTATTTAAAATTATATCTTTGAATTGCTGGGGGGGGTGGATTGAAAATTCTTTCCTGGGAAAAATTGATAATACCCATTCTAGATTCAATTTAAAATGAACACAGACTTCTGATGTCAGTGAAGATACAATAAGATCAGTATAACTCATCTTCCCAGCTTACAACTACAACTCTAAAAAAAATACAAAAAGCAACTACATGGAGATTCTTTTCACAACTAAAGTTGGCAGATTTGGAGGTGAAGCAGGAGAGCTAGTTTCTTGTCTCATGGTGTGGAAGAATGATTCTCGAGGACAAAGAAGAGAGAGTAAAGCAATAGAAGTTTAACAACCAAGGATACAGAAAAAGCTTTCAGGAGTGAAAGAGGTCTGGACAGGTTGCCCCTGGGGGCATTTAAGGAATGGTCTTTTATAGAAAACCAACCAGGGAACTTAAATCCTCTTAACATCTCTATTGATATGACCATTGAGTAGGGACTAGTGATAACACTTTTAAGGGCTTATTTCCTTTTTAGGATCCAGTAATTCTGTTGGTCACAAGTAGCTGTTATAACAATACCCCACTTCTGACACCTAGGACAGGGTCCTCTGGTTTGCTCCCTTATCTTTGGTTTCCTTTCATTTCCCGCATTTCTTAATTTTGTGAGCCTGATCAAGGAGCCTCCTATCTATCTCTCCCTCCCTAGACCCATCTGTCCCTTACTTAGAGGGAAAACATAATTTCAATTTCAATTCAATCTTTTTCAAGATTGCTTTGACTGCAGTCATGGAAAGAAAAGAAAGGTAGAGAGAAAGAGAGGGACAAAGAAAGAGAAAGAAAAAGGAAGAAAAGAAAAGAGAAAAGAAAAGAAGGAAGGAAGGAGAGAGAGGAATGGAGAAGGGGAGGGAGGAAGGAAAAAGGAAGGAAGGAAAGGAATGGAGGGAAAGAGGGAGGAAAGGAAATAGGGAGGAGGGAACAAAAAGAAAGCAAAAAATAACAAGTTAGAACTTATGGTTTCAAACTGGCTATGTTGTTTGACTGCTGAAACAAAAACAGAATTCTTCAGAGGATTTTAAAGATAACTCAGTATCTACATAGTGTAATATTCAAATATCCATGATGCAATTAAAAATTACTCAATATGCAAAGAAGAAGAAAATTATGATCAATTCAAAAGAGAAAAAATAACTAATAGATGCATACCTCTAAATCACACAGATAAAAGAATTAACAGACAAAGATTTTTAGATACCTATTGCAACTATTATCTGTGGGGTAACAGATGGGATTAATAGAAAAATTTGTTCTTAGTAGAGAAATAGAAATGATGAAATAGAACTTAAATTAGACTTTAAATTGAAATTAGGACTAAATTAGAAAATTTAAAAATTTATGGGACGCCTGGGTGGCTCAGTTGGTTTAGTGTCTGCCTTAGGCCCATGTCATGATCCCAGGGTTCTGAGATCTAGTCCTTCATCGGGACTCCTTGCTCAGCTGGGATCCTGCTTCTCCCTCTGTCTACTTCTCCCTCTGCTTGTGTTTTCTCTCTCCTCTCTCTGACAAATAAATAAATAAAATCTGAAAAAAAAAATTAAAAATTAAGAGGCATCAATGAACTTAGATATATAAAATAAGATAAATATTGAGATTTTTACAAATAAAAATTATTTCCTCTGAGGAAGTGAGAAAAAAATGGTAAAGATAAATAGGGGTCATATTTCAAATATCTAATCTCTAATATTAGCATATTAGAGACAGAAATAAAGGAAGTAGAGCACAAAAATGCATGCAGTAACTAAGCAATGCACTGCTAAATAGCCAATGTGTTTGTGAAGAAATCACAAGAGAAATTGGAAAATACTTTGAGGTAACTGAAAATAGGATACAACATACCAAAATATAAGGATATTACAAAAGCAGTTCTTGAGGGGAGTTTATAGCCTCAAATGCTGACACTAAAAAGTTAAAAAGATGTCAAACCAATAATATTACCTTACACCTGAAGAAAATAGGAAAAAAGAAGATAGCAAACTAAACCCAAAGCAGAAGAAAGGACATTTTAGAAACGGATGTGGAAATAAATGAAATAGATAATAGTGAAATAATGGAGAAATCAGTCAAAGCAAAGGTTGATTCTTTGAAAGACAAACAAAATAGTCATATCTTTATCTAAATTGGTCAAGAAAAAAGAAGTGACTCATTGTAATGTAAGTGCCTGACAGTAAGTTTTGATTGTTAAGGCATCCATTTCAAAGACGCCCATCTCATGTTGCCAGCTGTCCTGATGAGGAAACAGAAGGCAAGCCTAGGGCAAAGCAGAAGCTGACACCCTGAAAATACCCCTGTCATGGTGTTGGATCCAGGGTCAAAGGAGCAAGACTGAAACAAAGCGAAGGTCAAGCAAAGCTTTATTTCATGCCAAGCATCAACAATCAGACTGACCAGCCAGGGCCGTCCCTTGCAAAGAGGCGACCTCTCTCTGCCTTACAGACTAGCTTTTAAGGGCAAAGGCCATGTGGTTGGGCCTGGCCATGCACAAGTGGCCAATGAGATTGTAACACACAGAGAAAGCTGCACAATCCTGCTAGGTCACATGTAAGTGACCAATTGAATTATAATTTACCCTATAGTAGATATTTGAACTAGCCTATCACCTTGGTCAGAATGGGTGCCCAAAAGTCACCCAAAGGGCGGGGCCCATACTCCTTTTTAACTAGAAGACAGTATGCACCCCCACTGATTGAATACCTCCACCTGGCCTGACCCACCCTTGTATTTGGGCTTTGGTACCTAGGACTAGTTTCCAGGACTTGTTTTAAGTAAGTCTCCTGGGGGAAGGGGGGGCAGAGACAGTTAAATTTTTACTGCATAAACAACAAAGTCATTATTTAACTGGATGGCATTGCTCTGGCTAAATAGGCCCTTTCAATGGGATATATGTAACATTCCTTAGGCACTCCTGGCTGCCCTAAAGGAAAAACAAATAGTTAACTGGTAGAGATTACAGTCCTGTAAGACTGGAGTCTCAGTTTACAAATGTCCTTAGTGATTTATAAGGAAGAAGATTTCTTATCAATAGCCTAATTTCCAGGGACCCATAACTCAGTTCTCAAAGCCCTAATATCATCCTCCCCTCCTTAAAATTGAGGCAGAGGAAATGTAAATGAAGTTAAATTTATTCTAAACCTAAAGCTCATTGACAAGGACTTGTGATAGGAGGGTTGTGACATTGCTCTAAGAAACTCCAACTGTTTTCATGTTAGTGCCTTAGTAGAGGGAATAACAGGCTTGGCCTGAAAATAACCAGGTCTCCAGTAACAAAGTCTTTATTAGCATATGACAGTCCTTCTGGACAACCCCTTTGTCCTCACCTCCCCAGCTCCAGTGTATATAATCAGCCACTCCTCAAGACCCCAGGGCAGCAGCTCTTTCTGCCCATGGGTTTTAATAAACCACCTGTGGTTTGATAAACCACTATTTTGCACCAAACACATCTCAAGAATTCTTTCTTGGTCTTCAGCTCCGGGTTCCACCCCACTGAACCTCACCTATACTCCAAAATTTCATCAGTATGACACTGCTACTAGAAAAACAACCAGATAAGAAACAAGGCTACCTCCATCCATGAAAGTCCCTTTTAGAGTGCCCTGGATAGGCTTAGTAAGTGACCCTTTGAGCAACCTTGCATTTTGCTTCCTCCCCTTAATTCCTGCTTTTAAGTTTTGTTTGTTTGTTGTTTTTTTTTAAGATTTTATTTATTTATGTGACAGAGAGAAAGATCACAGGTAGGCAGAGAGAGAGGGGGAAGCAGGCTCCCTGCTGAGCAGAGAGCCCAATGCCATGCGGGGCTTGATCCCAGAACCCTGAGATCATGACCTGAGCCAAAAGCAGAGGCTTAACCCACTGAGCCACCCAGGCGCCCCTGCTTTTAAATTTTAAATTCACCATTAAGAGTGTATCAAGAAAACCCTGGGCACCCCACCTTCTACCAATTATCCAGGATGGCACTCACTTCCTCTCTTTACAGAGATCTCTGGAGTTGTGAGTAATAAAACTTTTTTCTTTCAAAGTTCCGGGATCATTGTTGCTGAAGTGTGTCTTGCAATCATAAAGAACCACAGGCTGCTGGTCCAACTGCAATATTGGCTGTGGTGAGGGAAATGTCTGTGGGAAGTCACCACAAGTGTTAGGGGCCCAAGGGAGTGCCTCAAGCATTTTTAGCTAATACTGTCACTATAAATAAGCTGAGACCAAGAAAACACCCATCTTATGAAAATAAAGAATTAAATAGGAGCGAACAATTCTGAAATTATAGGTAAAAGGTATAAACAATGATATACTAACAAATCAGATGACCTAGACAAAATTGACAAATTTCTTGATTTCTAAAAATTCATAGGCTTCCAGGACTCAAGATTCAGGAACATATAATAAAGCCAAATAGACCCATAGGATGTAAAGAGATTTAAATAATAATAATAATAATAAATTTCCCCAATAAAATCCAACATTAGATGGCTTCACTGGTAAATGTTACTAAAAATTTAAAGAAAAATTAAGAGCAGTCCTTCATAAACTCTTCCAAAAAAATAGATGAGGGAATTTCCCTTAACTCATCCATTGAAAATAGGCTTATCCTGACACATAAACTAGACAGACATTATAAGAAGATAATAAATAAGTAAACTAAATTAAATAAATAAATAAAACTATCTTTTTAAAATATAGACCCCAAAAATCCTTAAACTATTACTTTGTAAGAGGTGATAATGTACCAGTTGTCTATATGAAAAACAATGAAACTTGACTTATAGTTCACATCAAATACAAGAGCCAGATTCAGGGAATTTCAGATCTAAATGTGAGAAGTATAGCAATAAGACAGGGGAATATTTTCTTTCTTTTCTTTTTTTAAGATTTTATTTATTTATATGACAGACAGAGATTACAAGTAGGCAGAGAGGCAAGCAGAGAGAGAGGAAGGGAAGCAGGCTCCCCACTGAGCAGAAAGCCCAATGTGGGGCTCGATCCCAGGACTCTGAGATCATGACCTGCGCCGAAGGCAGAGGCTTTAACCCACTGAGCCACCCAGGTGCCCCAAGACAGGGGAATATTTTCACAAATTTTTGTTAGAAAAATGTTCAACAGATAGCACTAGAAGTTCTAGCCTGAGCAATCAGACAACAAAAAGAAATAAAAGGCATCCAAATAGCAAAGAAGTCAAACCCTCACTCTTTGCAGGTGACATGATACTCTTTGTGGTAAACCAAAAAGACTCTAGCTTCCAAATTTTAAGAACTCATATAGAAATTTGGCAAAGTAGCAGGATATAAAATCAATGCATAGAAATCAGTTTCATTTCTATGCACTAACAATGAGACAGAAGAAAGAAATTAAGGAGTGAATCCCATGTACAGTTATAATTGAAATCACAAGATACCTAGGACTAAATCTAACAAAAGAGACAAAGGATCTGTACTTAGAAAACTACAGAACATTCATGAAAGAAATTGAGGAAAACACAAAGAAATGGAATAGCATTCCATGCTCATTGATTGGAAGAACAAATGTTAAAATGTCTAGAGTAATCTACACCTTCATTGGAATCGTTATCAAAATGCCATTACCTTTTTTCACAGATATGGAACAAATAATTCTAAAACATAAACAGAAACAGAAAAGACCCTGAATAGCCAAAGTAATGTTGAAAAAGAAAACTAAAACTGATGGCATCACAATTCCAGACTTCAAGCTCTATTACAAAGCTGTAATTGTTGAGACAGTATGGTACTAGCACAAAAACCCTCAACTCCATGGTCAACTAATCTACAACAAAGCAGGAAAGAATATCCAATGGAAAAAATACAGTCATTTCAGCAAATGGGAAAGTTGGATGCAGAAGAATGAAACCATACAGAAAAGTAGATTCAAAATGGATGAAAGACCCTTAATGTAAGACAGAAATCCATCAAAATCCTAGAGTCACTCTGTGACCTAAACCTCAGCAACTTCTTGCTAGACATGTATCCAAAGACAAGAGAAACAAAGGCAAAAATGAGCTATTGTGACTTCATCAAGATTAAAAAGCTTTTGCGCAGCAAAGGAAATCATCAACAAAACCAAAGAACAACCAACAGAATGGGAGAAGATATTTGCACATGACATATCAAATAAAGGGCTAGTATCCAAAATCTATAAGGAACTTTTCAAACTTGGAGCACCTGGATGGCTCAGTGGGTTGAACCTCTGCCTTCAGCTCAGGTCATGATATCAGGGTCCTGGGATCAAGCCCTGGGATCAAGAGCTCGCTGCTCATAGAGGAGCCTTCTTCTCCCTCCCTCTCTCTGCCTGCCTCTATGTCTACTTTTGAACTCTGTCTGTCAAATAAATAAATAAAATCTTAAAAAGAAAAGAAAAAAAGAACTTCTCAAACTCAACAACCAAAAAAACAAATAATCGAATCAATATAGGGGCAGAAAACATGATTTTCTGTGAAGGAGATATCCAAATGGTCAACAGGCACATGAAAAAATGCTCAACATCACTCGGCATCAGGGAAATACAAATCAAAACCACAGTGAGATACCACCTCACACCAGTCAGAAAGGCTAAAATTAACAAGTCAGGAAATGACAGATTTTGGCAAGGCTGCAAAGAAAGGGGAACCTCTCACACTGTTGGTGGGAATACAAGCTGCTGCAGTCACTCTGGAAAACAGTATGGAGGTTCCTCACAAAGTTGAAAATAGTTACCCTACAACCCAACAATTGCACTACTAGGTATTTACCCCAAGGATACAAATGTAGTAACCCAAAGGGACACCTGCACTCCAGTATTTATAATAGCAATGTCCACAATAGCCAAACTATGGAAAGAGTTCAGATGTCCACTGACAGATAAATGAATAAAGAAGATGTGGGGTGTGTGTGTGTGTGTGTGTGTGTGTGTGTATGATGGAATACTACTCCGCCATAAAAAAAAAAATCTTGCCATTTGCAGTGATGTGGATGAAGCTAGAGTGTATTATGTAAGGGAAATAAGTCAATCAGAGAATGATAATTATCATATGATCTCACTCATATGAGGAATGTAAGAAACAAAACAGAGCATCATAGGGGAAATGGGGAAAAATAAAACAAGATGAAACCAGAGAGAGAGAGAGAACCATAAGAGACTCTTAATCATAGGAAACAAACTGAGAGTTGTTGGAGGGGAGAGGTGGGGGGGATGGAGCAACTGGGTGATAGACATTAAGTAGGCCACATGATGTAATGAGCATTGGGCATATAAGACTGATGAATCACTGGCCTCTACCTCTGAAACCTATAATAAATTATATGTTAATTAATTGAATTTAAATCTTTAAAATGGGGAAAAAAAGAAAAATGTTCAAAAGGACCAAAAATTGCTAGCTTAAAGTAAATGGTTATTAAATTGTATGCTGATACACTCTGGAGTACTCTTTTTCCCTCAAAGACACTATTAAGAAAGTATAAAGTCAAGTCACAGTGTGCATGAAGGTATTCAGAGCACAAACCAACTAAAGTTTTGTATCCTGAATACATAAATAATTCTTTTTTTTTTTAACAAATTTATTTATTTAATTGACAGAGATCACAAGTAGGCAGAGAGTTAGGCAGAGAGAGGGAGAAGCAGGCTCCCCACTGAGCAGAGAGCCCGATGTGGGGCTTGATCCCAGGACTGTGAGATCATGACCTGAGCTGAAGGCAGAAGCTCAACTCAATGAGCCACCCAGGTGCCACAATTCTTAATAAATGCCCCTATCATTAAGATCCTTTGTGAGTTCATGAACAAAAAGATAAATTTTCCAAATCTTCATAGAACTCAGGTCGACCTGAATGGTGAACAAAATAAACTATTACAGGGGGGAGGAGTCAAGATGGTGGAGAAGTAGCAGTCTGAGACTACTTCAGCTAGCAGGAGATCAACTAGATAGCTTATCTAAAGATTGCAAACACCTGCAAATTCATCGGCAGATCAAAGAGAAGAAGAACAGCAATTCTGGAAACAGAAAAACAACCACTTTCTGAAAGGAGGGACTGGTGGAGAAGTGAATCCAAAGTGATGGGAAGATAGACCCCGGGGGGAGGGACCGGCTCCCGGCAAGCAGCAGAGCAACGGAGCACAAAATCAGGACTTTTAAAAGTCTGTTCCGCTGAGGAACATCACTCCAGAGGCTAAACCGGGACGAAGCCCACGCGGAGTCAGCGTGGCCTCAGGTCCCGCAGGGTCGCAGAAGGATCGGGGGTGTCTGAGTGTCGCAGAGCTTGCGGGTATTGGAAGGGGAAGGCTGTCTACAGAGACAGAGCCAAGAGTAAGCTCACAGGTCAGGGTTACTTTGAACCAAACGCAGGCTCAGTGAACTCAGAGCGCGGGCCAGTGGTCAGGCATACAGGAGTTAACTGGGTGCTGTTCTCTAAGGGCGCATTGAGGAGTGGGGCCCTGGGCTCTCAGCTTCTCCAGACCGGAGACCAGGAGGCCGCCATTTGTATTCCCATCCTCTGGAACTCTACGGAAAGCGCTCAGGGAACAAAAGCTTCTGAAAGCAAACCCGAGCGGATTACTCAGCCCGGCCCCTGGTAAGGGCGGTGCAATTCTGCCTGGGGCAAAGACACTTGAGAATCACTACACCAGGCCCCTCCCCCAGAAGATCAACAAGAAATCCAGCCAAGACCAAGTTCACCTACCAAGGAGTGTGGTTTCAATACCAAGGAGAGCAGCAGAATTCTAGAGGAGGAGAAAGCAAAGCACAGAACTCATGGCTTCCTCCCTGTGATTTTTTTAGTCTTGCAGTTAATTTAATGTTTTTCTTTTTCATTTTTTTCTCTTATTCTGCTAAATTTTTTTTTAACTTTTACCACTTTCTTTTTTAACGTTTAACTAGTTTATCTAATATATTTATTTTTTCTCTTTTATATTTTTCTTTCTTCATTTTCTTTATTTTTAATTCTTTTTTTTCTTTTTTTTTTCCCTTTCTTTCTTTTTGAAACTCTTTTTATCCCCTTTCTCCCCCCCTCACGATTTGGGATCTCTTCTGATTTGGTTAAATCATATTTTCTTGGGGTTATTGGCACCCTTTTAGTATTTTACTTGCTCCTTCATATACTCTTATCTGGACAAAATGACAAGGGGGAAAAATTCACCACAAAAAAAAGAACAAGAGGCAGTACCGAATTCTAGGGACCTAATCAATACAGATATTGGTAATATGTCAGACCTAGAGTTCAGAATGACAATTCTCAAGGTTCTAGCCAGGCTTGAAAAAGGCATGGAAGATATTAGAGAAACCCTCTCGGGAGATATAAAAACCCTTTCTGGAGAAATAAAAGAACTAAAATCTAACCAAGTTGAAATCAAAAAAGCTATTAATGAGGTGCAATAAAAAATGGAGGCTCTCACTGCTAGGATAAATGAGACAGAAGAAAGAATTAGCAATATAGAAGACCAAATGACAGAGAATAAAGAAGCTGAGCAAAAGAGGGACAAACAGATACTGGACCACGAGGGGAGAATTTGAGAGATAAGTGACACCATAAGACGAAACAACATTAGAATAATTGGGATTCCAGAAGAAGAAGAAAGAGAGAGGGGAGCAGAAGGTATACTGGAGAGAATTATTGGGGAGAATTTCCCCAATATGGCAAAGGGAATGAGCATCAAAATTCAGGAGGTTCAGAGAATGCCCCTCAAAATCAATAAGAATAGGCCCACACCCCTAATAGTTGTAAACTATTAGGTTTACAACCTAATAGTAAAATCTACAAGTCTTAGTAACAAAGAGAAAATCCTGAAAGCAGCCCGGGAAAAGAAGTCTGTAACATACAATGGTAAAAATATTAGATTGGCAGCTGACTTATCCACAGAGACCTGGCAGGCCAGATAGAGCTGGCATGATATTTTCAGAGCACTAAACGAGAAAAACATGCAGCCAAGAATACTATATCCAGCTAGGCTATCATTGAAAATAGAAGGAGAGATTAAAAGCTTCCAGGACAAACAAAAACTGAAAGAATTTGCAAACACCAAACCAGCTCTACAGGAAATATTGAAAGGGGTCGTCTAAGCAAAGAGAGAGCCTACAAGTGGTAGATCAGTAAGGAACAGAGACAATATACAGTAACAGTCACCTTACAGGCAATACAATGGCACTAAATTCATATCTCTCAATAGTTACCCTGAATGTTAATGGGCTAAATGCCCCTGTCAAAAGACACAAGGTATCAGAATGGATAAAAAAACAAAACCCATCTATATGTTGCCTCCAAGAAACTCATTTTAAGCCCGAAGACACCTCCAGATTTAAAGTGAGGGGGTGGAAAAGAATTTACCATGCTAATGGACATCAGAAGAAAGCAGGAGTGGCAATCCTTATACCAGATCAATTAGATTTTAAGCCAAAGACTATAATAAGAGATGAGGAAGGACACTATATCATACTCAAAGGGACTGTCCAACAAGAAGATCTAACAATTTTAAATATCTATGCCCCCAACGTGGGAGCAGCCAACTATATAAACCAATTAATAACAAAATCAAAGAAACACATCAACAATAATACAATAATAGTAGGGGACTTTAACACTCCCCTCACTGAAATGGACAGATCATCCAAGCAAAAGATCAACAAGGAAATAAAGGTCTTAAACGACACACTGGACCAGATGGACATCACAGATATATTCAGAACATTTCATCCCAAAGCAACAGAATACACATTCTTCTCTAGTGCACATGGAACATTCTCCAGAATAGATCACATCCTCGGTCCTAAATCAGGACTCAACCGGTATCAAAAGATTGGGGTCATTCCCTGCATATTTTCAGACCACAGTGCTCTGAAGCTAGAACTCAACCACAAGAGGAAGTTTGGAAAGAACCCAAAGACATGGAGACTAAACAGCATCCTTCTTAAGAATGAATGGGTCAACCGGGAAATTAAAGAAGAATTGAAAAAAATCATGGAAACAAATGATAATGAAAATACAACAGTTCAAAATCTGTGGGACACAACAAAGGCAGTCCTGAGAGGAAAATATATAGCGGGACAAGCCTTTCTCAAGAAACAAGAAAAGTCTCAGGTATACAACCTAACACTACACCTAATGAAGCTGGAGAAAGAACAAGAAAGAAACCCTAAGCCCAGCAGGAGAAGAGAAATCATAAAGATCAGAGCAGAAATCAATGAAATAGAAACCAAAAAACAATAGAACAAATCAACGAAACTAGGAGCTGGTTCTTTGAAAGAATTAATAAGATTGATAAACCCCTGGCCAGTCTTATCAAAAAGAAAAGAGAAAAGACTCAAATAAATAAAATCATGAAGGAAAGAGGAGAGATCACAACTAACACCAAAGATACAAATTATTATAAGAACATACTATGAGCAACTCTACGCCAACAAATTTGACAATCTGGAAGAAATGGATGCATTCCTACAAACATATAAACTACCACAACTGAACCAGGAAGAAATAGAAAGCCTGAACAGACCCATAACCAGTAAGGAGATTGAAACAGTCATTAAAAATCTCCAAACAAACAAAAGCCCAGGGCCAGACGGCTTCCCGGGGGAATTCTACCAAACATTTAAAGAAGAACTAATTCCTATTCTCCTGAAACTGTTCCAAAAAATAGAAATGGAAGGAAAACTTCCAAACTCATTTTATGAGGCCAGCATCACCTTGATCCCAAAACCAGACAAGGATCCCACCAAAAAAGAGAGCTATAGACCGATATCCTTGATGAACACAGATGTGAAAATACTCAACAAAATACTAGGCAATAGGATTCAACAGTACATTAAAAGGATTATTCACCATGACCAAGTGGGATTCATTCCAGGGCTATAAGGTTGGTTCAACATCTGCAAATCAGTCAATGTGATACAACACATCAATAAAAGAAAGAACAAGAACCATATGATACTCTCAATAGATGCTGAAAAAACATTTGACAAAGTACAGCATCCCTTCCTGATCAAAACTCTTCAAAGTGTAGGGATAGAGGGCACATACCTCAATATCATCAAAGCCATCTATGAAAAACCCACCGCAAATATCATTCTCAACGGAGAAAAACTGAAAGCTTTTTCGCTAAGGTCAGGAACACGGCATGAATGTCCATTATCACCACTGCTATTCAACATAGTACTAGAATTCCCAGCCTCCACAATCAGACAACAAAAGGAAATTAAAGGCATCCAAATCAGCAGAGAAGAAGTCAAACTATCACTCTCTGCAGATGATATGATACTATATGTGGAAAACCCAGAAGACTCCACTCCAAAACTGCTAGAACTTGTACAGGAATTCAGTAAAGTGTCAGGATATAAAATCAATGCACGGAAATCAGTTGCATTTCTCTACACCAACAACAAGACAGAAGAAAGAGAGATTAAGGAGTCCATACCATTTACAATTGCACCCCAAACCATAAGATACCTAGGAATAAACCTAACCAAAGAGGCTAAGAATCTATACTCAGAAAACTGTAAAGTACTCATGAAAGAAATTGAGGAAGACACAAAGAAATGGAAAAATGTTCCATTCTACTGGATTGGAAGAATAAATATTGGTAGCATAGAAAATGTCTATGCTACCTAAAGCAATCTACACATTTAATGCAATTCCTATCAAAGTACCATCCATCGTTTTCAAAGAAATGGAACAAATAATTCTAAAATTTATATGGAACCAGAAAAGACCTCGAATAGCCAACGGGATATTGAAAAAGAAAGCCAATGTTGGTGGCATCACAATTCCAGACTTCGAGCTCTATTACAAAGCTGTCATCATCAAGACAGCATGGTACTGGCAGAAAAACAGACACATAGATCAATGGAACAGAATAGAGAGCCCAGAAATAGACCCTCAACCCTCAACTCTAAGGTCAACTAATCTTCGACAAAGCAGGAAAGAATGTCCAATGGAAAAAAGACAGCCTCTTCAATAAATGGTGCTGGGAAAATTGGACCGCCACATGCTGAAAAATGAAACTGGACCATTTCCTTACACCACACACAGAAATAGACTCAAAATGGATGAAGGACCTCAATGTCAGAAAGGAATCCATCAAAATCCTTGAGGAGAACACAGGCAGCAACCTCTTCGACCTCAGCCACAGCAACATCTTCCTAGGAACATTGCCAAAGGCAAGGGAAGCAAGGGACAAAATGAACTATTGGGATTCCATCAAGATCAAAAGCTTTTGCACAGCAAAGGAAACAGTTAACAAAATCAAAAGACAACTGACAGAATGGGAGAAGATATTTGCAAACAACATATCAGTTAAAGGACTAGTGTCCAAAATCTATAAAGAACTTAGCAAACTCAACACCCAAAGAACAAATAATCCAATCAAGAAATGGGCAGAGGACATGAACAGACATTTCTGCAAAGAAGACATCCAGATGGCCAACAGACACATGAAAAAGTGCTCCATACCATTCGGCATCAGGGAAATACAAATCAAAACCACAATGAGATATCACCTCACACCAGTCAGAATGGCTAAAATCAACAAGTCAGGAAATGACAGATGCTGGCAAGGATGCGGAGAAAGGGGAACCCTCCTACACTGTTGGTGGGAATGCAAGCTGGTGCAATCACTCTGGAAAACAGCATGGAGGTTCCTCAAAATGTTGAAAATAGAATTGCCCTATGACGCAGCAATTGCACTACTGTGTATTTACCCTAAAGATACAAACGTAGTGATCCGAAGGGGCACATGCACCCGAATGTTTATAGCAGCAATGTCCACAGTAGCCAAACTATGGAAAGAACCTAGATGTCCATCAACAGATGAATGGATCAAGAAGATGTGGTATATATACACAATGGAATACTATGCAGCCATCAAAAGAAATGAAATCTTGCCATTTGCGACAACATGGATGGAACTAGAGCGTATCATGCTTAGCAAAATAAGTCAAGCAGAGAAAGACAACTATCATATGATCTCCCTGATATGAGGAAGTGGTGATGCAACATGGGGGCTTAAGTGGGTAGGAGAAGAATCAATGAAGCAAGATGGGATTGGGAGGGAGACAAACCATAAGTGACTCTTAATCTCACAAAACAAACTGAGGGTTGCTGGGTGGAGGGGGTTTGGGAGAAGGGGGTGGGATTATGGACATTGGGGAGGGTATGTGCTTTGGTGAGTGCTGTGAAGTGTGTAAACCTGGCGTCTCACAGACCTGTACCCCTGGGGATAAAAATATATGTTTATAAAAAATAAAATATAAAAAAATAAAAAATAAAAAAAATAATAAACTATTACATCAATTAGAAAATTGTTCACTGTGCGCCTGGGTGGCTCAGTGGGTTAAGCCTCTGCCTTCAGCTCAGGTCATGATCCTGGGGTCCTGGGACCAAGCCCTGCATCAGGAAAATCTGCCCAGCAGGGAGCCTGCTTCCCCCTCTCTCTGCTTGCCTCTCTGCCTACTTGTGATATCTCTCTCTGTCAAATAAATAAATTTAAAAAGAAAAAAAGAGAAAATTGTTCATTATTAGTAAAGATTAAGAGGAGCAGGACCTTGCAAGAATATTTGTTTCCTTGAAGTCTTCTATTCAGTTTCTTTAACTTTGTTTTATATTTCTTCTTTGACACTGTGTGAATCATAACACTTTTATGCTTTCAACAACCGCTTATTGAGTACCTTCTGTATGCTAACACTATGCCAGGAAACTGAGGAACATGATGACTAAGTGATACTGAATCCTTTCTCTATAAAGAGCCTACATTCCATAAACATGTAAATACATGTGTTTAAATTTAAAAATTTTTTAAAAAGTTCCATGACCAAAATGAAATACAATATGTAATGTTTTGATAATCTCATTATCTGGCATTTTGGGATTCCTATTCTTCTGTCAATCCTCATTTTTTTTTTCCTTTCAGCTAATCTCTGAATTTGAATAGGGTATTCACCCTAACCACAGGATTCACTAAACATTGACATGATCCCAATCTGAAGGTTAAATCCCTATAAGTCTATTCCAATTATTATAGTCCTTTTAATTCCATTTCTCTTTTCAGTGAATGATATTGCTTTTTGACATAATTTTCTCATGGGGAAGGAGGTCACAGAAGTTTACATGTTTATTCAGGGGCTTTAGAATTTTTGTTTGTTTTATCTGTTTTCTTGTGATTTTTCTTATAAAATGATATACACATTGGACAATGCCTCTTTAATATTTGTGAACATTACATTTGCACATGCATTCTTAGAAGAGGGCGGCTTTCTGGGGAGAGACCTGAGGGCAAAATTAGCACACTGAGGGAACACTGGGAAGATAAAAAGAATCAGGGGTATTAATAATACTGGTGAGCAGCTGAATTTTAGGTATACTCTGGAATCAAGGTTTCTTTTTAAAGGAAATAATTTTTTTCTCCATAACAGTGTTTATGCCAGCTCCATTGGGGCTTATAATATTTACTTGAATGATGCAATTAAAATGCACCATCTTATGATTTTAATTTTAATGATTTTAATGCAATGGTGCATTAAAAATGCAATCAATTTTTTATTTTCTTAAATAGCACTGATTTCTCTGGAAGTAAAAGGTTCTTTGCAAACATAAACTTTCAAATAAACTGAATTTTTTTGAAATGTAGAATTATGCTGGAGAACAAATATTTAGATATTAAATAATGATTTATGAAATGACAAATCATAGTATGATTACCTCAAACTTGAAATAGAAGAAATTTAATATGCTAAATAAATCAAAATTAGTCTCTACAGTTGATTTCAAAAGTAAAGATAAGATTTATTTATTTTTTAAAATATTTTATTTATTTATTTGACAGAGAGCACAAGTAGGGGGTGAGGTAGAGGGAAAAGCAGGCTTCCTGCCGAGCAGGGAGCCAGAAGGCAGAGACTGAATGACGAGGTCACCCGGATGCACCTAAAGATATGATTTAAAGCAAACGAAAGGCACCATCAATGGAGAAATAATTATTCATAATATACGATTAGAATCTTGGTAGGCAGAAAAAGTTAGTTTGGAGCCATTCTTCTTCATATACAACAGCCAAAATCTAGACAGATTAGAGTTAATTATTTTTAAAGAATTAAAGTTGTACTTAGAAGAAAATAGAAGTTGATATTATCAGATATCTGAAATGAACATGTGTCCATATATAAGCCAGTAAACACCTGGAGTAAAGGGACTGGAAGGATGAGTCTAGGTATGTAAAGAACCTAACCAGGAAATGAATGGTGGATCAGCTTCCCTGAGTCAGTTAGGAGGGGTATATATAGTACCAAAACACCAAAGCTGTGCTGGAAAGAAAAAGTATGAAAGGAAAATATTACTATATTATTACAAATTTAAAATGATATGAAATATTTTAAAAGACAATAGAGAAATATATTTGCAAAGCATTTTTATATCAAATACTTAAACTGCAAAAAATCATTATATAAATCAAGTCTTACAACATATCCTTTATCCAGAAACTTCCTTTGTGTCCCTTTCTAGTCAATGTACAATTAAGATCCCAATAACTAGTCAACAAAAGGTAAAGATTACCAATTAAATGATTGTATTTCAAACAAGAGAATATTTTAAATGCATTAAAAATATTATAAAGCTAAGTGGAAATATGGATGTCCATTATTTGTTAATTTTGAATAAGCACCTGGTATTCATTGAAAACAACTGAAAGAGAACATACACACATGCATACACAAACACATATTAGTATTTGTGTGTAAGTGTTATGATCAATCCATCAAGCTGCTAACTTGGGAAATGAATGGATAAACCCTGGCATACTGCTGCTCCCAACTTCTCTATCCAGGGAATCCTGAGGGGTCCAGACAAATCAAAAGCTGCGTCTAACAATGCTGTGTGGAACAACTCAGATAGATTCATTGAGAGACAAGTGTCTGGAAAAAAAGAAAAGGATACATTTATTTTGGATACAGGCACCCGGGGGAGGTGGCAGACACAAAACTTAACAACCGACCTCTCCACTGATAACATGGACACCTAGAGTTTTATGAAGAAACACTGGGTGGTACATGCAACAGAGCAGGCAGAGAGCACATCATCACAGGTGGGTGCTGGTATGTGATCAGCCTGTGATCATGGGCAATGAAAGGGATGTATGGAGTGTGGGCTTCTAGGCATTCCACAGCTATGAGGGTTTTTGTGGTCTGGTAGTTGCAATATCCCATTCATCGCAAGACACCCTCATCAATGCCACAAGAAAGTGTGCTAAAAAAGAAGTACAATGGGTTTTAGTTATATCAAGAGTTAAGTGGTCTGTTTCTGGTTTGGATCTTGCGTACTATAGTTGAAAAACTGGGCTCACTAACAAGGTTTACAGAATTATAGATTGATTATTTTCTTCCTTCTTTCCTCCCTCTCCTCCTCCCCCCCTTCCTTCTTCTTTCCTAACTTTCTGATATGTTGTTACATTATTTTATTAAAATATGCATGATTCCCAAGCATGATATGTACACATCCATCAATACTATGTAATCCATGGTGCCCTATATAAAAAATAAAAGCAGAAACGCATTTGTATTTATCATACACTAGCTTCATTTCAGCAAAAGGTTAACGATGATTTTTAAAAGTTTATTTTCCTTGAAGACCTAAAAAATACTTAAGGTATCTAGTGAAATAATTTAAAAATTTCCACAATAATTTTCCACTTTAATTTACTTAACTTGACATATGTCTGAATGACAATCTCTGGTTACTGCATAAACAAGAAAAGTTCCCCTAAATTTGTGCTAATACTTACATGTAGTGGAATTGCACCAGACTACCACACTATCCCTCTACTACTACAATCTTCTTTTTTAACTGTTCCTGTGTCAGAGTAATTGATGAGAAATCATCTGAATATATGACATAAATGCCTATGTAAAACATTTTTCAACTGTGACTGAGTTTAGGGCTTCAATCTGTGAATGCATTACTTTATCGCCACATCAAAAGTACTCAGTGTATTCTTAGATCAATTTATATTCTAATCTACCCCAATCCCTGTAAAATGATAAAAATTTGCAAATTCTCATTGGAGTATGCATGGAAATATTTGTGATTCAGCTAAAAAAAGTTGAGCTGGAAGAATATTCAATTAAATTTAATGGGCTATATTTATGAGTTTTGTAAATCACTTTTGTGTAAAAACAAATTATCACTAGCTGTCCTATTAAAGAAATATTCATTCAAATAGACCAATTTGACCTTAATAATGTGAATGTCCATGATTTTTTTTACTGCCTAAGGGTGCAGATATGGGTTTCCAAACTGTTTTTTTATAGAAAGCTAATAGATAATATATTTATCATGATATTATAACTTCCTAGAAATCATTCCTCAGAGAAGATTGAGATTGGAGTCTATTGTATTTATGCAGATTGTATTTATTTTTCTTTTATTTTTTGTAAGCAATAAAGTAGAATATCAGATATCTTTTCTTGTTAGTGTTAATAATGTATTTCAGTAATCTGTCCTAATAATAGGAAGAATGTAAAGGAGGTGGATGGTATTGTATTTTCTTACATTAGTATTTTGAGGTAGAATTTGTATAATGTTAATCTCCAAGATCTGAAGTGTCCACTTCAATGAGTAGTTTTGACTATGGTACATATCCATAAAATTACCATTTAAATCAAGATATATACACCCCCATTACCCAGAAACTTCCCCCATGTCTTTTTCTGGACAATGTAGTACCTTTCCTGCCTCCACCATTATTAGGGACTTTTAAAAAAATTTTAATATCCTAGATAGATTATTAATGCCTATTCTTAGAAGTAGAACTATGATGAACATTCTCTTTGCAGCTTTTTTTTGCTTTTAACATAATGTCTGTGGGATCAAAGCTTGATAAGTTCACGTGCCAGTATTTTGTACATTTTTTGTTGCTGAGTAGTATTCCATCGTATGAATGTAAAACAGTTTGTTTATCCATTCTCCTGTTGATGGTTTTTGGCTTTTTTACATGGGGCTATTGTGACTTAACAGTATTTTCTGGGGGAAGAGGCAGGGCAGGAAGGAATACCTAGGGTTGAAATTCATAGACATTTGAGTGGCTTCCAGTTTGGTGGTGTTATGAATAAAGTTTCTATGAATATCTTGAACTAGCATTTTGTGGATATGAGTGTGTTTTGTTATTGCTGTTATCTTGGTAAATACCTAGGAGTAGAATTGTTCATTATAGTATAAGTAGGTGTATGTTTAATTTTATAAGAAAGTGCCAAACAATTATCCAAACCAACTGTAACATTATACATTTTTGCCAGCAAGGCATGAGAATTCCAGTTTCTCCACAATTGCACAAATATTTGCTTATAATATTAACAATTGTAGTAGTTATATGGTAGTGTTTAATTTGCATTTTTCTGAAATGTAAATGTATTTTGATCTTTTTTTTCATATGATCATAGTTATCCCAATTTCTTCTGTGTAGGATCCAAGTCTTTTGTTTCATTTCAGTTATAAAAATTATTATTCTACTCTTGTTAAGGTATTTCATAAATGTCAATTAAATGAATTGAAAGTATTCCTTTAATTTTCCAAACACAAGTTTCTGTCTAATTCCTTTACCAATAATGGGCAGAGGAATATGAAAATTTCTAAATATAATTACAGATTTCTTATTCCTTTCTCCATTTCTGTCAATTTTAAACTTCTATTATATATTTACATCTTCTTGAAGAATTGAAACTTTTTTAAAAAATAAAAGACTCTAGTATTCTGGTATTCAGAGAATGTCTTTTTTCTTAAAGTCTCCTTTTTAAAAATTTGAATACACTACTTCATATTTCTTTGTATTAGTGTTTTCTTAAAAATATCTTTTCCTTTTTTGTTTTTCTTAGCTTTTAATATATCTATGAGTTTGTTCATTTTTCTTTCTAAAGGTTTTATTTATTTATGAGACAGAGCACAAAGGAGAGGGAGAGAGAGAATCGGAAGCAGGATCTATGCTGTGTGAGTATGATGTGGGGCTGGATCTCACCCCTACAAGATCATGACCTGACCTAAAACCAAGAGTTGGATGCTCAACTGACTGAGTCACCCAGGTACCCCCATATCTATGAGTTTAACATGTAGTTGTTTTAAACAGCAAATTTTGGGGTCCTATCTTTCAATCCAATCTACAGTCTCTTCCTTTCTTTTTTCCCTAGAAAATTTAAGCAACTCATATATAATTAATTATTAAAAATAGTGGATTTGATTAATATCCTCAATATTTGTTTTATAATTGTTGCATCTGTTGCTTTTACTTTTTTCTACCTTTTTTTTTTTAAGATTTTATTTATTTGACAGAGATCACAAGTAGGCAGAGAGGCAGGTAGAGAAAGGAGGAAGCAGGCTTCCCGCTGACCAGAGAGCCCAATGCCGAGCTAGATCCCAGGGTCCTGGGATCATGACCTGAGCGGAAGTCAGAGGCTTTAACCCACTGAGCCACTCAGGCACCCTTTTTTCTACCTTTTTAGTATTATAGTGTTCTTTTTTTGTTATTTTTTCCTTTTTTAAATTTCATTTTCTCATCATGAATATTTTTACTTTTAACTATTTATCTATGTTTAAGTTTTTAACTGTTGTGATAGGAATATAATATACATTTTCAAATTATCACAAATACCTGTGACTTAATACTATTTCATGTATAATGAAAGACCCCTTACTAAAAGAAGGCTTATTTACATAATTATCATCCAATATGTCAGGAGGAAATTTACTAGCTGACTCATTGAATCTGGTTTTAGCTCTGTTGTGGTTTTCCTCTCAGTTTTCAAACATCTAATTTTATTATCCTCTGGCTTCTGTTATCTTCTGGCTAATCTTATTCTTAGTATTTGGTTATTTTTACACACAAAACTGGTCACAAGATACCGTCACATTTAAGAGGTAGAAAAATAGGCTCCTCTTGATAGGAGATCCTGCAAAATATTGTGGCCATGATTTCCAGTCTAAAAAAGACTATATTAATCCCACGCATAAATGTGCTCACCGTCTTCTCCAAAAGTTTTATCACAATACTGCATGAGAACATGATTAGGGTTCAGTATCTTGTTATCTAAAACACTTCCAAAAGTGGATGAGGCAACTTAAGTTTTGTTCAAAATTTACAGTTTCTCAGTAACTAAGAGACTTGTAAGATACAAATACCGCTACACTCCAAAATCACAAGGGTGAGGCAGGGACAAGACAATAGCAAGAGCCATTTTCAATCAATAAAGAGAGGAATGAGAGCACATAGTAGTCATGATTTCTCAGAAATTTTGAAATTTGGTCAGATTTCTCCAGAGCTCGAAGAATACAGAATAGGTCTTCCTGGTATCCAGTTTGGCAACCTGAGGTTGTCTATCATCTGTGCTCTTGGGTCACCATCTGAGTCATCCATCCATGCTTCTTTTTTGTAAACCATGTTTCATGTTTACAGCTGGGAAGATTTATCAGCCTGATTCCTGCTTAAAGGTATTTGGTGAATCTTGGTAAAAGTTACCTGTTTGTTTGAAATGAATATATATTGCAGTTTAGGTTGAAGTGTGACTAAGTTTTCATTGTATTGTTCAAAATGTTTACATACTTACTAATTTTGCATTTGAGTTTGTGTGTGCCTGTGTATCTGCAGATACTTAAAAGGTAACTTTTTCTTAAAAAGACATTTTCAAATTACTTTAAAATCACTAACTATAGTTGAAATTTTTTCTGTATATTATGTTAATTTCCTCAACATTTTGTTGCAGAAATATGTAAACCATATTACTAGGCAGTTAGTTTTAGGATGGTTTATTTTCTGTGAAATTGGTTGTTTTATAGTTACAAACTGCCCCTTCTCATCTCTACTAGTATTTCTTATCTTAAATATAGATTTTTTATGACATCAATGTTTCTTTTAGTTAGAATTTGACTAGAATTTTATTTCCATCCTTTTTATAACAATGCATTTGTCCATAGAGTCAGTGTTTCTTGAGAGCAGCAAGTTTTTAAAGGTCAATTCTGACATCCTCTTAATTATAATTAGAATATTATGTACATTGAATACAGTTACTTGTATCTGTGGGTTTAATAATACCAATGTACTTTTTTGTTTTTGTTTATCTCTACATTGATCTTTTTGCTTCCCTTATTAACCTATATTTTTGTTTTTTTTTTTTTAATTTTACTTTTTATAAATATATAATGTATTTTTATCCCCAGGGGTACAGGTCTGTGAATCATCAGGTTTACACACTTCACAACACTCACCATAACACATACCCTCCCCAATGTCCATAACCCCACCCCCTTCTCCCAACCCCCCTTCCTCCAGCAACCCTCAGTTTGTTTTGTGAGATTAAGAGTCACTTATGGTTTGTCCCCCTCCCAATCCCATCTTGTTTCATTCATTCTTCTCTTATTAACCTATTTTTTAAAATTTATTTTTCCTTTCACTAGCTCATTAATATACATGCTTTTATTATTTATTTGATGGTTACTCCAGAATTTTTTATGTATACCCAGTGAAAAATATACCTTCCTACTTTATTATTTTTGTCACTTCCTAGGCAATGCAAAAAAGTTTTCCACTTCATCTCTTTTTTACTCTTAACTTCTGTGAAATATTTGTCATGTTTTTCAAATCTACAATGCTTTTATTTCTTTCTGACCTACATGTTTTCATACAGAAAAATTATCATTCTACCTGAGTAGACCCTTTTATAATTTTCTTATAGTGCATATACACTGATGTTAAATTCTCTCATTACTGTGCAAAAACATACATTAGGGGTGCCTGGTTGGCTCAGTGGGTGAAAGCCTCTGCCTTCGGCTCAGGTCATGATCCCAGGGTCCTGGGATTGAGCCCCAAGTTGGGCTCTCTGCTCCGCATGGAGCCTGCTTCTTCCCCTCTCTCTCTCTCTGCCTGCCTCTCTGCCTACTTGTGATTTCTCTCTCTCTGTCAAATAAATAAAAAATCTTTAAAAAAATACATTATTTTTTTTTACTGGAGATTATTTTTACTGGATATTGAAGTCTTTATTGACAGTAATTTTCTTTCAACCTTTCAAGGTACTCTGATTACTCTATGCTGTTACTATTATTATTATATTTTTCTGGTCACAGGTTAGTTCACAGGCTTATTGTGAGGACTTTGAAATGAGTATTAGAGATATATGAATGTAATACATATAATATACATTTGTATTCCTACACACTTACTATGATAGTTTTCTTCATGTGGTCCATTAAAAAAGAAAAATCAGTTTTGGAAAATTTGCTAGTATGCTATCAAATATTAATATGTCAGCCTTTTTCTCCTCTTATATTGGAACTTAATTTACTTACTTCTTTATTTATTTATGATTAAGTAGGCTCCACGTCCAACATAGGGCTTGAACTCCACTCCACCAACTGAGCCAGACAGATACATATGGAACTCTAGTTATGAGACTATCCAAATTTTGCATCATTTCACACATGTCTACAATTTATTAATTCATTTTTATCTACAGCTCTCTGCTAATCTGATTAATTTATTCTTATATTTTTCTAGTTCACTAATATTTGTTCTAGTATTCATTCTGCTTCTAACTTTTATTTTTGTATATGTATTTTTTAAATTCTGGCATTCTATTAAGTTTTTAAACTTCTGATTCTCTAGTAAAATTCATTATTTTATAAAAAAATAGTTTCTTAAAATATTAGCCATAGTTTTAATTTTTGTCCAGTAAGTTGGATTACTTATTTGTATGTTTGTTTATATCATATTTTCTTTATGATTTTAACCACTTGGCTCAATATTCTGGTAAATCTAGTAATTTGTTTTTTATTTAATATAAGACTTTGGTATGATAAATTGTATACATTTTGGATGACATTATCTTCCTCCAGAGAAGATTTAATTCCTTTGGCAGAGGGGTGTAAAAGTAAGGTTACCTTGAGGCTATTACTAATTTTTCCTTTACTTATATGGCATCTTCAATTATCCCAGACACCTCAGCTAAAAGCCTGAAGTGTTCCTCGGGCCCTTCCTTCTTTCAGGCTTGAACTTCCAGGATTTGTCATCCTCTTAGTACTGTATTAATGCTAGAATCTATCCATGGTGTTGTTTTTGGTTAGTAAATACTGTAGAGGTCACTTATAGGCAACAGTGGAAACCAGAGTAAGGTAAAAGGGCCCACAACGACCACCCAGCTGAATCCAAACAGGCTCATTAAGTGACCCACTTCGAAATAACCATAGTCTTAACTGACCAATTACTTCTAGGCACATTCCTAAGATTACCAAAAAAGGAAAATTCCATATGTTCTCATACTCACTCCACCCCACAACTGTGGTCCCACTGCCTCATCACAGGCACTCTCTTTGTTGTCCTGCCTGTCCCTTCCTTGGAGTATATTCAGTAAACTCTGTCTTCTTTGTTTTGCCTTGGGTGAATTCCTTCACTGCCCATTCCACTGGCTTCCACCCAATTGGATTCCCCCACATTTAGGGCCTCCATCCATTTAGGAGAGACACTACAAATATGTTTTGTTCAATTTCTCAGAGATTTGACTATTTATGTGCAACATATAATTTGCCACATGCATCAAAGAGAAATCTACTGCAGAACATCAGGTTCACTTCTCAGTGGCCATTTTTTCTCTGAAATTCTTGTCTCTGGAATCTTTTCTGCATTTAAAGACTCAAACTCCATTTTTTCCCCCAAAGTTATTGAAACTGTAGAAAATAATATGTAGATTTATTTTTCTTAGGTCTCTATGACCCTGGGTGTGAATTAGCAAATACTCTGAGGATAAAATGCTGAAGAGAAGTTTGGTTTGGATAAATGCACTTCCCTTATCACAAAGGTCTTGGCTTCTTAAGTGCTTATTGCATTTGAAGGCTATTTGATATTTCAAACCATTGTTTTATATTTTATCCAACTTTATAGATGTTCTTTGTGGGGAGATCAGTCGGAAACCAGTGATGGAGTTCTATATGCAGAGTGCTGCATATGGAGTATTAGCTAGAGGGAAATAGACTCAATACTGAACAAATTTTAAAAAAGTATTTTTACTGCTAAAACCAAAAAATACAAAAGTTTTGTGCTGTATTTCCATGTTTTATTGCCCCCAAATATATACTTTAGCTTTATTGCCTTATATTTTTGTTATTTTTATCTAATTTCCTGCATAACTAATTAAAAAAAGAGATAAGAGAATATATCCATATACTCCCAGATTCTAAGGAACTTACAAACTCTCCACAACAGTCAATTCAATACCTGATTTAAACTCCTTTGAAATATTCTTTTAAATGATAACTATATGATAATTATTTATGTGTAGTATATTTATAACCTTTCAAAGAAAACTGGCAAGGAAATAACAATCTATTCTTTAAAGAGTCTTAAAGCATTCTTCCATACCTGCTTATTAATTGTATCTATGGAAAATTAATTCTATTCTTAAATGGACTTTTGGATTATCTATAATAGTGTGTGTGTGTGTGTGTGTGTGTGTGTGTGGTGTGGTGTGTGTAATTGCTTTATATTGGATGGGATTAGACATGTCAGGTTTACATTTCTATGAATTTCTACAATTTACCATAACTAAAATATGTCAAGAAAATGTACTACAGGAACAAAAGAATTATAGAAACTAATGGTGAGTATATAGATTTAAATTACATATTGCCATATTATTCTTGCTCCTGAACTCACAAAATATTTTGGATGCAGTTTATGGGAGAAAATTACTTCTTACATCTGATATTAGATGCCATAGTTATGGAAATTTTCTCCCTGGATAGCTCCTTTCTTATTCACCACCAAATTACTATTATCATAACAGCTGTGTCAGCTAGCCAGAGTTCTTCTTTAAGCAAATGGGAGTTATGCAATCTTTCACTCACTGTCATGCAAGATAAACTACAATCTCATAATAATGCTGGAGTTCTACATAAAAACCAATTACATAGCAGTGGCCCATCTATTGAAGTATTAAAACCTAACAAGAAGTAGTCAAGCTTTACTTTTCCAGGTTGGAATTAATGTGAACTAACAACATGATGCAAATTTAAAAGTAAATTTAAATCGCATGCTAGAGGAATATTTTAGAAAAAATTGAAAATAATTATATAAAATGGTGAGCCAATTAAAATTAGGAGTATGGTACAATACAAAACATGTTATCTGTGGTTATCAACATTATTTAAAATTGCTGATTACAAATTGATCAGATACAATACATAAGTTTAGTAGCTTATAAAATAAGTCTGTGTTTATCACTTCATTTAGTCTTCAGGGGGAAAAAGAGTAATATAACTTTCTAACCCCTAAATATGCTTTATACTGAATTTAAATTCCTAATAAGATGCTAACACATTATCATGATTTGTGAAAATAAATAATTTCATATGTTTCATACATTTGGTTCAATGAGTGGAAATATTTTAGAAACTTGAAAGATCTCCTCAATACTAGAAAATTCAACTTGTGGCTTTTTACATATGTTGCAAACAGGATTTCTTCTAATTTTATTTTTTGTCTTTTAAAATATTTATTGATAATGATTTTTACTAGTTTGCATTTAAAGGAACAAATACAGTGTTTTTCCTCTTTAAGTATGGCAACATAAATAAATACCCTGCTCATCAAACCTGCTCAATTTTTTTAAAATGTAGAGATGAGCTTACATTTAAATACAAATTAACTAGTGGAAGTTCCAAAGAATACCTTCAAATAATGTGGAACTGCAAAGAACTATAGTTCTTACAAGTAAACTAGAAATAAATCCATGCCTCTAAGAGACAGCAAAGAAAATTACCCACCTAAAAGCTTGATATAGAGCTTAAATAGAAAAATACCTTCAGGGCGCCTGGGTGGCTCAGTGGGTTAAGCCTATACCTTCAGCTCAGGTCGTGATCTCAGGGTCCTGGGATCAAGTCCTGCATCTGCCTACTTGTGATATCTCTGTCAAATAAATAAATAAAATTTTTTAAAAAAAGGAAAAAAAGAAAAATACCTTCACAGAATTTATAAAATTTATAAAAATGGCATCTACTTATTCTATACATTTTTATAGATAAAATTAAGTGTGTGTGTGTGTGTGTGTGTGTGTGTATACTTAAAGATATACTTTAAGGGGTGCCTGGGTGGCTCAGTGGGTTAAGCTGCTGCCTTCAGCTCAGGTCATCATCTCAGGGTTCTGGGATCGAGTCCCACATCGGGCTCTGCTTGGTAGGGAGCCTACTTCCCTCTCTCTCTCTCTCTCTCTGCCTACTTGTGGTCTCTCTCTGTCAAATAAATAAATAAAATCTAAAAAAAAAAAAAGATATACTTTAAAATTTTTTTATGCATTATTTTCCCTAATTTTTTACTGTATGGCTATTATCTTCACTTGTTTGCTTGGAAACACTTTCCCCACTCCAGAGGAAGATTAATATTTACATTTTGAAGTATAGTTCTGGTTTCTTTTTATATTTAATCATTTAATCCACAGAAATACTAATTGAAGTTTGGGATGAGGAAGGAGTTGAACAATTATTTCCACAATTATTTTTTTCTAGATTTTTATGCTCTCATAAGTTATTATTAAAATTAATGTGTGGGTAAGTTTAAGGAGTATTATCATGCAAATATTTAGAGTTCTCTCTCATGGGTTCCTTCTATTTTTGTAAATTTTATCCATAGGTACTTGTTTGCACTTAGGGCTAATATCATATTTCTTTTTTACCTAGATTTTAGAGCTTTATAGCAAAACATTTGTCTGTTTATTGTAACATGATATGATACAGTATAATACTTTTATTTCTTGCTTTATTTGTCTGTTTTTTTTTTTTGTGAAGGTAAAACAAATATATCTCTCCTTTTTTTTTTTAAGATAATCCTAGATTTTTATCACTTAGTTTTTTTTTATTGTTTTATTAACATTTAAGGCTGTATTTAGCAATATGAAATAAAAGGGTTTTTTTTTTTTCTGTTTTGTTTCATCTTTCTATCTTTATTATTCCTTTCCCTGAGAATAATGTCATTGATGTGGTTTTGGAATACAGGTGAGGTTTGGTAGGGAAAGATCTGGAGCAATGATCAAGAAAGAATTCTTGAAATGTCTTAGGCAAATTGGTGGTTTTGGTGGCTTTATTAAAGCATGGGGACAGGACTCCTGGACAGAAAGGGTTGTTGCGCCCTGGGGTTGTGAGGGGTGGCTGATTATATACTTGGGAGTTGGGGGAGGTAAGGAAAAGGGAGGTTTCAAAAGGATTTTCATGTGTTAAAAAAGACAGGATACCAAAGCCTTGCCAATGTCAAGTGTAAGTTGTTTTTCCCTTTAGCAAGTCATTAACATTAGAACCATTGGGAGCTTCATGGAATAATGTCAGGAATATCCCACCCAGGAGTGTGTGTGTTGTTTGGGGATGTTGCAGGGTGTCAGCTTCTACTTTGTCCTTAGCTAGCCTTCTACTCCCTCATCATCATGACATTTTTTTTTCTTTTTGGTTGGTATATAATTGGTTATCATTTCCTTTATTTTGTGTGCATAATTGTTTATCCATTTGTTTTACTTTAAGTATATTGTAGACAAAGTATAGTTGATTTTTTTTTTTTTTTAACTCAATCTATGAATCTTGTATCTGGTCAGCTTGTTTCATTACCTTTCTTCTATTAATGTTTCATTGTTGTTTCCCTTGGTTTCCATATATTACAATAAGCAGAATCATGTATAATTTATTTTTAAAAATACATTTAGTATAGTCTAGATTATAATATCAAGGAGAAGATGATGTACAGATACCTTAAGGAAAATTTGAGCTATATTCATTGACTGTTATTTGAATATTTGTAAATTTCTTAGAGATGGACTATTTTTACATTTTAACTTAGATTATAGCTAACTCATTAACTGCAAAACACTTAATACCTCTTTTAATTATACTTACATATAAAATATGTCTTATAATTTTCTGGTTGGCAATAAGGGACATGAGTATTTTTCATGGCAGTAATACTCATTCCAGTTGTCAAGGAGGAAAAACTTCTTCTGCCCTATGGTCTTTCTAGCTGGACTTAGAATCAAATTTGATGAAAGACAGATTAATAAGAGAAAAATCACGTCAAGATGGCGGAGAAGTAGCAAACTGAGACTGCTTCAGCTAGCCAGAGATCAGCCAGATAGCTTATCTAAAGATTGCAAACACCTGAAAATCCATCGGCAGATCGAAGAGAAGAAGAACAGCAATTCTGGAAACAGAAAATCAACCACTTTCTGAAAGGTAGGACCGGCGGAGAAGTGAATCCAAAGCGACGGGAAGATAGACCCCGGGGGGAGGGGCCGGCTCCCGGCAAGCGGCGGAGCAACCGCGCACAAAATCAGGACTTTTAAAAGTCTGTTCCGCTGAGGGACATCGCTCCAGAGGCTAAACCGGGGCGAAGCCCACGCGGGGTCAGCGTGGCCTCAGGTCCCGCAGGGTCACAGAAGGATCGGGGGTGTCTGAGTGTCGCAGAGCTTGCGGGTATTGGAACGGGAAAGCCGGCTACAGAGACAGAGCCGACAGTAAGCTCGCAGCTCGGGTTTACCTTGAACCGGTCGCAGGCTCGGTGAGCTCGGAACGCGGCCGGAGGTCAGGCAGACGGGAGTAACTGGGCGCTGTTCTCTGAGGGCGCACTGAGGAGTGGGGCCCTGGGCTCTCGGCTCCTCCGGGCCGGAGACCAGGAGGCCGCCATTTGTATTCCCGTCCTCCGGAACTCTACGGAAAGCGCTCAGGGAACAAAAGCTCCTGAAAGCAAACCCGAGCGGATTACTCACCCCGGCCCCGGGTAAGGGCGGTGTAATTCCGCCTGGGGCAAAGACACTTGAGAATCACTACAACAGGCCCCTCCCCCAGAAGATCAACAAGAAATCCAGCCGAGACCAAGTTCACCTACCAAGGAGTGCGGTTTCAATACCAAGGAGAGCAGCAGAATTCCAGAGGAGGAGAAAGCCAAGCACGGAAGTCATGGCTTTTTTCCTGTGATTTTTTTTAGTCTTGCAGTTAATTTAATTTTTTCTTTTTCATTTTTTTTTTTTTTCTCGCCTTCGGGTAAAATTTTTTTTTTTTAACTGTTACCTTTTTCTTTTTTAACGATATTTTGCTAGTTTATCTAATATATATATATATATTTTTTACATTTTTCTTAGGTGTTTTCTTTTTTTAAAATTCTTTTCTTTTCTTTTCTTTTCTTTTTTTTTTTTCTTTTTTCTCTCTTCCTTTTTGAACCTCTTTTTATCCCCTTTCTCCCCACTCACGATTTTGGATCTCTTCTAATTTGGTTAAAGCATATTTTCCTGGGGTTGTTGCCACCCTTTTAGTATTTTACTTGCCCCTTCATTTACTCTTATCTGGACAAAATGACAAGACGTAAAAATTCAACACAAAAAAAAGAACAAGAGGCAGTACCGAAGGCTAGGGACCTAATCAATACAGACATCGGTAATATGTCAGATCTAGAGTTCAGAATGACAATTCTCAAGGTTCTAGCCGGGCTCGAAAAAGGCATGGAAGATATTAGAGAAACCCTCTCGAGAGATATAAAAGCCCTTTCTGGAGAAATAAAAGAACTAAAATCTAACCAAGTTGAAATCAAAAAAGCTATTAATGAGGTGCAATCAAAAATGGAGGCTCTCACTGCTAGGATAAATGAGGCAGAAGAAAGAATTAGTGATATAGAAGACCAAATGACAGAGAATAAAGAAGCTGAGCAAAAGAGGGACAAACAGCTACTGGACCACGAGGGGAGAATTCGAGAGATAAGTGACACCATAAGACGAAACAACATTAGAATAATTGGGATTCCAGAAGAAGAAGAAAGTGAGAGGGGAGCAGAAGGTATACTGGAGAGAATTATTGGGGAGAATTTCCCCAATATGGCAAAGGAAACGAGCATCAAAATTCAGGAGGTTCAGAGAATGCCCCTCAAAATCAATAAGAATAGGCCCACACCCCGTCACCTAATAGTAAAATTTACAAGTCTCAATGACAAAGAGAAAATCCTGAAAGCAGCCCGGGAAAAGAAGTCTGTAACATACAATGGTAAAAATATTAGATTGGCAGCTGACTTATCCACAGAGACCTGGCAGGCCAGAAAGAGCTGGCATGATATTTTCAGAGCACTAAACGAGAAAAACATGCAGCCAAGAATACTATATCCAGCTAGGCTATCATTGAAAATAGAAGGAGAGATTAAAAGCTTCCAGGACAAACAACAACTGAAAGAATTTGCAAATACCAAACCAGCTCTACAGGAAATCTTGAAAGGGGTCCTCTAAGCAAAGAGAGAGCCTACAAGTGGTAGATCAGAAAGGAACAGAGACCATATACAGTAACAGTCACCTTACAGGCAATACAATGGCACTAAATTCATATCTCTCAATAGTTACCCTGAATGTGAATGGGCTAAATGCCCCTGTCAAAAGACACAGGGTATCAGAATGGATAAAAAAAAAAACAAAACCCATCTATATGTTGCCTCCAAGAAACACATTTTAAGCCCGAAGACACCTCCAGATTTAAAGTGAGGGGGTGGAAAAGAATTTACCATGCTAATGGACATCAGAAGAAAGCAGGAGTGGCAATCCTTAGATCAGATCAATTAGATTTTAAGCCAAAGACTATAATAAGAGATGAGGAAGGACACTATATCATACTCAAAGGGTCTGTCCAACAAGAAGATTTAACAATTTTAAATATCTATGCCCCCAATGTGGGAGCAGCCAACTATATAAACCAATTAATAACAAAATCAAAGAAACACATCAACAATAATACAATGATAGTAGGGGACTTTAACACTCCCCTCACTGAAATGGACAGGTCATCCAAGCAAAAGATCAGCAAGGATATAAAGGCCTTAAATGACACACTGGACCAGATGGACATCACAGATATATTCAGAATATTTCATCCCAAAGCAACAGAATACACATTCTTCTCTAGTGCACATGGAACATTCTCCAGAATAGATCACATCCTCAGTCCTAAATCAGGACTCAACCGGTATCAAAAGATTGGGATCATTCCCTGCATATTTTCAGACCACAATGCTCTAAAGCTAGAACTCAACCACAAAAGGAAGTTTGGAAAGAACCCAAATACATGGAGACTAAACAGTATCCTTCTAAAGAATGAATGGGTCAACCGGGAAATTAAAGAAGAATTGAAAAAAATCATGGAAACAAATGATAATGAAAACACAACGGTTCAAAATCTGTGGGACACAACAAAGGCAGTCCTGAGAGGAAAATATATAGCGGTACAAGCCTTTCTCAAGAAACAAGAAAGGTCTCAGGTACACAACCTAACCCTACACCTAAAGGAGCTGGAGAAAGAACAAGAAAGAAACCCTAAGCCCAGCAGGAGAAGAGAAATCATAAAGATCAGAGCAGAAATCAATGAAATAGAAGCCAAAAAAACAATAGAACAAATCAACGAAACTAGGAGCTGGTTCTTTGAAAGAATTAATAAAATTGATAAACCCCTGGCCCGACTTATCAAAAAGAAAAGAGAAAGGACCCAAATAAATAAAATCATGAATGAAAGAGGAGAGATCACAACTAACACCAAAGAAATACAAACTATTATAAGAACATACTATGAGCAACTCTACGGCAATAAATTTGACAATCTGGAAGAAATGGATGCATTCCTAGAAACATATAAACTACCACAACTGAACCAGGAAGAAATAGAAAGCCTGAACAGACCCATAACCAGTAAGGAGATTGAAACAGTCATTAAAAATCTCCAAACAAACAAAAGCCCAGGGCCAGACGGCTTCCCGGGGGAATTCTACCAAACATTTAAAGAAGAACTAATTCCTATTCTCCTGAAACTGTTCCAAAAAATAGAAATGGAAGGAAAACTTCCAAACTCATTTTATGAGGCCAGCATCACCTTGATCCCAAAACCAGACAAGGATCCCACCAAAAAAGAGAGCTATAGACCGATATCCTTGATGAACACAGATGCGAAAATACTCAACAAAAAATACTAGCCAATAGGATTCAACAGTACATTAAAAAGATTATTCACCACGACCAAGTGGGATTTATTCCAGGGCTGCAAGGTTGGTTCAACATCCGCAAATCAGTCAATGTGATACAACACATCAATAAAAGTAAGAACAAGAACCATATGATACTCTCAATAGATGCTGAAAAAGCATTTGACAAAGTACAAACATCCCTTCCTGATCAAAACTCTTCAAAGTGTAGGGATAGAGGGCACATACCTCAATATCATCAAAGCCATCTATGAAAAACCCACCGCAAATATCATTCTCAATGGAGAAAAAACTGAAAGCTTTTCCGCTAAGGTCAGGAACACGGCAGGGATGTCCATTATCACCACTGCTATTCAACATCGTACTAGAGGTCCTAGCCTCAGCAATCAGACAACAAAAGGAAATTAAAGGCATCCAAATCGGCAAAGAAGAAGTCAAATTATCACTCTTCGCAGATGATATGATACTATATGTGGAAAACCCAAAAGACTGTACTCCAAAACTGCTAGAACTTATACAGGAATTCAGTAAAGTGTCAGGATATAAAATCAATGCACAGAAATCAGTTGCATTTCTCTACACCAACAGCAAGACAGAAGAAAGGGATATTAAGGAGTCAATCCCATTTACAATTGCATCCAAAACCATAAGATACCTAGGAATAAACCTAACCAAAGAGACACAGAATCTATACTCAGAAAACTATAAAGTACTCATGAAAGAAATTGAGGAAGACACAAAGAAATGGAAAAATGTTCCATGCTCCTGGATTGGAAGAATAAATATTGTGAAAATGTCTATGCTACCTAAAGCAATCTACACATTTAATGCAATTCCTATCAAAGTACCATCCATCTTTTTCAAAGAAATGGAACAAATAATCCTAAAATTTATATGGAACCAGAAAAGACCTCGAATAGCCAAAGGGATATTGAAAAAGAAAGCCAACGTTGGTGGCATCACAATTCCGGACTTCAAGCTCTATTACAAAGCTGTCATCATCAAGACAGCATGGTACTGGCACAAAAACAGACACATAGATCAATGGAACAGAATAGAGAGCCCAGAAATAGACCCTCAAATCTATGGTCAACTAATCTTCGACAAAGCAGGAAAGAATGTCCAATGGAAAAAAGACAGCCTTTTCAATAAATGGTGCTGGGAAAAATTGGACAGCCACATGCAGAAAAATGAAATTGGACCATTCCCTTACACCACACACAAAAAATAGACTCAAAATGGATGAAGGACCTCAATGTACGAAAGGAATCCATCAAAATCCTTGAGGAGAACACGGGCAGCAACCTCTTCGACCTCTGCCGCAGCAACATCTTCCTAGGAAACAACGCAAAAGGCAAGGGAAGCAAGGGAAAAAAATGAACTACTGGGATTTCATCAAGATCAAAAGCTTTTGCACAGCAAAGGAAACAGTTAACAAAATCAAAAGACAACTGACAGAATGGGAGAAGATATTTGCAAACGACATATCAGATAAAGGACTAGTGTCCAGAATCTATAAAGAACTTAGCAAACTCAACACCCAAAGAACAAATAATCCAATCAAGAAATGGGCAGAAGACATGAACAGACATTTCTGCAAAGAAGACATCCAGATGGCCAACAGACACATGAAAAAGTGCTCCATATCACTCGGCATCAGGGAAATACAAATCAAAACCACAATGAGATATCACCTCACACCAGTCAGAATGGCTAAAATCAACAAGTCAGGAAATGACAGATGCTGGCGAGGATGCGGAGAAAAGGGGGGAACCCTCCTACACTGTTGGTGGGAATGCAAGCTGGTGCAGCCACTCTGGAAAACAGCATGGAGGTTCCTCAAAATGTTGAAAATAGAACTGCCCTATGACCCAGCAATTGCACTATTGGGTATTTACCCTAAAGATACAAATGTAGTGATCCAAAGGGACACATGCACCCGAATGTTTATAGCAGCAATGTCCACAATAGCCAAACTATGGAAAGAACCTAGATGTCCATCAACAGATGAATGGATCAAGAAGATGTGGTATATATACACAATGGAATACTATGCAGCCATCAAAAGAAATGAAATCTTGCCATTTGCAACAACATGGATGGAACTAGAGCGTATCATGCTTAGCGAAATAAGTCAAGCAGAGAAAGACAACTATCATATGATCTCCCTGATATGAGGAAGTGGTGATGCAACATGGAGGCTTAAGTGGGTAGAAGAATAAATGAAACAAGATGGGATTGGGAGGGAGACAAACCATAAGTGACTCTTAATCTCACAAAACAAACTGAGGGTTGCCGGGGGGAGGGGGTTTGGGAGAAGGGGGTGGGATTATGGACATTGGGGAGGGTATGTGCTTTGGTGAGTGCTGTGAAGTGTGTAAACCTGGTGATTCACAGACCTGTACCCCTGGGGATAAAAATATATGTTTATAAAAAATACAAAATTAAAAAAAATAAATAAATAAATATTAAAAAAAAAAAAATAAGAGAAAAATCAGATTTAATAGCCAAAGTACTAGGGTCCACACAGACATGAAATTCCAAAGACAGGGAGGCAAGATGAAGCCTATATGAACTAAAGAGAAGAACAGGGGACTGAGGATACAGAGGGGAGAAAACTCATGAGCAAGAAGGTAATGAAGGTTATTTTGGGAAAAGCAAATTTGCTCTATTAGATAGATAAGTTCCTTGGTAAAGAGGAGCCTCTGTAAATAAGCTTTCTTCCTATTGCAGGCTCTCCTTTCCAATGTAAATGTAGGCAGTTATGGGGAGGCAGAGAGCTTTTATTTCATCTACAGGGTTTTTATTAACTTTTAAAGATGTATTTATTTATGAGAGAGAGTGTGCATGTGTGGGGGGAGGATAGAGGGAGAGAATCTTCAGGTAGACTTTCCAATGAGTGTGGACACCGACATGTGACCCAATGGCATGCATGACCCATGAGATCGTGACCTAAGCTGAAACCAAAAGTCGAATGCTTAAGTGACTGAATCACCTAGGCGCTTTGAGTTTTTTATTACTTTTAACTTGAAATAATCTTTTGCAAAGGGGCATATTTTGGGGCAGCTCATCCTACAGCCCTTCACAATCAATGAAGGTCTATTTTGCATTTTATAAGTTGTTTCTGATGTAGGAACGATGTTAGGATTCGAAACCAAAAACCAAGAAAGAATTCTTGAGACATCTTTGGTGCAAAAAGGCGGTTTTATTAAAGCATGGGGACAGGACTAGTGGGCAGAAAGAGCTGCACCTGGGTCATGAGGAGTGGCCCATTATATACTATCAAGTTGGGAGAGGGTTTGGGATAGTAAATCTCTGAGGAATTTGGAAGCAAGGTTTCCAGGACCTTGAGGGAGCTAGCTAGCTATTGTTGGGAAAAGGTCATTTATTACCATCTGTTAAAACCTTAATCATGAGACCCTTCAGATGTATATTGGGGGCAATATTCTTGGAGGATGATTGCCAACACATATCATGGGTTTTTAGAGATAAAGGAAATTTCTGAAGGACTTTTTATAGGTTAAAATTGACTTACAGGATCCTTGGGGTCAGACTAAGATCCCCTTTTGTCCTTCGTGAAGTATTAACACGGAGGCATTGAGTCACTAGAGGAATGTCACTCTGCCTGTTTCAAGGATTTGTCAATGGGCTGTATAGTAAAAAGATTTAATAACTTTTCTTCTGCCTTTGTTTCCACATAAAAAGGACAGGTTAAGGTAGGTGCTCTTATTATAACTCCTTTGAGTTATTTATTACACTATTCTTTAAACAGCTTTTCTTTATCTATATGAGCTCCTTTGAGTGCAGAAAGGACATTCCTTTACCCTTGTATACTATAAATGATGTGGAGAACAAAGGCAAAAGGAAATGTAGATAAAATTAAAACTCCTTACAACTTGCAGTCCATTGACAAATACTTAAGGAAGGCAGAGTATGACATTTCTCCAGGAACTCCCAACTGCCTTAATGTTAATGCTTTGCTAGAGGAAAAAAGAAACAATCTTAGCTTGACAGCAGCCAGGTCTTCAGGATCCTAGAAGTCTTCTTTAAGATGAAAATCCTGTTGGAAACTGCCTTTGTCTCTACCCCTTCCAACTGAAAAGTATGTAATCAATCCTGCCTCACAGGCCCAGTGCAGCAATTTCTGTACAAGGATCCTATTCCTATGTTTTAATAAAACCACCTTTTTTACACTGAAGATGTCTCAAGAATTCTTTCCTGAACTCACATCAAATCATGTCATCATGATTATAAAAATATTAAAAGGACAATGGCATCAATATTAAATATTAGCCATTAAAAATAAAATTCAATTAAAAATTCTAATATTCTTTATATTTTTATCATCATCAACAATACTCTAAAATGGCATGAAAACAGCTGTAGGAAACATATCTTGATCTTTATTTATATTAATGATCTGTCTTTCAGTAAAATTATACCTGTCTTGATGAGAAATTATTTCTTGACTTTCTTTTAATCCATATATACCATACCTTAAAACATTAACAGTAATATACTCTCCTTATTAAGAACAGAGTGTCTGATTTATTCCAAAATGATTGGTGTTGATAATTGATACAAATGAAAATTGTTTCTTCTTTGAATGTCATTGGCCTGATGGTTATGGGGAAGTTTAGAAGAACATGATCATCTGTTACCCTCATAAAAATATGAAAACAGCAACAGCACATCTGATGTTGAAGGAAAAAATTGCATTAACAATCAGTGTCTTGCAAAATTGGAATTAGAAATTCTGTCTGAGAAAGCAAATCAATAAAAACAAACACGCAAGCAGTGGAGAGAGGCAGAGGGAGAAGCGGAATCCCTGCTCAGCCTAGATCCTATCCTGGGGCTCTATCCCAGGACCCTGAGATCATGACCTGAGCTGAAGGCAGACACTTAACTGATTTAACTACCCAGGTTCCCCCAGGCTCAATTTCTCTAGTTCATTTTTGTATCCCAGTGCTTCTCACAGTGTCTGGCAAAGTTAGGTGTTCAATAGTTGTCTTTAAAATTATACTGAACTGTTAATAGAGAAATACTGGGAATAATTTATTAAAATATAGTCATTCTATGACTACATTGCTATGATTAATGGACAGCTGTATGGTATTATTACAAAACTGAAATGAGAAAATCTGAGGACTGAACAAGATTATCTGGTAGTCTTTCATCCATAATCTGACTTGATCCATTGCTTACTTATGGCAATTTAAATAAACAAGTACACTATTAAGATTGTGGAAGATATAAATAAGGATAGGAGATGTAGCTTTGAAGAAATAACTTTCTAGTGCCAGTAACCTTCTTTTAATTAAAACTTAAATCCACTTTTTTTTTTCTTTTACATCACTGAAAGTTGTTCCACAATTAAATGACTGATGAATAAAAGTTGCCATTTTGGAAGCTCCTGGGTGACTCAGTAGCTTAAGTATTCAAGTATTGATTCAGCTCAAGTCTTGATCTTAGGGTCATGAGTTGAAGCCCCACATTGGGCTACATGCTGGGCATGGCGCCTACTTAAATTAAAAAAAAGAAAAAAAAGTTGTCGTTTTGTTTTTATCTATAACATGGATCTTTAATCAACTATTGTTTTTATGTAAGTTCAAATGCCATTTTTTATTATGCTACCAATAACACCTGACACTTTAGATTCAGTCTGAATCTATTAACTAGATCAGATCTAGGAAAGCTTCATATTCATTCTGTAGCTTCATTTTTATATTTTTAAATCACATTCAGAAATAATGCAGAAAATAGAGAATACATTAGAAAATGAAAAAATTATCACACAAGATTCATACTTAGTAACCATTTGACTTCAATAGAAACAAAATCTTTGTTTCAATTATAAAGCCTGTAATTTTGTAGTATCTGATTAGTTTTCTAAGAGTGGAAAGAGTAGTTTCTCCTGCAAGTACATTACATGTAAATGACATAAATATAATATATATCTCATGTACATTTGAAGTAAAAGTGGCACAAATTTCAATTTATGATTGTACCAGATAAAATTTTGGTGATAAAATATTAAACTATAGTTTAATACAAGAGGAGAAATTTGATTAATTTGAAACTGTATTTTTAAATAAAATTTATCTCTTAAAGCAGTTTGAATTCACAGCAAACTTGAGGGGACAGTACAGAAATTTCCCATTCCTCATACACTATCAAAACACTGTACCAGAGTGGCACATTTGTTATAGTCAATAAACCTATACTGATACATCATTATTAACCAAACTCCAGTTTATGTTAGTCTTCGCTCTTGGAGTTGCCCATTCTGAGGATTTTGATAAATGTATAATGATATATATCTACCGTTATAGTATTATACAGAATAGATTCACTACTCTAAAAATCCTCTGTGCTTTACTTCTATATTTCTTCCTTCCCCACAACTTCTGACAAACATTGATCCTTTTATTATCTCCATAATTTTGCCTTTTCCAGATTGTCACTTATATTCAGTCACACAGTGTATAACCTTTTGAGGTAGGCTTCTTTAACTTAGTAATAGGCATTTAAGTTTCCTCCATGTTTTTTTCTTGGCTTAAGATCTTTGTTTTTTTTGTTTTTTTGTTTTTTTTTAAGCACTGAATAATATTCTGTTGTCTGGATATACCATTGTTTATTTACCCATTTACCTACTAAAGGACATATTGTTTCCTTTCAGGTTTTGACAATTATGTATAAAGCTGCTGTAAACATCTGTGTGAAAGTTTTGTGTGGACTTAAGGTTGCAGCTCTTTTGGGTAAATACCAAGTAGCAGAATTGCAGGATTATATTTTAGTTTTTTTTTTTTTTTTCAAAGTGATTATGTGATTTTTGTATTCTGTTAGAAATGTATGAGAGTTCTTAACTGTCCTTTATCCTCACCAGCCTTGGTGTGGACAAGTATTCCGGGATTTGGTTATTCTAATAGATGTGGGGTGATATCTCATTGTTGTTTTTCCTGATGGCATAGGAAGTAGAGCATAGTTCCATATGCTTATCTCCCATGTATAAATCTTTGGTGAGCTATCTGTTCAAATTTTATGCCCATTTAATGAGGTTGTTTGTTTTCTTACTATTGAGTTTTAAGCCTTCTTTTTATACTTTGGATAACAGTCCTTTATCAGATAAGTATTTTGTAAATATTTTCTCCAGTCTGTGGCTTATCTTCTCATTCCCTTGACTTTATCTTTCACAGAGAAGTTTTTAATTGTAATGACATCCTGATTATTCATTATTTCTTTCATGAATTGTTTCTTTGGTGTTGTTTTGATCATATGTTTTATATGTGATTCATATACATAATCATGTGCAATCATATATGCTAAATTTTATGAAATTTCTACTTTTATATTTCACAGTATTTCAAATATACGATGATATATGCTAATATAAAACATGATTTTAGGATGCATTATCACTGAAAACAATAATGCACATAAAATGTATATTATATATATTTTATGTAATTACTATAGACCACATAATATAATATGTAATAAACATCAGTATAATATACATAACAAAATATTAAAGTATATACATGTATTTTGATATAAAATTAAATATATTATATAAAATAAATATTGTAAATGTAATATGTAATATCAGTTGACATACTGTATAGTACAGTTGATCTAAAATAATATAATATAATATATAAAATGTAACAAAGATTCTATGCATTTATAGCTTAGCAAAAATTGAACAGACATAATACATATTATTTTTTTCAAAGATTTTATCTATTTATTTGAGAGAGAGAGAGACTGAGTGACAGAGAGCATGAGAGGGGAGAAGGCCAGAGGGAGAAGCAGTGTCCCTATGGAGCTGGAAACCCGAAACGGGATTTGATCCCAGGTCTTGGGGATCATGACCACAGCTGAAGGAAGTCACCTAACCAACTGAGCCACCCAGATGCCCTATAATACATATTATTTTCAGAATTCACTTTACCCAGCCATTTGATATTTAAATTTGGCTTTCTCTGATGTGGGTAAGGGGGTTGCTATTCATTTACTCTGGGTTGTTTCTCTCTGCCTGACCTGGAAAAATTGATTCTTAGTCTTTCAGAGATCACTTAAACAAATATTTCTCTATGTTTACCTTTCTAACACCTCAAGCATTATTAATGTTTGTTTTGTTTTGTTTTGTTTTCCAATGTGTCATCATAGTAATCACACAAAACACTAAAATACCACTGTAACTCATTTGTGAGTTTTTCATACAAGATTAGGCCATTTTGAGTAAAAGATCAAGAACTTACTTACTTGTTTATTCCTCAAAATAAGGGCAGTGTTTGGCTTTGAAAAGGTGCTAAATAAAAGTTTTATTAATTAATTAATATAATACTTTTTGGATATAGTAGCTGGAAGTAATGGATGGCTTTGTTTCCTGTACTGTTTCTCCATTACACATCTGATTTCCCATTCTCATCTTTATGGCCAATTTTTTTCTACTTTTTAATTCTCTCTCTCCCATTCAAAACACATAATGCTACCTTAATAAAAATCATTAACAATTTTTGGCACAATATAACTTTATATGGAAATTATACTCACTGTTTGGATTTCACTGTAGTATTTTGTTAACGACAGAAGATCCTAGAATGCCAACAGTTCTTCTGCAAATGTTGAAAAGCCTGGAGAAAGTTTGGTGGTGATAGAGAACTATGAGTAATATTTGTAAGAAAAAGGGAAGAGAAGGAACAGGAATGGAGGAAAAGAAGGCAAGTCATAGTGATATATTCAGGTCACAAAACATTTCTATTTTAAAATAAAACTTGTTTAATTGCATTTTTAGAGCATACATTTCAACAAATAATAAAGAAATCTTAAAAAAATATTAAATCTTAAAAAAAATAAGAAAGAAAAGCCAATGTGTGGCTTTTGATTGTTAGTGTGAATATTCATACTATTTTTTCAATTAACTTTAATAACATTCACTTAACTTCATAAAACTTCTCTACTACAAAATATTACCTTCTATCTTCCAAGTAAAAACCAATTTTTTATCTTTTTTACTCCTTTCTCATTATCTTTTCCATAACTCTGTTAGCTCCATACTATTATTATTGCCCAACAAGATTTCATAATTCATCATGTCCGCTCTCTTTACACAACTTTCAAACCTCTTACTTTCCGGTGAGCCATTAAGTGAAGGCATACACTGGATTAATCCACTACTATACCCAGGTTTTTTACCTGGAAGTATAAAATACCTTGTTTATTCATGATTTGGTCCAATGTAAATTCATCCCCTTCAACATTTTATAGGTGCTTCAGAAACTTCCTATGTGACCTGAATTTGCTTCTTTGCCCATTCTCCACAGTAGAACATTTGGAGATCTGCCACTTTCCTCAAATCTCTGGCATTTATTGCCTTTACTCTGGAGAAGATCTAATAGTATATATTGTAAGATCATAAACAGTCATAGAATAATATTAAAGGAGTAAAACTAGACTAAAATCTACAAGTATGTCCTTTTTGCACATTAGTCATGACTGTCCTTAATATTTATAAAATTTAACATTTTACCATTTTTGATAAAGAAACAATAATACATTCAGGCTACTATGAGAAGGAAGATACTTCACAAGACCAGAATTTAATACTTTTCAATATGTTAAGAGAAGTAGCTACTAGAAATAGGCTATGGCATTTTCATGATTAAGAATTGTGAATTGAACTGATTTTATTCAAAATATTTACTTTTTCTTTTTTTGTGTGTGATGCTTACCCTAAAGTTACATCAGTTTTCCTTTGAGGGATTAAATATGAATATTTTTATATCTATAAAGCATTTAAAACCTTCATTGGTGTTTAAAGATGTTGGGTATTCAAAAAGTTACATTGACTTGATTCTAAATTTATAGAATTATCCATAAAGTTCTAAAGAAATGTATAGTAGTTTAAGTTTAAGTTTATAAAATGTATAGCAATCTCATAAGAAAAGTAAATCTATACATAAATAGTTGAATTTGAATGTTGCCTGCTACAATACTCAAATCTTTTTAGCTAGAAATGCTGTTTTGCAAATGCCGAAGGTTAATAGAAATTTGTGGGGATGGTTTTGATGTGTAAGCATTTTGTAAATATAGTATAAATCACTATGATTCACTGTGCTATCTATAAAACATTTTGGTTTTCCAATCTCATAGGATGTAAAAGGATTTATAAAGAACTACAAAATCTTTTGAACATTCTCACAGAGAGTGTTACTATTCAACTTCACCAGAAGCTGTACATAGTGGACATTGAATTGAAACTGAAATTTTGAAGGCATCATAATTCCTGGGTGATTCCTTTGTTTGTGGAAAAGTGTATAACATATTTATGCTTACCTTTCTTGATCAATGAGAATAGAACATTGTTATCCAGAGCTGCTTCACTGTCTCATGAAAGTACCATGTAAAATATTAAATATGATTTGAGTTTTAGGAAATCCAAATATTGCTTTCTTTCCATAGTGAAAAATGTTTGAAAAATTAGTGAGATGAAACTATTCAAAATTTAGTAATATTCTCAATACACACATAGCAAAATGGATTTTCTTTTAATATGCCTTAAAATGTTCCCCTTCGTCATAAAGAGAAGTTCTAGGGACTTTCTTTGGAAATCATCAACATCAGGTAGTAAAATTGCTAAAAGATCTGTGAAAGTCATTACATCATTTGTAGAAAAGGAAAGATTTTTCTTTTAACTACAAGTCTCAACTCCTCTGCCCATTTGCTGGTAGAACTTGATTATCAGAATCCATACCTCTTAAATGCTAGGAGAATTGACATAACATAAATTTATTTTGGGATTTATTTGTGAATAAAAGACTGACTGAGAAAGAAGGGAGAGAACAAGTTAGCTAAGGCTATTTACTTCCCAAACTCCCTGGTTTAAAATAGCAATCATCTTGTTCACAGATCTGAAGATCAATAGGTGTTAGCAGATTTAGGTTGCCTTGGCTGAGCTCAACTGGTCTTTGCTCCAAGATTTAGCTGGGGTGCAAATCGACACCTTGAGGTCTTTGTGTTTATTTGCTCAGTGGACTAGCTGGGGGCATAGTCCTCTCATGACAGTGGCAGGGGATGAGAACTAGTGGAAACATACACATTTTTCTAAGTCCTAGACTTAGAATTGGTACAGTCTTAGTTTCTGTGCACATTCCTTAGATCAAGGTAGATCTCTGATGAACACAATGTCAAAAAATAAGAAAGTATATTCTACATTTATGGAAAAAAATAATTCTGGGTGAAAGGTAAAGTTAATAATTCAGTGTTTTGCAGGTTCTAATCATGAGAATGAAAGCAATAAATAAAAAGGTGATTATTATTGTATTATTGTATAATATTAATGTGTGTTAATATATTACTGTATAGGTATTACTATTACCACTATTCTGTACTGATAGACCATTGATAAGAAGCATATACATCATGATAAATCTTGACTAACACAAAAGTTAGATTTTTCCCTTCCTACTTTGATTATTACATTAAAGATTCTCTCAAGGAACACATGTAATTGAACAATGCTACAGAATGCAGGTATCAAGTTTGGCCTCTGTCCAGGATTATGGAACAGACAAAAGGTAGGTTGATTGGGAATGGTAGCCAAGTGTTTCCTTAGTCTGGGATTCCAGCTTTGGAACTACTTGGCATGGAAATTCTCCCTTCCCAAACCAGAAAATGGGCTTTGCAACCCCTAAGAGGGTAGACTGTTGGTGAAAATGTCCAGACATTCTTGATGTAAGATACATCATGTGAGTAGCACATGGTAGGGTGATGGATAGGTATATGTTCTGGCGAGAGAAAGGTCAGATTCTTTTGAGGAATTTTTCCACTAGTTCTTAACTACCTGTTCTGAACTAGGCGTGTCCTATCCACATTCCCAGGTAAAATAAATACTTAATTAAATTATGTGTTAGGTTTAGTATCACAGTGAAAACTCCTGAAAAGGTTTTTTTAATGTCTACTAGTGAGTAATGGAGATTTTTACACTCTTCTAGATCTAATACTTCATAGATTTCTTTCTCTTCTGCAACACATGCTGCTTTATCTACTGAAAGGCCATGCTATTTTGTTTTAAAAACACTAATGTTTTCTTTCTTTCTTCTTCTTTTTTTTTTCTTTTTTTGGAAAAAAATAAATGTCTTGACTGAACACGCTTTGATGCACAGGTATCCTGTTACTTATGCAGAAGTCATCTTACTGGGTGTACTTTCTATCTCAAGCCTCTAATACTATTCTCATCTAGGTCGATGATCTGCCTCTAATGAAAAGCATGGAGTTAAGGTGGGACTATTTATTGTCCACAGCATTTTGATGGTCTGTTCTACACATTTATGTAGATTTAGTTGTTCATGTTGAACACTGCTGATGAAGTAGTTTTTCTCTTCATATTTTTTGTCTTTCAGATTAAAAAATTATATTTATCCTAAAAAAAAAAACAGTAAGTTGACCATTTCTACCGGTAAATGTTAGCCATATTTATGCCTTATCTTAGAAACTGGAAACAAAGTAGCAACATGAACATCATGTATTTGACTTATCTATGTGCTTTCTGGGGCATTCCTATGACTCAGGTTCTAATTTGTCCCTTATATAAATTTAAATGTAACATACAGCAAAAGTATTTCCTATTATCTCTGTTTAAGAAAAAATGTTTAGTTAGGCATTTTCTTAAGAGAACACATAGTTGTTATTCTTTGCATCCACATAGTAGACCAAAATAAAGAAAATACTGAAATAATTAATAAATTAAGTGATTATTAGAATTTTTGTGTGAATTATAATTCCTTTAAAGAATCTTAATTTCTCTATCATATTTCTTCTTTATTTATTTATTTATTTATTTATTTTAAAGATTTTATTTATTTATTTGACAGACAGAGATCACAAGTAGGCAGAGAAGCAGGCAGAGAGAGATGAGGAAGCAGGCTCCCCGCTGAGCAGAGAGCCCGATGCGGGGCTCGATCCCATGACCCTGGGATCATGACCTGAGCCGAAGGCAGAGGCTTTAACCCACTGAGCCACCCAGGCGCCCCGTATCATATTTCTTCTTTATATGAACTGCAGAGAATAATAAATTCAGATGATAATGCCACTATGAAGTTATAACTTGCAGGTAATTTTAGTGAAGAGGCACTAAGAATTAGCTTTTTATAGATGCTAATAAATTATGAGGGGTATAAAATGGCAGGGTTTCCCTTGTGGTACTTAGGCCTTACTTTGAAGTAATATTACCACTAGTTAAAATTCTGAGTTTTTGAAGAATAATAACTCTACCCTCAAAAATAGTATGTATATTGTGGGATAACCAGGATAAGTTTTTATACATTTTATCTTTTTTTGACAATTTGCCTAAAATTGTAATAATTTATTTAAAAACAGATGATGGAGAAAGCAGGTATATTTGATGTTATATTTTAGAAAAATAGAAGCACTTGAGTGAGTCGTGTTCAAATCATAATTCAGTTTACATAATAATTGAAATCCAAGCAATTCTGTGAGGTGTCCCTATCATTTCTTACTCATCCTTCATCACACATTAGGCAGAAATTAATCAAGTTCCATGTCTGATATGGCCTACATGAATAGTGTTTAAGTAACTGCTGAAACAGATTTGTAACCTACTAATAGTAGATGAATACATGTGGTACCTACATAAACACTTTACCTACATAGATTCTTTAAATTTCCTTATGAGAAAAATTAAAAATCAAATTCCTGAGAAAAAATGACCATGATTGGAATTTTATAATAATGATCCTTATTGATTTAGATATCATGGTGGCCTCTAAATTATGTTATAAAACTTGACCAGTTACCTGATCAAAATGCTATTTTTAACATAGCATTATGCTAAATTAGTTTTGCTATCTATTAAGACACACCAGAGAGGAAAATATTATTTAATAACTTTAAAGAATCTAATTAAAAACTGAAAGACAAATGCCATATTATATTACAACACAGAATACATGATCATCATCTGATATTCAAAGTACGAGGCGTAAAATAACCATTCGCTGAGTTCACCTGTATTGACTTATATGAAAGATCTAAAAGTGGGTTAACTATACTCAATTCTTCAAATATGTTTTATACATATGTTATCTATTATCAAATTGTCCATAGTGTTATATGCTACAGATATGGATATGATAGAGATAGTGATATATGTCCACCCCGAGGCTATAATTTAAATTATGCCATACCATCCCCAAGCAGCTTCTAAATTACTGTTTCCATCCAACTTAATTTGTTCCTCAAACACTAAATAAGGTTGTTGGGGAAAATCGTGCCCTTTCAAACATCAGTAATAGTTGTTTGTCCTTTCTCTACAATTAGATATATGAGATTAAGAAGTTTATCTAATTGATCACCTCAGGGAAGATGCAGTTACAATCCATATTTTTTCCAGGAGGTTTTCCTTACTTTAACACTAAACAGTTCAATTATTATTATTATTTAGATCTTTTGCTTTTTGTGTGAGGCTTTATTCTTTATCCTTTACGTTGACTATTCAAAAGAAAATTTGACTCATTTCCATTTTAGACAAAGACTCACTTATTTTTATTCAAAATCCAAGATGCTTCATTTTAAGAAGCTCTATAAATTTCCCCATGTCATTTTCAAAATTTTTTAAAAATTTGCCTATATGTTTTTACCCTGAGTGAAATATTTAATATTAAGTATATTTTAATCTCTTCTCTTTGTAATTTGAAGAATCACATAATTCCTTTAAATGTAATTTCAATTTGATTTCATTTATAAATGTTTTTGTTATTTGCCCAAATTTTACAAAGTTCAAAGGTGTATTTTCAAAAAAACTAGTTTTTATTGCTATATTCATAAAAATATTTTTAAGTTAACTCTTTTAAATTAAGCCTGTTTCAGATAATCTAAAGACTATATATGTTTGCACATGTTATGTAGATGTATAGCTCTCTTTTTCCTTGGTAATCACTGTATTGTTTTTTAATGTTATTACTTAGGATTGAATTTCATCTGTTAATAATAGAAAACCTTTCTCAATGACTTGCACAAAGAGTTGATCATGCATCTCATGCAATCACAAATTCAGAGTTTTAGAGTCCAGATTTATTATGACAAAAAAACAAGCCATTTACATAGTACTTTTGTGTACCAGGCATTATTCAAAGTTCTTTGCATACTAATCCTCAGCACCAAACAAATGTAAACTATCATTATCTTCATTTTATTGATGGGAACACACAGATAAAGAGAATGTTAGTATTTTGCTTAAGTCACATAAGTAGTAAGTACTGGAGCTTGGATTTGAGCTTAGGTATCCCTGCGCTAGAATATATGCTCTTAACAGCTACAGTGTATTTATACTTTAACAATGTTATCAAGGCTGCAGGTCACCATCATCCTTGGGCAGTAAGTCACCTTTCCCACATGACCTTTTTTTTTTTTTGTAGTGATGAGACCACCATGCAAGACACTATACCAAAGCATAAGGCCCATGTTCTAGGTGAGAATAAAGAGCAGAGATGCTCCATAGTTGTGACAACCAAACCTTTATTCAAGGGGCTCTGGATCTCCATCTATGAATGGTACTAGGTCTGTTATCATGATTCAGTTAGACTTCTGTTCACCAGGCGTGGACATATTTCAGTTTTATAATCAAGTATGAATTTGGTAGGCTAATGATTTCATTTGGCTGAGCAACCACAAGATAAATTAGCCACCATGAGGGTTTCCTCCGTGTTGCCCCATTCTGATTACCCCTCTGATATATATATATATATATATATATATATATATATTTTTTTTTTATTTTTATAAACATATATTTTTATCCCCAGGGGTACAGGTCTGTGAATCACCAGGTTTACACACTTCACAGCACTCACCAAAGCACATACCCTCCCCAATGTCCATAATCACACCCCCTTCTCCCAAACCCCCTCCCCCCAGCAACCCTCAGTTTGTTTTGTGAGATTAAGAGTCACTTATGGTTTGTCTCCCTCCCAATTCCATCTTGTTTCATTGATTCTTCTCCTACCCACTTAAGCCCCCATGTTGCATCACCACTTCCTCATATCAGGGAGATCATATGATAGTTGTCTTTCTCTGCTTGACTTATTTCACTAAGCATGATACGCTCTAGTTCCATCCATGTTGTCACATCAGTAATTTTTAAATAGCATTTCAAGTGACTTTCATGTGCATCTAACTTTATTGAGGGTGAGACACCATAGTATTCATTGTACTTAATTGACATGGTCAATAACCACATCTATTTCCACATCTATCTCTTATCCAAAGCTATCTATTTAGTGCAGATTAAGTATTAACTACTCTTTTAGGTTGTTAGGAAATATCACTGAACAACAACAACAAACTTGCACAGGCAATCCAGTATTTGTAAATGAACTTCATTGAGAAATTCAGCCCATTTAAATATGTTTCTACTTTCTTAGCTTAACATCTGTTATAAATGCAGGCTCCTCAAGTTCATGTTGTAGGGAATGAAATTCTAGGATGCAATGGAAACATATTCTAGTTTTATATCTGGAAACTTTCAGTTATGTGGGGAGGAGGTGAAAATTGACTCAGTCAAGACACTACTGTATTTTAAATGCCAGAACCAATAAAATCGGAGTTTTAGTTTGGTGCTTCTTTTCTGTTGGCATCGCTGCATGTAATGCTCTTTAAACATGTTTGTAGACATTTTTTTTTTTTTTTTTTTACTTTCTTTACCTTTGTATAAGAATTTAGGGTTTTGAGGGTATTTATTGTTGTAGTGGTTTATATGTTTTGCTCTATTTTTCACTGTCCAGTGCAGTCAGAAACAATGAGCTTACCTCCAAATCCTGATGACTTCATGTTATTCACTCTGTTCTATGTCAGAAGTCCCTTTGGGGGGGGGGGCACCAGGGTGGCTTAGTAATTAAACATCTGCCTTCAGCTCAAGTCATGATCCCAGTGTCCTGGGATCCAGCCCTATGTTGTGCTCCCTGCTCAGAGGGGAGCCTGCTTCTCCATCTCTAGCAGCCCCCCACCATGCTTCTGTTCTCTTTCGTTATCTCTATCATAAACAAAATCTTAAAAAAAAAAAAAAAGGCTCCTTTGTTTCTTGAAGACTTAGGCACTACTTTCTTGATCACACAAGAAAATTTAACCATCTCCATTATCATATATGTCATGAGTTAGGAAGAGTCCTATCTATTATTAATTTAAGATTTCATAACCCTCATCCTTAAGTAGGCCACATAACCAGTTTTAGAATCTTTTAGTTTCTGTGAAGTTTTTTTGATTGACAGCCTATTCTAGGAAAAAAGAAAAAAAGAATCTGTCTTGATTAGCATTTTTTGTTATATGCAAAAGAACAGACCCTAGCTGATTAAGCAAGTTATATATAATAGTGAGAAAGATAAGAGGTATGTTTAGAGCTAGAGATCCAGGCTCAGGACTAAGTTGTCAGGAAAAAAAAAAAAAAGTCTATAAATGTAATTTTATAGAATTGCCCTCCTTATGCTACAGTTGTCCTGTTGTTAGGACTTCAATTTGTTGTGAGGACTTGGATTTACTGCTTCTACTAACAAAAACTTCTCTTCTGTGCCGAAAACTCAACTTTGTGTCTATTATTATCCTCAATTTTGGACATCCTCTCTCACAAACACCAACAAAATGGAATCTACAAGGAATTTCCTTCATAAGTTGCATTCTTCTGAGTTTAAGACTCTGACCAAGTGATTGTGATTGAAGTTGCCGAGCTTACATGACTGTAAATTAGCTGCAGTTGCAGCTAGAAAGATCTCCAGTACTGTGTGGCTTCCCTTTTGGGGAACAGGGATTTGTAAGCATGGAAATTTCACAAACATAGCAAGGATATTCAAAGGATACATAAAGGTCCCTCTGTCACCTTCAGACTTGGACTGGTGATAACTTTCCTGCATCCTCTAGAGAACCGGAGCATTGCTTAGCCTGCACTCAGCTGCCCACCTGTGCTCTCTTAGCAAGAATCCCCCAACCTGGGCGCCTGGGTGGCTCCGTGGGTTAAGCCACTGCCTTCGGCTCAGGTCAGGATCTCAGGGTCCTGGGATCGAGTCCCACATCGGGCTCTCTGCTCAGCGGGGAGCCTGCTTCCTCCTCTCCTGCCTGCCTCTCTGCCTACTGTGATCTCTGTCAAATAAATAAATAAAATCTTTAAAAAAAAAAAAAACAGAATCCCCCAACCTGCATGCTCAGAAGGACTCTTGCCCCACTGGCACCTGGACTCTCCCTACATCTACATTACTGGTTGCTGAGGGCCTGAGCCCCAACCTGTAGGTTGAGTGTGGCCTACTGCTTGCTGCCAGCACCAAAACTCCAGCCCGACCAAATCAAGCAACTTTTCTCCTGTTTGTGTGTCAAACCAGATCTTCTCTAACAAGACCTGAACCTCTTCCAAGTTTGTCCTTCCTTGGGTACTCTCCCTTAGGGCCAAGGTACAATTCAGAGTTTCCTTATATCTTATGGTTACTCTTATTATAGTTAATGATTCTTTATGTTACACTTTTCCTGTTTAACTTGTGTGATTTCTTTCTCCTGATTGTGTGCATATTTCTACACTGTGCAGTTTAGATGTCTTCCTTACTTTGTCCTTCATTCCTCCTTATTTCCTTCCTGCCACCTCCCCATTTTTTAAAAAAACTTTGATCTGGAGCACTCCAGGAGGATTGGATTAAAGTCATAAATAAGCAATTCACACCAAAAATACATTTGATTAATTTATTTATTTTAGAAAATCAAGCTTCACAGTATTCAAAAAAATGCAAATTACAAAACAAATTCCTATTTAATCTACATCCATGCTAATACAGTCAATACTAGCCACATGTAACTATTTAAATTAAAATTAATTATTGTTAAATAAAATTAAAAAATTCTATTTCTTTGTCACACTAACCACATTTCAAATATTCAGTATCCACATGTGGTCACATATTGGACAGAAAAGATGTAGAATGTTTTCATCTTTGTAGAAACTTCTGTAGGAAATACTGGTTTATAGTTGACAAATCATTTTTAAAAAGTGTTAGAGGACATTTTATTATTTTGCTTATAATAAAAATGTTTACATTTTAATACAATTTGTCCACTTTCAGAAGTTAATGATGAAGAAATACTTTGAATTATGCACCAAAATATATGTTTTCAAATATTTATCACTTTGCACTATATGCATATATGATTTTAAAAAACGGAATCTGTATGGATGGCAGCTTTAATAAATTTTGATCAGAGTAGTCTTATATGAAGCTACAAAATTAACTTAATGACATTTGATTATAATGGAATATATTTATGGCATATACAAATGAAAAATATATGTCATAAAATGGTATGTCCATAATACTATATGTACAAATTAGAGTATATGTTATAAAACAGTATGTAGCACATGATAACACTTTTAAGTACTTATATATCCTTAGATGATAGACCAGAAAAAATGCATTAAATATGTGTAATGATTTTCCCTCTGTGGTTGGATTAAGGGTGATTATCATATAAAATGTATAATACATATAACTGCACATTTAAAGATTTTTCCAAATAAACATTTAGTACTTCTGAATAAAACTGATTATAATTTTCAAATCTGGTTACTATATTCTCATAGAATGGACTTTTAGAAATAGAAGCTATAATACCCGAAATATAAGCTATAAATGTTTGTTTCCTGTTAATAGAAATGCTCATGAAATTTTTTGTTTGCATTTGTTGCTGCAATTCTAACTTCATGAGTAAACCTACTCTGAAACAGTAGATGTCACTAAGTATAGATAGTAAGTCCTCTGAGTAAAAGAGTAACATTATAAATGACATAAAATCTACTGAAAAGAAGCTTGTTACAGTTTATAAACTCACAAATCACAACTAAAACATACTGCCTTTTGGACTATTGCAGTGTTTTTAAGGGGTTGCTTAATCTTGGATTAATAGTTGTTCCTTTTTCTTAAAAGATGTTAGTTTATCTTTCTGGATTGAATTCTCTTTCAATACATACTTTCAAAAATCTCTGTGTCTCTGGAGAAGGCCTGGCCTGACCTCTGCTTTCATTTAAGCTAGCTGTGTCTCCTCACATACACTCAATTAAACTCTTTGTCCCCTTTCTCCTTTCCTTTATTGTCATCAATAACACTAGAAACTCCCATCTTCATTTTCTCAGGTAATTGAACTGGTGAATTATTTTGACATTAATTTGGATTTTTTTTTTTTTTAATGAACCTTCCCTTCCACGCAACTTCTAACTTTAATGGCTTTCTCTCTTTCCCACAATTAAATTGGACATGATTTCTTAGAATCTCGAAAATCAAAGATTAGAAAAGCCTCATTGCTTCCCATGAGGTCAGGGAAGCTTAGTACACTTTTGCTAGTAAATTCCAGCTTGTCTTCTTTTATACCTTTTTAAGAATGTGGAATTAATGAATGAAAGGATATATTTGAAATTTTTCTTCTTTGCACATTTACTTCTTCCAAGAGCGATCTGTGGTAGAAATAACATATAACAGAGAAATTCAAAGGGGCCATGTGAGACATGTAATTTTATATTTTATAATAGTTATAGAATGAATAATTTTGTGTAATTTATTTAATAATTATGAGATATTATTATCATATGATAAATATTCTTTTTTTAATTAATTTTTTTAGTTTTTATAAACATATATTTTTATCCCCAGGGGTACAGGTCTGTGAATCACCAGGTTTACACACTTCACAGCACTCACCAAAGCACATACCCTCCCCAATGTCCATAATCCCACCCCCTTCTCCTAAACCCCCTCCCCCCAGCAACCCTCAGTTTGTTTTGTGAGATTAAGAGTCACTTATGGTTTGTCTCCCTCCCAATCCCATCTTGTTTCATTGATTCTTCTCCTACCCACTTAAGCCCCCATGTTGCATCACCACTTCCTCATATCAGGGAGATCATATGATAGTTGTCTTTCTCTGCTTGACTTATTTTGCTAAGCATGATACGCTCTAGTTCCATCCATATTGTCGCAAATGGCAAGATTTCATTTCTTTTGATGGCTGCATAGTATTCCATTGTGTATATATACCACATCTTCTTGATCCATTCATCTGTTGATGGACATCTAGGTTCTTTCCATAGTTTGGCTATTGTGGACATTGCTGCTACAAACATTCGGGTGCACGTGCCCCTTTGGATCACTACGCTTGTATCTTTAGGGTAAATACCCAATAGTGCAATTGCTATGATAAATATTCTTATATTAGTAACTAGTCATTTCAATTGGTTAGAACACAGTTCCTGGAATGACTCTGCTGTGGTTATCTTTACTCCAAAGGTTACATAGCATTTACAATGTTGCCATCCAGGGTGTGGTAGGGTGATTAATAGCAGGAGAGAGTAGTGCAAAAGTGAAAAAAAATTCGTCATACAAACGTTAATGCTATAGGAACAATGAAAAAACAGAACTTAGTTTTTGCTTGGTAATGGTGAAGAAAGACTTCATAAGGGAATTAGCTTTTAGGTAAATTTAAAAGACAGCAGATCACCTGTGCACAAGAAGGAGACAGCACTGGTTTATCCTTGGTACAGGAGTTCATTTTTTTTTTTTTTTCAGGAGTTTATTTTTGGTAGAAACTTTAAAGAACAATGAAGAACCAATTAGAAGTCAGCTTTATTTTAATTAACACCATGTTCCGGCCATTCTAAATGATATCTATTATAAAATACTCCTTCCCTGGGAAGTCTGTGTGGCTCAGTGGGTTAAGTGGTTGCCTTTGGCTGCCTTCAGCTCAGGTCATGATTCCAGGGTCATGGGATTGAGTCCTGACTTGGCTCCCTGCTGAGCAGGGAACCTCCTTCCCCCTCTGTCTACCTCTCCCCCTACTTGTGCTGTCTCTCTCTCTAAATAAATAAAATCTTTAACTAACTAAGTAAGTAACTCCTCCTGAAAAAAAAAAATAGTTCATTAGTTTAATTACCAACAATTGTTTCAGTTATTTTTTTTTTAAAGATTTTATTTATTTATTTGATAGAGAGAGATCACACATAGACGGAGAGGCAGGCAGAGAGAGAGAGAGAGAGAGGGAAGCAGGCTCCCTGACGAGCAGAGAGCCTGACGCGGGACTCGATCCCAGGACCCTGAGATCATGACCCGAGCCGAAGGCAGTGACCCAACCCACTGAGCCACCCAGGCGCCCTCAGTTATTTTTTAACTTTTTGAATATGTAGATTAACTTCAAATTAACTTCAAATTGTGCTTTCATTGATGTTTTCATTTTACATGGAATTTAATTTGGATAATGCTCAGTAGATGGTTGTGGGCAGTTGGCTTCCAACACATGCATTTATCTGTACTTGCACACTTAGATTTTAAAGATTATGCCAGGATTGTTTTAGCCAATTTCTGTGTGCTACCTAAACTTTCATTAAACAACTGATTCAGAATAAATAATGATGGTTCCTTATGTGAAAATGAAGCCACTGAATTCGAGTTTATTCCATTCTTTCATTCTATGTGAGCATTTGAAGATTTTAAATGTGTTGACAAACTAGAATACTGAAAAAGCATGTAAAGTGCAATTTGTAATTTTTTAAATTTTTTTAAAGAAAATTTAGTTCATGCAAGAAATATTCTACTGCATTTGAACACAAAATCTATACATTGATTTTTTTTTTTTTCTTCAAATGCTACTTGTTTTAAAACAGGAAAACACAGCAAGGGTAAAATTGTTCATAATTACTACATGACTTTTATTAAAGTTTTTTTTATGTAGAGGAAAAGGTTGTTAAAAATGATTTGCTCAGGTTGTCTTATATACTAGGTAAGCACTGAGGCACAATTTATCTAGGAGTTGGATGTTAAGTAATGCAAATAAAGTTGTGTGACTGCTGTACTGGATGCATGTCAGGTTAGTAGGAAATGAGGTTGTTAAAGTAGGTGGAGGTTATAAATTGGTATTGTGTCCAGACCATAACTTTGCAAGTCTTCTCACTGACTGACAGATTACTTCATTTATTTATTCATTCCTTCAATAGTTATTTATTAAATCTGGGTTATATCCTAGGTATTTCCCTCAGCACTGAGAATACAGATATGAGCAAGAAAAACTCAGTCTATCTTCACAGTTCATGTAGTTTAATTTCCAAAATCACACAAAAGAGAAGTAGAAAACCACATAGTTGAAAACCACTAACTACATAGATATCCAATTCCAATGTTGCTAATAAAAGCACTGAGGTCATTGTACTAGATTTTTAATAATATTTGTTCACATATATTCTAAGTAGGACATGAAAGGGTACAATGTTGATTAATATATAAATTATTTTTGCCCATATTTTAAAATAGCTGATTTTTATATCTCCAGGCGAAATTGCTAGTCTTACAATTGTAACATAAAGTACGACTGAGGTCATCTAAATTACATTTGCTAATTATTTATTTAATTTTGGATTTTTTTTTTTTAAGATTTTATTTATTCATTGGACAGGGAGATACACAACAAGAGAGGGAGCACAAGCAGGGGGAGTGGGAGAGGAAGGGAGCCTGCTGTGGGGCTCCATCCCAGAACCCTGGGATCATGACCTGAGCTAAAGGCAGACACTTAACGACTGAGCCACCCAGGTGCCCTTAATTTTGGATTCTTGTCTGAGCTTTCAAGTCTGAGCAAAGGTTCTCCTTTGCTTTTAAAGAATTCTGAAAAGTTTATGTAAATATTTATACAGTTGTCAATAATACTGATGTTATTCATGTCAGAATAAAATATATCACTTCAATAATTTCTAATAATTCCTGAATATTTATTATAATTATTTCCAGGACTATTGAGGCTTACTCACCTGCACAAAGCCTTCAAGGGGCTAAAATGGAAAATTTTTCCTTTCCTTTCCTCTCTTGCTAGAAATCCTGTTACTATCACCCAATAAATTGTTTTTTAACTCTATTTCATGACTTATATGTTGCTATAAAGTCTTCCAGGGCATTCTTTCCCTTACTCTCATCGAAAACTTTATTTTTTTCATGGCAAAGCAAAAGCACTTGACTGAACCTTATCACTCTTCCTATGAAATCGTCTTCCAAATTACCTATATCTGTATGAATATATGTATTTCTATCTGTTACCATGTACATCATGGTCTGGATCCTTAAAATGTCCAGTCCCTCCATAAGCAAGAGATGACAAGTCAAATAAAAATGCCTGACAAAATGAGGTATTTTCTTCTAAAATATTCATCTAAGAGTATGTGTTCTTGGCAAACAGCTCATGTATTACTATTTTTGTCTGACTCATTTTTTAAAGGAAGGATTTGGTATATTTATTGGAGAAAAATAAGCTAATATCTTTCCTTGATTTTGAACTAAGTCTCTAAGTTTTAATCAAAGAGCAACTTGTTTGTTAAAAATGCAAAATGGACTCTGAAAAACAATCTGAGGGGTTTGAAGTGGCGGGGGAGTGGGAGGTCGGGGTACCAGGTGGTGGGTATTATAGAGGGCACGGATTGCATGGAGTACTGGGTGTGGTGAAAAAATAATGATACTGTTATGCTGAAAATAAATAAATAAATAAAATGCAAAATAAAAAATAAGCTAAAATTTAAAGACATAACCTTTCATTTGTAGGGAATTGCATCAAGTTAAGAATGCTTCACTGAACATTAGATTATTCAGTTGAAAAATGTTGGTTTTAGAAACTCATTTTAATGTTTATACTACTTAATTGGTAGTAGTGATATGAAGGACTGAACTTTGTTCTTTTACCACAAGTCATCTATTTTTACATAAGATTCATTAATGCCTAAGAGTAAGGAGTTTCTTGAAATCAGTTTATAATGTTCCATTTTCATTTGTAAACCAAAGGTTCTTCTTCCGAACATAGGCTGTTACCTTTAGGTATGCTCCTTTGGACATTTTACCTCATTAAAATACATCTCTTCAGAACACTGCATCTTGTGTGTGTATATTTGCTCATTTATACATATGCATATATACATACATATGATTCACATGGATTTTTATAAAATCACCCCAAACAATTAACATGTGCTTTTGCTCAAGGTTTGGAACTTAAAAGTTAAGCCAAACAGAGATCCAAACTGAGTATCATCAACACTGGCCAAGAATTTGATAAACCACTTATGCCTAAATATGATATATCTCAATTTTCACCCTTGAAACTTCACTTTCTAATAGACAAATATGAAGTGTCCCCAAACCATTAAATCTAATTTAACAAACAACAGTGGGTAGCCACTGGAAGACTCCAAATTTGCTATATTTCTGAAAAACCAATTCCCTATTTATGTGCATTATGGTTAATTCTTTTGTTTCTTAATATAATCATCTAATAAGCAGTAAGGGAGGTATAACTATGAAAACTTGAAGAAATAATGGATTTGGTTTATGCTTATATGCATTTGAACTTGTAAGATTGAATGGTGCAAGGTCAAGAGCTTTATGATTAGAAGTATTTTTAAAAAAGAGCATTACTTCAAAATTTATTTATCTTAAAATGTGGCAAAACTGATAAATACATAAAACCAACTGGCATACTGCGATTATTTTAAAATAACCACCATGATGATTAATATCAAATGAATACATATTTATTAGAATATATGTGTGTATTCTCTGTAAAATGTGTTGCAGGGATATACTGGACATTCATTGTTTCACTGATAAAATAGAATATTTTTTTACAATGGATTTGATTTTTAAAAGCTAGACTTGAACTTAGAAGTGAAGTAATCAATGTTATTAACTTAATATATAACCTGAATATATTTTATATAACATAATATATGACTTTTAGTCAAAATGTCTGGGCTGTGATTTTCATGTTTTCTCATCAGTTAATTTAATTCTATAAAAGTAATATCTTAAGTAGTAGATTTCTACCTTGTGTTATTATAATAACCCATCAGAAAAGACTTTGGAATGCTGCCCTGACTTCGCATCAGATGAAAAACATGGATGCCTTAGTGAAGTCTATACAGAATAAAGACAAAAGGACTGTGTGTTTTGTAGCCTGCTTGCAGTTTGATACTTTGTTGTAGGAATAATGAGTTTGTTACTATTTTCTGGTAGAATAACAAGATTAGAAATTGTAAGAACCATCCTACTGAGTCAAAGACCCTCTTAGAGATGCTAAATGGAGTTTTTTGTAGTAAGTCAGAACAAACACCTGTGGAAAAAAGGGAAAAATAAAAATAAATAATAATAATAAATTATATATAACATAATACAAAGTATGTATTATGTGTGTATGTGTGTGTGTGTGTGTGTGTGTGTGTATATATATGACAACATCTAGTTCTGTTGTATAATTTTGGAATCAGCCAAAGAACTGATGTTGAAATGAGGTAGTACTTCTAATCCAAGTACTTCTTTTCCAAGCCTTGCAACTAGATAAAATAAATCTACCATATTTGATTACCGAAAGATATTTTAATCACTTTCATGGGAACTGCTCCCTTGCTTTGAAATATTTTTTTGTGCAAGTGTATAATACCACACAGCACATTAATTTTAAGTATTTATACATTTTCATGGAAGATGCTCAAATCTGGGTTGACCACTGAAAATCTGTTTATATTTTTTAAATCTCTTTTGCTTTATTTTTATTATATTAAATGGAGTAAGATAAGATGGATAGACTTGTAGTTAAAAAGATAGATATGTACTATTGATACAAATATGATTAGATTATACAATTTCACATATAGACTATATGTGATGATAAATCAGGTTTTAGTTTTCTTGAATGGAATTATATATATTCATATATGTTTTATATATGTTTTTTTTTAATCTTTTTTTTTTAAGATTTTATTTATTTATCAGAGAGAGAGGGGGAGAGAGCGAGCACAGGCAGACAGAATGGCAGGCAGAGGCAGAAGGAGAAGCAGGCTCCCTGCTGAGCAAGGAGCCCAACGTGGGACTCGATCCCAGGACGCTGGGATCATGACCTGAGCCGAAGGCAGCTGCTTAACCAACTGAGCCACCCAGGCGTCCCTTATATATGTTTTTTATGTTTCATATATATAACATATTATATATACATATTATTTGTTTTGTTTTATATATTCTTAACATGAAGAAATTCCTAGCTATTAAAGCATTGTATATAGTTATAGGAATTGTATAAATCAAAATAGATTAACACTAAGTGGAGATACCAAGGTGTAAACTCACTAACACTGTGACAAGTCTCTAATCTCCAGTAATATGTAAGTACATTTGGAAGGGTATAGTCATGTCTGGCAATATGGCTATCATTTAAAATTTGCTGTTAAATAAAATCACATACTCCAACTATTAGAAATTAATAATTTGCACATATTTTTGAACTATAACCTAAAAATTTTGGTTACTAAGAAGCAAAATATAGTAAAGTATAATTCTACTCTTTTGTTCAGATCATTTATTTCACGATTTTGCTCCTATGCCAGTTAACAATATAAATATTAGCCTGAAACATAAAAATAATGATAGCCATGGGAAAAGCAACTCTATTTTCTAGGTAAAGAAATTTTAGTTACATGATAAGTACATAGCATTTTTGAGAGGTATGAAGACATGGCCTAGAGCTGTTAATTATGTCACATCAGAAAGCAATGATTCTATCACAAACAATGATTATTGTTTTTATTCTTTATATGGGATCCTGAGGACAAATGACTCAAAATGTGAGACCTGTCAACTACATTGATTTAACAAGGACAATACCACTAAAAGACTTACATTCATGCTGCTCCTTCAAATATGAGTCTCTAGAGTAACACACAGGGCTACATTGATAAATATTTCAAATAGCTTTTATCTAGTAGTTCTGAGAGTTTCTTATTGACAATATCAAGGGCTTTAGGGAGGTGTTCTGCATAATAAATGTGGAAATACGGTTATAGAAAGGTCTTTGAAGGATAATGTCTTTTAATTTAATAGATGGGTGATAGGAAAGGTAGTGAGCAGTTTTCTGGGGAATCTAACTCCAGCTAATGAAAGAATGCCAACTCTATGACTCAGAATGTTACATTGTAAGTTATTCAGAATATTCTGAGAAGTGATCCAAACATAGAAACACCTGAAACTTAATATTGAATCCATTTACATAAATCACATTCAAGGAGTCTTCTAATCTTAACACATATACACAGTAATATGCCAAGGCCTTGGAGAGGAGGTCGATCACTAGTATTTGATTAAAGGAATATAATTTTATGTAGTTGGATGATCATCTTAATAGAACTTGATATATTGGCTGTGAAGGGAGTTAGGAAAGTGAAAGGAAACATAACAGAAATAAATAAACATAAAGCCAGTATTAACTACATATTGTATAAACCTGGTAGGTGTCTTACATACTGAAAAATATTGCCTCTCCTGACCAATAACCACCTGTATTTGAGCAGCCAACTCTCAATTCAAACTAGCTTGTGGAGCAAACTAGCTTTGAAGAAGCTCAGTCTTTGGAAATTAATGAAGATCAAAGTGTTAATCATCTATTGAAGATGAGTGAGAAGATTCCAGGCAACCACCTAAATTTGCAAATAGAAATGTTGCCTTACTTGGTAAAGTCACATTCTGTGCTTTCCTTTGAGGTGATTTACCAGAAGCAGGTGAAAAGTTTTCTGAGAGACAGTATTTTTAGGCAATTCAGTGGCTAATAGAAACACTAAAGCATTTCAAATAGACTTAGTTCTAGCTGGCTTTTTTAAATATAAAGATGTTATCTTTTTTTTTCAGAGTTAAGCATTGAGAATCATTCTTGGTATGAAGGATAATTGATATTTATCAATCAATTAGTGTTATTAATGTAAGGTAATTATTATGCCCTTATGTAAGGTATTAATGTATTGTGAATTTCCAAAATTGGTTGTATAAGAAGCAACTTTATCTTATTATCTAACTATCAATCATCTATTATCTGAATATGTATCATCTACCTATTATCTATCTATCAATCATCTATCTATTATCTATCTACCTATCAACTATCTGATATTTGACTTTGTATGAAACATGGAACATAATATTTCTAAATGATGCAATGAGCCCAAAAGAAGAAGATTAACTGAAGCAGTTAGTAGAGTCCTGCTAAATGGATCTGGGCAAGTTTTAACCCTCAGAATAGAAATTGGAGCTAAATATGAAGATCTAGGTTAAACTTGGACAGGCATTATATTTTGATGAGGAAAATTAGGTAAGATGATCAAATGGATGACATAAATATGGTGGGAAGGAATGTGTTCTCCTTCTAATAGAAAAAGACTATTAATCCTTTTCTTTTTCCAAATGCAATATTATAAAGAACAACAATAAATGAATATATCAAACACATAAAATAAATGAGTTCTGGTTAAAGCTGGAAGAAGAATTAGTTGTTGTACCATTTCAATCTTTCTCCATTTTCCACCATCCAACCCATCCTATAATGGACTCCTGTTGTAACAGTGTTTCCTTTAGTGGGAAGACAGTCCCACATGTAGAGAAATACATGGACTTTGGTGCTAGTAAAATAGTTATCAGCCCTGACACTTTTGTGCTATGTGGGACAGACATGTATAACCTATCAGGGCATTTTTGTGTGGATAAAAAGATTATCAGTAGTGTGGGAAATGTTTCTGACACATGTATAATCATCAACATTTTTGGAGCACTGTTCCTAAAGTGCTATGGAATACTGATTAAATGGGCAGTGGGAATCTGACCACCCTGGTGGGTAGTCTGGTTCTTCCAGAACACCTGGGAGACATCCAGAAATCTTTTTCACGTCTATGTTCTTCATGTTTTCTCTATACACGTGTAGCTGATTACCTAGAAGAGTGGACTATATGTAAGTGTTGTACCAGATCTGCTATTATAATCCTTACTACCCTAGGTATAATTATTTTTCACATTTTATAGATTTTTAGTGAGGATTAAATGAATTTATACACATAAAGTGCTCGAGAAAGTGTCTTGCCTATTTCAGTGCTCCATGAATGTTAGTGTGATTTACATGCATTGTTTAATCTTCACAACAGATGAATTTGTTGGATATGATTATCATCACACTGTACATTAGATATAAAACACATGGTAGTTCTTAATAGAATGTCAAAGGCAGTTTTAACTTTCACCAGGTTTTCTATGAGAACTTTTCTTCAGTTCTATGAGAACTTTTTTTCAGGCTCATAAATCGCTATTTACTTAAGGACAGTCTGTCCTCCAAATTGCTTACCTGCAGTTTTGCTCTTTCTTGTTTCAGTTACCCCTGGTCAACTGCAATCTGGAAACAGATGATCCTCTTTCTAAGGAATCATCAGAAGGTTAGTAGTAGCCTAACACTGTGTCATGATTCCTACATCATTCACCTCATCATGTAGGCCTTTTATCATTTTACATCATTAGAAGAAAGGTGAATATGGTAAAACGAGATATTCTGAGAAACACGACATTCACATAACTTTTATTATAGTATATTGTCTTAATTTTTCTGTTTTATTATTAGTTATTATTATCTCTTACTATGCCTAATTTATAAATTAAACTTTATCATAAGTAGGTATGTATAGGAAACAATAGTATGTATAAGATTCACTACTGTCTGCAGTTTCAGGCATCTACTGGGGGTCTTAGAACATATCCCCCACATAAAGGGGACTAGCATAGCAACATTTAACTTAAAAAACGTTAAAGCAGGACTAGAAACTTATTCTCCTGACATAAACCAAGTTATGTCTGCAAGTAGTCAGGTCATTTGTATTGAGAAAAAGTTTGCTGAGATTTTAAAAGACAGTGGATTTCTTGTATGGACTAATTCCTTCCACCAAATACCAGTGGTTGTTTAGGGACATTCTGCTAATTATTCCAGGGCACCTCAGGTTTTGAAAATACACATTTGCTAATGTCTTAATGTTGACTCCTGTTAATATTAATCACACATGTTTTGTTGATCATGTCAACAAAAGAGTTCCTCAAACTTTTGTGATATTCTACTCTCAACCATTTTCTAAAGTTCTTGGGGACTCAGGATACAGGTTTTGAACAAGCTCATTCTACCAAAGGGCATGACCTAGCCTATTCCATTCTAACATACATTGCTTTCAGGCGTTAAGTGCCATCAATCACGTGTTGAAGTTCTTGATAATTCAAAATGACTTTACAGTTTTAGGATTCTGAATGGTATTTATGTAGTAATGTAGTACTGTTAAAAGGATGGGTAACAGGCCTCTGTGCCCCACTTGGGTTCTACTTTGTTGTCTGGACCTCAAAACAATGCTGTTTGTACTCCCAAGGATACAATATTTTAGTGCAAACCACGTTCAGTTAATCTTTATAACTACCTCTTTCTCCCTAGGACTTGGACAGTTATGTCTGGGGGTGGATCACGGACCCATCACAGAGACAAATTCCAATGCTCTCAATTCACTCTCTGGAGGACATGGCCATTTAACTGTCTTCCACAAAAGTCTTGTGCAAATCAACTAGTTTCAGGAACTTCCCACCAGAGTATCAGACAGGGATAGCCATGTTTGAATCCAGCCCCACATAGGATTTTGACGAAAGCTGCATATTATTTCTCCTAATATATTGCTATTTGGGGTGTGGGAGGGCATAGTAAAAAAAAAAAAAAGTATCATTTTTAATGTTGGAAAAATAGTTTACTATTATGCATGAGACTCAATGCAGTAATGGGTAATCTCACATAACCCAGACATGCTATAATAAGTTATATAGTAGTTTGAAGCTTTTAGGTCGGAGTCCTGTCTTTGAATCCTAGTTGACTGACAATGGGGGAAGTTACTGAAACTTTCTGCATGTCAGTTTCTTTATCTTTAAAATGGGATTGGTAATAATAATAGCAAATCAGATAAGTTTTTCTAAGAAAAAAGTGAGCATAAAGTAAATATTCAATAAGTAATAGTTATAAAAAAGGTGATTAAAAATCACATTAGTTGCATCTTTACCAAATTTCTTTCCTTCAAACACTGGCATATATTTGAAAGCAGTTTGTAATTTTAACTTGCTCTTGTCCTTAAAGAGAGACGGTAAATGGTAAAATACACAAATAAAAACACCAATAAGTTATGGCACATGATTATATATAAATCCTTTGTGACTTATAAAAAAATGATGCAAATGTGTTAAGCCATAAAGATGTACATATTGAATAAATAACACCTTATAAAAGAACAAATATTTTATCATTTTATTTTATAGCAATAAAAAGATCTGTATGTGTAAACAAAGTGTGTACTTATATATGTCATATATATAATTATTTAGCAGTGGTAGTATCTGGTAAAAAGGTTTCTTTTTTTTAATTAATTTTTTAGCCTTTTTTACTGACAATGTTTTTCATTCTGTGTTATAGGTAGTCAGAAAAAATAAAGCTAATATTAAGAAATTATGTTTTATTATAAAAATATGTATGAGTACTTCTGAACTATAAAAATTTTCATATTAGCTTATTTTATTTTTTCAGAATGCACGTGAAGAAAGAAATCATCTTTATCATAATTAAGATTTCAGTCAAATAGGAACAAAGTTATTTAAATAGTAAATTTGCATTTTATATCAAATATGGTAATATAGAATGCACCTGTATGTTTAAGAGTCTCTTCAAAAGGATATGTTAGGTTTGTCTTAAAAAATATAAAGTGAAAATACAAGATCTCATAAACTTATTGGCAGCTTTATAGTGTAATTCACATTTGCAGTAACCTATTCTACTTTTAAGTATTGTGACCTCTTTCTTAATTATCTATTTCATATACACTATCAAGTGATTTATGCATTCCCTAAAAATATAAAAGTTGTGGTGAATTTCAACCTAAAACTAAATTTTCTTTATTACTAAATAGTTTTTTTTTATTTTTTTTTAAATGACAATGGTTTTCCTTTTAGGACTTCAAGAAACTCACAAATTATACACAGCAATTCGGGGCAATATTTTTAATCTTGAGTAGGAATACACTGTTGGATCTATTCTGGATCTTAAAATATAAAGTATATAACATTTATGCTTCAGTTTATAGTCATCTCCAGTCATCTTCTTTTCTTTTTTTCTCCTTTTCTAAGAGACATTTAAACACATATAAAAGGCATACAAGATAAAATATATATATTATATACTTATATTTAATATATATATTATATATATATGTTTTTTCCATAGTTTTTTTTCTAATATAACACTATCATTGCTTATTTCTGAGTTGGATTTCTAAAATACCCATGATAAGATATTTTGGACTGAGTATCATTTAGTATTTATTTCATTACATATTATGTTTTCATGAAGTGTAAGAGTACATAAAATATTTATATGTTATATATTTATTTTATTGTGGTCAAGAGACCTTTTGTATTGAATTGAGTTCTTCATTATACTCTATTATGGAGACAATTGTTAAATATTACTTGAAGAGCATGTATACTTTGTGTTGATAACAAAATTATCAATCACTGTCCATATGTATCTATTTTAGCCAAACTTATATTGTGAATAAATATGCATATATTCATCTGGATTCATTATGATATAAAAAATGCCATATTGACCTTTGCTATCGTATGCCAATATATAGGTTTCATGTGATATTATTTATTAATTTTGTTTTAATAGCCTTAAATAAGACTCCCCAAAGTTTTTCAGTCACTATTATCATTCTTCTGATTAACTTCTGTCCTCTTGAGCATTTAACTGGATACAGGGCACCTAGATAGTGTAGTCTGAGCCACATACTCTAGGCATCCCTCGCTGCTGTGAGTCTGACTTCTGGCTTTCCTGTGGAGTTAAATGCACTTATCGGCTCTCCTTGAAAAAGTAGACATTCAATGGAGATTGTTTGTAAATGGCTGGCAACTTCCCAGAACCAGTCTTCCATCCCTCCTTTAGCTAAAACAAGCAAAACAACAGAAACACCCTTGTCTTTTCTGAGATCTCTTATGCCTACAAGGGCTTATGAATTTCTTATTACTCATGGTTTTCACAGTCAAGTTGATCTCATTTACTGTATGTCTACCAAAATTTCTGTATGGCTTAAAGTGTCCTTTTTATTTTTTTTCTAGTTCTTCTTTAGGATTTTTAAAAAATATTTATTTATTTTAGAGAGAGAGAGAGCATGTGCATGTGCATGCCGGAGTGGGGTAGGGGAAGAGGGAGAGGGAGAGAGAAAAAATCTCAAGCACTCTCCCCACTCAGCTCAGAGTGGAATGCAGGGCTGGACCTCATGACCCTGAGATCATGACCTAAGCCCAAACAAGAATCGGGGTCTCAACTTTCTGAGCCACTCAGGTGCCCTGGATTGTTCTAATTTATATGTTCCTTGCTTTATTCTAGTATAAAAGAAATCTGGGTAAATGTATGTTTTTACTGAGCTGCCTTGAATCAAAGATCTCAAAACCTATGGGAAACATAGCTCTATGATCATCTATCTTCTTATTATCCTACAAGGCCCTACATGAACTGGCTCACAGTTTCTCCTTTGACATCATCTGCTGCTAACCTCTCTATGGCCTCTCTCTGCTCATTCTATGGCAATCACAGTGGCCTCCCAATGGCTTCTAACACAGCAGGCTCCACTACTGCTTCAAGGCTTTGAATTGGCTCTTTCCTCTACATGGAATGTTGTTTACCCAGATTTCTCCATGTTTTATCTTTTCATCACCATAGTCTTGAATCAAATGTCACCTCTTAGTTTCTAAGTCAGGCTTATTCTGAACATACCAATTTTAATACAACCTCTTTCCACCAAGGGTCTGGCTCTACTGTTTTTGTTTTGTTTTCCCCTGCTCTTACTAATTCTATCAGGTTTATTCTTTATTTGTTATGAATCTATCTCCTTCCACAAGAATATAAGCTACAAGGGGGCAGAGACCTCTATCGACTATATATTCCAGCACCTAGAGATAGCTAATGGATAATTTAATCTCTTTGGAGCTATGATTGCTAGTCATTTGATTTGTTCCTCAATCACTTTGCACAAGAGATGTCCCCTTGAGAAGGGAGACATTCTGATGACCTTGGGCCATTCTTTTCTGAGTCACTTTTGGTATATATCAGACTCAAATGCTAGAAGTTTAAAAGAGTCTACACTAGAAGAAATTCCTAGAGATAGGCATAATAACCTGAGGAAAGAATAAAAATAATGTAGTTTTTAAGAAATCTGATATTTCTAAAAATCATTATCAGCAATATCATTGTTCAACTAAAACTGCAGAAATGTTTTATTTATTTTTTTAAAGATTTTATTTATTTATTTGACAGAGAGAAATCACAAGTAGATGGAGAGGCAGGCAGAGAGAGAGAGAGGGAAGCAGGCTCCCTGCTGAGCAGAGAGCCCGATGCGGGACTCGATCCCAGGACCCTGAGATCATGACCTGAGCCGAAGGCAGTGGCTTAACCCACTGAGCCACCCAGGCGCCCCTGCAGCAATGTTTTAAATGAAAAGAAATTCTCAGTAAATACACAAAAAGATAATGTGTTTCTTTCTTTGAAACTATCAGGAGGGGTGCCTGGGTGGCTCAGTGGGTTAAGGCCTCTGCCTTTGGCTCAGGTCCTGATCCCAGGGTCCTGGGATTAAGCCCCACATCGGGCTTTCTGTTCAGCAAGGAGCCTGCTTCCCCCACCTCTCTGCCTACTTGTGATCTCTGTCTGTCAAATAAATAAATAAAATCTTAAAAAAAAAAAAGAAAATACCAAAAAAAGAAGAATGGAAATGTGACTTATAAAACATATATTCTACATGCTTGAACATATTTATCTGATAAATGCAGGAAAAAGACTGTACATGGTGAGATCATATTTATACATGCAGCAAGTTATATTGGTAACTCCAGATGTAGTCAGCATCTATTGTACTTACACCTTAAATAAGCAAACCCAAGATAAATCATATTATGCACAAAGCCTTCTCATTTTTTAATTTATTAATAAAGAACATTTATTTAGATGATTTCATTTGAGACAAAATATCACCAGTTATAAAAAGAACACTTGGACTTTAAGGAAAACAAACACAAAAACACATGTATTTTCAAATCTAGTTTTTAAGCAAAAACATAGCTGTTTTTTATATTCTAAATGCTTCCCACTTCTTTTTCACGAGATGCCACTTTATTTGACCAAAGGTACAGATAAAAAGATTTCATCAGACTTCTCGACTTCCGAAGAGAGTTACTACTGTAAGGAAGCTATAAACTTTGTATTGCATGTTAGCAGTTCAAGTATTACTTTGAATTACAGCATTTTCAAAAGCTGACAAAAATCTAACGCAGACTCTTTGAACTGGATTCACTGTAGTAATTCTCGCAAATATTTTTTTGGAAGGGAGATGATGTAGTATGGCTAAAAATTTTGGACCAAGGACATAATGATTCTTCCCTGGCATTCAGGTATTAACCATGAATTATAGAAAGTGATTATCCTTGTCACCTTGCCTGAAGTAATGATGTTCTGTTTTTTACAGAGCTATCAAAAACCTGCTGTGTCAGAAAGGAGTATGATTTCAGGTTATTATCAAGCATACAAATATAAGGTCTTGATTCAAATCATACTTTGAAGATCACTGAACACATATTAAGCTGATTTTGAATTTTTTGCCACATGTTTTACATTTTACATAAAAATATATATATCTTTTTGGCATGTTATATTGTCCAGGGTCACTTTAGACAGTGTCTAAGCAAATGAAGTTACTAAAGTGAGTCTGGAAAAAAAAGACTATGTTAACTAAAATACCTAAATCTTTCAGTCAGTAAGAGGAAAATTCTTCAGATTACTTAGTAAAGCTCCATGAAGAAAGAGATAAGAAGCATAACAAAAATCAGATATCTTTGGTTTCATAGCATCATTGCCTTATATATTAGCAATTTCCTAAGAAAAGTAATGTTGGCATATACTATAAAACAAGATTTATAAGGATTTATAACTTGCAAATAAACTAGTTAAAATTATTTTTAGATATAGAATCGGTATGGCATTTCAATCCTTGTTTCATCTTGCTTTCAACATTCTACTTAATTATTTTTCAATACTCTCTGGAAATTCTATTGTATTCTTCTGCTAAAAATGACTGTAATATTCAATTGTGCTTTGAAATATTCCCAGGAAGAAAAAAGGCAAATATCCTTTCAATAAAAAACAATAAATATGCTCATTCCTTGCTGTGAAGAAGCAATTTTGCTCAGCCCCACTAAAAAAAAAAAAATTATAAAGCATCATGATTTAGAGTACACATACGGGGTTGAACACAAGATCATCATGGGATGATAAGGACAATCTTGGGAAAAGAGAAATGAACATGTAATGTCCCGAAAATATTCTTTCATTTTTCTTTTTCTTCCAAATGGAAACAGGATTTGGGACATAAAAATTTAGAAAGTCATTGCCAAGTTTGTTTTTCCTTTGAGAACCTGGTTGTTTCTCTGGTTGAAAGGACAGTTCAAGAGAATTAGTGAAAACATAAATATATCTCTGAAACAGGACAATTAATCAGGAAGGTGTTTCTAATAAATTAATTCATTTAATAAAAAGTTCATATTTTGAAATTAACATTACCTTATCTGAGCAAAAGATGTGATAGGGCCAGGGATCTTTAGAGAAGGAGATTATCATGGATTATCTGTGTAGCATCTCTCAGTGCATCCTTATAAGCGAGGGGAGCAGGGAGTTATGAAATAGGTACAGAGAAGAGAAGACACATTGAGGAGGAAGTGGCAAAGTGACCACGGAAACACATATTACAGTGATGTGGCCGCAAGCCAAAGAACATCTGTAGTCACCTGGAAGAAATAAGGAATGGAATTTCCCTTAGACTGTCTGGAGCAGGTGTAGTCCTGTTGACACCTTGATTTTGTACTTCTGGCATTAAGAACTATAAGGGAAAAAAGTTGTTATGCTAGATCATTCAGTTGTGATAAGTTTTCAGGGTGGCCTTGGGAAACTGATTTTGGTATTAGAAGCAAATTGTTGCTATAAAGCAAACACCTAAAAATGTGGAAGTGTCTTCGCAATTACATAATAGGTTAGTGCTTAGAAGGAAATGAAGAGTGTAGGACGTAAGCTTACTACCTTAGAGAATACATATATGGTCATACACAGAATGTCGATAAAAATATGAATGAAAAGTTTCTTTTGGTGAAAACTCAGAAGGAAATGAGAACATATTGTTGGAAACTGGGGGAAAGGTGATCCTTCCGTATAGGCAGAAAACGTAGCTAAATTGTGTCCTATCGTTGTACGGAAAACTAAATTAGCTAAAAGGTGATCCTTCCGTATAGGCAGAAAATGTAGCTAAATTGTGTCCTATCGTTGTACGGAAAACTAAATTAGCTAAAAGGTGATCCTTCCGTATAGGCAGAAAATGTAGCTAAATTGTGTCCTATCGTTGTAAGTGAAGGACTTGAGTATTTAACTTCCAGGCAATATTTAAGGTGCAGGCTGGTTTGTTATTGCTGCTTATAGTAAAATGCAGGAAGAAAAGGATGAACTGCGGAAGGAACTGTCCAGGAAACGATTTGCTAGACTCCTAAATGTCTTTAGGCATGGAAGAAGCTGATAAAGCTACTCACTTGAAAATATGTGTTACCACTGAAGAGAAAGTAATAATGACTCTAAGGACAGAACACTGATCTAGAGGAATGGACTGCAGACCAAGAGAAGTGAGTCATAAGACCACAGGGCAGAACTTCAAGTCATAGAGGATTATACTCAGGACTTGAAATCTAGTGGATTTTGTTCTTCTGTATTTCGAAATTAGTTGGAACTGGTAATTCCTTTCTGTCTTCCATTATCTCTTTGGTAATAGGAAAGTGTATAACTGTTATAGTAGGCCTATCCCCCATTGTATTTTGGGCCATATAATTTATTTTCCAGTTTCATAGGTTGAAAAAAGGAGAGAAATTTTGCCCCAAGATGTATAATATGCAGAGTCTTATTCATACATAATTAGATGACTTAGGTGATGAGATTTGGGACTTTTAGTCTGACGACATTTAGATCAGATTTTGAGATTTGAACTGATGCTATAATGATTTGAGACTGTTGGGTATGTTGGGATCAGGAGAGTATATTTTGTGGGATAGACAGGAATCTATCAGAGTAAAAGGTGGCCTGAAGTAGGCCAAAAAATAGTCTTCCAAAAGATATTTCACATTCTAATTTCCAGAAATTCTGAGTTCTACCTTATATGGCAATAATGAATTTTAACGTATATGGCAAAATATGTGATTTTGCAAAGGACATTTAAAAGGAGGAGTTTATCCTGAATTATCCCCATGTATCCTATATTCAGTGAAATATATTCTTATAATAGAAAAGCAGAAGGAATTTTGAAACCCATACATAGGGGTGAAGACAAAGAAGCAGAGGAGGCAGTGGGAGATGGAGGAAGATATTGAATGATAAGGCCACAAGCCAAGGAACAGCCGAAATCACCAGGCAGTGGAAGAAAATAGGAACAGATTCCCTTTAGAGCCTCTGCAGAGAGTGTGGCCCTGTTGACGTCTTTATTTGGTTTTCTGGCTTTCAGAACTGTGAGGGGGAAAAAAATTCCGTTGGAAACCACCGTTTTGTAAAAATTTCTAAGGCATTCTAGAAAATTGATCCAGATTTTGTTGATTTGTATGATTTGGAGGATGTCTGGACAGGTCTGAAATTTACAGGGCAGGTCATCAGGAAGAGCAGGCTGGAAATTTTGGCACATGAACTGATACTACTGTCCAGGCAGAAAATCTTTGACAGGGACACCTCAACTCTGCTCTTTGGGCCTTTTAACGGACTCGATCAGGCCTGACAGATTACAGAGGATAATCCCCTTTACATAAAGTTGACTAATTGTAATTGTAGCTGTTAATCACATTTGCAAAGTTTCTTTACAGTGACATCTAGATTAATTTTTGTTTGAATAACTGGGTACTATGCCAAGCCTAGTAGATACATTTAGCTGACTCACACAAACAGAACAGTTATCAGCACAAGGAGGATTTTATGGATGGGTTAGGTTCCAGAGTTTAGGGATATTGGACATATAAATGAGACTGTTTCTTCCTGGCACCTAAAGGAATCTATATGTATTATGGGTGAAATTGTAATGTTGGTTTGCTGAAAGTATATGTGAAAATTTTCACTTGCTCTACCTTCAAATCAGGAAAATATGCAAATGAGACCCAGGAAAAGACATGGGCAAATGAAAACCTACAAGAGGTTCTGCTTTATTATATAGAGTGGTAAAAATGAAGAATGAATAAGGCTGTACATGTCACTAGGGAAATATTATTTTCAGCTTTAAACAAACAAACAAACAAAAGCAAATCTCAAATATTCCTAAACCTAACATAGATAAGGCACAGAGAGTATCACCCTGTTCAGTGTTTATTTGCAGTGTTGTGTGCAGTGCTATCCTGGGACTCTCCCTTACAAGTGTTACATTCTTTAATAATAGTTGGTGGGTAGAAGAGAAAAGTTTGTTTTTACTCCTGCTGCACCACAGACCAATATAATTGAAATATAAATGTCCAGAAACAAGTAAAAGTAGCCAGTTTCTAATGTAATATTTTGCCCTTCACACAAAAACATATGAAACAGGAAAAGACAAGAAGCCCTAGAATAAGTTCAGGTGCCTTGATTAATGAATGCTCCTAATACAGTATTTCCATTTTGAACTCTGCCTTTGTTTAGAACACTGAGGTTTTATTAATAACCCAGGGCAATGCATGGTAATAAGACTGGGTGGAGGGTATGCTTTCTTTTGTAGAGAACAGGAGGATTCTGATACAGTTCAAGTTCAGGAGAAGCTACAAATGAAAGCTAAGGAGCTAAAAACGTATTTTGTTAAAACTGTGTTTTCCAGTATATCTCTTGGAGTTACCATAAAGTATATGTACACCTCAGTTGAGGCTACTGATACAGAGACTACAAGGTGGGAAAAGTAAGGCCAATGAAAACAAGAAGGAACGAATCAAAAAGACCAATTTAGGCAAGAGTCAGAAGTCTGGACACATTTCCAAGCTAATGAGATTATTGCAAATGAGCCTAGCAAAACAGTTTGGATGAAACAGGGCTTTGCTGTATTTCTTTCCTTTCAGGGTCCTGCAAGGTAGGGGCAAATTCATCTGAGGGAAGGCCTGAGGGAACCTGGTAAGGTTCTGAGACAGAACATGGTTTTATACAACTTTTCCTATATATGTATACATATATACTATATAATATGTATGTATACTCTCTGTGTGTATGTGTATATGTACTTAACTGAGTAGTAGACCCGGGAGGCTTTGAGGAAAATCAGGGAAGATTTCTGACAATTCATAGGATACTTTATTGGCCTTCTTCCTATTTACCATAATTACTGACATCATCAAGAATGGGAGACATTTTTTTTGCTCCTTTGCTAGAAATCTTACAGTAATCAAACATACCCATCTCTTCTGTGATCCTGGTCTGTTATAAGTTGGACAGGGCACACAGAGATGAATCTGAGGCTTTCCAAATGTCCTTCTGACCACTCCAGACTTAAGGGGATCAGGATCTTGTAATGCTCTTCCTTGACTTATTCTCCAAGGAAATTAGTCTGACTTAGGTAAGCTATACTAGGTAAGCAGAGATAAGCTATCAAAGCTCCCTTAGAGATACATAAATTTATCTATGATTGAGTAGGTGCTCTGTGAAAATATACCCAGAAGACACAGCGTAGGAAAATAAAATCTTAAAATAGCCTGTAAATAGTCTTGGAGCAGAGATTGACAGTCCCACTTACCTTCATTAAATGAGCTGCCTGAATTCAGATATTAAGAACCACCTGAGCCATAAAACCATCTGATATCTAGGAGCAGTGAAAGGGATGTGCACATTGTCTTGTCCAAAACTTACTGGCCACACAGAACAGTGTCTTCAGTGAACACGGAGTATGCTTTATTGAATGGGCTGTAGATCCATCTATGATCCAGATCTATTTAGGGTAATGCTCATTCTGTCTGTACTGTTCCATGTCATTAAATACTTTCACAGAAAATGATTACATTTCTTTAAGATCTTCGAGCACAGTTTGTGGGCATTGTGGTTAATTTGCAGGTAATAAGATTCTTTAGTACATTATATATGTAACTAGCCACCAATCAAGAGCAAGTTCAGAAGACATTAAGGATTGTGAAAATTAGCCTCAGTGAATTTTTAAAAATTCCCCAAATCAGATTTCATTTCTGACCTGCCACCCCTCCAAAAAACCACTTTGTAATCATAGACTCTTACAAAATACTGACATGATAGGTTAAAGAATTGTGATAGGGTTCTTTTCTGCATCTTTATATTCACCCTCCCCTTCATTTGATACATCCTGTTAAATGCTTATCTTGTGCCAGATACTATTCTAGAATCAGGCAATATGACAATTTAAAAAAAGAGACAAAAATGCTTTACCTTAAGAAGTTTAAATTCTAGTTGGTGAGCAATAATATTAAAAATTAAAAAATAAATTAAAAAATAAAAATAAATAAATACAATTATTAGTATTTTAGATGCACATTATAGAGCACAACAAAACAAGGATGTGAGCTATATGCATATTTTAAAGAATTAAAATAGAAAATATATTCAATACCCCAAAAGTACTTCAGAAACCTTTTATCTATAGAATAAAAATTTCTTTTGCAATCTGCCTGTGGAATTTCCAGCTTACACAAAAGTCTACTAAATGTCAAAGTTGTCCATGAAATGTAGGGCACTTTAATATTAGGGATATCTCCAGGTAACTTCAGTGTCTGAGAGTAATTACTCTGTGTCTCTCCTTAACTATCCTAGTCTACATTATCTCTACCTAGAGGAATGTAGTTTAAATAAACATTGTTGGCCACTTTGCAGAAGAAATAATATTTCATAAGAGGAGACAGTGGGAAGGAAATTTCCATCCCGTTTGCCTTGAACACCCTGTCTTAAGAATGGTGCCATGAAAACAGAGGCATATTTTGGAAACTGTGTTTGATTTTATGTGGATTTCAGTTGAATTTTTAATTTTTTTTCTCAATTACATTTCCCCCCCTAAACTGTTGACAAAATTTTCCATATGCATGAACCATCCCTATGCAAAATAGAGAGCAAATATATTGATAGACAAGTTAAATATCAGCATTTTAGGAACCTGATATTTTGAATCATTGTCATAACTTGTCTACTCAATAATACTCATAACTCATAACTCGTCTACTCATTCAATAATAACAACAAACTGATGAAAATAGAACTTGAAAATAGAATCCTTACTGATAATAGATACACCTTCATGTATTTTTTGACATTCTAATTAATATTTTATAATTTAAAGTAAAAGCTTTAATCATTTAATCTATTTTACTAAAAGATAAAATATAGGGATGCCTGGGTGGCTTAGTGGGTTAAACCTCTTCCTTCAGCTCAGGTCATAATTCCAGGGTCCTGGGATCGAGCCCCACATCAGGCTCTCTGCTCAGCAGGGAGCCTGCTTCCTCCTCTCTCTGCCTGCCTCTCTGCCTACTTGTGATCTCCTCTCTGTCTATTGTGATCTGTCTCTCGCTCTATTAGATAAATATATAAAATATATATTTTTAAAAAAGATAAAATATAGTAAAAATGTCATTAGTTTTTCAACAAAAATATATTGAAATATTTTCTATTGGCTAAAATATTGTATTAGAAATGGAATATTTAAAGATTTAAAGTATCTATTGATTTTAGACTAAAGACTCGATATAAGATATAGTGAGCATTCATCTTAGACAATTATGATTTCCATTTATTTCAGTGTGTAATACATATTGTAATAAGTTGTATTTCACACAGACACATGCATACACACCCACACATACACAGAAAAATATAATGGATTTATTTGCTTCTTTGCTCCAGACAATAGAGACTTAAATGCTGTATGGATGGTTAGGTATATACATATATGCATGTGTATGTGAACTATAGATTTTTGACTTGTACTTAATTAAGAAAAATACTTGGGGCGCCTGGGTGGCTCAGTGGTTTGGGCTGCTGCCTTCGGCTCGGGTCATGATCTCAGGGTCCTGGGATCGAGCCCCGCATCGGGCTCCCTGCTCCGCAGGAAGCCTGCTTCCCTCTCTCTCTCTCTCTCTCTGCCTGCCTCTCTGCCTACTTGTGATCTCTGTCTGTCAAATAAATAAATAAAAAATCTTTAAAAAAAGAAAAAAAAATACTAGGTAGCATTAAGGAGAACATAATGGTTACAGGAAAATTTCTATGAAACACAACTTTGGTGTGTAGAGTAAGAGAGGAAATTCAACTTATATAGTATTTTTACCTTCCAAAGCTTGAGAAAACCATACATAAACACTGTTGTGTGCAATTACAAATATATTTCAGAAGCGTTGGAGATTTTCTTTAAATTTCTGTGTTCATGCTTATCTTAGTGCAGATAAAATCTTTGAAAGCAGATTTGCCCAAGTAGTTGTTCACTCTTTTAAATAGGAAAAACACATTTCAAATATATTTGATCATTGCCAAATGCTTGAAAAGTTCATATATTAAGAAATGGTATAAATAATACCTTTGGGTTTTCTCTGCATATTAGGCTATATCCTGTTGTCTTGGTCCAGTGTTGTTAAAGATTTGTATTGCTTTCAAATTTCGCATAAAAATTACTCCAATCATGTGTCTTTGAGAACATACAGTGTTAGTCTCTAGAGAACTGAAGAAGTCTAATTATTTTTTCCCCACATTTCAAAAGAGTAAAAAGAGGATATATGTTTTCTGTTTAATATCTCAAAAGATGAAGACTTTCTTTTTCCATATTATTATGATGCTTAACTCATAAGCTGTTTGTACATTTGAGTTATGCTGAATAATTAGACATCTGTCTAGATAATGAAAACAATGTGGGTTTTCTTTCCCAATTTCATGAACATACAAATGAAAACAAAAAATTTTTATGGTACGAATTATAAGAATTAGAAGCCACATTCTCCAGTTATCTCTGCTAATTATTTACCTGTTATTATTTAGTAACTTCATAATGATGTTATAGTTAAGTTGAAACTACACTACTTTATCACATGCAGTAAAAAATCTTAAAACTAGGGTGCCTGGGTGGCTAAGTGGGTTAAAGCCTCTGCCTTCAGAGTCCTGGGATCAAGCCCTGCATTGGGCTCTCTGCTCAGCAGGGAGCCTGCTTCCCTCTCTCTCTCTGCCTGCCTCTCTGCCTACTTGTGATCTCTCTCTGTCTGTCGAATACATAAATAAAATCTTAAAAAAAAAATAATCTTAAGACTGAGAAAGAGAATAACTTGATAATCACATGAAATATCTTTGTGCCTATATGCATGTACATTCAAAAGATTAGGGAAATAGAAAATGTGTAATTGCAGAACTATTAATTACTGCTTTTTCTAATTTATTGTTGGCACGTGAATAGTATAGGTTTTAAATGATAATAGTACTGTTTGGGTTGAATTGTGTTTCCTTGAAGTACTGAATTCTTATTAATGATACTGTTCAGTGTTAAACAGTCAAACGTGTTGTTTAGTGTTGAAATGCACACTGATACTCGTAATATAGTTTGAAATGCAGAGAGTAGTAAAATAATCTGATAATCCCTGTTAATCTTCAGGCAGTGGTTTACATTTTCATAAAAATATTCTTACTCTCTTTAGACCTCATGTTTTAGGGATGGTAATGGTTTTTAAATGTTGCAAGACACTGTGTTATGTTGTTGTATTTTACCCTGAAATTTCCTCACACTTCTAGAAATAGCCCTTTATTAGAATAACAAAAAAAAAATTCTAGTTGTATGTTTCCTGTTTCCTGCCAGTGCCCTAATTGAGAAAGTCATTGGTATGAGAGTGTGCTCCAGGACACATACCCTACAAATGGAATTTTGAGATTAGATTGTCACATATTTGATGACAGAAAACTGACCTCCTTGATTGTGGTAAATGGGACATTGACAGTCATTGATCACCCTTAAAATACAGTGCTGAAGAACTCTGTTGTATGGCAAGTTAAAGGGAGATTAACTCACCACAACTTAATTACTGTGGCAGCCATGACAATAACACAGATTGTGGATGGTGTGGCTCTTTTGCCTGAACTGGAGAGAAAGAACAAAAACTAGAGACTGACTAAATGTTGACAGTTGCTTCTTTCTTACCTTGTGTTTTGTCTTGATTAAACTTTAGTCCAGCTTCTCTCTTTCCTACAGTCTCCTGAACTCTGTGTTCCCTTAGCCCTATGCAAGCTGTAAAAAAAGTAGAATGTGACCCCTTTATCAAGTTGTTCTGGGAATCAGCTCAACAAAGTGAGATCTTTTTTCTATCTCACCCAGTGATCATTTCCTCTTGCTTGTCTAGCTTCCTCTGAGAAAATTTTGCTTATCTCTACTTGTTCTTCCTTTAATCTGTTAAACAAACAAATTTACTCTGTTTGATTTTCAGATGATTATGGATTTCTGAGATTGGAACACTTTCCTCTTATGAATAAATTCTCTCTTAATCTAAGTACAGCTTTATTTATTTATTTATTTATTTATTCTCACAGTGTCTGGTGCTATGATGTGGGCAGAATGATGAAGGCCCTCAGACCTTGATGTTTTCACCCAAATATTCATGCCAACTTCGACCCTTTTTGTCCTTCTGGCCTGGTTGCAGAAATTGAGATCTCTGATGGTGAGTAACAATCCAGTGCTCTGGACATTTGTCTGTAGCTGCATAATACTGAGTTACTTCAATTCTACTAAATGGTGCCCTTGCTGGTACTTTCCTAACTGATCAGGACTCTTTCTGGTTTTTGTTTTTGTTTTTCCTATTTGTGCAGGACTTTTCCTGGCTCTTCTATGTTGACTGAGATGCTTCCTGAATGGAATTATTCTTGGTTCTTTTGAGGGAAGATTTAATCCCTCGCCCTTTCTATCGAGCAGGATTCTTTTGGCCACTCTTCTCCTCAGGAGACAACTTCCTGGATGAAAGTGCTTTTGGTTCTTCCAAGTGAAGATTTACTCCCTGACTCTGAAGCAGGAATACTCAGCTCTTTTGTGAGGCCTTTCTTTTTTTCCCTTCTCATCCAATTGCTCAGAGCAAGCCTTCCAGCTTCTCAATGAGGACTGCCCTAGAAACTCAGGTGGAAATTGTTCATGGTGCTGTTTTTTCCTATCTGATCCTGCTCTCTCCTAGGTCACCTCAATTACTGGGTGGAATTACCACTTTCCAACCTCCAGCAATCCATGTGCTTCACCACTATAGCACTAATTATTTTCTGTACCTTCAGAATGGCAAAATTTTACTAAGGATAATTTAGAATAGCAATGACAACTTTTGAGCTCTTGCTATCTCTGCAAGCTGTCCACCTTAAAGACCTCTTGAATTTAAGGAATTCCAGAATCCCCCCTAGATAATGTCTGCTTTCTTTATTTGATATGAAGAAGTCAGAAAATGGTTCTCCCAATTAAATTTCAAGCAGGCCCTTCAGCAACATACCTTATCTGAACGTATTCAATCATTTAATGACCACCTGTCTTCTGATGCTACTACTTCTTTTTCTCTCATATCTAAGACTTTATTACCCTCCATACTTTTCCTTCTCTTTTGTTCCTCCAAACACGTTTCTGTCTACCCCACCAAATGAACTTTACACAATGTAACTTACATTGTACTACTTCTCTCCCTAGAAACTATGGTTTTCTCTTACTCGACTCATAGCACAACCTCACAACCCTAATTTGATTGCTGGTTATATGCTCACTTTCCTTTGGAATCCCTAGGTTTCCTCCAAATTCCTGTGTCTGTTTCATATTTAAGGGAATTCTTTGTGTTATCACTTGAGGATATTTTTGTTTTTTTTTTTTTACTCTACACTTTAAAAGAAAACTCCTTCATCTGTAATACTTTTCAAAAAAGTAAATCTGTGTTTCCAATGGAAATAACTGAAACACCCTTTCAGAGGCCCAAGGATTTGCATTCACATCTACTTTTAGACTAGTACAAAATACCTACACTATTATCATGAGAGGCAAGAGTACATATTCCCTACCTTATTATATGAATCTAATTGACTAGGTGATACTAAACATAATTTTACCTAATATGCTTGAGACTGACATCCCATAAACAATAACTGGTCATTTTCCTCTTCTCAATTGAAGGACAGCATCTCTATCAAAGTAGAGCACATGAATGCCAAAGTGCAAATCCAGGAGACAATTATTTCTGTGACTTTAGATAGCCCCCAGTGATGTACCAGTTGGTATCTGTCAGCTCTTTCAATGACATTTTGTTATCTAACTAATTTAATTAGTTTTATCAAACTTTTAGTCAGACTGCTTTTTTTTTTTTTTTTTTTCTACTTTAACCATTCCCTCACCTCTGATTTAGGTTTTCCAGGCACTAATTGAGCCAAAGTCAGGAAAAACATTAAAACTACAAGCTTGGGCACAGAATCTTAGCTCCAGAAGAGGATGATGAACTTCTTTTGTTACTAGGTTCTCAAGAAGAGGATAGAAATATGGTGCCCAGCTAGCTCAGTTGGTAGAGCATGTGACTTTTGATCTCAGAGTTATACGTTTGAGCCTCAAGTTGGGTGTAGAGATTACTTAAAAATAAAATCTAAAAAAAAAAGAACCTAGAGAGAAGGGAATGTAAAGGCTACATGGACAGAAACAGGAAAAAGAATGAAAGAAATAATTTTAAGATACTTAGATATACTAAAATTAATAAAATATTTCTCATATCTATTAAAATATAATGAATAAAATTATTTTAAAAGATATAACATCAGATATGCAAAAAATAATTTCCTTTTATAAAATAGTCTTAAATACTAATAGTTTAAATAATACAAAAATTTTATTTAGAATTAAGAAAATATTTTGCCTTGATCTTTCCATATTTAAATGCCAACTTCGACCCTTTTTGTCCTTCTGGCCTCTACCATTCTACCTTATGGTAGGATTTTAACATTTAGATTTTTTTTTAGATTTAATTCTTTATTTTTCAAACTTATGTATATGATTATGTTTTTTTGAATATTTTATTGTTGGTTACTTCAATTATGTTCAGGTCACTTTTATTTAAATAATACATTTCTTGTTTTAGAGTGAAACTTTATAAACCTAAGAGATTCCACAAAAATATTTGGGTTTCCAGCAAAATGATTAGTATAAAACATTCAGTGCTTTGTGAGAAGCTGTACCACTTCAACCCATTGATATTTTGCCATGTTTTCTTTTTTTTTTTTTTAAAGATTTTATTTATTTATTTGATAGAGATCACAAGTAGATGGAGAGGCAGGCAGAGAGAGAGAGAGAGGGAAGCAGGCTACCCGCTGAGCAGAGAGCCCGATGCGGGACTCGATCCCAGGACCCTGAGATCATGTCCCAAGCCAAAGGCAGTAGCCTAACCCACTGAGCCACCCAGGCGCCCCTCTGCCATGTTTTCATACAGGAAATGCCCCCTCTCCCTCCCATCTCTCTTTAGTATATGCTGCCAAAGGCACAGAGAGAATAGATTCTCTGGAGAAAAACTAAGCTAAGGACATTACTTTCTTAACTTTATGATGAACTGCAGATTTCACATTAAGAGGCAAATCCTTCATTTCAAAACATTAACCCATATAGTACTTAATAATTGAAGCCTGTGTGATTTAGAGTTCAGAAATGAATTAAGTATAAAAATAGATTCCTTTCCTACTTTCCTTTGATTGTGCCCTGGATTTATTGTTATTCATTTTAGAATCTTGCCTTTTAGAACTTTTTTTCAAGACAGTCCAAGAGTTATCAATTATTACTGAATTCAGTATCATTTCCTTCTTTCTTAAATTATTTGTTAATTATTATTATTGAAATTGAAATTTATAGTTATTAGAAGAGTTGTGGGATTCTATTTATTCTTTTTCTATTGAAAACACTTAAAAACATGTTAATCTATATCAGAAAAAATAATATATTCCCATAGTGAAGCCTGATTTGAACCCAGGGAGTCAGGCTCTACAATTCATGCTCTGAGGTGGCAGACTAGAAACTTTGCTATTAGACCAAGGCAGAAGATACTTGAGATATGCTAGAAATGCCAATATAAACTCGTGATTTTTATTTTTAGAAAATAATAATTGCTCTGTACCTGCAATAATTAAAAACTCATCTCTCTCATCATCCTATTAGTCTCTAGTCATGATGTAGGACAAAGAAATATGTTGCATTTACTACTAATTTTGTTCTCTTATACTCCTATAACCTAAAAAAGGAATCTTGGTAGGGTGTCTAATTTCATTCCTTGTTCCAGGTAAAAATAAGGACAAGTCTGAGATACCTTGTTAAAGAAAGCAAGGGTGTTTCCAGTGTTTCTAGGTATAGAAACAGGAAATAATGCTATATGACCTAAAAATTCCACTCATTGGTATATTCCCTGGACAATTTTATGCACATGTATACCAGGCAATGGATAAAGATTAATTATGGCATCAATAATTTTAATAGCTCAAATCAGGTAACACCAAATAGCCATCAAAAGTAAAATGAATAGGGCGCCTGGGTGGCTTAGTGGGTTAAGCCGCTGCCTTCTGCTCAGGTCATGATCTCAGGGTCCTGGGATCGAGGCCCGCATCGGGCTCTCTGCTCAGCAGGGAGCCTGCTTCCCTTCCTCCCTCTCTGCCTGCCTCTCTGCCAGTGATCTCTGTCTGTTGGATAAATAAATAAAATCTTAAAAAAAAAAAAAAGTAAAATGAATAAATAATTGTTGATATACAATAATTAGAATTCATGAACAATAGCTATAAACAAAAACCAAGAGTTGAAGTGAGACATGAAGTATTGGATATATATATATATCTACCTCAAAAGCAAACAATACTTTATGATATTGCTTAGGAATGCATACTTGAAGTACATTAGTAAAGAAAAGTCAAGAATTTATTATCGTAAAATGAGATAATAGGGATGAGTGGAAGCTATGACTAGGTAAGAACACAACAGGGGATTCTAGGACCTGACAATTTTCTGTCACATATGGGGTTGTTATATAACTGTTTGCCTTGTAATTGAGTATTAAGTAGCACTTTCACATTTTTTTGCATTTTTTCTGCATGTGTGTTCTCTGACACAATAAAGAATTTAGCATTTTTTTTTAACTCTAAAATCTCTTTTTTCATTTACTGCTAGAAACAGACTGGAAATTATTAGGAGTTTTATTAAATTTCCAAAAGATAGATCTACGGTAGAAGAAAACGTCCATGTATGAACTCTGCAGCTAAGTAACATCTCAAGCTGATTCCCTTGTTCTTCACTAAGATACTATTCTCACTATGTTCTTGTCTACTATTTTTAATGATTGTAAGTATGCTCTTTAACTTAAATATATTTCATCACCTCAAATTCTTAGTACTAACAAATTTAGCTATTTATTACATTTTTTGTTACTTATTTTTGCTAGTAGTTATAAAAAGGCAGCCACCTATTTCCTCCTTTACTGTCTGCAACATGATTTCTTTAAAGGAATGTGTTTATTAAGAGGAGGTTTAGCCATTAGATCTCTTTATCTAGTGCACATTTATGAAAAAGTAGGGAACTCTTTTGTTGTTGTTTTGTTCTTATTGTACAGAAGAATGGTCATAGGACATGGAGATTTAGCTTGAAAACCAACTATTTGAAAGGTAGGTTTATTTACAGAGATCAATGCATTGTTATCAGAAACTTCTTGACAAACACTTCTTGACAAATCTTTATATTCTTGCTAACAGACAATAATAGGCTTTCACCATCCCATACAATACTTCAATGTACTGACAAGTCTACTTAGGATTTCTTCTATAATCTTTACACAAAAATAAAGAAATTGATTTTAATCACATATGTTTAAACTTGATCAGTATGCTCCCATATCTGCATAATAAACACTATTTTTTCAATCTCAATGTGACTGGTTTCCATTTTGACTTGTTAGATAAAGCTAACTATACTTTTTTTTAAGCTTTTATTTTAACTCCAGTTAGTTAACATACAGTGTGGTATTAGTTTCAAGTGTACAATATAGTGATTCAACAATTCCATACAACATCCAGCATTCATCACAAGTGCTTCCTTAATCACCATCAACTTATTTAACCCACTCCTGCACCCACCTCCCTCTGGTAATCATCAGTTTGTTCTCTATAGCCTCAAGAGTATATTTCTTGGTTTGCCTCTCTTTTTTGCAAATGACAGTATCTAAAGTATATAAACTTATAAAACTCAACACCCAAAAAACACATAATCCAATTAAAAAATAGAAGACATGAATAGAAATTTTTTCCAAAGAAGACATCCAAATGGCCAACAAACATATGAAAAGGTGTTCAACATCACTCATTATCAGAGAAACGCAAATCAAAACTATGATGAGATATCACCTCACACCTGTCAGAATGGCTAAAATCAACAACACCGGAAAAAAACAGGTGTTGGTTAAGGTATAAAGAAAAGGGAACTCTTGAACTGTTAGTGGGAATAAAAGCTGGTACATATACTCTGGAAAACAATAGGGAGTCTCCTCAAAAAGCTAAATATAGAACTACCCTACAATCCACTGTTTGCACTACTAGATATTTACCCAAAGAATACAAAAATACTAATTCAAAGCAATACGTGCACCCTGATGTTCATAGCAATGTTATCTACAATAGCCAAATTATGGAAAGAGTCCACATGTTTGTTAATGTTAATTGACAGTGGAATGGATAAGGAAGATGTGGTATATTTATATAATGGGATATTACTCAGCCATAAAAAATGAAATTTTGCCATTTGCAATAACATGGATGGAGCTAGAGCGTATCATGCTAAGTGAAATAAGTCAGTCAGAGAAAGAAAAATACCATATGATTTCAGAAAACAAATAAGCAAAGAAACAAATGAGCAAACAGAAAAAAATAATTATACTTTTTAAATTGAATTAAATTAAATTAAAAAATAATTTATAGTTTTTGATACTGAAAATTCCACCAAAGTTAAGTCCTTATCAAAGTCCTTATCAAAGACATCAGTCTTACTTAAGATATATGCTTAAATGTGAAATATGACAATAACCTACTGTACTTTAAAATCTGTACACTGCTCTATTTCTTCACAATGCATTGAAGTGATATTTTCAAACTTATGTTGTGATTCAGAATCCTATTGAAATGGCTGAAACTATACTGTCTCTGGTTGAAGATGTCATGGAAAATAATATGTATTGCTATGGCGTACCTTATTCCCAAGAAAACTTTCCAATGGATTATATTAAAGTAAAAATCTATAATGTAATGTGAATTCTATAGAAATAAGCTTAGGGTCCATGCCAGAAATATGTGTTACTTTTTTCCAGTATCTTTCAAAATATTTCTTGGGCTAATTAGTTGTTCAAAGATTTGGAGTAGAGTGGTCAGCTAAAAACAATTGGATTACTTAATTAAATTCTGTGGCCTCTGGTTGACATTTATTACCTGACAGGGTATATTTCTTTCTTCATTTATATTCCCAAATAGAAGTAGTATAGAGTTTTCTTCAGTTCATGCATTCTGTTACTATATACCCTTAAGACATGATGATACTCTAAATGAATGTTGCTGCCTTTTTATACTAAATTGAAAGTCATTTTTATGTCTTATGTAGAAAGTATTTACTATTTAGTACTTATACACCCTCCCCCAGTTTCCCATTGTGCTCATTATGCTTTTGAATGATTGGCAAATAATGTAAGTACAATTTTATTAACAGTAATTTTTCTTAGAATGCTTGTTAAAGTAAAAACTTCTTAACATAAACAGTGATATATAAAATTTATTCTACTGAAACGTTGGTCCAGTTAAGAAAAAACATTAAAAGTATAAATTTCTTTACCATATTTTCTTGAAGTATTCCTAATAACCTATTTTTATAAATCAATAATATTCTTTATGTGATTCATTAGCTCTAAAATATTTCTAATCTCATTTAAATAGAAAACTTGTGTTAAAATTATGCTTGTGAACTCTTTTGAATTTTTATTCAGCAATTATTTGCCTATGTACTATGAGTCTATATTTTTCATAACACAAGACAGAATCTAAACAGATATGAAAATCATGATGATGAGGCCTACTTAACTTCACTGAAGATTCTATTAACCCAGTATATGAGATGTTAATTATAATTTAAAAAGCAGCATAGCATTATTCACTAATCTTATGATGCCATATATTGACATTATTAATCTGCAAATATGGACATTAGAGGACACATAGTCTATTCCCAACTTTGCTATTAATTGGTTGCATGACACTGAGCAACCCCTTTATTTCCTCTCAGCTTTAGTATTCTCTGAAAAAGTTGGAATGACAACACCTATATTTCAATGTTAGTATATTAAGTAATATTCTATGTGTCTGTGTTTTCAAGTTTTCATGTTATATATAAATTTATTTGATAAAGACTGGCTGGTATGTGAAGATAAAACAGGATGGTTCATTTCTTGAATCTGTCAGTTGGTTACTTATTCCTTTATGTAACACATATTTGTTGAGTAATTGCAATGTATAAGGTTGTGGTAGGTACTAGAGGTTCAATAATTCACAAGTCAGGCATGGCCTCAGCCAACTGGAAAAGGTAAAGATGAGGATATCAGAAATGGAATAAATAAAAGTAGGGGACTGAGTTGATTTATTTGTTTAAAATGTTAAATGAATTCATATTCTGAAACAAAGAATTAAGTACTTATAAGTATATTCTACGTATCTGGGATTTCAAGGTAACACAAAGAAAATCTGCCAGAGTAAAGCAATAGGGATATGGCTCTTCCTCTCTTCTCCACCTACCTATGCCTTTGTTTTAAATTCTATTGTCTAATAAGATAGTGAAATTAGAAATGAGAGTCTTTATAAAATAACTTAGGAAGGCAAATCTTTAAAGTTAATTGTTAGAATACATTGGTTTTAAAGCATGTTTAAGCAATTAAGTAGTAGTTACAGACATTAGATTTTAGTAGACAAAAAGGTATATTAACTATTTATGGCTTTGGGTGAATTAGTTTAATTTGCTATGATCCATATGCATTAAGTGGACCTGAAAGAATTAGTGTTCTCCAAAAGTGTTGGTAATTACTACCAGGACATAATACGTTTTAGTTTAATATATATCATTCAAACATGACCTTGGTTAAGTTATTTATCCTCTGATTATTTCACTTTCCTCAACATTCTTCATTGTTGGAGGGGTCAAATATGATTTTTTTTAAATACTTTATAAATTTTAAGTGCTGGAGGTAAAATAGTGATTATAATTATCTGATAAAGTTAACAATTTATATCAGGTTAAAACTGTAATATAACACATTATCATGATGTAGTGGAATTGACTTCAGAGCAAGATAAAGCAGGTGTTCTCACCCTTTTCTAGTACATCCAGTCTAAGCTGTGATGTCTTTTTTCTTTTTTAATATTTTATTTATTTATTTGACAGACAGAGATCACAAGTAGGCAGAGAAGCAGGCAGAGAGAGAGGAAGGGAAGCAGGCCCCCTGCGGAGCAGAGAGCCCGATGTGGGACTCGATCCCAGGACCCTGAGATCATGACCTGAGCCGAAGGCAGCGGCTTAACCCACTGAGCCACCCAGGCACCCTAAGCTGTGATGTCTTAAGCAATTAAATTCATAAGCTTGATTGTGACTATGATATCTATATTGAATGTTGTATAGGACAAATGAAAATCTAATATTATGGCTGAATGTAGGGACAGTTTGATAAATATCCAGATTTCTTATCTTTTCCCTTGTGTTTTGTATTTATAATATTTGGGCAAAAATGATCTACAACATATTTTTATGTCTTTTTTTTTCAGTATATATATAGCTTTGAACCACTATGATGGCATCTCTTGTTTTCTTTTTATACTTATCTAAACTAAATTAATTTTTTTATTGTAATGTGTACTGATGCTTTTTATAGTTTCTTCCTAAAAGTATTAAATTCTGGATTAGCACCCCAGTTATATTTCTGAGCAATATTGTCTCAGACCTGTTGAGTTCTTATTTATGATTTTGCTTGTTTTCAACAGAAGACTATCCCAGGCATTTCTTTGTCTCAGTTATTATGAAATTAAGTAGCCTACTGGAAAGTATCTATTATTGTATCCTTTGGTTATGTTAGACAGGAATTGTTTTGTTAGCTATTGTGTTATTTTCACTTCTCTTCATCATACCTTTCTTTGTAAAAGCTAGTCCAAAGACATTTTGTTGAAACAAGCTTTTTGAAAAATTTCCAGGGTCGATCAGGACATTTCAAGGAAATAAAATGACCTTCTTCTGCTCTAAAATCTTCAGAGGTGCTAAATAACTATCAGACTTCTTATCATGGCTTTCTGGTGCAAACTTAACATTTCCACCTTTATCTCAGTATGTCTTTACACATATATCTTACCCAAGCCAACTTGGTGTGTTCTTGTACCTTATATTCAGTTTACATTTGCCCACTACTCGGTATGTCTTTACACATATATCTAACCCAAACCAAACCCAACCCAAACCAAATTGCTGTAATTCAGGTTACATTTGCCCACTACAGTATCTTTTTGAATATGCCATCCTAATATGGGACTTTTTGTCCCATTCATGTCTACTCATCAAAATGTTATTCACTTTCCCCATTCAATTCACATCCTAAGGTGATTAGATTTGCAATCAGTATATTTGACTTATGACCTCTATCGATTCTAATATCCTGGAAATGAATAATATCATGTAATTTTGCATTGTTCAGTGGGTAAAGGGTGAAATGTTTATATTGGGCACTAATGAATAAACGTTTGTGAATATATGGAATGTCTCAATGACTAGTGTTGGGCTGCATTTTTTTTTTTTTGATACAATAGAAGTTTCAAAGACAAAGCAGAGAAAAGATTTAATAAAAAAGAATGACCAATTGGGTTTATGGCATGTTAAATTATCTGAATAGCAAACAAATAAAACAAATTAAATAATTGAATGAACTTCTGGCTGTCCAAATAGTTTTTTTCCTGATATGAAAAAGATGGTTTCTCTTTTACTTTTGGATTTGGCTAATATAAATGTCAGTTAAAATCAAAGCTTAAAAAAAATGAAAAAAGTCAATTATTCAAAAGATTAAAAAAATGAAAGTATAATTCATGTACCAAAAACAAAGTTGAAATGTACAGCTAAAAATGTAGAAAGGAAACTATTACCTCATTTATATTAAAAATATATAGGACACCTGGATGACACAATTGTTGGGCATCTGCCTTTGCCTCGGGTCATGATCCCAGGATCCTAGGGTCAAGTCCTGCATGGGGCTCCCTGCTCTGCGGGAAGCCTTCTTCTCCCTCTCCCACTCCCCCTACTTGTGTTTCCTCCTTCGCTGTGTCTTTCTCTGTCAAATAGATAACAAATAAATCCTTTAAAAATAAATAAAAACAAAAATACATAGCTCTCGGGTCACCTGGGTGGGTGGTTCAGTCTGTTAAGTATCTGCCTTTGGCTCAGGTCATTGATCCCTGGTTCTAGGGATCAAATCCTGTTTTGGGCTCCCTGCTCAGTTGGGAAGTCTGCTTCTCCCTCTTCTTCTGTGGCTTCCCCTACTTGTGCTTTCTCATTCTCTCTCAAATAAATAAATAAGCAAATAAATAAAATCTTTAAAAAATATATGTAGCTCTTTATTAAAAAACAAAAGTAAATGTTGGCACCATAATCCCTTTAAGTGGCATGTAGATACATATTTTGTTTGGCATATCCTAGCATTCTTATTAGTATGTCTCATTAATATAATTTGTACCAAATAGTAAAATATTTAACACTTCCCTTTTTTTAATCTCCTCTAAAATATCATTGGATTGAGAAATCCCTGAATGGATGTACAAAGTCTTCCATTGAGTTTAATTTTCTAGTTTAAAAAAAAAGGCTCACGGGCGCCTGGGTGGCTCAGTGGGTTAAGCCGCTGCCTTCGGCTCAGGTCATGATCTCAGGGTCCTGGGATCGAGTCCCGTGTCAGGCTCTCTGCTCAGCAGGGAGTCTGCTTCCTCCTCTCTGCCTGCCTCTCTGCCTACTTGTGATCTCTCTCTCTGTTAAATAAATAAATAAAATCTTTAAAAAAAATAAAGAAAAAATAAAAAAAAATTTTAAAAAGGCTCACATTTGCTTTTCAGGTAATTACTTAGATATGAACCAAATATTTTCTATAGCTATTTTTTTTATAAAAGGACATATTAAGACTGGGAATTGAGCACCAAATCCAGGGTTTGAAGCAGGTAGTGTGTTCATTTAACTAGGACATAGATCTTTTCCTCTATAATTAAAATTAGCCCTGCACTTATCACTAGTCATTTCTGCTTAGAGATCAGCTGTATTTTCTTTTCTCTTTAGGAGATATCTAAACTCTAAGCAACTCGAATTTTGGAGGGTGACAAAAATTATGATTGCTACATGTTAGTTTTTCTGATTTCCAATCTTAAAAATATTATGCTACTCTATTAAGAAAGCAGTTAGATAAAGTGCATAGTTTCAGGTATGCAAACCAGGGGATTCAGACAGACATTCCCGTGCAATATTTCATACACTATCCATTATACAGAGTTACATAATTAGAGGTGTATCCTCTGTAAATAAAGCATGAGAGATTCTACTTTCAGAAATATCAGGTGTTTTAAAATTAAGCCTTTATCTTACACACACACACACACACACACACACACACAGGCAGTTAAAGGTTCACAGCAAAATTGTGCAGAAGATAGAGTTCCCAAATTCCCCCCACACCCCCCACTTAATCCTACACTTGCATAGCCTCCCCCACTATCAACATCCACCACGGGGTGTATTCACTACAGTTGGCAAATTTACATTAACACATCATAATCACCCTTAGTCCATAGTTTACCGGAGGGTTCATTCTTGGTGTGTTGAGTTCTATGAATTGGGATAAATATGTAATGACATACATCCATCTTAAGGTATCACACAAAATATTTTTGCTGCCCTATAAATCTTTTGTGCTTTGCTTATTCATTGCCACCACCATCACCACAGCAACCCCTAGAAACCACTTATTTTTTAATGTCTCCATAGTTTTGCCTTTTCCAGAATATCATATAGTTGGAATCATACAATATGCACCCATTTGGGATTGGATTATTTCATTTATTTATTTATTTATTTACTTATTTGACAGACAGAGATCACAAGTAGGCAGAGAGGCGGCAGAGAGACAGGGGGAAGCAGGCTCCCTCCTGAGCAGAGACCCCGATGTGGGGCTCTATCCCAGGACCCTGGGATCATGACCTGAGCAGACCTGGGATCATGATCTCAGTGGATCATGTCATGAGGCTTTAACCCACCGAGCCACCCAGGCACCCAGATTATTTCATTTATTAATAAGCATTGAAAGTTCTTTCAGGGGCGCCTGGGTGGCTCTGCTCAGGTCATGATCTCAGGGTCCTGGGATCGAGCCCGGCATCAGGCTCTCTGCTCAGCGGTGAGCCTGCTTCCCCCCTCTCTCTCTGCCTGCCTCTCTGCCTACTTGTGATCTCTGTCTGTCAAATAAATAAAATCTTAAAAAAAAAAAAAAAGAAAGTTCTTTCAATGGAAATGATAGTTCATTTCCTTTTAGCACCCAGTAATAATGTTTTTTGGATATACTACAGTTTATCCATTAACCTTCTGAAAGGCATTTTATTTGCCTTCTAATTTTGGCTATTATGTATAAAGCTGCATTTGTGTCCAGGTTTTTGCATGGACAAAGTGTCTGTGCCCTTTTACCTTTCTACCAGCAATGGATGAGAGTTCCATTCTCACCCTGTTCGGTATTGTTATTGTTCCAGGCTTTGACTATTCTACTAGATGTGTGTTGGTATCTTATTTTTGTTTTAGTTCGCATTTCTCTTTGTGACATAGGATACAGAACTAGTTTTTATGTTCTTATTTGTCTTCTTTATTTCTTCCTTTGTGAAGGTCTCTTCAGGTCTGTGACCCATTTTTCAACTGGGTGTTTTTCTGTTTCAACTGGGTGTTTTTGTGAGCTTTAAGAGTTCTTTGCACATTTTGGATAAAAGCCTATAATCAAATATATCTTTTACAAATATTTTCTCACAGTCTATGCCTTGTCTTCTCATTCTCTTGATATTGTCCTCCCCAGAGAAGTTGTTTTTAATTTTAAAGAAGTCCAGCTTATCCATTATTTTCTTATTTATTTATTTATGGATCTTGTTTTTGCTGTTGAATCTAAAAAGACTAATTACTATATGTAAGCTCATTTAGGCTTTTTTCCCCCTCTGTTATATTCTGGGGGTTTTATAGGTCTGCATTTCATATTTAGTTTTAAATATCCATTTTAAGTTAGTTTTTGTGAAGGGTGTTAGATCTGTGTCTAGATTCATCTTTTTTGCATGTGGATGCCAAATTGTTTCAGCATCATTTGTTAAAAAAAAACTGTCTTTGCTCTATTTGATTGCCTGTGATCCTTTATAAAATATGAGTTGACTATATTTACTTGAGTCTATTTCTGGGACCTCTATTGAATTTAATGGATTTGTCCATTAGTTTGCCCATACTACACTCTACTGATTACTGTAGTTTTATGGTAAGTGTAAATCCTCCAACATTGTTCTTCTCCTTCAATACTGTGTTGGCTATTCTGGATATTTTGCCTCTATGTATAAACTTTAGAATCAATTTATTATAGCCACAAGATAACTTACTGGGATATTGATTGGGATTGCATTGAATCTACAAATAAAGTTGGGAAGAACTGATATCTTGACAATATTGAGTCTTCTTATTTGTGGATATGGAGTATCTCTGCATTTCTGTAGTTGTTATTATTTTTTATTTAATTCATTTGAATCTTGTAGCATTCTTCATATAACTCATATATGTCTTGTTAGATGTATACAGAAGCATTTTATTTTGAGGGATGGTAATGTAAATGGTACTGTGTTTATTTTTTATTTCAAATTCCACTTCATTGTTCATTGTTTATTGCTGGGTATATAGGAAAGCAATTGAGTTGTGTATATTAGCCTTGTATTATGGAACCTTGCTATAATTGCTTATTAGTTCCAGGAGATTTTTGTTGATTCAAATTTTCTATAATCATGTCATCTATGACCAAAGACATTTTTTATGTCTTCTTTCCAAATCTGTGTCTTTTATTTCTTTTCTTGCTTTTTTGCATTAACCATAACTTCCAAGTATGATGTTAAAACTGAGTTTAGAGAGGGCACATCTTTGCCTTATTCCTGATCTTAAAGAGAAAGCTTCAAGTTTCTCACTTTTAAGTATGACATTAGCTGGAGGTTTTTATAGATATTCTTTATCAAGTTGAAGAAGTTAATTATTTATTTAATTTCCTTAATGGGTATATGCCTATTCAGATTGCTGCTTCTTGTGTGAATTTAGGCAAATTATGTTTAATCTAGATTATCAAATTTTGAGCATAGAGTTGTTTGTATTATTCCTTTATTATCTTGTTAATTCCACTGATTAGTGATGTTCCCCTCTTTCATTTCCGACCTTAGTAAAATTTCTGTTTGTATGGTTTTCTTTGCTAGCCTGGCCAGAGGTAATCAGTTTAATCGATCTGTTCAAAGAACCAGTTTTGGTTTTATTAATATTCTATTTTGATTTTCTGTCTTCAATTTCATTGATTTCTGATCTAATTGTCAGTATATATTTTTTCTGCCCACTTTGGATTTAATTTGCTTTACTTCTTTCTTATTTCTTATGATAGAAGCTGAAATGATTGATTTTAGATCTTTGTTTCTGATGTACCTTTCAATGTTATAATTTTCTCTCTAAGCCTGATTTTGTTTTTTTTCCACAAATTTTGAAACATTTTGTTTTCATTTTCACTTAGTTCAATATATTTTTTAAAATTTCTTGTAAGATTTACTTGACCCATGCATTATTTAGATGTAAACTTTTTGTTATGTTCTTTAGGATTTTCCAGTTAACTCTCTGTTACTGATTTTTAGTAATTCTAGTATTGTCTGAGAGCAGACATTGTGTGATTTCCATTCTTTTAAATGTGTTAAAGTTTGTTTTATGTCCCGCAGTTTGGTATATTTTGAGTAAAGCTCTGGTGAACTTGAAAAATATGTGTATTCTCCAATTGTTGGATGACATAGTCTATGGATGTCTATGGATATCCCGTTGATTGATAATGTTAAGTTTATTTTTTTTCCTGATTTTCTTAATGTGTCTATTTCTGATAGGGAGGTGTTAAACTGGATCAACTACAATAGTTGATTCATTTATTTCTCTTTACAATTCTGTTTCTGTGTCACATAGTTTGATCCTCTCTTGTTAGGTGTATACACATTGAGGATTATTAGGTCTACTTAGAGAACTGACTCCCTTATCTTTATATAATGCTCATCTTTGTACCTCTGTAACTTTCCTTAATCTGAAGTCTGCATAGTCTGAAATTAATATAGCAACTCCTGCTTTCTTTTGACTACTGTTAGCATAGTATATTTTCCTCCTTTTACTTACTTTTATTCTATATGTGTTCACCATTTAAAGTAGATTTCTTATAGACAACAGATGCTTGGGTCTTGCTTTGTGATCCACTAAGAAAATCTGTTTTTATTGGATGCATTTAGAACATTGACATTGAAATTTATTATTGATATAGCTGGATTAATATCCACCATATTTGTTACTGTTTTCTATTGGTAGTTCTTGTTCTTTGTTCTTGTTTTGGCTTTCCACTCATTTTCTGTCCTATGTGATTTTAAGTGAGCATTTTATATGATTCTGTTACTCTACATTTTTTAAAAGACATATTTTGTACTTTTTTAAAAATTTCAGTGGTTGTTCTAGAGTTTGCAATATACATTTATAGGTAATCCAAGTCTACTTACAAATAACATACCACTTCACAGGTAATGTATCTTATAATAACAAAATAATTCTAACTTATCTTTCCTATTTCTTATATCATCACTGTCATAATTCTACTTATATGTAAGCATATATGTATGCATATAAAAATACTTATGTACATCATATACATGCATAAGTATACATAATTGAATACATTATTGATATTAATATTTTAGTAAAAACTTACCTGTTAGATTAATTAATAATTTTAAAGAGTTTTTATTTTACCTTAGTTATTCTTTCTTTGATGGACTTCCTTAATTTACATAGAACTGAGTTCTGATGTATATTCTTTTCCTCTTTTCTAAAGAACTCTTACTATCATTTTCTTCAAAACACATTTACTGACAACAAATTCTCTCAAATTTTGTTTGCTTAAGAAAATCTTGTTCTCTTTCATTTTTGAAAGATAATTTCATAGGATACATAATTTTAAGTTGGTGTGTTATTGTTTTGTTTTGTTTTCTCATCACTTTATTTTACTCTTCTTTCTTGCATAATTTCTGAAAAGTCAGATGTTTTTAGTTCTTCATTTCTTTGTAGCTAAGTTTGTTTTTTTTGTTTTGTTTTTAAGATTTTAATTATTTTTTTGAGAGAGAGGCAGAGAAAGTGACAAAGAGCACAGGTGGGGAGGAGAGAGAGAAGCAGGCTTCTCATTGAGCAGGGAGTCCAATTCAGGACTCTATCCCAGGACCCTGAGATCATGACCTGAGCCAAAGGCAGACACTTAACTGACTGAGCCACCCAGGCAGCCCTGTAGCTAAAGTGTTCTATTTTTTTTTTTTCTGGCTTCTTTCAGGATTTTTTTCTTTATTATTTATATTCCATAGTTTGGAAATTACATACCTAGGGATAGTTATTTTTTATTTCTTTGTTTTCCTTTTCTGTTTATTGTTGTTTTGGCATTTACCCTGCACAATGTTCTCCGAGCTTGCGGGATCTGTGGTGTGCTACTTGATACTATTTTGGGAAACTGTCAGTCATTACTGTTTAAAATATTTCTTTGGTTTCTTATCCTTCCAGTATTCCCATTAAGTATATGTTATACCTTTTGTGATTGTCTCATAATCTTTGTATAGTCATTCGTTGACATATTTTTGATGTTTTGTTCTCTTTGCTTTTCTGATTTTTGAGGATTCTAATCAATATCTCCTCTAGCTCAGAGATTCTTCCCTCAGCCATGTATGGTCTAATAAGTCCGTCAAAGGCATTTTTAAAAAGTTTCTATAACAGATTTGTGATCTTTAGTATTTTGATTCTTTCTTAGGATTTCTATCACTTTGTTTCCATTATCCATCTGTTCTTATATGCTGTCTACTTTATCCATTATCACCCTTAGCATATCATATATAGAGGTAGAAAAATAGATATAGGTGTATATCTCCCTGGTCTAATAATTCCACTTCTGCTTTGTGTAGTTCTGATGCTTGCTCTGTCTCTTCAGATTGTGGGTTGTTTTTTTTTTGTTTATTTGTTTGTTTATGTGTTTTTCTACTTGGTATGTCTTGTAATTTTTTTTCTTGATAGCAGACATGACATAGTGGGTAAAAGGAATTGCTATAAATAGGCATTTAGTGATTCAGTAGTGAGATGTGGGACTTTCAGTGAGCCTATGCCTTTAGACTATAAACTTCACAGAGTTTCTTAATTATTTTCTCCATTTTAAGTAGGACAGAATGGCTAGAGTGTGTTGGAGTTGGGTGTTTTTATTTTCCCACAGTTAGCTCTGAATGTACCTCTGGCAAGTTAGGCTTTTAACTAGTTACCCTCAGAACAGACCTTCTGAAGGACTTCAAAATGCTTCCTCTCCTTTACATCCCCATAAGTACCAGGGGATATTTCTTTAATATTTATTATTACAGAAACTAGTAAAGTTTCTAGTGGGAAATTTTTACAATATTTCTCCCCATCAGCCATGGCTGTGGCCCCCTGGAGTTTTTAACTTTTAGGTGTGTCCCCACTGAACCCATAATTCATCATTATAGTTCTAGGTTTTCCTACCCTGGTACTGGTTTCTATGAGGTTTCTGTTCAGAAGTTTCTTCCCTGAAGCAGCAACTCTCTGTATTTACCCATATATCTCTCCAGTCTTGGGGGAAGTAGTTTGCCTTATATCTCCCCCTCTTTTATGAATCCAAGAAAGGTTGTTAATTATTTACCCTCTTTATCTTTTTATGATGGTACAGTGATGAGGGGGGAGAGAGCAGAAAGAAAGGGAGAAGCAGAATCTGTCCCCCGACCTGGGAGCTTGATGTGGGGCTTGGTCCCAGGACCCTGAGATCATGATCTGAACCTAAGGAAGACACCTAACCAACTGAGCCACCCAGGTGCCCCTTAGTTGTAAATACATGTAATACATCACTTCTTTTCATGAAAAATAACCATCAGATTGTTTTCTCTATATTCTTATGTAAATATTAAACAAGATATTCTCAATTCTAACTCCAAAGAACACAAATTCAAAAATGTTTTTAGTTAATGATTACTATCATAGCATGAGATGAGTAATCTTCATTTGAATGGCAAAGTCCCTTTCGTCCATAATGCAAGTTTAAAAATAGATAGATAGGTAGGTAGACAAGTATAAATGACTTACAGTTCAGACTCTCCAAAATTCAGGTAAAAGTGGAGCATGTAGAAAGAACAATATATGGAGAGAAGGTTAGTTAGGTAGAGGATAGAAAGCAGCTAAAGAGGTGGAAATTAAAAGGGCATTAATTACAAAGGAAAAAATGATACATAGTCACAGAAGAAACTAACCAGAATATTCTATTACTACACTTTTTAATCTTTATACTAAATTATATAGGTCAATGTATTTTATTTTTATAGTGTTTTTAATTTAACAAAAAACTGTTATTCTGCATATACACATTTTCCTTTTTTTTTTTTTAAGATTTTATTTAGTTATTTGACAGAGAGAGAAATCACAAGTAGGCAGAGAGGCAGGTAGAGACAGAGAGGTGGAAGCAGGATCCCTGCTGAGTGGAGAGCCAGATGTGAGGCTTGATGCAGGGCTTAATCCCAGGACCCTGAGGTCATAATCTGAGCTGAAGGCAGAGGCTTAACCTACTGAGCCATCCAGGCACCCCTGCATATAAACATTTTCTAAATTAATATATCAATTGTGACTTTTTAAAAAATCACTCACACATTTTTTGAGGGGAAAAATTATATTGAAGTTATCAGCTCATTTTACATAAATTATAAAATATTCTGAATAACAACAACAACAATAAAACAAAAACAAAAAGCAAAACCAGAATGTATATCTTTGAAGTAAATAGATGACAATTTCATTATCGTGAAATTTAGGACAAACAGTTTAAATATTTAGCACATAAAGGCTTCAGAGGCTAAAGATTTTATTATATAAGCAATATGCATCATTCTTGAAGTCTTGAGAGATTTTTTTTTGATAAATGCACTGTCAAAGTTCACATACAATGGTAACAGAGAATATAAAGAGTTGCTTGCAAGTTATAAATGTACACTTAAGTCCCCACATAGGACAAGAATATAGGAAAGAAATTTTTGCAATTATTTTTATTTATAATCTTACATTTTCTTAAGACTATAACTATTTAGAATTTAACTTTCTTTTGCATTAAAATGAATAATTTCTTCCTCTGTCCTATCATACATAATTTCATTTCAGAAGAACCACTATTAAAAGAAGGCCTGGGGCACCTGGGTGGCTTAGTAGGTTAAGCAGCTAACTCTTGGTTTCAACTCAGCTCAGGATCTCGGGGTCCTGGAATTGAGCTGGGCGTGGGGTTCTGTGCACAGCACAGGATCTGATTGAGATTCTTCCTCTTCCCTCTGCCCCCCTTGCCCCCGACACTCATGCTCTCGCTCTTGCTCTCTCTTTCCCCCAAAATAAATAAATAATAAATAAATAAATTTTTAAAAAAGAAGGTCTACACAGAAATTCTATTTTTTAGCTACTCTTGTGGAAAAGCATGCCTGAGTCTTAAAATATGAAATGGAGACTAGAATTTTAACCAATGTAATAAAGATTGTAAAATTTTACTTCTACCTCTGAATGTCTATTATGCACCAGGCACTAAACAGTGTCCTGAGAGACAAAGATTAACCTGACTTTATGGGCTTCATGCTTTATTAGATAGCTAGACACATAAACAAATAATTATTATAAGTCTAACTAAGTAACATACAGTAGAATGAACTAACTGCAACTCATGGAACAAGCTAAAATGTTTTGAGTGATTTCTACAGAATTTTCAGATTTTCAAGGCAAAGGTAATTTTGTTTTTGTCCAGGGACCACTAAGTAGGGAAAATGGAAACCACTCCAGGAAATGGATCAATAAGATAAAAAGAAAGCAAACCTATCAAAGTTTACTATATATGCTTGCCTAAATTTTTCAATAGTTCAGTAGTGGCTATTCTCACATTTAATGGAAATATTATTTCTTATAAAAGTAAGTAAAATCTTCTGGTAATTTATTAAAATTATACAAGCTTTTCACCCTAACTCTGCAGTTTATATTCTAACAATACAATTAGTTTAGATTCTCTATTATGAAAGATAATACTAAAGGGGTTGTTTTTCATGTGCTAGTGTTGTTAAGGCAGAAAAAGAAAAAGAACCATTTGGTTACAAGTGATAACGGTGTGATAAATTATACTTCAGTCTCCAGACTCTGAACTATTAATGCAAATATTCAAAAAATTTTTAATTTTGTACAGGATATGATGCGATGCAAAATGTTTAGATATATGTATGTGGTGCTTAGGTCTAAGTTCTAAAATAACCACACTGCGGGTATTGATAGATTTCAAACGAACAGGAAATGACAAGAGTTAGCAAACTTTGCAAGAGCCTTTAAAGTTACTCCACTTGAGGGTTTCCTTTCACATCTTTCTTTCTCAGGTCCTTAAAAAAAAAAAAAAAATGTGACTCTCAATGCCTTTCAAGTAGTATAATTTAAAACATGCTGAAATTAGTTAATAGTTGTTTACTTATTATGTGTTGTATGTTGTTTAAAATATTACCTGCTATAATTTATTTAGCCCTCACAACAAGTGAGATAGCTGCTCTTTTCTAGTTGAGAAAGATGAGGTCCAGAGAACCTGTATTCTGTCTTAAGGAACATGATTTTTAACAGTTTATTGATTGACCATCAGTGTCATTAATTTCTAGATTTGCTGTGCTAATTGCTGTGATTTTCACATATAACATCAAACATTTGAATGAAATTGTGTCTTTTATAATTAATACTAAATAAGAGTTATGTTAAAATTGATGCATTCTAAGGTTATCGTGAATTTTATTAATATTAAGAAATATATCTAATGTATAGAAATTCCAAAGTTTCAGTTTTGACTACATATTTAATTTACAAAAGAGATGTTGTATGATGAAGTAAAATATATTTTGTATCCTGATGAAGTCCCAGTAGTTCATTTTTGCTTTTGTTTCCCCTGTGTCTGGAGATGCATCTAGCAAGAAGTAGTAAATACAAAACACCTTGAATAACAACAAACTTTGCATAAAATAATGTAAAAATGTGAATTTCAAATATTTTATTGTTGAAAGTTACCAAGTGAAGGTAGTTAAAGTATGGCAGAATGTCAGGACTATGACAAACTTTAATGTTTATCTACCTGAACCCTTCATTATGTTTGAATGTATATAGCCATTCATGCATTCAGAACTGTGGCAAGTAATATCCTGGAACTTTTCAGGGAATTTTATAATTAATATCACTACTTCCTAAGGTTACCTTGTTTCTTTTTTGCACAAGCTTGCTAAATATTAGAAGGAAGGTATTTTTGAAAGAAAGCATGGTTTCCCTGTCAATGCGCTGCCATTGTAGCCAAAGACTTCATTGTCCTTGGTGTTGGCCCGTGCCTTTTTATGCATGTCTTATTCCACTACGTGCTAAGGAGAATCTTCTGTAGGCAAACAGAATTCACTTAAGAACAGACCTAAGAACAGAAATAAGAATAACATGGCTGAGTTAAAAAATGATTTTTAAAAAGTTATCACTGAAGGAAAGAAGACATATGACAAGTATGAAAACAGAAAATAAGAGGATTAAGAGGATTACTAGGCAAAGCTGAGTTTATAAAAGGCTAAAGTGACAACAAGTAAAAAAGTTGTACAGAACAGTAAAGAATGCCAAAATATATACAGGTATCAGTAGCATTATACTATTTTTACTCTCTGTGTACCCACAGTTATTGGTTCTTTTGCTATTATCTAATTAGCTACCAACCAATTGCTATTAGCTATTAGCTCTATTGCTGACTTTTATATGACCAATTACTCTTTATTATATATAAAGCAACTTTATTATAAACTCATACTTTCTATGATTTTTAAAAGATGCATGAAAAACAATGTCTATTTCGAGTACTTTGATATGTTGCTAACAATCTTGGTTTGTGTTCTAACTCTTCATTTATGGTTTAAATAATCAAATTATGTTCAAATTAGAAATTAGTTCTCTGTAGACATAGCATAATATGGCAGCTCATTCAGGTTAAGGAAAGTTGGTGTCTGTACTGGCACTCAAAACATAATTATCAGTACCTATAAAATATTCTAGAGAAGGCTGTGATCCTAATAAAATTAACATGGAAATTTTAATAAGTAAGAAATGTTCTTTCAAAATTTGAGATTAGATTTTTTAAATGTACATTTTTGTTGAAATTTATTGGTCATTTCTCATATGCCCCAAAATTGTGAGTGTGTTTTTGGCCCCCCCACCCCCCCACCACTGTTGAAGGATTTTTCCTCATGTATTTTTTTTTTAATTTTTTAAAGAATTTTTTAAAGATTTTATTATGGGGCTCGATTCCAGGACCCTGGGACCATGACCTGAGCTGAAGGCAGATGCTTAAAGACTGAGTCACCCAGGAGCCCTACCTGATGTCTTTTTTAATGGATCTTAAGGAATGATTTCCAGGTCAATGCTACTTAATTGATAAAAGAAGCCTCTCAAAGCAAAATAAACATTCTATGTTTATAAACATTCTATGTTTATTTCTGAAAAAACAATTATGATATAATAGAATACTTAACTATGCAAAGTTACCTCAAAATACTATCTCCTAGCATCAACTATTTTCATTCAAAACTGTAAAACAAACGAGTTCTAATTTTGGAATAAGACATTCTCTAGATGAGTATTTCTCAGTGCATTTATGTGAGCAACACACAGTATGAGGTCAGATATGCTTGTTATAAGAGCCAGCATTTACTTCTAAGTACTTTAGGAAAAGGAATGGCTAAATCTACATTGTCTGCACAAATAGTGCAGTAATGAGAAAAAGTGATTAGAAAAAGAAATGTAGAGATGCACAATTGTTTTGGTATTAGCAGTGAGATTTACCTGAAATGGGGAGGGGAACTAATAAAATAAGACTTTTAACAATATTTTACATCTCAGGCTACAATTCTTATCTGGGAATCTCTTGCCTAATGGTGGGAGCTAAATTCTCAAGCGATGTTTGGAAATTCAAGAACTCCCCGTGGTTAAATTGTTTTTATACTTTCAGCTTGTGAGTTTCCCTGTCATGACAAGCCAGCATGGGATAAAATGTTTGGAAGGAAATCCAGGAGGCTACTGTGGCTAAAACAGGATGAACAGGAAGAGTAGTAGGAAATGGAGTCAGAGAAGACAGGACAGGGAAGGAACAAATCATCAAAATATTGAGGGTGGTAGTGAGTTTGTGGTTTTATTTTGGGTGAGTTGGGAAACCATAATAGGAATTTCAGCATTATATGACATGAACTAAATCACATAATATGATCACTATGGGCATTATATGTATTGAAGATGGATGTATGCAGAGGAGGCAATTATGAGAAATCTTTGGATTCTCTCTCTCAATCTACATTATTTTTGGTGGGAAAGAAAGCTTACATGGTGAAGTCCTAAAAGGTACTAACTCTTTAATGTGTGAAGTTGTTGAGAGGAGAATGGCTAGAAATATGCCCGAGTAGAGTTAAAATTATATCCAGGATATGGTACTTAACATCATAGGGCTTTAGATCTCCAAAGAGAATGAAGAGAAATCCAAAGATTGGACACTTGGGGGGTTAGAGTTCAGATGATGAAAAATAATCTTGCAGTATTGCTGTCTGTAGGCACCTTGTAAACAGAGGGTAGTGTTGATGGGATTAGTGTCATTTGTGCAGTAAGGCAGCAGAAATAAAGGAAAGAGTTTTGCCAGGAGTACACAGAGTTGGATGAACTCCCCTGAGAGTTTGTTGAAATCCATGTAGAGATCAGTGGTGGGTCAGCTTTATTTGAACCAGAGGGCTTTGGTGGATCTTCAGCTGAGTCACTCTGTTAGCAATATCAAGACTAGTGAAGCAGCTAGCTCAGACTCTCTTTGTCTACCTTACTTGACAATTCTTATTTGATTTAGTGGACTCTTTCCCATTTCCTTTCTTCTGGTCCCAGTTGTTCCTCAAGGCTTGTTTTTGGTCTTAATCCTCTATATTATCTTTATAATAGCATATCTATTTCCATGGCCTCAATGCTTAGCACACACACCTCCTACCTTTATTTTAAATTATTTTACTAATCTTGACCTAACATCTATCAAGTGATGACTCATAATACTCCTAATTGTTTAAAAATGAGCTCCTTCCTTAAAGTCATTAAGTAAAAGAATCCACATTTTGAAGTGAACAAAATATTTGAGCACAAATAAAATCATAAAAAATGGTATCCAAATGACCAATAAATATGTAAAAAAGGTGTGCAACTCTCATTCATCTAGATAAATGCAAATTCAAAACATGTTTAATAAATTATTATAAATCTGACACAATGGCTAAAATGAAAAGATGGAAAAGTCAAAATGATTGCAAGGATGTAGAGCAATTGGTATTTTCATATGCTGTTGGAAGGCATTTAAGTTTTTCATGAGGTGAAGAAACAGACTCTAAGATCTTGATGTAATAAAAAAATCATTGTAAGAGGGAATCGGTAATTCTGACTATAAAATGATGTCTACCTGGTTGGTCTTTATTTTGACTGATCTGTCTTTGCATTTAAAGTTGAGTTTTATATAGAAAACAGGAATCACTATAGAAAGTGGCCATAAGCAAGCAAAAATAAAAATAAAATAAATGTGCATCCCTCAACTTATGGTATATCTAAATTCTGAAACTTTAAAACTAAGTCACAATACATTGAAGTTTTTCTTAATTTAATGAGAAGATGGGGGTGTGAAGACTGGTTTCTCCCCAACTGTTATCGCCCGCCACCCAGTGTCAGATTTTTAGCACACGCTTCAAGACACTCATAATGAGTGCTTTAGAATTTACAAAAAGAGGCCAAAGCAGAGGTAACATTTCATGGTTGTTGTTGTTGTTATTGTTACATCATTTAAGCAATTGGAAAAAGTAATTTAGAATAAAATTAGTATTCTTTGATCGTGATATCATCTTACTAGGACATAATATAGAGAGCTAGCAAAAATGTCACAGACTTATGTGACTGGTGGAGATTACTAAATGTCATCTGGCTCATATTATCCTAACTTTGAAGAAAACTTATATTCCCAGATAACTCATTTCTGAAAATATACAAGGTTTAGTGGTCTCACTATAGACATATATGCAAGTCCCCACTCTGTGAGAAATATCTTCTTCATATTTACTGTAAATCACCACACATCTATTTAAACTTGAGACCTTGACATGAACCAGAAGTAAATTAATCCCATGTTTATGCTGAAGATCAATGCTGTGTTCTGACTCATATTTAAATCACAGATAGGTAAAATTCCATCTGTAGTGAACCACTTCATATCTTGGTGTCAGTTTGGTGGTAGGGGAACTGCTGTAGCCATGATGAAGACTGGCTTGATGTTCACTAATTATAGTTCCTCTTGTTTTGGTCATAATCCTTAGCGTCTTTAGCACTTAGATTGGGACTATGGGTAACTAAGCATTTAACTTTTACTAAAAGTTAAAAAAAAGCAGAAAAGCAACAAAACAAATTTGCATTATCATTGAATCCAATTTTTTGTAAATCAGAGAGTTTAGGTGTAAAACTTTAACCACACATTTTATAAATTGCAAAGCAGATATCTGGGACTAGATCATAGGTTTTCTAATAATGCTGTGTTTTTACCAGCAGTCCACAGTGTTTTTGTATGTGTTATCAGCTATTTTTTTAGAGTGAGCTTAAAAACAAGTTTCAAGAACAGTATTGCAAAAACAACTCAGAACACAAGACATCAATAAAAAAGAAGTATGAAAGAATAGAATCTTTTGAGAAAAATAAAAACTGTGTAATACATAAATTCTTTTTTTTTAAAGATTTTATTTATTTATCAGAGAGAGATGGGGAGAGAGCGAGCACAGGAAGACAGAATGGCAGGCAGAGGCAGAGGGAGAAGCAGGCTCCCTGCTGAGCAAGGAGCCCGATGCGGGACTCGATCCCAGGACGCTGGGATCATGACCTGAGCGGAATGCAGCTGCTTAACCAACTGAGCCACCCAGGCGTCCCAATACATAAATTCCTTACAAAAAAAAAAGGTTATACACCAAAACAGATTGGGTCCATCATAACCTAGCAACTGTTCAAAATGGACAAAAAACTTAATTTTAAACTCTTGAATAAGCAGAGATTTTTCAATGGCTTCAAAACTAAAGGAAATCTTAAAACAAGAAATACTTGTGGATTGTCTTTGAAAGTATCCTGTTTATATGCTGAATAAATCATCAGCCTGTTTATATAAACCTGTTTATATAGGAAATCAATAAAAGCACAGTAGATACGGTTTCTTTTTGGAATGAGGTACCTTTGAAGTTATCCATAGTCTAACATGCTGAGTGTGTAATAAACATCAGGGTAATGCAGTCTCATTACAGAAACATAATCTGAAAATTAATTTACAAAAAAATGAAGGGAAAACAACAACAACATTTTCCTAAGTATCTGAGTGCATGAGGTGCCCTGGAAAATACTGATGCCTAGGCATGTCCAGAAGATCACACAAGTATTCTAAATTAGAGGACTCTGACTTTCTAAAACTATGGTTTGCTCTCAAACTAAGCTTTTAAATAGCTTCTCTTTTCATTCTTTACTTTTTGCTTTGTTATTTTTAATCAGTGTCATGGATTTTTGTGGTATCTATTCATCAATAAACTTTCAAGCATATGTGTAAAACTAGAGATCTCCAAGCTCAAATGACCAAGTACTTTCTCAGCATATCCATTTGGATGTCTAATAGACTTCTCAAGCTCATTGTATGAAAAATAAACTTTTGTTATTCCTCCTCACCTTTAATTTCATCTCAGAAAAACAAAACAAAACAAAACCTTTTTCACTTCCTCAGATGAAGTGGCCTTGTGTCCTTCCTGACTTTTCTCTCACTCCTCATATTCAGTGTGTCAGACATACCTGTTGCCTGTGCCTTCAAAATGTAGTTCAAATTTAATACTTTTAACCGGCTCTACTGCTAACATCCTGGTTCAATCACAATCATTAATGGGTTATTTCAGTAGGCTCCCAGACTAGTTTTACTGTTTGCATACTTGCCCTCCTTTAATTTATTGTCAAAGAAGAAGCTACAATAATCCAGTTATCAATTGATATCTTGCCACCTATGCTCAAAATCTTTCCATGGCTTCCCTTTTCCATGCAGAACTTGGGCCAAATTCTTTACTTACATTGTCCCCCTACAAAGCCTTCCATGATGTGGTCCCTCCTACCTCTCTAACTTTAATTCTTGCTATTCCTCCCCTCAGTCCATCTGCTTTGGCCACATGGACATTTATGCTATTGGTTGACCATAGAAGATTAACATTGTAGCTTTTAGCCCTTGTTCTTGCTGTTCTTTCTTTTTAAAACACTCCTTGTTAGATATATACATATGCAAGCCGAGGTTCAATAGAAAACTGACGACACAATCAAATGAAGGTAAAGTGAGGAAGGTTTCTTTAAAATGGGACTAATTGCTAAGGTTTGGGGAAGGTACAGGGAAACACTTCAGCAGAAGGGAAAAAAAAATACTTTGTATTTTCTCCACTAATAGATTGAATTATTTTACTTAATATCTATTACATCAGTCTCCTGGGGGGGGGGGATCAGGGAGAACAGTAACTGAATTTCTCTTTGTCTACTTTTCTACTCCCGAGAGTAGTACAATGTGAATTTTACAGTAAACACTCAATATATATAGATCAAATGCAAAGGAATAGTAGTAGCACCAGCAGTAGTAATAGTAGTTGTTGTAACAGCCTTGGTATTAATAGTAGCTGTGAAAATAATACTTTAAAATGGACCAGGCATTGTTGTGCCAACTGTTTTAATTGCATTATCTTACTAAATCTTCATTACAACCTAGGAGATAGAGACATTTATTTTCCTCACGTTAGAAATTAAGTAGCTGAGGTTCAAATCATAAGCGATTGCTGAGGCCAGGATGACAATAAAAAATCCTGACTACTGCCAAGTTTGTACTTCTTTTTTTTTTTTTTAATTTGTTTTTCATTTATTTTCAGCATAACAATATTCATTATTTTTGCACCACACCCAGTGCTCCATGCAATCTGTGCCCTCTATAATACCCATCACCTGGTACCCCGACCTCCCACCCCCCGAGTTTGTACTTCTTTTGATGCACTTGATTGCTTCTTCATTGACATTAACTTTTCTCTCCCTCTGCAGAGTGAAAGAGATTGTTCATATATACAGGGTTAGGCAGTGATATCTTGCTAATATTCCAGGTTCCTGCAAACCTTCTGTATTAGTTTCACAGGGTTGCCATAACAAATTGTCACAAATGTGGTAGATTAAGACAACAGAAATATATTCTCTCACAGTACAGTTTTAGATGTCAGAAGGCCAAAGTCAAGGTGTGACCAGGGCCATGCTCTCTCAAAGGCTTATGGAGGATCCTTCCTTGTTTCTTCCAGCTTCCGGTGACTCCAGCTTTTCTTGGCTTGTGGCAGAATAATAGAAATATTGGTCTTTATCTTCAGATAAGCCTTTTCCTTGTACCTCTGAGGGTCCCTTTCTTTTCCCTTCTAAGGGTTCCCTCATTGGATTTAGGATCCACTCTAATATGGTGTGATCTCATCTTGATCCATACCTTGATTGCATTACAAAGACCCTATTTCATAATAAGGTCACATTCTGAGGTGCTAGGTGGACATGGATTTTGGGGGAACATTGTTCAACCCAGTAAACCCTTCTTTCTAGGGATTAAGATCTTTTAACCCTTTTAAGTCTACTTACCTGTCAGGAAGGCTTGAATTCCTTCAGAATTCAAAGCCCATCAGCTCTGAATTATTTTAAGTCTACTTACCTGTCAGGAAGGCTTGAATTCCTTCAGAATTCAAAGCCCATCAGCTCTGAATTATTACACTATCACTTAAATCCCCATGCTATCTTGTACCACCTCTATCAGGGATGCTCCCTTTTAATAACTCTGGGATTAAGACTAATTGACACTTCTAAGCACCCTGCCAAGATCCTGAGTGAGAATCCACATTAAATAATACAAGTAGTTCCTGACTTATCTTGACTCAATTTATGATTTTTTGACTTTGCTATGATGGGAAAGCAAGACATATATGGTAGAAACCACACTTTGAAGTTTGATTCTTTTCCTGGGCTGCCAATATATGGTATGATACTTTCTCATGGTGTTGGGCAGTGGCTGCTAGCTATAACTCCCAGTCACCCATGAATCAGAATAAACAACCAATACTCTTAAAACCATTCTATATGCATGCAACTATTCTGCTTTTAACTTTCAGTACAGAATTCAATAAATTACACAAGAATATTTAATTATAATATAAAATAGGTATGTGTTAGTTAATTTCCCCTAATTTAGGATAATGTAAGTATTCTGAGCACATTTAAGGTAGGATAGGCTAAGCTATCATGTTTGGCAGGTTAGGAGATAGAGATTTATTAAATGCATTTTTACCTTAGGATGTTTTCAATTTATGTTGGATTTACTGGGACATAATCCCATCATAAGTCAAGGAAGAGTTGTATTCAGCTCATATTTGGCCCTTCCCCTTTTTAACAATAATATAATTCTGATAGTTTTTTTTTTTTAAATCCTTCAGCTATAAGGTCTTTCTATAAAGTATTAGATGGGGAGAGCTGGGTGGCTCAGTTAAGTGTCTGCTTTCAGCTTAGATTATGATCCCAGCATCCTGGGATGGGGTCCCACATTTGGCTCCCTGCTCAGTGGGGAGGTTGCTTCTCTCTCTGCCTGCTACTCCCCCTGCTTGTGCTCTCTCTCTCCCTCCCTGAAAAAAAAAAAAAAAAAACCTGTTAGGTAATATTTTTTTTTTTAACTTAAGGCTTATTTAGTATGAGAAGGGAAAATTCTCAAAGGACAAAAACAAAATGGAATCATAAATACTAAAAAGTGAGTAAACTCTGAAATTGAAGCATGCCCTCAGTTCATATTGATCCTACATAAAGCAGAAATTTTGTTGTAATTACTGGAGAAAATATAAGAAGGCTAGGACCCTTGAAGCCTAGGATAAGAAGGAGGGAAGTTTAGCAAACCTTGTGGAAAATTGGACTCCCAAATTCTATACCTCTTAGCTAATGAATAAAATAACAACATTCTATGCCATAAAGGGTGATGCAGAGAAAAAAAAGTCTGGAAATTTCTAATATAATCTACCCTTCAGATATACATCAGACTTTCAGATGGAAAGTAACAAATTTCAATCTATTTCATGGATATTTAATTTATGAGAAACTGCCAAAGTATCTAAGAGCATTGAAAGTATCAATTAATATTGATGTATGTACAAAATGTTTATTGCAGCAAAATAAATATTTAAAAAATAGAAACTGAGCATATATATCTATAATATTTTGTTAGGATAAGGGAAAGCTAGTTTCAGAATGTGTGCAGTATGACTACATTACATAGGTGTCTTACTTTGGATTTCCTTCAAAATTAACTCAAAGACAAAGACTGTAACACAGCTAGATAATTTAGGAGGTGATTGTTGGAAACACAAATGAAGATACAGGGAAAGTGAGACAGAAAAGGAAGAGAAATCAGTAAATGGTGCAGTATGTTAATGATTCTGTTACAGATAGGGACAGCTTGGTCTCAATGTTGTTGGAGATCATCTAAAATTGTCTGAAGTATGCTTCATAAGGTTCTACTGGAGAACAAGGAGGGAGAGGCATTTCTTCATGAATTCTTCTCTTCCCATTTTATGTGATTCCTCACACCCTCATCCACCCAGTGATTTCCAGCATGTCTTGATTACACAAACATCCATAGTACCAACACAAACTCACAGGCCCCAAAGAAGAGAGACCCAGGTAGTTAAAGTCAGCAGTTGTCAATGTTATGGACTAAGTACTGCAAAAGCTTCTCTTGAATGCAGGTTGCTATGAACTCTGAAGGCTATGGGGCATCCAAGGAATCTGCTGTGGTGAGGGGTGGAAGGATAAAACACCCACCCATGAGCATGGGGAATGATGTGAAAGGATACCTTACATTTTTTATCCTGTCAGTCGGAGAAGAGTTTAGATAGTTTGATCTTTTCTATATATAACTTTGCATTGTTTGACTTGTTGTTATAAGCATATATTATTTTTATATTAAATATATATATAATAGCCATCCACTTTAGGAGACTATATTTACTATTTTGGTAGACCATTTGGTGGTCCACAAATAACACATTTAATAGATATGCATTGATGTTGGTAATTCATGGAGTTAATTCAGCAATATTATTCCAAAAGGATGAGAAAAGCTTTAATAAAGAAATTCAATTAAGCATACTTTGGCAGATGATTCCATTAGAGAGATATATTGAGGATGAGTAACCAAATCTTATTTCCATTATTTGGAAGGCTTTCTGGTAATTTAATCCCAGCTCACATTTTCAATTTTCAAGTAATATTGTTTAAAGTATTTGTGACCAGGACAAATGGGGGAAAAGAAGCAATCCAGAGGATATGATTACATAGTTTTTATCTATACCCAAAACCATAAGTTGAGCTTTGCCAAGCACAAGAACTTGCATATCAGAGAAAATCAATAAAATATCTTTGATAAAGCTGCCTGTATCAATTAATGTTTGGTTTACTGAATGAAGAAAAGAGTGATTCAGTCAATTTTACAGGTGTGAACATCTAGAAATTTGGAAATAACTATTTCATGATGAAATTTCATATGCATAAACCACTCATTTTAACATAGTGAAATCTACACTATTAGGATAGAGTAAATTTGTTTGAAACCCCAAATCTCAATGACCTACAACAAAGTATTTTTCTTTGTTCATATCACATATCAGTGAAGATCAGGCTTTCTTCCCTGGCACATTCCCCCATTTAGTGACTTAGGGATTTGGATTCTTTCCATGGTGTTGCTTCACCATTTTGAAATCTTTTGTTTTCATCCAAATGAAAAGGGAGGAAGAGAACATGGAAGATATCCCAGATTATTTTTTGTGGGAGAGGATGTCAGACTGTGAAGTTACTTTTATCACTTCTGCACCCATTTCATTAGCTAAGATCTTGTTTTATAGTCCCAATCTAAGTGCAAAGAGGCTGAGAATTATAATGAAAGCAAGAAGAACAAAGATTGATGAACATGCAGCTAGTCTTTATCATGATTATAGCAGTTCCCCTACAACCATTCTGACATGCAAAATATGAAGTGATTTACTACAGATAGAATTTTATCTATATATGATTTAAATATGAGTCAGAACACAGCTTCATTCTTTTTTTTTTTTTAAGATTTTATTTATTTATTTCACAGACAGAGATCACAAGTAAGCAGAGAGGCAGGCAGAGAGGGGCGGGGGAAGCAGGCTCACTGCCGAGCAGGGAGCCCAATGTGGGGCTCGATCCCAGGAACCTGGGATCATGACCTAAGCCAAAGGCAGAGGCTTTAACCCACTGAGCCACCCAGGGGCCCCCACAGCTTCATTCTTAACATAAACACGGGAGTGATTTATTTCTGGTTCATGTCAAGGTCTTAATAAGTTTAGAAGTGCCTGGGTGGCTCAGTCATTGAGCAGCTGCCTTTGTACTGGGTCATGGTCCCAGGGTCTTGGGATGGAGACCTACATCGGGCTCTCCACTCGGCAGGTAGCCTATTTCTTCCTCTCCTGCTCCCCCTGCTTGTATTCCTTCTCTTAACTGTGTCAAATAAATAAATAAAATCTTTATTTTTATGTATTTATTTTTAAGATTATTTATTTACTTATTTATTTGACACAGAGAGAGAGAGAGCGAGAGAGAGAGAGAGAGAAAGAGAGAGAGATCATAAGTAGGCAGAGCAGCAGGCAGAGAGACAGGGGGAAGCAGGCTCCCTGCTGAGCAGAGAGCCTGATGTGGGGCTCGATCCCTGGACTCTGGGATCATGACCTGAGCTGAAGGCAGAGGCTTAAACCACTGAGCCACCCAGGTGCCCTAAATAAAATCTTTAAAAAAATAAGTTTAAATAGATGTCTGGTGATTTACAGTAGATATGAAGGAGACGTTTCTCACATAAGGGGAAACTGCATATGTATTTATAGTAAGACCACTGAACCTCAGGGTGTTTTCAGAAATAAGAGTCATCTGGGAAGATTTAGGTATAAGTTTTTCTAAAGAAAGGGATATATGAGCAGATGACATTTAGTAATCTCCACCAGCCATATAAGTCTGTGACATTTCTGTTAGCTCTTTAAATTATATCCTATTAGGGTGATATTATATATACATATATTATAGTGTATGTGACAAATGTCCAGAACCTTTCCTATCATTCCTGAAAATTTCCTCTAATCAGAGTGCCAGTTTTAGCTATTCTAAATTATTTGCTTAAATGACATAATAATAATGATGATTGTTATAATAATAAAACTGTGAAAGATGAGACCTTTGGTCTCATCGTATAAAATTCTGAAGTACCTATAATTTATGTCCCAAAGTCTGTGGTAATAAATTGGCCACTGGAGGGGAAGTCATTGGGGAAAAACTCTCCTTCACACCCCACTCTTTTTTATTAAATATAGAAAAATTTCAATTCATCATGGCTTATTCTCAGAGTTTCAGAATTTGGATAAGCCATAATGATTTTGAGAGTGCATGTATTTATAAAAAAAATTGTTTGCCACTATGGACCTATTATAATGATTCATGTTTTCTTTATAAGACTCAACTCTAAGTATAAAAACAAATAATACAGAAGAAAAATTCAACTGATAGATATTGTATTATACTCAGAATTTCTCCTTCCCTCTTAATGCTTTTTTGTTAGATCAAGATCTTAGTCTGTTTTTGCCACCCATGGAAAAGTTTTTTCAAGTACGTCTCAAAGGTTTCATGCCCCCCTTGGCCCAAGCTCCCTGATCAATTTTAATGATATTTATACATAGGTGGCAACCCATTCAACATTATGATTTACTTAATGTGTATTAGTGTATTATTTTGGTAAAGTTCCACAAATTTTGTTGCCTAAAACAATAAAATTTTATTATCTCATAATTTTCATGGATCAGGGGCCAGGTCTGAGTTAGGTGCATCCTGGGTTCTCTCTCAGAGTCTCACCAGGCAGAAATCAAGCAATGTTTGAAGCTATAATTCCACATAAAGCTCAGGTCCTTTTCTACTTTCACAATGGCAGAGTTCACTTCCTTACAGTGGGATGGCTGAAGTCTCCATTTTCTTGCTAGTTGTTGGTCATAGATCACTCTGAGCTTGACTTTAGACTCTTGCCTATGACCACCTTCATGGTCCCTTTCAGCATTGCACCTTACTTTTCCAGGGCCAGAAGAGAATCTCTCTCTATTCGGCTAGTCTGCTGTAACATAATTATGGAAGTTAACCCAACAATTTTGTCAAATAATATGAATTAATCCAGTAAATGTCTATCTCATTCACAGATTTGATTCACAGTTAAATAAGGGGATTTTATAAGCTGTGTACACCAGGAGCAGGAATTTTCAGGATCATTACATAATTTTATTTAGAATTATGCCTACCACAGTTTCCCTATTATATTAGAGAAAATTTATTAGATGGATTTTAAAACTAATACTAACTAGGGAGCACACGGGGGCTCAGTCACTTAAGCATTCTTTTGGTTTTGGCTCAGTCATGCATCAGGCTCTGGTCTCAGTAGGGTATTTGCTTGAAATTCTCTCTCTCCCTCTCCCACTTTCCCTCCCTGTCCCAGCACGCTCTCTTTCAAAAACCAAAACCAAAAAACCCCCACAAAACCCAACTAATACTAACTAGGATATCTATTCCTGATTTAAATTACTCCCGGTGAACATGTTAACAATTTCGTTTTAGTCTAGAAAAGTGACGTTGATGACATTTCAACAAAGATTTAAATTGTCTTAAAAATATGCATAAGATACAGAAATAGGAGATATACTTTAAATGAATAAGAAAAATTAAAGCAGGAACAATGTTGCTATATAGAGGCTGCATTTTGAAATTTTTATTTTGATTTGGACAGATCTGTAAGACAAAATGCCCAACCCTTATTCACCACAATGATAATAAGCTTTTGTTTCAACATTAACCTGACCTTTGGAGAAAATCAGCCAAATGATATCATAGTTTGTAAAACAATGTAGTATAGTTGATAGGATTCTTGAGATCATATTTATGAAAGATAACAACTATAATTCCTAGGTTCCAAAGTAAAATCAAACCACTATTTTAAAAATGGACTTGAAGACATCATTCATTGTAGCTAATATTTATTGAGCTCCTGTTATATGGTTCAGCAGCATTTTATGAGAGTTATATTAAATATTACAATTACAATTTCTATTTTCATAATTATTCTAAAAGTTAGGAATTCTTTCAGTTGGAGAAACACATTCACTATATATTTTTTTCAAAATTCACACAGCTACTAGATGGTTGACTCAGGATTTATACCTTTGATTCTTTAGACTCTAAGCCCACGTGGTATAGCTACTGAATAGTAGACATTGACATCTGCAGATTCAGGTTCTGAAATTTCTACTATTTACAAGCTAATGGGGGAATTCTAAAGTAGATAATGTTGGCTGTTTTTAAAAAGGGTTTTGTAATAAACATCGACAGTCGAACTGAGCTTTGCAATTATCAGGGGAAATAAACTGAGTACAAAACCAAAAAACCCCCACAAAACCCAACTAATACTAACTAGGATATCTATTCCTGATTTAAATTACTCCCAGTGAACATGTTAACAATTTCGTTTTAGTCTAGAAAAGTGACGTTGATGACATTTCAACAAAGATTTAAATTGTCTTAAAAATATGCATAAGATACAGAAATAGGAGATATACTTTAAATGAATAAGAAAAATTAAAGCAGGAACAATGTTGCTATATAGAGGCTGCATTTTGAAATTTTTATTTTGATTTGGACAGATCTGTAAGACAAAATGCCCAACCCTTATTCACTGGTTTCATACCAACTCTACTTTGAGTCTTAATAGGTATTTTTAAACCTAGTTGACATACCATTTAGATAGACCATTTTTGTTTTTCTTATTTTATTAAAAATTACTCTGTAATGTAAACCAACAATTAGTTGTTAGAACAGTGTTGCTTAAACTCTAAAAAGAAGTCTTGGATATGTTAGCAAATATGGGGCATCTGACTTATGGTATGAAAATAGCACCATACAACCCATCTGGAAACAAAAATAAAAATCTATGAATCATTTTCAGCAAGTGCTTCAAGCCTCCACAAATGTACTCTCCAACTAAAAGATAATACTGCAGTGGATTTAATTTGCACTGTGAAACTATGCATAATAATCACACAACTTTTTAGGAAAGTCTGACTTGAAATCTTACATATATTTTCATATTTTTTGATATTTTGGGGAAATGTGGGATCTTGAAAGTCTTAAAAGGAAAAGGTTTTCAATGTAGAGGTATTGTTCTACTTGAAAAGAATGATCTCGGTGCCTTAATGTTGATAAAATTAAAATATTCACTATTATTTTCACATTCAGACTTTCTTAGACAATAATATTTAAAGTATATTTTAACAACTGAAATTAAGGACATCCTATCCTGCAGCTATTAGAATAATTTTTCATTTGTATAGAAAGGAATAGAAATCATTGCAAGACAGTCAATCATACACTGTAGCTAACAATTTATATATTTACTTTGAAAACTTTATAAGCTCTAATAACATTCATTGATATGTGATAGCTCTACCAATAGAAGTAAATTATGAATTAGGAAGAAATGAAGGGAACAGTGATAACTTTTTTTTAAACTTTTAGTAGAGAGGGTTAAGTGAATAAAACAAGAATAAAATAAATAAATAGATCCTATTTCCAGTTTATGTCAGCCAAACAGCACATATTAAGCCTTCACTTCTATTGCTTTCGTATGTGCTTCTAAATACCAAGGAAAAGTGTTTCCGTGTAAGATTAAAGCTTGGGGGCCTAATAAATTAAGACAAATGAAAAAAGACATTATTAGATAAATTTTATATGTAAGAGGCAGGGAGGTGAAGAAAATAAGGAAAACCACTGGTTTCATGAGTCTCATGTCTGGAACATATGAGGTTGTTACTTTTCAGCTATCCTATTTCAAATTGTGTACTAAAATTAATATTGACATCATTTGGAGGAGAGGGTTTTAGCCATTCTTGAAAATAATGTCCTGAAAATTGAGATGACCTATGTCAACATAACTCACTTTCGGGACTGAGATCTACAAACAACTTTGTCAACAAGATTTAACTGTTCCATAAAATTCTTATGGTGAACAAGATTATTAACCAGTAAATAGCATGTTGTCCTACCTATTTCCAAACATTATGTTAAACCAATTAGTTTGTTTACCTTGGCAAACAGTTCTCCTATTAGGACAGCAGCTTGCTTGACTGGGTGATGCACGCTGGCTCATCAGTTTTCTCACCTCACTGCTACTATATCACAGTTAATATGTCTTATTAGCTTTATGTAAAGAGGTTGCTATTAGTGAAGAAGCTGCACAACTGTCATCAACTATTACATCAGAGATTTTTCCCAATCTCGCCTACTTTCCACCCTCAAAGACTCATCATAAGCTATCTGAACCCAGATCAAGCTTTCTATAAATACCTACTCTTAACTTCATGCCTTTCAGATGCTGATAAGACTGACAAGAGTTTTTTCTTTTTCCCCTCCTTGTTGTAGTTAAGTTTAATAAATTTATCTTTATTTATTCAGTAGGTTTTTCTAGTACTATTTGTGAGCAAGTCTACAGGAGAGAGTTTTTTTTCCCCTCCCAGAGAAGTCATCCATATTCCCTTCATGGATTGCTTTCCAAAATATATCATAAGCACTCTTGCCTGACTGCATTTTTACAAATCGGCTTGTACTGTTAGTAAAATGAAACTTCATTTTGCTTACCTAAGCAATCTGTCAAGTTCATGTATTTTACTTGAAAAGCCATCTTTCCAAATGAGATTTATTATGGAGGGTTGTGGCCTTTACAGATGATGGCATGAAAAGAATAGATTGTTAAAATTATTGCTGTTCATTGGTCAAAGTTTATGTTTTCATATATAAAGAAAATTTGAAGATCGCAGACTAATTAGCTTACCAAAGTCACCGAGAAAAATTAACGTTTCCTCATTTTAAAAGTGTTCTTCAATTAGCTTTAAGTTGAACATTTTCAGTTTCAGATAGAAGTCTCCTAAATAGTATACTTATATACTGACTTCCTTTTGATCAGTTTACCCACTGGTTTCAGTTACACAGAGAATGAGACAGTTAATATATCTTATTAGCTTTATGTAAAGAGGTTGCTATTAGTGAAGTAGCTGCACAAAACAATATCAGAGTCACCCTTTTCTTAGTACTTTAGCCTGCTTAGCCTAGCTCAAATTATTCATCATCTTAGTTAAGTTCTGATTAAGCAAAGGTTTATCATCAAAAATGTTTTAAGAGTAATCAGTATAATCATGAATATCTAAAAGAGGTCTACACTCAAATATTTAACATAAAATAAAAATTGCGTATAGTTTCTATTACTAAGGTAATTGCTGATTTCATTTTAGTCGGACAGATTAAGGTATGGGTTTTTAATGTGATGCTATTTGCAATAGTCAAGTTCATTAGCTCTTCTAAGTGTGAAGTACCTTGATAATTGATTGGAGAAATGGTCAAATGTTTAGTCACTCAGAGTGGATAACACAGTTTTTCTGGCAGCTACTGTGGTGGTTTCCAAAATCAACTGAATCAATGCTTGCTTTTTTTTTTCTTTCATCACCATTCTGACACATTTTCCTTGCTATTTATTAAAAGAAAATGGATCATAATACACTGTGTGTGGGTTTGGGGGTGTGTGTGTGTGTGTGTGTATAATATTTTCATGTAATATAGCATATGTAAAATTACTTTTTTTCCCAGGTATGTTTTAGAATTTAAATAACTTGCCATTTAAAAGATAAATAGCAATTATAAGAAAAATAGAAATGGTACAAACTTTGTTGATAATGTACTTGATTTCTTAATCCCACCCTGCCTCTGAAATTACTAATTTATTTGGTTGATTTTTATATATTTTTCTTTTTTTTCCAGGTAAAAGTTGAGCAAATGTTTCTCTTTTAAAGGTAATTGGGATGTAAATGTGTGAATTTCCTTGTCTATATTATGAAAATATTAATGTAAAAATTAAACATACATTTTAACAAAGACAACAAAATATATGTCTCTTAATATTTATTTTATTTGGATATGTACCAGTTAAGTAAAGGCATATTAGAAAACACCATACATGTCTACACACTCTCTTGATGATATTCCAATATTCCATCCAGAGGTGACTATTATAAACATTTGTTATATATTTATTTAGCATAAATATGTTTACTAAAGTGTTGAGGCAAGATAAAAATACAGGAATATATTCCTTTAGCTCTAAATTCTGGTCATCTATACCTCTATTTATATAATAATTTTTTGCACATTTTTATGTGGCATTATTAACATAATTTCAAGATGACTATTCTTTTTATGATTTTTTTGTCTGTTAATATCTATTGATTTTGTTATACACTATTTTAAAGCACTCTAATTTGGACATTGCTTTGTTCCATAGCATATGTTACCAGGATTATTTTATCTCTATCTTTGTTCCTATCTCTGAGTTTTATTTTTTTTAATTAAATTCATAGAATGGTATTTCTCAGGTATATTTCTCATATATCTCTGACATACGGCTTTTGAAATACAACCAAATAGTCCTTCAAAATGATTGTACTCTTTCACACTTTCCACAATAATGCTATGGTGAAAATTTGTGATAATTAGGTGTGTGTGTGGGTATATGTGTGGGTGGTAACATTGATAAATATTTGGTTTTCTATTTTAATTTGCACTTAATTTTTTATTAGTGATGCTACACATCTTTGTATATTTTTCTTTTGTATTTTTATTTTTGTGAAATTTCTGTCAGAAATATTTGTGACTTCTTGAATATAGTAGCCATGTATTTAAAAAGCACATCTATAAACTAATCTTGACATCATGTAACTGTGATTATCATACTTCTAGATCATGCGATTTTTGGTTTTCATGGGTTATTGTGGGTTTTTTGGCTCATAGGTACATTTCCACTTAAAAAAAATTAGAATAATGTTTCACAGTGGTACATAAAACTAAAAGTTAATAAAACAATATTTCAATTCCATATAAAATATCAACTAGCAATGAAATAATTGTGTGAGTAAAGAATTAGAACTTGTATCTACCTAGAAAATAGGTTTATAAGCATGATGATTTTAGAGAGGTAGATAAAAAAGAAAAATCTGTATAAAATTATGTATATCTGAAAACTAGATCTTATTTGAAATGGCAAGTTGTTTACCCCTACTCCTAGCACTCTATTAGCAAATATAGTCAAATATGTGACTTTATTACAAAGAATTTAGAAAACCACTAGAAATATCCAGGAGAGTTATTGTGCTTAGAGAAGCCAGATGAGACATATGCTGCAGGAAGTTACTTAATCCAGTCGCATTATTGTCAGTGCTAATTACATCAATGGAACCATTAATCTATAAAGTAGATGAATGACATCACAAAATATGTGTGTCGAATACATGAAGACTAACTTCATACTTTTGTTCTCTTTTGCACAGAAAATGCACACTAAATTCACCTTAGATTATCATTACATTTGTGTCTTGGAATATGGACTGAAAAGGTACACTGGGAAGTATGAAGGAAGCACCACTTACATATATGAAAGAAATGGTATTGCTATGTGGATGAAATAAATTATTTTCCATGCCAAACCTCATAGTATTTATTATTTTGCAGAAAAGAACTGAGGCACAATTCTGACTCTCAATTCAGTGATATGGAATACTACCTACTAAAATCCATTCATTGTTATTCAGTTTATCTTTCCTACAAACTCTAGGGAAAATGCTGCAGTGAATAAAAAATATGCCTTCTCTTATTGCTGAGTGCTTTAAGGAAAGAATAAAAGTGGTCTTGTGAGTTTCTGAGTTGTGATATTAAATTGTAAAATATATGTTTTTATGATGTTACAAAGCCAAAAATCATAATCTTGTGATTTCAGATAAACTTTCTGGGTAATCTTGTCAATGCATCTTATTTTTTGAATTGTCAAAAACATTGTTCCAGAACATTAAATCCTTGACTTCTAATTATTAGGGTGATATATTAAGATTCCGTAAAATGGTCTGATAGGTAAGATATTATTTTTTAACCTTTGATCATTTTCTTTCATTTCCAAAAAAAAGCAATATTATCATGCATATTTTAAAACATATTCGAATGCTTTAACAGAACATGAAAGAATACTTTCTTGAGCCAAACAATAAAAGAGTAGATTCAGAATTCATTCAGTATTTTCTTCAAGTTGAAATAATCAACCTTCCAGTTTCTGATATAATATTGTTTTTTTAGTTGTTGTTGTTGTATAGAGTGTAGAATATGGCCTTTACTGAGGAATTGCTCCTTTATCTTATAGTCTATATTCATTCCAATGATCTACTTAACTGACTTAAAAGCTCAAAATATGTTGAGTTAGTAATAATAGTTTTATTATTGAGTAGCAATAATCCAGTTTTATTTTGTAACATTTATGTTGAAATGGAACATACAAAACTACTGTGCCATTGTGTGGAATGAAGTTGCTTGCTCCATATAGTGTTTCAGGCAAAAGAATCATATTTCTGCTTATTGATGGTTAACTCATAATTTTATTTTTAGTATAGATTCAAGATTGACCTTAAAACCCTGAAACAATTATCTTCATCAATAATCATCATTGTTATTGTCACCGTCCCTATTTTATTGGACACTTTTAATGATAACTTTCCTGAGTCTTGACATGCATTGTCTTACCTAAAGAATAAACAAAAGAAAGAGGTCCTATTGTTATTTTATTTTGCAGAGGAGGAATTTGAAGCTTTAAGTTAATGAGGCCTCAGAGAAAATAAAACAGTAGAAGAAGTTGGATTACGTGATTTTAAAGAAATCTGCTTCAACCGTATGTAGTCTTGCTAGCCAACCTCTTCATTGTCATATTTAGAAAAGAGTCATTTTCCTTTACTGAATTTACATAACTTGCTATATTAAACTAATTGTGAGTTACTAATATGTAATACTTAGTTTGATAACAAAAATATCATGAATTTATCTCAGGTTTCTGAAAATTTTTCTTATTTTTTTATCTTATTGAACTGTTTTTATTCTAAGGGCATTTATAGAGGATTCATGTTTTCTTGCAAAATATGAAGGATATGAGTCATATATGTTATTTTCAGACAGATCAATAGCATTTAACAAAAGCTGGGATCCATGTATATTTTACTTTGAATCTTAAAGTATTAGATCTAAGACAAGATTTCAAAGATGATCTAGCAATGTTCCTGCACACCAAACCTCCTGACAGAATTGTTATTGTAATCATTTCTATGGGACAGAGCTGGGGAGTTTAGTGATCAGCTGAAAATAACATCATTCTTCTTCCCCATTACCTCTGAACTCTAAGTTGCATCCTCAAATGTTCGCAACTTGAACAATCATGTAAAAACAAGAACTGATTATGAAAGACTTAATAATAAAAAATGGTATTATAGTGTTTGCTGGGCCCTATGACTGATGATGAAAGCAAAAACCTAAAAGGATGTGATCTTTAGTATGAGTTTAAAGAGGAGTCATTTTTGGTTTATGATATATTTTTGCAATTATGAGGAATTTTTAAATTGCAATATATATTTTTTAAAAAACCCTGGAAATATCTCTTGAAAGCATATCATAGGTGATTGAGACAGGAGTCTTTTGGTCTGGATTTTGTCTGAGTCCCCAGATGCTGACTTAGTACTTAGTAAACATTCAAGCTGCTAGAGTGCACCATACAGCACACAGACACAGTGAATTGAGGAGATGGGTTAGCAAGGAGCATCTCATTCTATACAGCTAAGCTCTATAAGAGATGCAAAAACTATGGAGATGATTCCCTCAGAAAGTGGAGTCTCTACACAGGGAACAGCAAATAATCTTTTCTAATCCCTAGATTAAGTGAGGGTGTTTTGGGACGACTCACAGGTTTGTCCCCTCAGATGTGGATACCTGAATTGTATTCATCTGAGCTGTCAAATGGTCTGGCTAGGTATGGGCTGACATGGTAGAACAGATGTAGAGGAGACTGCATCTGGAACAAACAGCACATCCACTGACGGTGGGGCAAAGACATGTAATTCTGATTATTAGATAAGAATTCCACGCAAAGAATTGTATTCCTCAAAAGGAATAAAATCCCAAAAGAAGGGAAGGGGGAATTAGAAACAGAGGCTTCGGGTAACACCTCAATTAGCTAGATGGTAGAAACATGTTGTTCTCGTGATGGAAATCCCATCAGAGATGCCACCAGAGGGCACCTGGATGGCTCAGTTGGTTGGGCAGCTGCCCTCAGCTCAGGTCATGATCCTGGAGTCCCAGAATTGAGTCCCACATCGGGCCTTCTGCTCATCGGGGAGCCGGCTTCTCCCTCAGCTCCTCGCCCCTTTCATGCTCTATCTCTCAAATAAATAAAATCTTAAAAAAAAAAAAAAAAAGAAAGAAAGAAAGAAAGAAAGAAAAAGAAAAAGAGTTGCCACCGGAGGACCTGAATACCCTGCAAAAGAAACCGTGAAACAGCCTGATTTATGCAGGGACAGTGGAGATGACCCCATACCTTGTAACAATGGTTGCATGCGGGCAGGTGTGGACTCCTTATTTTGGGGGCTTGAGGCTTACATAATTTTGGAAACCCTCTTAACAGGAAAGATTAAAGAATCCTTAACATAAAATTATGTATTAAAGGAGTATCTATTTAGAATGAAGAATCGCAATAAATCATATGTCTATAAATTGCTACTCATTTTAACCACCTGTGTTTTAACAAGATTCCTAGAGGATTTTTTATCTGCAGTGATATCTTAAAATCTCTGCCTCAGATTAACAAAATGCAACCCAAACTGAAAAAAAAAATATTGTAAGTAATGTAATGTGATAAGCCACATCTTCTCATTGTTTTGCTTTCATCATCTGTCATACAGGTTGGCAAGTAATAGGCAGTTCATTGATAGTAGTAATCATTATGCAGGTTCTCTAGCCAAGTTATTTTTCTTGAGCTGTTCAGGTTGGAAGCATTAGAATATAGAAGTTAGGATTTTGGTACCTTTTTAGAGGCTTAAACATAACTTGGTATGTTTGATCATAAGACGATGAGTCCAAGCACTACCTCTGAAAGATGAGGCCTTGCTTAATTTTCTAATTTGATAAGCAATAAAATATATTGTGAACTTATATTATTTGTTTTAAATATAGTATCCTAAAAATGCAAGGAAATATTCATTAAATGAATAATTGAAAGTAATTTTAACTAAATTGAAAGACCTCTTTGAAAGAAGGTATACAATAGATTTGTTAAATTATAACACAAATGAATAAGTGGATGAGTCTACATTTTTGAAATTTATAAATGTAAGCTATTTATAAATGTAAGTATAATAGAAAAAGATCTCTGTCATTAATTCTGGAAAATATTTTGTCCATAGGCTTTAATGGGCTATCTTTATATATGATTTTATATAGGAATTCTTTAAGGAAATTTTACTCTCTTATTTCAGATTGGAAAATAATGTAAACTTTTTATTCACTGGGAAAAAACTGTAATCTCAGTAACCTTAGGATAACATTTTAAACTTTTATGAAATGTCTTTTATGTGCTTTAAATTCAAAACATACACATTTTCTAGATTGTTTCCTGCTTCTTCTCTTACCTTTTTAAACTTTTGTACTGCCTTTTACTTTTTAATTAAACTTACTGTTTTGATATAATTACAGATTCACATGCAGTTATAGGAAATAATACAGAGAGATCCCAAGTGCGCTTTAACCACTTTCCACCAATGGTAATACCTTGCTGCTGTATCGTACAGTGTCACACCCCCAGTATTGGTTTTGGTGTAGTCAAGAACAGAAAATTTGCATCACCATCAGAATTCCTCATGTTGTACTTCAATAGCCGCAATAACCTTTTTTTCACTCCACTTTCCCCTCTAGCCAATATTAATCCATTCTCTATTTCTATAATTGTGTCATTTCAGGAAAATTGTATAAATACAATCATAGGATATGTAACCTTTTGTGATTATCTTTTTTCACTCAATCAAAATGTATGGAGATTAATCCAGGTTGTTGCCTCTATCAATAGTGCATTTGTTTTTACTGCATAGCAATATTCCATGGTACGGATATGCCACAGTTTATTAAATCATTCATCCACTGACAGCATACCTACTGAAGGACATTTAGGTTTTTCGCCAATTTTGGCTCTACAAATAAAGCTGCCATAAACATTTGTGTTTACAATTGTGCGTGTGTGTGTGTGTGTGTTTCATCTCTCTGAGATAAATTCTCAGGAGCACAATTGCTTGGTTGCATCATTAATATTTTAAGAAATTGAGAACTATTTTTTGTAGTGGCAATAGGCATACGCAACAATATTTGAATGACCAAATTACTCTATATTCTCTCCAGTGTCTGGTGTGTTCACTGTATTTCATTTCATTTTAATAGATATATAGTAATATATAGTAATATCTCACATGATTTTATTTTGTATTTTCCTACTGACTGATGATATTGAGCATCTTTGTATGTGCCATTTGCCAACTGTCCACCCTTTAAGGTGGGATGTCTGTTAATATTTGTGCTCATTTTCTAATTACATTCTTTCATTATTTACTGTCTTCATATAGTTCTTTTGCCTAATATGTGATTTGAAAACACTTTCTCCCAGTCTGTAGCTTGTCTTTTATTAAATTTTATTTTATTTTATTTTATTTCTTTTTAGTTTTCCAGAAACTATTGTTTATACACCACACCCAGTACTCCATGCACTACATGCCCTCCATAATACCTACTACCAGGCTCACCCAACCCTGCAAGCCCCTTCCCCTCCAAAATGCTCAGTCTGTTTCTCAGAGTCCACAGTCTCTCATGGTTTGTCTCCCCATCCAGTTTTCCCAAGCTCACTTCTCCTCCCATTCTCTCAATATTCTCCGTGTTATTCCGTATGCTCGACAAGTAATTGAAACCATATGATAACTGACTCTCTCTCCTTGACTTATTTTACTCAGCATAATCTCCTCCAATCCCATCCATGTTGATACAAAAGTTGGGTATTCATCCTTTCTGAAGGAGGCATAATATTCCATTGTATAAATGGACCATATCTTCTTTATCCATTCATCTGTTAAAGGGCATCTTGGTTCTTTCCACCGTTTGGTGACTGTGGCCATTGCTGCTATGAACATTGGGGTACAGGTGGTCTCCTTTTCACTACATCTGTATCTTTGGGGTAAATACCCAGTAGTGCAATTACAGAGTCGTAAGGTAGCTCTATATTTAATTTCTTAAGGAATCTCCAGACTGTTTTCCAAAGTGCTGTATCAACTTGCATTCCTACCAACAGTGTAAGAGGGTTCCCCTTTCTCCAAATCCTCACCAACACATGTTGTTTACTGTCTTATTAATTTTTGCCATTCTAACCGGTGTAAGGTGGTATCTCAATGTGGTTTTCATTTGAATCTCCCTGATGGCTAAAAATGATGAACATTTTTTCATGTGTTAGCCATTTGTATGTCTTCTTTGGAGAAGTGTCTGTTCATGTTTTCTGCCCATTTTTTGATGTGATTATTTGTTTTGTGTGTGTTGCATTTGAGGAGTTCTTTATAGATATTGGATATCAGCCATTTGTCTGTAGTATCATTTGTGAATATCTTCTCCCCTTCCATGGGTTGCTGCTTTGTTTTGTTGACTGCTTCCTCTGCTGTACAGAAATTTTTGATCTTGATGAAGTCCCAAAAGGTCATTTTCACTTTTGTTTCCTTTGCCTTTAGAGACATATCTTGAAAGAAGTTGCTGTGGCCGATATCAAAGAGGTCACTGCCTATGATCTCCTCTAGGATTTTGATAGATTCCTGCCTCACATTGAGGTCTTTTATCCATTTTGAGTTTAACTTTATGTATGGTGTAAGAGAACAGTCGAGTTTCATTCTTCTACATATACCTGTCCAATTTTCCCAGCACCATTTATTGAAGAGACTGTCTTTTTTCCACTGTATATTTTTTCCTGCTTTGTTGAATATTATTTGCCCATAGAGTTGAGAGTCCATATCTGGGCTCTCTACTCTGTTGCACTGGTCTATGTGTCTGTTTTTGTGTCAGTACCATGCTGTCTTGGTGATCACAGTATTGTAGTAAAACTTGAAATCAGGAAACGTGATGCCCCCAGTTTTGTTTTTCTTTTTCAACATTTCTTAGCAATTCAGCGTCTCTTCTGGTTCCATACAAGTTTTAGGATTATTTGTTCTAGCTCTTTGAAAAATCCTGGTGGAATTTTGATCGGGAAGGCATTGAAAGTATAGATGGCTTTAGGCAGTATAGACATTTTAACAATGTATATTCTTCCAATCCATGAGCCTGGAATGGTCTTCCATCTTTTTGTGTCTTCTTCAATTTCTTTCATAAGTGTTCTTCAGTTCCACAAGTACAGATCCCTTACCTCTTTGGTTAGGCTTATTCCTGGATAGCTTATTGTTCTTGGTGCTATAGTAAATGGAATAAATTCTCTCATTTCCCTTTCTATATTTTCATTGTTAGTGTATAAGAAAGCAATAGATTTCTGTACATTGATTTTGTATCCTGCCACATCACTGAATTGCTGTGTGAGTTCTAGTAGTTTGGGGGGTGGAGTCTTTTTTATTTCATAAACTCTATCTCCAATGTGGGGCTAGAACTCAGGACTCTGAGATCAAGAGTTGCATACTCTACTGACTGAGTCAGTCAGGTGCCCCATAGCCTGTCTTTTTATCCTATTCCCTGGTTACCTTAACAGACGGGAAAAAAAAAAAAAAAAGTCTGCTTTTTAAAGAATTTTGGCAGAGTCTAATTTATCAACTTTCCCTTTTAAGGATCCTTCTTTTGGTAGCAATGCTGTGTACTATTGTCTAGATTTAGATACCAAGCATTCATTCCAGTGTTTCTTCCAAAAGTTTTATAATTTTACATATAACACTTATATCATCATTCTTTTTGTATTAATTTTTATATGGGTGTTGAATTTTGTCAAAAGTTTTCCATAAATTAGTTGACATTATTATGTGGTTTCTCTTCTTGAGTGCGTTAATAGTGTGACTGTATTTATAGACTTGTGAATAATGAACCATACATTTGTTTCCTTGGAAGTAAACTCAGTCATGGTACATAAGTATTTTATGTTTTGCTAAGGGTTATTTGGTAATATTTTGTCAAAGACTTTTTCATTTATATTAATAAGAAATACTTGTCTGTTTTGTTCTTTGTTTATACTTTCTTTGATTTTGGTATTAGCTAATACTATCTTCATGAGATGAGTTAGGAATGTTAAGTCCTTTTCTATTTTTGAGAAAAGATTGTGTAGAACTCTTTATTAAATAATTGGTAGAATGCTCTAGGGAAAGTCTCTGGGCCTAGAAATTTCTTTTTTAGGAGTCTTTCGATTACAAATTCATAGAAATTGCTACACACAGTATATGAAGATATCTATGTCACTTCATTCTAAGGATATTCATTATGATATTTATTTTATTTATAATAGCTTTATAGTGAGAAAAATAAGTATCTTCTTATTTTGTTAATATATCTTTGATTATTAATGTGCTTACATATTTTATGTCAGTTTATTTTTATTCTCTGCTAGTTTTCTATTAATTTCCTTTATATGTTATTAATGCAATGGCAATTATTGCTTAATTAATTTATATATACCAAAGATACAATTTTCTTTCACTTAAAGGATATATTTATCCACTTTTCCCTGTGTCTTTTAATTTATATTAACTTTCTCTTTTTTAAAGATTTTATTTATTTATTTGAGACAAAGAGAGACAGAGAGAGCACAAGCAGGAAGAGAGGCAGAGAGAAAAGGAGAAGCAGAGACTCCCTACTTAGCTGGGAGCCCAACATTGGGCTTGATTTTGGGCTTGACCTCAGGATTTGGAGATCATGACCTGAGCTGAAGGTAGATGCTTAACTGTCTGAGCCACCCAGGCAAACCTGTATTAACTTTTTCTGACATAAAAATACATTTACTCTACATATATAGTTAAATCTATTGTTTTTATGCAACTTTTAAAAATAGCATATTTAGAAAGAGTATAAATTACTAATATCTAAAATAATATGAAAATACCTCATAAACATGCTGACTGAAAGAAGCCAGGCACAAAAGAGCACATAGAAATGGCATAACAAATCTATGGTGACTGAAAGCAGATCAGTGGTTACTAAATCTGGGAATAAGAACAGGCAAAATTGATTATAAATGTCATGAGGAATGTTTGTGAGGTGATAGAAATGTTCTGTATATTGGTTATAGTGTCGCTTACACAAATCTGTAGATTTGGCAAAACCGATCTATTTGCAAGTTTTTTGTTGCATGTCAATTGTACCTCAATAAAGTTAATTTTTAAAAGATGAAAGATAGTCCTCCAACAGGTAAAAGTCCTATAAATACAGCAGTCATTCTGTTTTTAAAATGCTATTTTACTCTTTAACCCATGGATTTTTTTTTTAATTTAACTGTTTTTTTTTAATTTAACAGAAATATACCATTTCTGTTTTTTGGTGTTTTTTTTTTGTTTTTTTTTTTTTTACATATACGTCAATATCTGAAGAAAGTGTATTGAATAATCAATTAATCTAATGTGAATATTAGTTTTTACTATATAAACTATAAATTATATTGATCTATGCCAAAGTGAACTCAAATGTTTATGGTTTCCTTGAGATTGAAAAAATGATTTAGCACACAAAATTTGGACATGGGTGGTGGCAGGTATGTCTTTCTTCAGATCCTTAAGCAACTTCAAGATATGAAAAAGATTAATAACTACTTTCTATAGGTGGAATGATAATTGATAGGTACTTTGTTTTTTCAATAGCATATGACTCTTTGACATGGAATTTGTGCCATGATAACCACTGTATGTCTACATATAGTTCATAGAAACGTTAAAGAAAATCCACATATTATTTGGAAATATATCTTTCAACAAAATATAGAAAAAGAATGAAAATTAAACAGAACCTAGTTTAATGAAAGTATATTTTCTATAAGAGATAATTCTGAATCCATGTGGACATTGAAATTAATAACTTATTTTCATTCTGCTGATTAGTCAACAAAAGGCATCCTTTAAAAGTACCAACAATGGTGAGGTTGATTTCATAGTGATTTCCCTATATAAATCATTCTAGGGTAGGGAATATCTTTTTATAACAGAAACTTACTGTTTTAGAAAACTCTCAGGAGTGATCATCATGTTAGAAGAAAATTATGTTCCTTAATAAATGAGAATCAGTTTTAAGAAGATAAATACACTAAGCCTTCCATTAATTATTTCTAAATCATTTTTAATAAGCAAATGCATGTGAACATATATTTTTGTTTTTGAAGAAGTTGTTTTATACAACAGACTATTTTTACTTCAAATTTATCATATGTTATTCCCACATGTAAGACATGAAATATTCCTATAAAAATGCTCTATAAATCTTTGAGAGTGTTGTGTGCATCTTTTTGGCAAAAAATAAAGTGGTATTCATACATCCTAAAGTGCCAGAGAGAAAAGCTTGGTAGTTCAATCTTTGTAATGTTTTATACTCGGGAGCCATTTTTCCTTCATTTTCCCCTCTCCTCTCTCCATCCTCGTTTAATTATCAATAATATAATGAAGACTAGATGCTATGTGAGCCACTCATCCTGAAATAAATTCTTTGAGACTCTGCTTAATAGTTTTACTGTCTTGAGCTACCTGTGAATCTTCTCTTAATGACTAGAGAGGTATTTAGAAAGTAATTCAGTAAGACAGAGTTAAGTTCTTAAGTTTCTTATATAAATATCCTAAATTTGCCCAACTAATAAATAATATTTAGATAATCTGAGACTGATTACAATATGTGGAGATATGTATTTTTCTTCAAGATAGTACTTTTAAGAAAATTAACAACTTTTCTTATGATTATTTGGGGTAATGTTTTAATATTTGTCATATTAAAAAAAAAAAAACTTTAGGGGGCGCCTGAATGGTGCAGTCAGTTAAGCAACTGCCTCCTGGTTTCAGGTCAGGTGGTGATCTCAGGTCTGAGATCAAGCTCTGCACTGGGCTTTGCACTCAGAGCAGAGCCTGCTTAAATTTCTCTCCCTCTCTCTCTGCTCCTTGCACCTTTCTATCTCTAAAATAAATAATTAAAACTTTTAAAAAATTAAAAAGAAAAGCTTTTACTTATAGTGAAAGTGCATTAGGCTCAAAGGTGGAGGAGGACCTGGGCTTTAATTCTCCTGCAATTTCTGTGAGTGTGCTTTGTTGAATTCTGGGTTGAAGGCTCTAAATTAACATCAGTGTAATGGCAATTGCATTGTGGTAGGTACATTTTAAGGTAAAAAAGCATGTCTTTGGAGTCAGAATACAGCATCAGATTGAAATCTTAATTTTCAAAAATTCAGTTTTTCTTTTATAAAAGTGAAAACAACAAAACTCACTTATTAGCCTGGTGCATGTGATACAGTGAGTACTTAATAAATCTCAAGCTGGATTGTTTTTCTTCTATTTCCATCATTCAAGAAATTTGAGGAACTCGTATAGCCTTTACTATTACTGCCTTGGAGAAACACCATTCCTAAAAAAGTATATCTTTACATCTCAAGGGGAAAAGTTCTAATTTTTTTTTATTTTTAAAATGAGATTTGAGATAACCCCAAATCATTCATACAGACTGCTTATAGTATGTAAGATTAATGTATATTTGAATAAGATATGGTATATTTTTATATAAAGTTCCCCAAAATTATTGATTTAATAGGCTCACTTAAAGATAGACAGTCTTATAAATTGTGATTGCATAAAATTTTCTGAGACTTAAAATGTCTTCAACATTCAATGGCATTAGGGAGGTTCACTCAAGACTAAAGATTCTTAAAATATAATACCATATATTTTATCCCTTATAAGACATCATGGCAGTAACAACTAGTTATAAGTGTTTCATTGTATTTAATAGTCTTTAATAAAACACTACTTTAGTTTGAGTATTTTCCTTTTTTATTTCTTAATGAATTTGATTTTATATAGTTTTCCCTCTAGAAGATATCAATACTATAATGTTTAATTCAGTAGAGTATGTAAAAATCTCTATTAGCTTTGCAGAATATATGTATAGACTTTGTTAGCAATGGTCACCACATATTTAGATAAATTTATCTTGGCTAAAATTTGTTCTTGAATTTTATCTTTGATCATCTTTTTCATTCTTAGAACAACATTAGGTACCACAGTATTTGAAATAATACGTGTTTAATAAATACTTATTGAAGAATAAGTAAGCAAATGATAAAATGATTACATAAGTTAATAAATCTTCTTAAGAGTCAATAACAAAAAATAGTTCTATTATCTATCAACATAAAGTTTAAACTACTGGATAAAATCAAACCCTCTTTTTGTTTTGTTTTGTTTTATTCTTAACCAGAGTGAAATATCTGCATGTTCAGATTCTCTCTTCCATACTATACCTACCTGTCCATACAACTAAGAAAGATAAATGGAAACAGTACTTTATCTTTTTGCCTCTGTCCTATTTCTGACCACAAAAAACTGTCACTGTGATCTATTAACGTTGTGAATTTCTTTCTTCAGTCCAAGTGACAAGACTGCTATTTTTGAAATAAGTTCTATCTTTTTGTTACAGGCACCATGAATGATTAAAGGTTTCAGCACTGGAAATTACTAAACCTTTGTCTAAGAATATAGGTGATCTTAAAGTTGACTTATTACAATAAGAAAGAAAAGTAGAAATTTCACCTCATCTGTCTACTCAAAATGTACAGGGTATGATATGATGGGTCATAGTGAAAGGCAGGGGTTATTCTTTTTCTACTTTCAGTGGAAATTTCTTTTATGGAACAGAGAAGTGCATTATCTAAAGTCTAACTCTTAAGAAAGAGGATGAATCTAGTGAAGGAGCATAATTCCTTCAGTCTTGTTATATATGAAATTTCCAAATACATCTGTTTCTCTTTTGCTTTATGTTTCACAGCTGAAGTTAAAACAACAACAACAAAAAAATCACTGTCTTACTAACACATTAATTCTGCTCTTAATAAACCAAATTGTGCTTTGTTTTGACTATCTTGTGGGAACATTTAGAAGCCATAGAATTCCCTAAGATATATACTAAGTAATTAAAAAAAAAAACAGCATCTTATCACATAATGTGGTGAACAAAATAATTTTAGGTATAACTTATCAATGGGGAAACTCAATATTTTAAAATAGCAAATTTAAAATTTCCTTACTGGGACGCCTAGGTGGCTCATTTGGCTAAGCATTTGCCTTCGGCTCAGATCATGATCCCAGGGTTCTGGGATCAAGCCCCAAGTCTTCAGTCTTCCTGCTCAGCTGGGAGCCTGCTACTCCCTCTCCCTCTGCTGCCTTCCCTGCTTGCGATTTCTCTTGATCTCTGTCAAATAAATAAATAAAATCTTTGAAAAAAAAATAAATAAAATTTCCTTACTATACTGAAAGTATTATTGCTTTTACTCAAACTCAAGAACAATGTCAAATTGTAATGCTGGTACTAGATATGCAATGGGCATATAATTTGATTTTGCTATAGTAGATAACTTAATACTACTACATTTCTCTGTGTATAGTTAGGTGTAGTTATACCTTTGGACAAAACACCATCCTAAACATGAGCTAAACTTCAATTTGAGAAATTTGAACAATAGATTTTTTTTTAATGTAAGACTATGAGTCCCAAATTGCTAAAATGTGATAAGCTATATAAAAAATGTATAACATCTATTAAAATATTTTTTAATAATAGAATTACTTTCCTAATAAAATAATAGAATTACTTTCCTAATAAAAGACAGATAAAGTTGGGCTCCTAAACTTGGGCTACCGTGGTTGAAGTAGGAAGGGGGAGGGTTGGGACACCCGGTGGCTCAGTTGGTTAGGCATCTGCTTTCCCCTGAAGTCATGATCCTGAAGTCCCAGGATCCTGCCCTGATCCGGCTCACTGTTCAGCAGAGAGCCTACTTCTCCTCATGTTTTCTCTCTCGCTTTCTCTCTCTCTCTCTTTCAAATAAAAAATCATTAAAAAAATTAAAAAAAAAAAAAAGGGAAGTGAGAGGGTTGAGTGGAACTGGGGGTTAGCTTCCTTTATCTGCTTGTCTCCAGTCACCCTCTCTCATCTTTAAATTAAGTGACTAATGAAAAACAATTTTAAAAAGTTATGAGAAAAACCTACTTAAAGTAGGTATACATAAAGTACTAGACATAATTTGTTGCTGTTAAATAGCATCTCTAGGGGTGCCTGGGTGGCTCAGTGGGTTAAAGCCTTGGCCTTCGGCTCAGGTCATGATCCCAGGGTCCTGGGATTGAGTCACGTATCAGGTACTCTGCTCCTCAAGGAGCCGGTTTCCTCCTCTCTCTTTGCCTGCCTTTCTGCCTACTTGCAATCTCTGGCTGTCAAATAAATAAATAAAATCTTTAAAAAATATAGCATCTCTAAACCTGTCTATCAGGTATATGATAATCATGTGGTAACTCAGGTGAAGGATTCCTTTTACTCAAGTATCTATTCTCAGACCCTTGGCTAGGGAATGTAGGGTTTAATTTTCAGGGAAAAAAAATGTAAGTTTATTTCTACTCTCCTTGAATTTCGACTGGCCTGTGATTTGCTTGACCACCAGAATATAGGAGAAGTGATATCATAAGCTTAGGAAAGGTAGGCCTTAAGCAATCTTGCAGCTTCCATGTTATCACTGTTGGGTGATTTCCTGTTTGTGGCCACAACACCATGGAAATGTTTTAAATGAAGGGACCACTTGGAGAGAGAAGGTCCAGCTGTCCTCGCTGAGCCAGATCTCGAGCCCACCCCCTAGCTAAATGCAGTAGCACAAGAGAGCCTATGGAAGCTAGGTACTTCTCTGTTTTGCCATGACTGACAGGTTTCCTGAGATAGAAGCTGGGCAGATGCACAGGGACTTTTATGTACTGGATCTGTGTGACTACCATGATTAGTGTAACTAATATAATCAGTGTGTCTGTGTTTGTGGGTCCAGACACAGCAGTCAGTATATTCCAAGTATTATTCTTTCTAAGGGGATCAAGGTTTCAAATGGCCTATAAATCCAAACAGGCATATATCTGAACCGCTCAGTTTAACCAGACTGTCAGCATATCAATAGAATGCATTTCTCTTCAAGAAACAGGTACTTTGAATAATAAGCTTAACTGTTTCACATAAATGTATACCCAAAGTTAGGACAAATAGGATCAGTGGATCTGGTCATTGAAAAATATTCTAGAAGTCTTTGCTCTTTGTGTCTCCAAATTACCATCTTGAATATTACCTTCTTTCTATGGCTGACTGACTCTGATCATAAAATGAGTTCCAGGAACAATTAGAGTAAGACCTCCTTTACAGAAAGTGGGAATGAATTACTTATGGGGGAAAAAAAACACAACAAACTATTATGAACCTTTCCAAAAATGTCCAGAAAACCTTTTGTCTCATTCAGCTTATTAAGATATGAGGTCATTCCTAATTTGTCACCACCAAAATGGGTAGAATTGCTCTGCTTATTGTTTTTGATCAGGGTTAACCTCTGGATTTTGGATGAAGTCATTTCTCCTTGAATTACATGAGTTATCTAAACAGAATGTGGAGACAGATTCCTAAGGAAAAAGAGGATAAAGAATATTAGGCAGTAAAACAATATTCACATTAGTCTATTTGTTATGGTTCTCAAAATGTCTGCAGTGATCTGTATTTGAAGCCTGTCTGTGCAAAATGGCTAGTCTACAGAGTTCCTCATTATGTCTAGATTGCTTAGTCTGTCTGGGCCTGAATTTTTCCCATTATATATTTATTTACTGAGTTATGATTGATATGTAATATAGTATTAGTTTTAGGAGTACAACATAATGGCTTGATATTTGTATATATTACAAAATGATTACCACAGTAATCATTTTATAATATACGTGCCACAGTAAGTCTAGTTAGCATCTGTCACCATACGTAGTTACAAATTTTCTTCTTGTGATGAAAACTCCTAAGTTCTACCCTCTTATCAACTTGCAAGTATGCAATAAAATATTATTAGCTATAGTCACCATGCTGTATGTTACAATCCTATAATTTATTATATGCTTCTCTCATATATTCTTGAACACAGATGAAGACTTTATAAATTGATCTTGAGGGGGGATTTAAAGGTGAGAGGAATGTCTTAGAATCATTTTAGAACACAGGCTCCATAACCTAGCATTGTTCTGTTTACGGACTCAGTCTTTTTAGTGGTTAAATTTCATAACCCCACCCAATCCAGTTCTGTATTCAGACTTCCATGGGTGAGCTGTTCCAGCCACAGATCATGGATTAAACCTGCTCTGTCTCTCCCAGCGCTAGCAATTTTCATCCTATGCTTCAGGCAAACTCCTTCTAACCTCTACCACATCCTTGTTGCCAAAGGACCCCTCCTCTAACTTCTCCTCTAACCTCTACCAGGTCCTTGTTGTCAAAAGACCCCAGACATGGTAGTCTACACAGCCATTCTCCCCAACTACATTGGGCTGTGATGGTGAAGGACATTATGAGGATTAATTGTAAGCCTTGGAAACAGAATGACTTGAAATGAGTCTTTGGCTCTCTGGCCCTAGGGAAAATGGTCTAAGCCTCAGTTTCCTCATTTGTAAAAATCAGATAATAATAGTACCTAATCATATTTTTGTTTGAGGTTTGAATGAGTTCATGCGTAAAAAGTCACATTAAGAACAATGCTTAGTATAGATTAATGTCTGGACACATGCTAATTATTATTGCACTCCTGCACACTTTTGTACTCTCTCTCTCCCTTTCTCACACACACAGGTTTACTTATGTGTAGAATATTCAGGTATATCTTTCCAAGGTTCAGATTTATATTGTTTCCATGTCATCACTGGTTGCTATATGTTTATTGATTGGATTGATTGAGTGAAAACCCAACTCAGCTGAATCTGGGGAAACATAATAAAAACCGTGATCAGCTGAATCTCAGAGAAACATGGCTAAGCACTTTATATAGAGAGATAACACCACAATTTGCTAAGTCAACTAGATTTGAAACCTCGGAGTAATTGTTTACCACTCCCTCTTCTCCACAACCAATTAATTTCTAAATCCCACAGATTTTCATTCTGTAAACTCTTTCCCATCTGTTCTTTCTCTTTGATTTCCAATTCTGTCATCCTAGTGGAGATCGGAATTAACTCTTTCCCAACCAAGCATGTTGCCTTGTCTCCAGTGTTTTTATTCTAATTTATTAAAAAGATTATCAATTGTGCCATTGCCTCTATTTATTTGACATAGCCCTTATATAGTTGGGATAATATATTTTTAGATCCCTAAGGTCAATTTGGCTTACCAAATTATACTAGTTACTCTTGATGTTTCCACTTTGGGCAACTGGGTATGTATGTCTCCATTTTGCTCCCAATTTTATTTTCTGAAGAAGGATTGTTAATATAGAGGGAAACAATATGTTGCTTTTATGCCAAAGTACAAGTCATGATTTCTCATAATTTTAGCCCTCTCCAATACAGTTAAAGCTGACACAGCATAACAGAGGTGAGAAGGGATATTATTTGTAAACAGAAGAAACCTGCCACTGGAAAGATACTAATTCATAGTACTTTTTTGGTTAGAAAGTGACCACCAGTTTTTACCTTCTGAACTCTTAATAATTCATCTGACTCACATCTTTGAACATGAATTATTTCCTCATTTGTGCATAAAGAGATCAGACAAGTACTCATAAGTACACAGAAATTGCATAGAGAGTAGGAGTAAGTTAAAACATGAAAGACCAAATAAGTACTGGTCATGACCAAGGTGCTCTTGATGGAAGACATAAGGAATTTCATGTTACCGAGCTCTGTTGTTTACTTCTTGAATAACTTTGACCCCAGAATTCTGAATTTATGTAATGAGTTCAGAGTTGTTCTCAAAACTGGATATAAATCCTTACCAGTTTAAATAGGTTTAATCAAGTCCCTTCCTTTCTAATAATTTCAGTAACTCTCCATTAGTCATAACATCACATATAAACAATGAGGCCTGTCACTTAATACCTTTCAATATTATGTTATATATATATACACACACACACATACACACACACAAATTTTTTCTTTGAATCAAATATGACTGTTAGAGCTTCTTCAACCATATCTCAGACTAGTTTTACTTTATTATTCTGTTTCTTCAGAAATTTCTTTCTCTGGCACTCCGGACTTCCTTTTATTGTCCAAGGCCAAACTCAAATCTTACTTCTTTCCACTAGCTTCACTTCATGACCCCAGGCTGTGTTCTTTATATACATAATGCAACTTTTGGGGAAACAAGTTTTTTTCTATGCATAAAAAGTTTACAGTCTCATTTTCAATATGAACTTATTAATAATAACAAAATAATCTTACTGATTAAAGATGACAACTATTAATAATTTATATATGTAATTATATAATAATTTTATTAAAATATAGAAAATATATAAAATGTATGTTATATATTAATATATAAAATTCATATATAATATAAATTATATAATATATAATATATTTACATTAATATTAATCAATATATATTATATATTAATTAATGATTGATTTATATATTAATATTAATATGTCAATATATAATATATAATAATATATGTATATAACTATATTATAAAATATATTATATTATAAAATATTATATAATGTTATATAATATTTTCTGTGAAAATATTAATTATTTAATTAATAACACACACTATTTCTCATATATCAAGTTTTAAGAATATAAATCTGAGGAGTCCATCTACTAGACACCTGCTCCAGCTCAAAATATATGTTCCTTTTCAGATCCAACTATAGGCAATTATAGCTGTTTTTACCAGGCAGAACTGCATTCCATGCACTAGACCTGGTAAACAGCCCCTGCATTACAGTCTCTGAATCAGAGTTGCAGACAAGGACCAGGCCTACCTGCAGAAAATGCTTTTGTGCATATACATCTACATTCTTAGCTCAGAAGACCTCCATTTGGAGCCCTTTTAATTGAGGACCTTCAGTTGAGACTTTCTTTAGGTATCTCTGCCTTATCTTATTAGGTGGAGTGAGAGAACCTTGAAGACATCTTTTTCCACATTAACTACTCAGTATTTTTCCATTCCAGTGCATCACCCTCTCCATCTTGCCAGCTCCCAAATCTTTTAAACTGTAGAATCCTTTTGTTTACGGCCCTTCAGCAGTGAGCCACACTTACATCTGTGCTGATAGACTTGACTTTCTACTGCATCCAGGGCCAAGGGGGGAAATAGAATTGGGGAGCTGGCACTTTTGCCAGTTTAGCTTCTTGTTTATGCTATCACAGTAAGTGATGAAGGCTCGACTGATGCTTTCATTTGGGTTTGCTGTCTTCATCAGCTACTCTGATACCTCGCAGCTCAGTTCCCTCTAGCTCGGCTGAGCTTCTAACAAAATCATCTTCCCTACCCTTCTCTTCCCAACACCTCCAGCTCCTTTTCTCTTTCTCTACAATCCTTAATACCAGGGTAAATTGTCTACCAAATAATGTTTGCACAACTAATATTTGTTCAATGAATAAAATGAATGAATCAATGACTAAAATGAGAAAGAGTATACTGGTTTTTATATTCTGCATCTTTTTTGTCTATTTTTAAGTATTTTCAAAATCGTTAAATGCATTTCAAACCATTTTATTTATTGCTACTTTGTTTCATCATGTCTTACATCTCAGTTTAGTTTACCATTGTCCTATTAAACTTATTTTCAAAATGTCACTCACAATATTGACAAAACTCTTTTTAATAGGCATCCTTGAGCATATTTTGGGGGTATCACTTGGTAATATAGAGGGATAAGACCATTGACTTTAGATTAATATTACCCAGATTAAAATTATAGCTGGAAAATTTATTAGCCAGGCACATTAGACACATTTTTAAAGCTTCTCTATGTCTCTTTTCTTTACCAACTTTAATAAAGATAATGATAATAATTAGTTCATACTTTTTTGTGAGTATTAAATGAAAATTTGTATGAAATTAGCTGAATACCTAGTATGTAATAAATACTAAAAATTTCATTTCTCACACTTTGCATAATTTAAAGAAAGAAATATACTGGCTCAAAGCAAACAAACATTTTAAGGATACCAATGCATATATTAAAATTTGCTTCAGAACAGTCTAGATTTCTTCTTGTGTCAGTATGTTATCTGAGGCCTGTGGAGGAGGCTCCTAAGCTTCAGCTCTATTTAGTTCTCCTGGCACCTGGCACTTTCTTGCTTTTTTTGCTATTGAGCAAGGCTGTATGTTTTGTCTTAGTTAATATATTATTGTATAAAGTACTTGTATTACTTCCAGGCTATGGCATTTGATTTCCTGTGACTCTTTCTTCCTCTCTGTACTCTTTTTCTGACAAGGAAAAAGCACTGTTCTGCATTAGACATAACCAAGAAGTAAGCTTCTAAAATCACAATTCCAGAGTTGTTTATTTACTCAGCATAACCTGGCCACCGTGGCTAATAAAGTACCCCTTTCACTGTATCCATGTAAATTTTAATTTTAAGGAGGTATGAAAATGTATATGCAAATGGCAGATTCTGATCTTGGCCATTTTATAATAAAAATTTAAAATGGCATTCCTTTAATACTGGAAAAAATGAAATATTTTTCATTTTTTAAGTTTCCCACTTCCATTTATTACAATAATAAAATAATATACATTATAAAATAATATAAATATGAGAAATCTTACTTTTCAATTACAAATTTCCATTCGTGGTTTTATCCTTTTTTAGTTATTTTCATATATATTGACTACTAATTTTTTTTCTGTATGCTGAATCATTTGCATATCATTTATATAGAAAATTTTTTCCAACTTGTCATTTGACTCAATTTTACTTTTTGCAGGCATTTAATGTAAAAGTGGTTTTAATATTTATACAGTTAAAAGATTCTTGGTTTTTTTTTTTTCTTTTCCATTAGTTATTGTATTAATCTGCTTGGGCTGCATGACAAAATAGCACAAACTGGGTTGTTTCAAAAACAGAAATTTATTTTCTCATAGTTCTGGAGGCTCAAAGTCAAAGATTAAGTTGCTTTCAGTGTTGGTTTCTGGTGAAACCTTTCCCCTCAGCTCATAGACAATGTTTTCTTGCTATGTCTTCACATAGCCTCTTCTCTGTGTGTGCATGGAAAGAGAGAATTTGGTGTCTCTTCTTATATAAGGACAACCACCCTATTGGATTAGGGACCTATCCTTAGGACTTCAATTAACCTAATTAAATCTCCAAGTCCCTGTTTTCAAATACAGTTAACACAGAGGGTTAAGGCTTCAACATGTCAATTTTAGGTGCACACAGTTGAACTTACAATATTCTGCCCTCTATCTCCCCAAGACCTGTCCTACATTTACCCCATCTCCACAACCTCAAAACCCATTCCAGCATCAGTTCCAAAGTCTTATCTAAACATCATCTAAATCATGTATGGGTGACACTAAAGGTATGATTCATCTTTTTATTTTAATTAACATACAATATATTATTTGTTTCAGGGGTACAGGTCTGTGAGTCATCAGGCTTACACAATTCACAGCACTTACCATAGCACATACCCTCCCCAATGTCCATCACCCAACCACCCCATCCCTCCCACCCACCTCCTCTCCAGCAACCCTCAGTTTGTTTCCTGAGGTGAACAGTCTCTTATGGTTTGTCTCTCAATCTGGTTTTGTCTTGTTTCATTTTCTCCTTCCCTTCCCCTATGATCCTTGGTATTGTTAGGTATGATTCATCTTGAGGCAAAATTCTCTCCAGTTATGAACCTGTGAAACCAAACAAGTTCTGTGAAGCCAAAATACGATAGTGGGACAAGCATAGGGTAAACATTTCTATTTCCAAAAGGAAGAATTGGAAAGAAGAAAGGGATGATGGGCTCCAAGAAAATATGAAAGAGAATAAGGCAAATGCCATTAGATCTCAAAGCTTGAGAATAATCTTCCTTGACTCCCTGCTGTAGTCACTGTAGTTCCACCCAGGGCTCTACATGGCAGCTCTGCCCTCTTGCTCTGAACAAAGCTCTCTCATCACTTGGTTTTTTGTAGTGTACCACCTGCCCCTGCTCCCAAGGCATTGGGCAGAGGAAGTCTGGCCCACTGAAGCCAATCAGGTGTCCCCACCCTCTGAAATCAAAGAGGAAAAGCCTTTCTTTCCTAGGCAGTAGGCTCTGGGTCTGTGGTGGGAGCGGCAGCCCTAAATATCTGAATCACCTTCAAAGTCATTCTTCCCTTTTCTTTTCTTTTTGCTTTTTTTTTAAGATTTTATTTATTTATTTGACAGTCAGAAATCACAAGTAGGCAGAGAAGCAGGCAGAGAGAGGGGGGAAGCAAGATCCCCACTGAGCAGACAGCCGGATGCGGGGCTTGATTCCAGGATTCTGGTATCATGACCCAAGCAGAAGGCAGAAGCTTTAACCCACTGAGCCACCCGGGCGCCCCCATTCTTCCCTTTTCTTGAAGGAAAATGCATGCCATCAGCTGGATAGCTCTATTCTTCTAGTCTTAGAATCTCAGCAGATCTTAAAAGCCTTCCTGTATGTAATACCTTCTCTATTCCCTTTGGTTTAAACTGGCAGTCTTTCTGCTGGTATAATCCCATTTCTGTTCCTGGCTTCTATTGAGATGGCTAATTAACATCATGTATAATCTTTTTTATGGAGTGATTGTACAGCCACATGCTTTATCATTTTTTTGCAATATGCGTAGGATGAGAATTCCCCATATCTTGCAGTTTCTGGGTTCCTTTTGTATAGAAATCTTCTCAACTAAATATCTAAGTTCATTACATTCTACTTTTCCTAAAACACTACACCAAAATTCAGCCAAATTACTTGCTACCTTGTAACAAGGATTGCCTTTCTTCCAGTTTCCAATCCCATATTCGTCATTTTGAGATCTTACCAGAACCTTTAAAGTTCATGTTTTTACCAACATTCTGTTCCTGAGGGTGTATGTAATTCTTTTTTTAAAAAATATTTTATTTATTTATTTGACAGAGAGAGAGATCGCAAGTAAGCACAGAGGCAAGCAGAGAGAGAGGTTGAAGCAATCTCCCTGCTGAGCAAAGAGCCCAGTGTGGGGCTCAATCCCAGGACCCTGAGATCATGACCTGAGCTGAAGGCTGAGACTTAACCCACTGAGCCACCCAGGCAGCCTCAGGATATATGTAATCTTTAAAATGATAGCAGCTTTCTCTATAGCTCTCCCCTTTTCTTCCTGTGCCTTCACCAGAGAATTTTTATTAATATCTTTTAATATCTATTTAGCATATATTTAACAAAATACCACAAGCTGGGTGGCTTAAACACCAGAAATTATTATTTCACAGTTCTGGAGACTAGAAGTTCAAGATCAAGTTGCCATTAGAGTTAATTTCTGGTGAGATCTCTCTCGTCAGCTTGCAGACAGTGTGTTTTCTTGCTGTGTCCTGAAGTAGCTTTTTTGCAAATTCGGGTGTCTCCTTTTGTTTTTATAAACTACCAGTTTGATGGAATGAGCACCCCATCCTCATGGTCTCAGTTGATTCCATTTCCAGTTACTTCCTTAGAGAATATTTATTTATTTATTTGTTTGTGAGTTTATTTATTTGACAGAGAGCACAAGTAGTGGGAGTGGGAGAGGGAGAAGAAAGCTCTTCACAGGGCAGGGATCCCCACATAGGACTTCATCCTAAGTTCCTGCAATCATTACCTGAGCTAAAGGCAGACACTTAATGCATTGAGTCAACCAGTTGGCCCATGAGACTGTCTTTAAATACAATCACATGGGGAGTTAGAGCTGCAACATATGAATTTTGGTAGGGACACAATTCACCCCCAAAGAGCTTAAAAAGTCTTTTCTGACTTGAAGATCAGAAATGCATTTATTCATAATTTTGATTTCCCATCATTTTAATAATTTCCCATGATTTTAATTATTAATTTTATTTTGTATTAATCAGTTTGGACATGGCTATATTGTGATATCAAAGAATTGTCTTAAAGTTTACATCTCATTTTCTGTAAATTTTGCTTTGGTTTCTGAAGCTTTGCAAAGTCTGTCTCATTCATGCACAAAGAGCTGGAAGAGTGTGCACTAGCTCTGAGATGTTTCAACCTGGAAGATTGTACCACCTATCAAAGGAGCTGAAAACATACATGCTGAGTAGTAAGTACCTTTGCAGTGTATAATTTTTTCAGATTATAAAATAATATATCATAATATTTTTAAATCGCAAAAGGTAAAATTGAAAAAAGTTTGAAACCCATTTTAATACCAAGAGTTTTCTGTTACTGGTTCATAACATATGACATGGTTTAAGTCAATTATCTCCAAATATTGTTGATTTGGACTAACACTAACAACATTTTCTTGGCTTACACTTAACAATAGATTATATATATACTATATACACATATTATATATATGATAGAGACATTGATTTTGTATGTTGCATAATGTTAGAATGAAGATATTATGTTAGTTATAAAACATAGACAAAAGTTAAAATTGAGAAAGGTTAAGATATAATTGAACAGAAGTTCTAGTAAGTCTGTCTTTACTCCCATCAAACCATACCCAAGATTAACACAGCTGCTCTCACATTATTTTTATGAAAATCAAATGTGAGAAGCCAAAAATTTACTGACAGTCATCCCCCTTTTATTTCTGGTTGAGTTGTCTGGGAGTTTCTGTTTCACAGAGTTTGCAAGGGTAGAATTATTACAGATCAAGTCAGGGCAATGACTCTGCTGCCTCACATGCCAAATTAAGGAAATAATGGATTCCTTTCTGGTATTTGTCTCCACACCCTAGGAATAGAAGCAGTCTATAGGGGTGAGTCATATTGTCATTATACTTTTGTGTGTGTGTGTGTTTGTATAATTCTCGTTCAGAGAGTCCTGTATATCTCTCTATAAGACAAGAATTTCTTGGTAAATCCATAGGGGTTCTTGAGATTAGTGCTAACTCTATTTTATTCCTGCAAATGAAAACACTGGTGGCAGTTTCTCCGGCTTTTTCTTCCTTATTCATTTCCATGACTGAAATGAAGGCATTGGTTCTGAAAGGCTTACCTCAAAGCTCTAGTAAACTGCACATTTGTTCATATATCACCTTACAGCTGTTTCTAAAGAATAGTCATTTGTCATTTCTTTTTCACCTTCCCAATATCTTGAGAGCACTCTCATTATCAGATTTTAACCAGAACCATATGGCCGAGAAAATTCTGGAAAAAGCAGAAGATTGCTTAAAAATAGTAAGTGAAGCTTAGTTAAAACAGACAATACAACTTAATTCAACATGTCAGAGACAGTGGGAAAATTGCACTGTTACATAGTTTGTTTACCAACGTGCTTAACAGAGTGTTTTCTGACTCTCCTCATGTGGTTGTCTTTGTCGATAGTAGTTGAACAGGAAAAATGCTGGAACCAAGGAAATCCATCAAGCAAGCTGCTCATGTTTATAATTTCCCCTTCTGTATGTCTGTGTGATTTTTTCCACTTAGCTGTCTATATTGCTTTGTTTTGCTTTGTAGTGAAGGCAGGAGTCAACATCTGTAAAAATTCTTTTTAAAATGTATGAATTTATTCTTTGAAAAATATGAAAATAGTTATTTCATTGCTAAATAAGCATAAATAGGTAAACCATTTACATATTTCAGTATAAAATTTTATGATTCAATTATTCAGAAAAGAATGAATTTAGTGTAGATTGCATGATTACATTTAGAAATAAAAAAGCTAAGTTTAATACACATCTCCATAGGAGGGCTACTGACTTTCTCAGTTCTAATTCATGGCGGCCTATAATTTCAACTTGATTTTCCATTATCCAAAAAATACTGCTGTGAATTCTTATTACCAAAAGCAATTGAACACCACAAAATGGCCAAAATGTAAATAGGTAAAGAGAAGAAAATAAACCACTTAAATATTTCAGTACATATACATGCTATAAGAGAAATATTCAAATTAATCTTCTCCCTGGGAGCCTAATAAAATATACTATTTAAAATACAAAGTAATTGGGAAGAGAAAATACCCCCCATTCATGGTCAGCACTGTCATTATGTAAAATATAAAGAGCCTTCAAGAATATATTAAGGGGAATGTAAATGCAACATGCTCTTTCTAGTGTGATGTAATTAATCTGTGCAACAGGTAAGATATATATAAACTTTATGGCTTTCCTTTTAAAGAACTCATTCATATTCACTCCCTATTAAGTTTTTCAGAGAAAAAAACTGGTAAAACATTCTCAAATAATCTATAAAGTTTATTCAGACATTCTAAAAAGCATTGTTTATAAACCAACCCTACTATATAAATAAGCTCTACAGAATTTTCTAGATTGGCTCCATGCAGATATATCTATAAAATTTGAATAAGATCTTACTTTGTTTTAAGAAAGTATCTAGAATCCAGATCAGTGACTTAGATTTCAATTCAGAGAAGCTTTCTTTCTTAAAATTAAACATAAAGCATTAATAATAACACCTTAAATGCACTTTACAAATAATAATTTTTTTTCTTTCACCACTGTACTAGCTCAGCAGTAATTCACTTGTGAAAAAGTAACAGAATATATGCCCTTATAAATATCATCAAAAGCTTTTAAAAGGTCACATGAAGTAGTTAAATTAAGTGGTAACCACAATAGCTAATGCTGCCTGGCAATCATAATATATTTCCCTAGTCCTTTTTTCTCTAACTCTTCTAAAGCGTAACTTCTAGTGCTTTCTCTTTTTCCTTAGATTCCTGATATTTCCACTCCAATATTCACTCCAAGTGCAATCTTACTACCCCACTGAGGAACTAAAACAGCCAGGAGAGAGCTTCCAGAAACTACCACTACCATATCTTATAACCATTAGCTTCTCTGGTCACAGTTTTGCCTTCTCTCCTGTTTGTTTCTTTAAACTAAGTCTCATCCTTGCTAATCCTTGGTAATCCCTAGTAATTTTACTGTATCCTACTCACATTTTCAAGTTTTCCTTCTTTTCTAGATCATTCTTACAAACATATAAAAATGTGTTTTTCTCATTTTACTACACTCATTGATCTTAATTTTATCTTTTGTGACTGGTCCATTTCTTTTGTCCTCAGCTTTCAGTGACATTTCTCAATTGGTTGGTGGAATATACTTTCGTCTCTGTTAGTCAATGTAATTCTCTCTTCATTGCATTCCAGTTAGGTTTTTGACACCACAGGTCTATAGAGGGTTCCAGAGATATGGCCTCGAAAGTTCAAAGGTCAAATCTAAAGTGTTTATGCTACTTTATCTTTCTTGACTGATTAACTTTACCCAGAGAAAGCATTTTGTTTCTTTGTTTGTTTGTTTGGTGCCAGAAAACACTGCATTCACTTAGGTGCAATTGGGTGGTTAGGGACAGGGACTTAAGCCCATGGACCTAGGACACCACCACTGGCACTGAACCACAGAGTGTAGTGAAGAAGTCAGGTCTTGGTCCCTGAGGCTCCAGTGTGCCTGAGAGCATCTGGATGGTGGGACCCATGAAGGAGTCTGGTTTCAGGACACTATATTCTCCTAGTTCTCCTCTTACTTTACTTTCTACTCTTAATTCAAACAACATATCTTTTTTTCAAGTCCTCTTAATAACAGTAATTTAATTATTTGCTTGCTAAAACACTGCTGATGCCATAATTGCTAACAGAACTATTAAGTTTTATAAAAGACATAACAAAACCCTGAATCAGTTATTGCATTATAGTCTAAAATAACAGTTACTGCTCCCCAGTCACTTAGATCAGATAAATAAACAGGTTATTTTCATCCCATATCTGAAAATACCCAGTAGAAATATCTTATACATATAAACTTGTTTATACATATAATATAATCAATAATTTATAATGTCAAAATGGAAAATCATCAAAAGTTGTTTATAGTATATGATTTTATCTATTAGTAACCTTCCAAACTCTATGAGGTTATTTTCCCAAAATGTGTGCACAATATATATTCCAAACTTTGTTATTAACATTTTGGGATAGAAATGAACTTGTGTGGGGAAGAAAGTAAGGAATTGGAATTCCTAGTATGAATTGGAATGGTGCAAACTTTTATTCATATTCTTTTTATGTTTTTAAGGATTTATTTATTTATTTTAGAGAGAGAGAGAATATGAGAGCATGAGTGGGAGGGGCAGAGGGAGAGGAAGAGAGATTCTGAAGCAGACTCCACACTGAGCATAGAGCCAGACATGAAGCTCAATTTCATGACCATAAATTTAGGATCTGAGCCAAAATCAAGAGTTGGGTGCTTAACCAACTGCAACACTTACATGTCCTTCTCTTTTTATATAAGTATTACAATTCCATTAGTTGGTTAATGTTCTCGAAGGCAAATGCCAACAACCTTTCACATATAGAAGAATAACTTGGAGATTTTTTTTTTTAATTTTAGAAATAAAACCACAATCAATTAGTTCAGAAGAACAGAGAATACCTAATCACTCTGTAGCTTCTGACTCTCAAATCCAGTATGTATTTCCCCCCCCCCAAGGTCATTATACTTTACATCTAATATGTTGATATCCAGAACGTTTGTTACATAGTGGCATTTTCCTATTTCTGTGTTTTTATGATATTGCTCTTTCACTACACATTATCCAATCTACTCAGTTTTTTATGGGCCCAGCACGCTGTCTACTCAGTTTTTTAAATCAAGAAATATATGACAGGCTCACCTTCAGATTGAATTTAATCTTAAAAATCAGTATTTTATTTCCTTATAAATCTAAACATCTAAGTAACCTTCTAGGATCATATATGTGGAAAGAAGTTTTCTGATGTTTGAAATTATTTTTTATTCTAACTCAAACTTAACTGAAAATACTGAGTAGTAGACAAGATGGTGGAGAAGTAGGAGGCACTATTTCAACCAGTCCCCTAAAGTGAGCTGATTACATACCAAAGAACCCTAATCACCCATGAAATCAGCCTGAGATTAGAATTACACACTTCTGGATCTCTACAGGGGCAGAAGACGAGTGGACAGGTAAAGCAGAGTGGGAACATTAGACTGATATTGGAAGATAAACAAAAGGGGGAGAGAGCCACCAGAAGCGACCCACTGGAAAGTAATACCCCTATAGGAGAGTGCACTATAATTGGGGACCAGCATTAACTTGGAGTCTGCTTGAAAGCACTCGAACAGAACAAAAGATCTTAAGGAGAAATTGGTGCAATTGGGTGGTTAGGGACAGGGACTTAAGCCCATGGACCTAGGACACCACCCCTGGCACTGAACCACAGAGTGTAGTGAAGAAGTCAGGTCTTGGTCCCTGAGGCTCCAGTGTGCCTGAGAGCGTCTGGATGGTGGGACCCATGAGGGAGTCTGGTGTGGATGCCAGCCAGTGCTCTCTAGAACCATAGCCTTTTGCACTCTGCATGCAAGCTGTACCACCAGGGTCTGAGTCATGCTCCACATCCTCCCCTGACAGAGGTCCCTGCAGGCATTAGCCAGTGCTCTTTAGGACCAGGAGATTCTGAACACTCCCAGCCTGGGCCAGCATGAAAATCTCAGTGTCCTATCTTTGGCTGGGACCTCTCTGGCAGTCTGGACCTGCCCAGATAGCTGCAGCTAGTATTTCTCATGGTTTTGGGTACAAGCGGGAGTTCCTGTGACCCCAGAGACCATGACCGGGGACATGCTCTGCCAGTGGCAGAGGGAGAATTTATGTGCTCTGGAGCACCCCGATGGGAACAGACTGAAGCTTCTCTCTGAGATGGAAGTCTGGGTGCAGTTTGCTTTCCACTAAACCTCCAAAGAACCACCAAAAACCACCAGGGGGAGAAAAAACAAACAAACAAAAAAACCTCCAGAGAGCAAAAGCCTGAAAAACCGGTTTCCACAGAGCACAGACCTTGATGGGGGTAGAAGGACTCAACTGTAGCAAGACTCCCTGAAAAACCCTGTGGCAGGCCCTTCCCCGAGAAAGCCAACCAAAAAAAAAAAAAGGACAACCACCACTACTTAATAGATATAACTTTTATCAATGAGGTGTTCAGTACTTCAAATTCCATAATAACCTTTTAACCTGATTTTTCTTTGATACATGCAACTGTTTTTCTTTTGCTTTTCTATTTTTTATTTATTTTGTTTTATTTCATTTTATTTTTAAAAATATTCATATAGAGATAAGCTTCAAGGTAATCCCCTTTCCCCAATCAATGCTACCCCTATATGTGAACCAGTTTTCATTCCCCTTTATCTCAGGAAAGTTAAGTCCTTTAACAAAGATATCAAGATACATCCAGGAAGAATCAAAATAACCTTCGTCACCCACACTGAGAATTTATAACCACCCTTCCATCTTTTTCTTCCGTCAGTGTTTCCGTGTATTTGTTTTTGTTCTGGTAGTATATAAATCATATACTTGGGGTTCATTTTGGCTGGGTTCTTTTATTTATTTATTTATTTATTTATTTATTTTCTTGTCATCTACTTTTGTCAGTCTTTTTGTTTGTCTGTTTCTGTTTCTATGCTTTAAAAATGTTACCTTTGGGGCCCATTCAGTCTGGGCCTTCTCTTTTCTCTTTTCTTCCCCCTCCCCTTTTCTTTCTTTTTGGTGGAGATGCTCGATTGCTCAGAAGCATTCCTTGCCTGCACCATGGATGATACATTCAGCTACACATCCCTTCAGCCATCTCTCACTAAAATGACTAGGACGAGGAACGCCCAACAGAGGAAAAATTCAGAGACTGGGCCCTCTTCATCAGAGCTATTGGATATGGACATAAATAGTATGTTGGAAAGGGAATTCAGGATAACAATTATCCAGGTAATATCTAGGGTGGAAAAAGCTTCTGATGACAAAATGGAATTGATTATGGCAGAAGTGAAAGCCACCAGGAATGATGTTAACAATGTTCTCGACTAGTTCCAATATAATCTAAATTCTCTAACAGCTAGGGTAACTAAGGCAGAAGATAGAATTAGTGATCTGGAGGACAAACTGATAGAGAAAAAGGATCAGGAAGAAAGCTGAAACAAACAGCTTAGAAGCCATGAAGACAGAATTTGGGAAATAAATGACACCATGAAATATTCCAACATCAGAATTATTGGAATCCCTGAGGGAGAGGAGAAAGAAAATAGAATAGAGGATAGAGTTGAACAAATTCTCCATGAAAATTTTCCCAATCTGGTGAATAGAACCAGCATTCATGTGCTAGAAGTAGAAAGGTCTCCCCCTAAGATCATAGAATCTAGAAAGTCCTCAAGACACTTAACTGTGAAAATGATGAATCATAATTTTAGATAGGAGGTCTTGAAAACAGCTAGGGGGAAGATATTCCTTATATAAAGAGGAAAGCCCATCAGAATAATGTCAGACCTGTCCACAGAAACCTGGCAAGATGTATTCAGGGCACTAAATGAGAAAAACAGCCAAGAATACTTTATCCAGCAAGACTGGTATTCAAAATGGATGGAGAGATAAAGAGCTTCCAAGACTGGCAAGGTTTAAAAGAGTATGTGACTACCAAGCTGGCACTGCAATAAATATTAAGAAGGGATTCCATAAAAGAGGGAAAAACTTAAGAGTATCATTGAACATAAATATATGGAGACAATCTATAGAAACAAAGACCTCACAGGTAACATGATATCAATAAAAACGTATCTCACAATAATCACTCTGAACATGAATGGCCTAAATGCACCCATAAAATGGCGCAGGGTTGCAGATTGGATAAAACAATAGAACCCATCCATATGTTGTCTACAAGAGACCCATTTTGAACCTAAGGATACATCCAGACTGAAGGTGAAGGGATGGAGAAGCATCTTTCACGCCAGTGGGCCTCATAAGAAGGCTGGGGTAGTGATTCCCATATTAGATAAATTAGTTTTTAAACTAAAGACTGTGGTCAGAGATACAGAAGGACACTACATCATTCTTAAAGGGACTATCCACCAAGAATATCTAACAATTGTAAATATTTATGCCCCAAATAGGGGACCAACAAATTACATAAGATGTCTGTTAAACAAGATAAAGAGTAATATTGAATATTGATATGAACACATTAACAGTAGGAGACCTTAATATGCCACTCTCAGTAATACATAGATCATCCAAGCCAAAAATCAATAAAGAAACAAGAGCATTGAATGACATATTGGACCAGATGGACCTCATAGGTATATACAGAACATTCTACCCTAAAACAATAGAATACTCATTCTTCTCGAGTGTACATGGAACCTTATCTAGAATAGACAACATACAGGGTCACAAATCAGGGCTCAACCAATACCAAAAGATTGAGATTATTCCCCACATATTCTCAGATCACAATGCTTTGAAACTGGAGCTCAACCACAAGGAAAAATTTGGAAGGAATTCAAAAACCTGGAAGCTAAAGACCATCTTGCTTAAGAGCGCTTAGATCAACCAGGAAATCAAAGAAGAACTTAAACAATTCATGGAAACCAATAAGAATGAAGACACTTTGGTCCCAAACCTATGGGATACAACAAAGGGAGTCCTAAGGGGGAAATACATAGCCCTCCAAGCCTCCCTCAAAAATATTGAAAAATCCAGAATACACCAGCTGTCTCTACACCTTAAAGAACAGGAGAGTCAACAACAAATTAAGCCAATGCCACAAACAAGAAGGGAAATAATCAAGATTAGAGCAGAGATCAATGAGATAGAACCTAGAGATACAGTAGAACACATCAATGAAACCAGAAACTGTTTTTTTGAGGGAATCAATAAGATCAATAAACCGTAGGCCAATCTAATCCAAAAGAAAAGAGGGAAGGCCAAAATTAATAAAATTATGAGTGAAAAGGGAGAGATCACAACTAAGGAAATAGAAACAATCATCAGAAATTATTATCAACAGTTATATGCCAATACGTTAAGCAACCTAGATGAAATGGATGCATTCCTGGAAAACTATAAACTCCCAAAATTGAACCAGGAAGAAATTGACAACCTGAATAGACCAATATCTAGTAATGAGATTGAAGTAGTGATCAAAAACCTCCCAAAAAACAAGAGCCCAGGACCTGACGGATTCCCCGGGGAATTCTACCAACTTTCAAAGAAGAAATAACACCTGTTCTCCTGAAGCTGTTTCAAAAAATTGAAGCAGAAGGAAAACTTGCAGACTCTTTTTATGAAGCCAGCATTACCCTGATCCCCAAACCAGACAAAGAAGCCAACAAAAAGCAGAATTTCAGACCAATATCCCGGTTGATCATGGATGCTAAGATTCTCAACAAGATCCTAGCTAATAGGCTCCAACAGCACACTAAAAAAGATTATACACCATGACCATGTGGGATTCATCCCTGGGTTTCAAGGGTGGTTCAACATTTGCCAATCAATCAATATGATAGAACAAATCAATAAGAGAAGAGAGAAGAATCACATGGTCCTCTCAATAGATGCAGAAAAAGCTTTTGACAAAATTCAGGATCTGTTCCTGATTAAAATTCTTCAAAGTATAGGGATAGAGGGATCGTTCCTCAACTTCATAAAATCGATCTATGCAAAACCCACAGCAAATATCATCCTAGATGGGGAAAAGTTGACAGCCTTCCCTTTGAGATCAGGAACACGACAAGGATGCCCACTCTCACCACTCTTGTCTAAGATAGTATTAGAATTCCTAGCAACAGCAATTAGACAACAAAGAGAAATAAAAGGTATTCAAATTGGCAATGAAGAGCCCAAACACTCTTTATTCACAGATGACATGATACTTTATATGGGAAACCCAAAAGACTCAACCCCAAACTACTTGAACTCATACAGCAATTCAGCAATGTGACAGGATACAAAATCAATGTACAGAAATCAATTGCTTTCTTATACATTAACAACAAAAATACAGAAAGGGAAATTAGAGAATCGGTCTCATTTACTATGCATGAAGAACCATAAGATACCTGGGAACAAACCTAACCAAAAAGGTAAAGGTTCTGTACTCAAGGAAGTGCAGAACACTCATGAAAGAAATTGAAGACACAAAAAGATTGAAGACCATTCCATCCTCATGGATCAGAAGAATAAACATTGTTAAAATGTCTTTACTGCCTAAAGCAATTTATACTTTTAATGCCATCCTGATCAAAATTCCACCAGCATTTTTCAAAGAGCTGGAAAAAAATCATCCTAAAATTTGTATGGAATCAGAAGAGACCCCAAATTGCTAAGGAAATGTTGAAAAACATAAATAAAACTGGGGGCATCACGTTACCGGATTTCAAGCTTTATTACAAAGCTGTGATCACCAAGACAGCATGGTACTGGCACAAAAACAGACACATCGACCAGTGGAACAGAGTAAAGACCCCAGATATGGACCCTCAACTCTATGGTCAAATAATCTTCAACAAAGCAGGAAAAAATATACTGTGGAGAAAAAGACAGTCTCTTCAATAAATGGTGCTCAGAAAATTGGAGAGCTCTATGTAGAAGAATAAAACTCGACCATTCTCTTATACCATAGACAAAGATAAACTTGAAATGGATAGAAGACCTCAATGTGAAGCAGGAATTCATCAGAATCATAGAGGAGAACATAGGCAGTAACCTCTTTGACATTGGCCACAGCAACTTCTTTCAAGATATGTCTCCAAAGGCAAAGGAAACAAAAGCAAAAATGACCTTTTGGGACATCATCAAGATCAAAAGTTTCTGCACAGCAAAGGAAACAGTCAACAAAACAAAGAGGCAACCCATGGAAGGGGAAAAGATACTCGCAAATGATAGTACAGACAAAAGGCTGATATCCAGGATCTATAAAGAACTCCTCAAATTCAACACACACAAAACAGATAATCATGTCAAAAAATGGGCAGAAGACATGCATAGACACTTCTCCAAAGAAGACATACAAATGGCTAACAGACACATGAAGAAATGTTTATCATCTTTAGCCATCAGGGAGATTCAAATCAAAACCACATTGAGATGCCACCTTACGTCAGTTAGAATGGCCAAAATTAACAAGACAGTAAACAACATGTGTCTGAGAGGATGTGGAGAAAGGGGAACCCTCTGATACTGTTGGTGGGAATGGAAGTTGGTACAACCACTTTGGAAAACAGTGTGTAGATTCCTTAAGAAATTAAAAACTGACCTACCCTATGACCCTGCAATTGCACTACTGGGTATTTACCCCAATGAAACAGATGTAGTCAAAAGAAGGGCCACCTGTACCCCAATGTTCATAGCAGCAATGGCCGCAGTCACCAAATTTGTGGAAAAAAACAAGATGCCCTTCAAAGGATGAATGGATAAGGAAGATGTGGTCCATATACACTATAGAGAATTATGCCTCCATCAGAAAGGATGAATACCCAACTTTTGTATCAACATAGACAGGACTGGAAGAGATTATGCTATGTGAAATAAATCAAGCAGAGAGAGTCAATTATCATATGGTTTCACTTATTTGTGGAGCATAAGGAATAACACAGAGGACATGGGGGATGGAGAGGAGAAGGGAGTTTGAGGAAATTGGAAGGGGAGATGAACCATGAGAGACTATGGACTCTGAAAAACAATCTGAGGCTTTTGGAGGTTGGATGAGCCTTGTGGTGGGTATTACAGAGGGCATGTATTGCATGGAACACTGGGTATGGTACATAAACAATGAACTCTAGTACACTGAAAATAAATTTAAAAAATAAATTAAAAAATTAATAAAATAATCAGTATTATTGATTTTTTAATTAAATGACTTTTTATTTTATTATAGTTTCTTATATGAAAAAGTTAGTTGAACTTCAAATACTTATTATATGTTGTAAATTAAGGGAGTGTTTAAGGAAAGTGCCATAAATTTTTCATACTTTGCATAAATATATTTTATTAAAAAGAGATATAAAAAGAAGGAATATTTTTTCTTCAGAATAGATAGGTTTACATAAGATATTAAATGAAAAAATGCATTGCATTCCATTATTTTTAGTTACATTTGAAAGCATTTCTCCAATATGATATTCCCATCTGAATATAAGTACAAGAAGAGGATGTTTCTGTTTATGATGGATAGTACTATCTTAGTAAACTTAAGGCTATAAGTAATGACTAAATTATTATCTTGCTTCTAAGCCATCAAAACTGCCTATGAGCAGTATATTTCATTTTCTCAGGCCAGTAGTATGAGATGAGTTGCAACCTACAACCACAAATGTAATAAAAATCCCATTATAAAGAAGATAGCCTGAAAATTTGCCTTGTCCTCAAAATTCAATATAAATATTAGTTCCAAATCAACTTAATAACAGAACTAAGAAATACCACTTTGGTATTAACATTTTCTTTTTAAATATGGTAAAGTGAAAAAAAATATTTCCTCTATTTCTGTATTTATAGTTTTTCTGCAATAGAACAGGAAATATTTAACTCACCAGATTCTAATAAGGCTTAACGATGTTCTATAAGTAACCCATTAATATAATGAGACATACTTGAGGTTGAATTGAGTGGATTTTATGTTATTCCTAGCATCATTCTTGAGTTTTACATAAATATTTTAAGGGTAAGTTCAATAAAAATATTATTTAAATATACCTTTTGAGTTTAAAGTAATTTAGATTGAGAGAAAAATTGTGAGGATAGTACAGAGTTCCCATGTATTCCAGGCACAGTTTCTCCTATTATAAGATTCTCATATTTTTTTAAGAAGTTTTATTTGAGAGAGAGAATACGAATGGGAAGGGCTGAAGGAGAGAGAGAATCCCAAGCAAACTCTATGGTGAGCACAGAGCTGGACATGGGGCTCAGTCTCATGACATTGAGATCATGATCTGAGCCAAAAGCAAAAATCAGAGGCTTGATCAACTGAGCTACCCAGGTGCCCCTAACATTCTCATATTCTAATCACAATTTGTCACAAATGAATTAACCAACATTGATAATTTGTCACAATTTGTCACGAATAAATGAACCAACATTGATAAGTCATTGTTAATTAAAGTCCATAGTTTATTAGGATTTCCTTGGATTTTACCTCATGTTATTGTTGTTTTAGGATCACATTTAAGGTTTCACATTATGTTTAATTGTTATGTCTCCTAGGCTCCTCTTGGCTGAGACAGATTCTCAAACATTCTTTCTTTTTGATGAACTTGACAGTTTTGAGTAGTATTGGTCAGGTGTTTCATAGAATGTTTCTTAACTGGTTTTGTCTGTTTGATCAAACTAGGGTCATGTTCTTGGTAGGAACCCCACAGAAGTAAAGCACCATTCTCATCACATCATCACAGTGGTACATACTATCAATATGTTTTATCACCATGAATATTAATCTTTATCACCTGGCTGAGATAGTTTTTGTAAGGTTGGTCTACTGAATAGTTATCCTTAATTTCTTCTTATTTTCCTATTGATTTCTTTGGAAAGTCACCAGTAGAGTCAGACCACAATTAAAGAGTGGGGAGTTATCCTTCACACCCTTGAGGGAGTAGTATCTACATAAATTATTGGCATTCTTTGCATGGGAGATTGATTTCTTCCTTATTTGTTATTTTATTTATATCAGTATGGACTCATACTTATCTTATATTTTGGGTCATAATTGAATTCTGCTCTATTTTATTGTTTATATTATTCCACTTTTAGTCATTTCAGTCAGTTTCTATGCAAATTTCTATGTGTAACCATATGTGTCTATTTTATGCTAAACACATAATTGGATTGACATGTCCATTCTAATCCATTATCATATGGGTAGTCTAGAATTCTAGCCCCCACCCTGCTTATCAATAACTTCTTATTCCAACAATGAGAAACCAGACTTCTATCTGGTTTCTATCTGGCACTCATTTACTCAATTGTTCAATTCTAATGTACAAATATAGAAGTAATAGAATTGTTACTGGTAAACAACTTTATCAACAAGTTTGTGTACAATTTCTTTAACCTTCCATTTTACATAATCTACTGATTGTCAAATTACCTAAGTTGGAACCTTTCCCCTTACCATGTTCAATGAGTTTGTTTTACATATTTGTAATAAAGTTGGATGTTTTTCTTACATGTCTTATTCTATCTATGGATCCTCTAACCTCCTAAATGATTTTTTAAACATTTTCATACATTTAGGTCCAATCCTTTTGATATAAAATTGTATCAATTTTGACAATTGCAGAACATTATGTATCCATCAATACAGTATGGTGCAGAATAGCTTTACTGCTCCCCCTCCAAGTCCCCTGTGCTTCACCTATATATACCTTCAACCTTCACACATAAACACCTGAAAACCACTTATCTTTTTTTGTTGTTGTTGACCTGTTTTTGCCTTTCTAGAATGTCATATAATATGAATAATACAAGTAGTATTTTCTGACTAGTTTATTTTATTTAGCAATCTACATTTAAAGTTCATCTATATAAGTATGTCTAGATAACATTTCATTCTGTCATTAAAAAGTTCATTGTAGAGATAGATAATGGTTTGTTTATTGATTCACTTATTGAAGTATACTTGATTATTTCCAGATTTTAGTGATTATGAATAAAATGCTATAAACATTCACAATTCATTGTGAAAATACCTAGGAATGTGATCACTGGATCATATTTGAAGACATTTTTACCTTTGTAAGAAACTACCACACTATATTCCAAAGTCACTGTGCCACTTGGCATTCCCACCATCAATGAGTGAGAGTTCCTGTAGCTTTATATCCTCACCAGCATTTGGTGTTGTCAGTTTTTTGCATTTTAACCATTCTAACAGGTGTATGCCAGTATCTCATTTTAATTTGAAATTCACAAATAACATATGATGATATACTTCTTTTCTGATGCTCATTTGCCATCTGTGCATCTTCTTCAGTGAAATGTCTGTTAGATCTTATGAACATTTTTTTTTATTTGGATTGTTTTCTTATTGTTGAGTGTCAAACATTTTTAGTATGTTTTGGTTATAAGACCTTTATCACATATATGTTTTTCAAACAATTTCTTTGGGATTATGCCTTGCCTTTTGATTCCATTAGCAGTGTCTTCCACACAGCAGAAGTTATATATTTTAACACATTCCAAGTTATCATTTTTTTCTATGGACCATGCTAATGGTTGAATCTAAAGGCTTATCACAGAACTTATTGTCATACAGATTTTCTCTCACAGTTTCTTGTATATTTTTTATAGTTTCACATTTTATATTTAATTCTAGAAACCATTTTGAGTTACTATTTGTGAAAGTGTAAGCTCTTTCATTTACTTGCATATAGACATTGAAGTCTTTCTATACCATTTGCTGAAAGACTATCCTTCCTGTACTGAATTGCCTTTGTGCCTTTGTTGAGAATAAGTTATTGATAATTGTGTGGGTTTATTTCTGGGCTCTGCATTTTATTCTTTTGATCTGTGTCTCTGTACTTTCATCATTCTTATACTGTATTATCGTAGCTTTATTATAAGTCTTAATATTGGATGGCATTAGTCCCCCAATTATTTTTTCTCCAGCAAATTTAATTTTTTAGATCTTTTGACTTTCCTGTATACTTTAAAATCAATTTGTCTTTATCAGATAACTTGCTACAATTTTTAAATTGCAATTACATTGAATACATAGATCAAATCAGGAAGAATTTCATTTTAAGAATATTATGTATTTCAACTTATGAACAATGAATATCTTTTCAAATTTTTGTGCCATTTTTTATTTCATTCATCAGAGTTTTGTAGTTTCTTTATATAAATACACCATATATTTTGTTAGATTTATATTTGAATATTTAATGTTTGGTGTTATTATAAACAGCATTGTTATTTTTTATTTCAAATTCTCAATATTCACTGGAATATGTAGTAAGGATTTTGACTTTAGTATAGCAAATCTTATATCCTTTAACCTTGTATCCTTTGACATCTTTGCATGTTAGTTCCTGGAAATTTGCTTTGTTTTGTTTTTTTTGCTGTTGTTGCTGATTTTTAAAATATATTCTACGTAACAACTATATCACCTTTGAAACAGACAATTTTATTCCTTCTTTTCCAGGCTGTGTACTATTGATTTCATTTTTTTTCTATTATAGTATTTAGGATTTCCAGTATGGTATTGAATAGAGTAATGAGAGAAAATATGTTTCCCTTGCTCCTAATCTTAAAAAGGGTCATCCAGATAAACTCTTAATTAAATATCTCTGTAGGGCTTTTTTTTAAATAGATGTCCTTTATTAAATTGAAGAAGTTCTTGTCTATTCTTTTGATGAGACTTTTTAGTCATGAATGGTGTTGGATTATTTAATTATTTAATTATTTATTTATTTATTTATTTATTTTCTGAGGAGAGAGAACTGCAAGAACACCTCTGGCTTTACAAGAATGAAAGAAGGCATGAAGCACCCCAGCCTGGCTTTCACTAGTTCTGGGTCCTACTCCCTGATTGCCTTGTGAGTTGCTCCTGGGAACAATTTTTAAAAACTGGTTTTCAGGAGGTGGAGTTAAGGTGTCAGAGAATTAGGGGGACCTGGCACTTTCCTTGTCCCTTGAGCATGACTATATAGAAATCAAATCACTTGGAACACCTAGGAAACTGATATGAAGATTAGGAGAAAGATTTCCACAGTTGTAAGGAGACAGCGTGACAGGTGTGAGGTGTGCGGAAGTGAATTGGGGGAGAGAAAAGCTGCCATGCTGTGGAGAGGAGGGAATTCTTTCCAAGGGAAAGAAATGGGAGAGAGAGAGAGAGAATGGTTTAGAGAGAGCAATATCTATTCACACAAGAAGAAAACCTCTCAGACCACAAAGTGGGGAGTTGGGAGAACTGATTAGCACAGGTTTTTTGCAAACAATGAGTGTCACTCAAACTCTGAGCTTTTGGAAAGGCGTGGCTTTCACCAGAGTGGAGCTATAGCACCTGCTCTTGGTGAGAAGGACGTTTGTGGCCCGCGGCACCCACAAGTTGTGTAGGGATCTTCTGGGTCACCCTGGGAGATATCATTTCCTTTCCTGGAGTACATTTGGAAGAGGGTGTCATGCCCCTCCAGGGATGAAAGACCATGCAGGTACCAGCAAATGGCCTTTCTTTGGCATGGCAAAGAGGTGATAACAGAAGGTATATAACCTGGTCATCGCTTTTTGCTGTCTACCATAGATTCTGGCCATTGTGCAAGCATGGGACTGTTTCTGTGGGACAAAGGATACTAGTCAGAGCACAGAGAAGCTCTGTTCTAGAGGAGGGAGCAGATCCAAGGGATACCGGCTCCTTCAAGATTTGGAGTTTTGAATTCTGGCTGCACCAAAAATAAAAGACAGGAAAACTGTCACACAGGACATGCTGTCTGCCCTTCACATTTCTGTGAGGGATTCCTGAACAGCAGAGGCTGTGAGATTCCTTCGCCTGTGGAGAAAAAAGTGGGGTGGCACCATTTTACACTTGCTATCAACATGGCTGGACTTTGGAGAGCAACATTGCGGCTCCCATTGGATGTGAGAGAGGCTTATACCAAACCCAGTCCCTCTGTGCTTTGCAAGTGCTTTTGTTACTGGGACATATTGACCCTGAGCCAGCACAGCAGGTCTCTCCTGTAGAGGAGCAACACAGGCAGCATGTCACATGCATCTACTGTCATATAGTGCTTCACAACATTCCCTTCAGTTCTGGTGGAAACAGGACCAGGCTGCATTTATTTTTTTTTTCACTTTTTTTTTTAATCTTCTTTGAAATCAGGCTTATCATTTTTTGTTTGTTAGTTAGTTGGTTTTTTTTTCCCCATTTTCTTTTCTTCTTCTTCTTCTTTAGACCCAAAGACACCTTCAAATTGAAATTCAGGGGGTGGAGAAAGCCATTTATTGTGCTAATAGACATCAAAAGAAGCTGAAGTAGCAACACATATCAGACAAACTAGATTTTAAACCAAATATTGTAATAAGAGAAGAGTAAGGACACTATATCATAACTAAAGGGTCTATCCAACAAGAAGATCTAATAATGGTAAATAATTATGCCCCTAATTTGGGAGCAGCCAAATATATAAGTCAATTAATTTAAAAAAATCCTCACTGATAATAATACAGTAATAGTAAGGGACTTTAGCACTCCAATTATAGCAATAGACAGATCATTTGAGCAGAAGATCAACAAGGAAACAAGAGATTTGAATGACAACTGGAGCAGATGATTTAACAGTTATGTTCAGAGCATTTCATCCTAAAACAGCAGAATGCACATTCTTTTCGAGTACACATGGAACATTTTCCATAATAGATGACATATTAGGTCACAAATAAGGCTTTAAGTTATACAAAAAAGACTGATATCATGTCATGCATATTTTCAGACCAAAGAAACTTAAAGTCAACTGCAAGAAGAAATTTGGAAGGACCACAAATACATAGACGTTAAAGAATATACTACTAAAGATTTAATGGGTTAACCAGGAAATTTAAAAAGAATTTTAAAAAATCAGTGGAAGCAAATGAAAATGAAAACATGATAGTCCAAAACCTTTGGGATGCAGCAAAGGTGGTCCTATGAAGGAAGTACATAGTAATACAGGCCTTCCTCAAGAAGAAAAGAAAGTCCCAAATACACAACCTTACATATGAAGGATCTGGGAAAAGGACAGCAAATAAAGCCTAAATCCAGCAGGAGAAGGGAAACAATAATGATTAGAGCAGAAATAAATGATGTAGAAATAAAACAAACAAAAACCCAGTAGAGCAGATCAGTGAAACTAGGGGATTGTTCCTTGAAAGAATTAACAAAATAAATAACCCTCTAGCCAGATTTATCAAAAAGAAAAGAGAAAGGACCCAAGTAAATAAAATAACAAATGAAAGAGGAATTATCACAACCAACACCTCCAAAACACAAACAATCATAACAGAAAATTATAATTATATGCCAACAAATTAGGGAATCTGGAAGAAATAGATAAATTCCTAGAAACCTGCAGACTACCAAACTGAAACAGGAAGAAATAGAAAATCTGAAGAGAGACTCGTAACCAGCAAAGAAATTGAATAAGTAATAAAAAAATTCCCAACAAAAAAGAGTATAGGGCTGGATGACTTCTCAGGGGGAATTCTACTAAACATTTAAGTAATTAATATCTATTCTTCTGAAACTCTTCCAAAAAAATAGAAATGGAAGGGAAACTTCCAGACTTATTCTATGAAATCAGCATTACCTTGAGTCCAAAACCATACAAAGACCCCACTAAGAATGAGAATTGCAGACAAATATCCCTAATGAACATGAATGCAAAGATTCTCAGCAAGGTCTAGCTAATTGGATCCAACCTTACATTAAAAGGATTATTTTCCACTACCAAATGGTATTTATCCTTGGGTTGCATTTGTGTTTTGATACCCGCAAATCAGTGTGATACACCACATTAATTAAAAAAAAGTATAAGAACCATATGATCCTCTCAATAGATGCAGACATAGCATTTGACAAAATAGAGCATCCTTTCTTGATAAAAATCCTCAACAAAGTAGGGATAGAGGGAACATACCACAACATCATAAAAGCCATACATGAAAGACCCACAGCTAATATCGTTCTCAATGGGGAAAAACCATTAGCTTTTCCCCAAAGGTCAGGAACACAACAGCGATGCCCACTCTCACCACTGTTGTTTAACATAGTACTGGAAGTCCTAGCCATACCAATAAGACAACAAAAAGAAATAGAAGACATCCAAATCAGCAAAGAAGAATTCAAACTCTCCCTCTTGGCAGATGCCATGATACTCTATGTAGAAAATCCAGAAGACTCCACCAAAAAACTGCTAGAGCTGATACAGAAATTCAGCAGTCTCAGGATATAAAATCAATGCACAGAACTCTGTTGCATTTCTATACAACAACAATGAAGTAGCATAAAGAGAAATCAAAGAATTTATCCCATTTACAATTACACCAAAACCTGTAAGATATCTAGGAATAAACCTAACCAAAGAGTTAAAAGATCTATACTCTGAGAACCATAGAACATTCATGAAAGATATTGAGGAAGTCACAAAGAAATAGAAAAATGTTCCAAGCTCATAGATTGGAAGAACATATATTGTTAAAACACTTATACTACCCAGAGCAATCTACACATTCAGTGTAATCCTTATCTAATTAAAACCAGCATTTTTCAGAGGGCTGGAACTGTATGGAACCAGAAAAGACCCCAAATAACCAAAAGTTTTCTTTCTTGTAAAAGAAAACCAAAGCTGAAGTTATCATAATTCTGGACTTTAAGCTATATTACAAAGCTGTAATCAACAGGACATGGTACTGGCACAAAAACAACACATTGATCAATGGAACAGAATAGAGAACTAGAAATGGACCTTCACCTCCATGGTCAAGTAATCTTTGACAAACAAGGAAAAAATATCCAATAGTCGGGGGAGAATCCCAGTCTCTTCAATAAATGGTGATGGGAATATTGGATATTTACATGCAAAAAAATGAAACTGGACCACTTTCTTACACTACACATAAAAATAAATTCAAAATGGATGAAAGACCTAAATGTGAGACAGGAAGCCATCAAAATCCTAGAAGGGAACGCAGACAGCAACCTCTTTGACCTTAGCTAGAGCAATTTCTTGCTAGACATGAGTCTAGAGGTGAAGGAAAAAAAAAAAAGCAAAAATTAACTATTAGAACTTCATCAGGATAAAAATCTTCTGCACAGCAAAGAAAACAATCAGTAAACTAAAAGACAACCCATGGAATGGGAGAAGATATTTTCAAATGACATATTAGATAAAGGGCTAGTATCCAAAATCTATAAAGAACTTCTCAAACTCAACACCCCCCCCAAATAGATAAATAAATAAATAAATAAATAAATAATGTAGTCAAGAAATGGGCAGAAGACATGAACAAACATTTCTCCAAATAAGACCTACAAATGGCCAACAGACACATGAAAAAATGCTCAACATCACTCATCATCAGGGAAATACAAATTAAAATCACAGTGAGATACCTCACACTGGTCAGAATGGCTAAAATTAACAACCCAGGAAATAACAGATGTTGGCAAGGATCCAGAGAGAGGTGAACCTTCTTACACGGTTGGTGTGAATACAAACTGGTGCAGCCACTCTGGAGAACAGTATGGAGATTCCTTAAAATGTTAAAAATAGAACTACCTTTCAATCCAGCAATTGCACTACTTGGTATTTATCCAGAGGATACAAAAATAGTGATTTAAAGGGACAGCTACACCATAATGTTTATAACAGCAATGTCCACAATAGCCAAACTATGGAAAGATCCCAGATGTCCATCAACAAATGCATGGATAAAGAAGATGTGGTTATTATTATTATATGAAGAATAAAGTTCTTCCATTTGCAATGACTTGGATGGAACTAGAGTGTATTATGCTAAGTGAAATAAGTCAGCTGGAGAAAGGTAAATACCATATGACTTCACTTACATGTGGAATTTAAGAAACAAAACTGATGAACATAGAGGAAGGGAAGGAAAAATAAAACAAGATAAAAAAGAGAGAGAGGCAAACCATAAGAGACTCTTAGCTATAAGGAAGAATTGAGAGTTGCTGGAAGGGAGGTGGTAGGGGATAGGATAATTGGGTGATGGGCATTAAGGAGGACACTTGATATAATGAGCACTGACCTTTATATGCAACTGATGAATCACTAAATTTTGCCCCTGAAACTAATAATGCACTATATGTTAACTAACTTGAATTTAAATAAAAAAATATTTTTCTACTTATGACCATATGATATGTCCTCATTAGCCTGCTCATGTGGTAGATTATACTTATTTTTTTTAATTTTTTATTTCTTTTCAGCATAACAGTATTCATTGTTTTTGCACCACACCCAATGCTCCTTGCAATCCATGCCCTCTCTAATACCCACCACTTGGTTCCCCCAATCTCCCACCCTCTGACTCTTCAAAACCCTCAGATTGTTTTTCAGAATCCATAGTCTCTCATGGTTCACCTCCCCCTCCAATTTCCCTCAACTCCCTTCTCCTCTCCATCTCCCCATGTCCTCCATGCTATTTGTTATGCTTCACAAATAAGTGAAATGATATGATAGTTGGCTCTCTCTGCTTGATTTATTTCACTCACCATAATCTCTTCCAGTCCCATCCATGTTGCTACAAAAGTTGGGTATTCATCCTTTCTGATGGAAGCATAATACTCCATAGTGTATATGGACCACATCTTCCTTATCCATTCATCCATTGAAGGGCATCTTGTTTCTTTCCACAGTTTGGCGACTGTGGCCATTGTTGCTATAAACATTGGGGTACAGGTGGCCCTTCTTTTTACTACATCTGTATCTTTGGGGTAAATACCCAGTAGTGGAATTGCAGGATCATAGGGAAGCTCTATTTTTAATTTCTTGAGGAATTATACTGATTTTTAAATGTTGCACCAACCTTACAGATCTGGAATTAAACTTGTTTTATTTGGATTTATAATTCTTTTTTTACATTGTTTGAGTGAATTTCCTAATATTCTGTTGAGGCTTTTTCATCTATATTTATATATGTAGTTTTTATTTTGTTGAAGTGGTTTTATCTGGATTTGATATTGGGCAACAATGGCCTCATAGAATGCATTATAAAATGTTCCTGAGGGTTTTGGAGGGGAGAGGGTAGGGGGTTGGGTGAGCCTGGTGGTGGGTATTAAGGAGGGTACATACTACAGGGAGCACTGGGTGTGGTGCATAGACAATGAATTTTGGAACACTAAAAAGAAATGAAATAAAATACAAAGGGAAAAAAATTTAAAAATAAATAAAACTGCAAAAATAAAATAAAATATTCCTCTATTTCTATTTTCTGGAAAGATTTTGGAGAATTGGCATGGTTACTTTGTTATATGTTTGGTAGAATTCGCCACTGAATTCATCTAACCCTAAAAATTATTATTGGTTTCATTTTGTTAATTGATATTGGCCTATTTAGATTATGCATTTCTCCTGTGTGAGTTTGAGTAGTTTTATCTTACAAGGATTTGAATCATTTCATGCAACTTACCAAAATTGTTGGCAGAGTTGTTTGTAGTATTCCTTCATTATCCTTTTAATATCCAGGTAATCAGTAGTGATGACCCTTTTTTATATCTGGTATTGGTAATTTGAGTCTTCACTCTTTTTTTCATAGTTAGCTTAGCCAGAAATTTATGAATTTTATTAACATTTTAAAGAATTAGAATTTTAGTTTGTTGTTTTCTCTTCATTGTTTTTTCTGTTTGTAAATTCATTTATTTCTGCCCTAATTTTTGTTATATTTTTTCTCCTGTTTGGTTTATTCTTAATTTGCGGTAAGGTGGAATTGTGTGTTGTTGATTTTGGACCTTTCTTCATTTCTAATATATGTATTTAATGGTATAAATTTTCCTCGTTATGTCACTTTCACTGCATCTCCCCAATTCTTGGTGGGATGTATTTTAATTTTTATTTAGTTTAAAATATTTTAAAGATACTTTTTGTGAGACTTCTTTGACCCATTGGTTATTTAGGAAAGTATTTTGAAATTTGCAAATATTTGGAAATTTTCCAAATATCTTTCTGTTACCGATTTCTAGTTTAATTCCATTATAGTCTCAGAACAAACTTTGCATTAATATTATTATTTTTAATTAGTTAAAGTATATTTTATGGCCTCAAGTGTGGTCTATCTGGGTGAATGTTCCATGTGAGCTTAAGAAAAATATATATTTTCCTGTTGGTGTATGGTGTATTCATTACATGTAAATTAAGTCAAGTTGATTACTAGTTTAGTAGTTTAAATGATATCTATCCTTATTTTCTGTATGCTCTATTTATCAATTACTGACAGAATGGTTTTGAAGCCTCCAAATACGGTAGTGGTTATCTATTACTTTTAATTATATCAGTTTTTAAGTCATGCATTTGTTTAAGCTCTGTTGTGTGTATACAATTTAGGGTTGTTGTCTCTTCTTGGAGAATTGACTCCTTTATCATATGATGCCCGTACTTATTCCCGATATATTTCCTTTTTATAAGGTCTGCTTTGTTTAAAATTAATAAACCTCGTTCAGCTTTCTTTGATTACTCTTAGCATGGTATATCCTTCTCCATCATTTTATTTTTATAATTATAATCTCTATCTTTTAACACATATTTAGATGGTTCGTAGAAAAGTTGATTATTGGTACAGTTGGATTAATAATTGCCTTGTTTTTAGCCATTTTCTAGTTGTTGTTTTTTGCCCCCTCATTTTCTGCCTTCTTTGCTGTTAATTGAACATTTTTGTGATTATTTTATCTCATCCCCTAGCATATTAAATATGATTTTAAGATTTTCCAATATGCACTTATACTTAATCTATCTTCAATTTCAAATAACACTATACTCCCTCACATGTAGTAAACGTGCCTCAGAGTATTCCAATGCATCCTTCCCATGGTTTATGATATTGTTGTCATTCATTTTACTGTTTGTGCTATAATCATGCAATATATTTGTTACTATTATTAAACAGTTATCTTTTAGTTTAAGAAAAATATTTTATCTTCCTTTATTCCTTCTTCTATCTTCATTTATTTTTTCTTCTATGTTCTTTTATTTTTAAATGTGGCTTTGAATTTCTTACCTATATTATTTTTTTCCCCTAACAAACTTGTTTTATTCCTTTCAGAACCTGAGAGAGTCTTTATTTCTCCTTTACTATGAAAGTTGAGTTTCTCAATTTATGGTTTCATCACCTGTTCCAGGTTAGTAGATCCTGTTTTTGATTCTGGATTTATGTGCTTTTTTTTTTTTTTTTTCACATTTTAGAGTAGCAATTTACCTTTTAATGTAAGCTTTCTGAGGAGTCCATGCTTAGTTCATTGAGGTTTTTATTATCATAATGATGGAAGTGACAACATTCAAAACCTTTCATGTTGGATCTGAAACTGGAAGTTACCATAAAGCTTCCTGATACCTTATCTATAAAAATTCTCTCTCTCTCTTTCTCTCTCTCTCTCTCTCTCTATATATATATATATATTTAGTGGGCTGTGTCTATTACAGGGTATGCCTCTCATTTAAAGAAAATCAACTGTAATGTTCCAATAACATTTTCACACTGGTTTTCTTTTTTGGAAAATGAAAAACTTAATTATTAATAGCTTCCCCTAGTATTACTAAGTCATTGTTTTATGTTTATTTCTTATGTGTGGAGATTATCCTGTATTTATATTTATTCATGCTCTAATGTGTCCTATCATGTTTCTAGTTTCTTCAAATTATAGGTGACTGAAATAATAAATGTAAAGATGGTCCCATCCTGAAAAATCTATGGACCAATAGATTGAAAGCATAAAATAGACTGAGGAGAAAACTGTCATGTTCCACTGGGAGATATATTTTACCCTTCAGCAGAGTATTAGAAATGCATGTTTTAAAAATGAAAGCAAACTACACTTTACTTTTCTCCCATAAGACACATTTCTCAGCCATGAGCAGAATTTTCTGCTTGGCAGAAGTTTGGGGGTTTTTGTTTGTTTGTTTTATTTTATTTCGTGGCTTTTTTTTTTTTTTCTTTTTGCGACTGGAAAGCTGCTTATGAGTTTAATCTATCTAGTATTTTTATTTCTACAAGTAGAAATTGACACACAAGATTTAAAATCACATGGTAAGAATAAGAATAACTTACTTTTCACAATGGTTTTATCTGGCCAAGAGAGGTCACATTTCTCCATAATATTTGTCACTATGTCCCATTAGAATTTAAAAATTAACTAAAAGCATTGGTGAAATTATCCAAAAAATTTGAAGTTGAATACCAAGTATGAAACTTATTGCCAGTCAATGTTGAAAGTTTTTTTTAAAATAAATGAAAAATTATTCCATTTTGAACTATAACAATGATGTATTAATATTTACTTCCCAATTTTGAAATATACAGTGATTCTTCAGTTAGAAAAGGCACATTTTTCTTTAATCAGGCAAAGTGTTTCAAGAAGTATTAGAAAAAAATTCTGCTTGATAAATGTTTGTGAGACTTTGGGCATGAACACTTTTATTATTTCTTGCTTCATTTCAGGCAATAGCAAGTAAAAATAGTTTAATTAATTTAATTATGAAATAAATATGTTTGTTTTCCTAACTGCCTCTATTTTCCTCCCTATTTTGTTTACTGAAACTTCATTAAAGTGCTAAAAAATTATCAGAAACTTATAGTATCTCTGCATGGGCAATTCTTTGGAGATTTTTACAACTCATGTAGACAGAAATAGGTGTGCTTAAGTCATCAATACTAGAAATGAGGGGTGCCTGGGTGGCTCAGTGGGTTAAGCCGCTGCCTTCGGCTCAGGTCATGATTTCAGGGTCCTGGGATCAAGTCCCGCATCAGGCTCTCTGCTCAGCGGGGAGCCTGCTTCCCTCTCTCTCTCTCTCCTTCTCTGCCTGCCTGTCTACTTGTGATTTCTCTCTGTCAAATAAATAAATAAAATCTTAAAAAAAAAAATACTAGAAATGAGTCCCGAGTTTTTCCTTAATATTATGACTAAATGTAAATTTATAGAGCTGCCATGTCAATATTATAGCTCTCCTGAGCTCAAGAACAGACAAGCTATATATCAAGAGAGAACTGTCAACCTCTAAACCTGTGGAAGTCATCATAAAGCCCAGGCCTGGAGTGCACACTTATCTCCACATAAATCAATTGGAAAATGCAAAAGTAACTCAAATGAAGTAACTTAACATAGCATCAGTACTGGGAGTGAAGTATAGGTAAAACTTTCAAGAGTTTAAATAATTCAGTGTTGACATGACTTTTTTTTTTGACATGACTTTTTTGAGGTGAACCATCCCAAAATACCAAGAGTGCCTTGACATTTGGGACGACAAAAAAATAACCAAATTTAAAAGTAGATGATTCTTGAGGCACAGGGGTGGCTCAGATGGTTAAGTGTCTGCCTTCAGTTCAGGTCATGTTCCTGGGGTCCTGGGATCAAGTCCCGCATTGGGTTTCCTGCTCAGTGGGGAGCCTGCTTCTCCCTCTCCTCTCTTTCTCTCTCTGTCTCTCATGAATAAATAAAATCTTTTTTTTCTTAAGATTTTATTTATTTATTTGACAGACAGAGATCACAAGTAGGCAGAGAAGCAGGCAGAGAGACAAGGGAGGAAGCAGGCTCCCTGCCAAGCAGAAAACCCGATGTGAGGCTCGATCCCAGGACCCTGTGATCATGACCTGAGCTGAAGGCAGAAGCTTTAACCCCCTGAACCTTGTGGAAGTCATCATAAAGCCCAGGCCTGGAGTGCACACTTATCTCCAAATAAATCAATTGGAAAATGCAAAAGTAACTCAAATGAAGGCGCCCCGAATAAATAAAATCTTAAAAAATAAATTAAAAATTAAAAAAAAGACAATTCTCAAAATGATGGAACTTCAAGTCATTATTTTAAATCTTATTTCAGAAAAACCTGGGGATATCTGCCTGGCTTAAATTCCAATATGTAGGAAAATTATTCATTTAAATGATATTGAAATATCATTTTTCTTTAACTTATTTCAAGTATATGACATTATCACAATTAATGTAATACATTACAAATAAAAACTAACACATCAGTGGGTTTCTATAGAAACTGCAAAAGTGAAATTACTGTTAACTATTAAAAACATTATCAATTATCTGATGAAATTAATTCTATCACAAAACTTTAGAAAGCATGCAATGAAAACACAAGTTTGAACATGCATTTGGAAGGATTTGCTGATGGGGGCTTTATTTTATTCAGTGTAGTGCTAGATTTCCTCTGTAAAATTATCGAGAGGATCAGATAGGAATAAGCTTGAACCCTGAGTTTTTGAGAGATTTTTGGCAAATTTTCATTGGAGGTGTTGGATAACAATTAAAAGAACTAAGAGAATCTCTCAGAATAGAAACACATTTTTAAACACAAGAGCATGATGAAAGCACTCTTACATGAAAAATGGTTGAGCCTTTATTCAGTTTTTAAGGGCATAGATCTGTCACTTTCATTCCTAGTCTACTTGTTTTTATATAGCAGGCATTTAATAAAGAACTAATGAAAAGCTAAATGATTTACTCTAAGCTTGGTGTGTACAATCATCATTCAATACTTTTTTCTATGTAAAGACATTCATTGTGACATTGGTACAAAATTGCAAAATAGAAGCAAGTTATTGTACAAATTGACATAAGAAATTATAGTGTTTTTAACTATATTATCTTTTTAGTTGATTTCAGTTGAATGTATGGCTTATAAAATTCACTGCAACCTTGGATGAGAAAATTGGAGTGTGTTACAACCACAGAACTGTCAAACATGACTTTAAAAAGGTTGATTTTAGCAATTAAATGATGGTATTTGTTAATGAGGCAGGCAATGCAAGAGAAAGATGTACTTGGGGAGGGAAAATCCAGAGTTAAATTTTGGGCATGTACTTTTTTTAAGTTTTCTTTAAAATACACTAGTGTTGATGTAAATAGGACAGTTGGATACACAAGTCTAGAGGTCAAGAAAAAGAGTGCAGGTAAAAAAAAAATGTGCATGTGCAACAAAAAGAATGTAGTGGAAGAGAAATGATAGGTAGAAGAAGTGATAGGTGTTTGAGTGTGGGAGGTTCTTAAAGAAGGAAGGAATAACAATGCTATGTTTATTACAAAGAGAACTAGGATATATCAACAAGTGGTTTTTGCAGCTTTCATAAGGGTGTTTTATAGGAATTGTATGGGACAAGTTACTATGTACATTTTCTACCCCATAAAATTTAAGTTTCCTGGTGGAAAGGTTAGTGTCTTGGTTTTTTGTTTGTCTGTTTTGTATGTTTTTTAAGGTTAGTGTTTTTATGTCATGATGTTATACAAGGCAAATTACATGGTGTTTTCCACATAAACTCTTATTGAGTGTTTGGGGAAAGTGTATTGAGGGATGTGAAGAAGGAAGAGTACTCTTCCCTTCATTTTCAGGCTCATATACTAAGTTGTCTATTTTAAGTTTGTCTAAAATTTTCATAGAATTAGAAGATGCTAAGTCATTTATTTTCTTTATTTTTAAATACTCTCATAAAATGACTATGTTTAAAAAAGAAAAATATTTGAGAGAGAGTGCACTTATTTGACTTGCACTGGCCAAAGAATTTTGAGCAATGTTTTATGTCTAAGGCAGTGTATGTAATTGACAATTCAAAACTTTTTCTTTACCCTCTTTTACAACCATCACTTTCTAGATAGTGGTTGTTCCAGCAAACCAGTTCCCAGAGTGAGGTCAGGAGATATAGCAAAGACTCTCTAGATGACCTGCAGTAAAATAAATATGAACAACAAAACTACACAGAACAAAAATGTTTATTGTTTGAGGCCACAAAGTTTGGGGAATATTTGCTACCTTAGTACAACCTAATCTATTCTGACTGATACAAGTACAAAGCAAATTTGCTCAGAGTACTTACATATTTAAAATACTTTGCCTAATGATAATTTGAATTAGTATCATATATATATTGTTTCTCCCAGGATATTTACCTTTCATTTATTAATTTCATGTTGTTAGAAAGTTATGTTCTTTGTTAAAAGTTATATTCTTTGTTAAAAGTTTATGGTAAGGAAGAAATGAGAAGTAGGGTCAAAACACTCTGCTTTTTGTATTCTGTTTTTTGTTTTGTTTTGTTTTTGTTTTTTGTTTGTTTGAGACAGAGAAAGCATGTGTGCAGTGGGGGGAGGGGCAGAGAGAGAGGGAAGAGAAAGAATCTTAAGTGGGCTCTGCATTGGCAGGGATCCAAGGAAGGGCTCACTCTCAGGACCCTGAAATCATGACCTGAGCTGAAATCAAGGTTGAATGCTTAACCCCCTAAGCCACACAGGTAGCCCTGCTTTTTGTATTCTAAAAACCTTATCTCTTGGTAAGCACAGAATTAATGAAACAGATAAAAGTGTGGGAGGAGGGACGCCTGGGTGGCTCAGTGGGTTAAAGCCTCTGCCTTGGCTCAGGTCATGATCCCATGCTCCTGGGATCGAGCCCCACATCGCATCCGGCTCTCCGCTCAGCAGGGAGCCTGCTTCCCCCCCTCTCTCTGCCTACCTCTAGGCCTGCTTGCGATCTCTGTCTGTCACATGAATTAAAAAAAAAAAAAAAAAAAAAAAAGTGGGGGAGGAAATTTGGAGTCATAAAAGTACTCCCTTGGAGAAGTGTTTATGTGAGTATAACTTTAGCTTTCCCTCAGAGACCCCCCCCCCCAAAAAAAATTAGTGGATGACTGGAACAAAGTGTATACTACATTGGCAGTGCAAGAGGTAGAGGACAGGTGAGAGAGCTGTTGCATAGTAGCTTTAGGTAAATGAGATGAATAGTTTTTTTAAAAAAATGTATCTTAGAAAATTGTGCAAATACACTCAACTCAAGACAGCGATGAGGGTTAGTAATGGGTTTGCAAAAATATATGTCACCTGAATATCAGCCTTACACCTTTCAATTCTCTGGCTTTCTGTAACAAACAAAACTGTGACATAATTCCTTTTACAAATGGGATCAAATGTGTGGGGCCAAGTTTATCTCCCAGTTCAGTGCAAGAGAGCATTAGACTATAAGCTATTTAAAATAAGGTTTTAGTTCTTGAATAACTGAATCTGAGTATTGTGATTGAGATTTACTACTGCTATATTTATCTAAAAATACATAATACTTTTGATTTGTATTTGTTCAAAACAAACAAAATTTATATTTGCATTTTTTCAAAGCAAAGCTTTTATCATATAACAGGGATAATAATGTCAGTTAAAATGTCTATTCCTGTTACAGTTTATAACACATTCTCATAAACATTATCTAATTTTTACAGTATCCTTTTAAGACTAGTAACATTGCTATGTTTGACTGATTAATGAATAAGCTAGATGTACATTTCTTTTTGTATGGAAGAAGGAAATCAGGTAGGAACAGCAATTTTCTCAAATTCAAGTTTTATCCAATTATATAATAAAATAAAAAATGTGCTGTTTGAAGATACCATTTCATGATAGAGAACTAATCGTATCCATAAGAACTTATTAGATGTGATGAATTAATTTAGCTCTTGTAAAAAATGTCTGAATCTGAGGGTATCCTTTAATTTCTATTTGAAAGCACATGAATAAAGATTTAAATAATTTGAAAAAGCCACAGTGGACAGAGAACTTTCAGTGCCCTTCCAACACTTCTTTCTTTGCTTATTCTACATTCATCTTCATTAAAAAAAAAATAATAATAATCCCTCCAATTGTTCAGCATATAGGATACTTAAGAGCTAGGACATATGATGCACCTTCCCTGTGCTCCTCTTCGTCCTTTGTCAACATCTAGTAAGACTTCTCTCTACTTCTTATAGGTTTCTTTCTCACCAAACGTAAATCTCAAGGGTAAAGACATGTGAGACTTTCTGGGGATCAACCATTTATATTCAGGAGGAAAGAGAAAGCCTCGCTTAAATTTATTATTTAGATTTTGTGCTCTAAATATTTAGAATGCTATGCGTTTAAGTAGACTGTACTCAATTGTTAAAATTCTACTGTTTCCAATTCTGTAAGCAGTCCTTTTGAATACAGTGACAAGAATTGGAACCCAAGGGAAGTTGGGGTGATGATAAAATATGGGCTCTACGGGCACCTGGGTGGCTCAGTGGGTTAAAGCCTCTGCCTTCAGCTCAGGTCATGATCCCAGGGTCCTGGGATCGAGCCCCGCATCCACCTCTCTGCTAAGCAGGGAGCTTGCTTCCTCATCTCTCCCTCTGCCTGCTTTTCTGCCTACTTGTGATCTCTTTCTGTTAAATAAATAAATTAAATCTTTAAGCAAAAATATGGGCTCCAGACCTCCATCCTGAACCATATATGTATATTGGTATATTGTTTTACATTCTGTTCTTTATCATTAAAGAATTCATAAATTCTATTCCTGCAATTAAACTATATATTATATTAAAATTTGGTTGTAATAGTGAATACAACACAATAAACACAAAAAGTGATTAATATTTTTTCTGAAGAATTTATTTGAAGAATACTGAAGCCTTTACTGCTTTTTAGATAGTATTTTCCTTAATCTCTTTCACGGGATTGATCAAGTGCATCTTGCTCCAGCATGTTATAATTCCACTTGAATTCCTAGTTGCCATAGAAACAACTGATTCCCAAAACACTTCTTTAACTGAGATTATACTTAAGGGAAAATGATTGCACTAATTAAGATTTTTACATGGGAAATGAAAGACGTTAAAATATTTAGCAGCTATGACAAATTCCAGAAAAATAATGCATTCTCAGAGTGAATTTTTATAAAAAGAACATAGAGTGCTGGTGTCTTTATTTATGTTGAATGAAATATTATTTGATCTTACATAGAAAATGACCTATTATTTTTCTAAAAATAAGAGATTATGCTAATTTGTTGTATAAATTAAATATAATTGTATGGTGCAAATAGGATGAGACATTAAGGATAGTGAAGACAATTTCTCTTATCTAGAAAGAGGACGAATTAAAAAGGAATAGGCAGTTATTTGGGGGAAAGATCTGTAAGTTAAAAGGCACAGTGATACTGCGTGTCTCCTAGCATTTTCTCATAGGCATCTCATTGACCTGAATATCCACATTTCTTTAAATATGAAGGCACTGGTTCTACGAACTAAAGGCATTAATGATATCAACTTCAACATAAATGGTTCTCTAAGAATGTATTAATTCAGTAACTTCTGGAAAGAGTGCAAAATTTAGTAAAAATTTTATTTTAACCATGATACAGAAAAACCTGAAAATAAATTAAATTTGGGAAATTATGGCAACTTTTAAATAAATTATAGTACAGCCCCTCTAGGATAGCATATGGTTACTGAAAGGATTCTTTCAGTGTGCGTATAATAACATGTATAATGGGTAACAATTCAAAAACGAATGTGCATTTTTCTACTGCCTTTTTTGAACCCATGACCCTTGCCCTGGTTAAACCAACTTCTCCTTTACAAGAAAATAACAAGGCTATTGTCTTTTCTTTTCTTTTCTGTTTTTTAAGATTTTATTTATTTGTTAGAGAGACAGTGAGAGAGGAAACAAGCAGGGAGAACGAGAGAGGGAGAAGCAGACCTCCTGCTGAATAGGGAGCACCCTGTGGGGCTTAATCCCAGGATCCTGGGATTAGGACCTGAGCTGAAGGCAGTCGTCTAATGACTGAGCCACCCAGGCACCCCTCACAAAACTGCTTTCTTGAGAAACAGTGTTTAAATAATTCTGTCCTCCTATCTGAGCTTATCAAACTGGGTTGAGGAGTTATGTATAATAAAATGTTCAAAATGGAAGAAGAGGAAATTTCCCTTTCCTGAGGAAATTTATAGTAGAAAGAAGAGAAACACAGGTGAATCAAATATTTAGATGTGTTCCCTTTTTTCTTCGAATTTCAGGTTGAGATCCAGGTGTTAGCTAGGATGAAGGTAAGATAGTGCCACACTCCCCTAATTAGAATCCTATATATAGACTGTTACATGTCAAAGTGGGGAAGTCAAAGTCTAATGAAGGGGACAAATTTGTGTTTTTGACAGAGAGACAGAAAGAGATAGAGGGAGAGAAAGCAGGAACTGAGAAAAAAAGCCACTAACAAGTATTCCCACCTTCAGCCTGAGGCAGCCAGTTTGCCTGGTGGCTAACCACAGGTAGATGGGTCAATGCTCAGAGGCAAAGACCCTTTGCTCTGCTCTGCTCCCACTTTTATTGATCCTTTAGGGTAATCACAAGTCCTTATCACTGTTTCTCAAGCTCCTGATGTGTGAGAGGGTGACTTACTGAAACTGGGAGGATCTGTTTACAGGAAAGATAGGATATGTTAATCTGTGTGTTTTACTAAACATAGCCCAACCAACAAGGCATTCATCTCTTAGATCACAAGGTGGCTGTTTGGGCTAAGAAAGCTTAGGGGAAGGCAACTCCCGGAGGCATTTCAAGGACAGAGTGGAAGCGCAGGCCCAGGCATTCCAAGGGCCTACGCTCTTCTCTGAAACCTTCCCTGCCCTCAGTGGCCTCTGTGTTGCAAGCCAGGTATTATGGTTGATTTCATGCTCTACATTAACCCCAACAAGAGCCTATAGTTAGAAAGGTCTGAGGAGAGCCAAAATTTGCAAAGGCTTGCTGACCATTTGCATTCTAAGATTTTGCCCGAGTGAAATAATAAAAAATGAATTTATAAGTTGCTGATGTCAGCATCAGAGACCTGCAAGAAAGCCTGTGACTAGACCATGCCTTTAATACTCCAAAACATTTATTCAACTTGGATTTCTATTTAATCAACTTTCATGCTTATTTAATAACACTTTTTGATGTCCCCTGTTTTTTGTTACTAACATTCACCTTTTAGAAAGTCAGAGGAGAAAAATAATATGTTTCCCTGCTAGTGGAGACAAGAGCTCTAAGTTGAAAACAGTGGACATGGAGAAACACAGATAAAACCTTAATCTATCCTTATAAAACCTTAATCTTTCCTTATAAAATGTTTGCAGTCTTCAATAGGTTGGATCTCTTTCCATCTATTCTCTAGCCAGGTCTTTGAAAAAGTAAAAATATAAGCAAAAAACTGAAAGTGTTGGCTGCATTTATCACAGGCTTCAAATGGACTGTCTTCATGTTCAGTACTTTCTTCTGTTAATTCTTCTTTTCAAACCATTTTAATCCCTTTAAAATTATATTTAGAAGTTATCCTTTTTGTAATGATGCTATTTGTCTTTTCTTCGTTTTATTATAGTTTCTTCTTCTCTTTTGTGCTACTTATCTTTTTTTTAAGATTTTATTTATTTATTTGTCAGAGAAGAGAGAGTGAGGACAAACAGGGGGAGCAGCAGGCAGAGGGAGAAGGAGGCTCTCCACTGAGCAAGAAGCCGGATGCGGGACTTGATTCCAGGGCCCTGGGACCATGAACTGAGCCAAAGGCAGATGCTTAACTGACTGAGCCACCCAGGTGTCCCTCTTCTGTGGTACTTATTTCTGATTTGAAGACAACATGTTTGTTTTAGAAACTATCAACACATTATACATATCAAAAAGAGAAATCAAATTATCAAATACAGTGGCTAATATTTCAATGTCCCTTCTTTCAGTTCTTTTACTTATCTATGTGCAATTTTATAAATATAGGGAATGCTGTATACATGTTTTATATGTATGTCTAATATTCTATCATATCTATGCATAAATTTTTAGATGAATTCTGAAGATGAAATTTATTGAGACATTTTAGATGAGTTAAAGTTTTTAAAAAAAGGGATAACAGTACGATTCAATTCCTATTATCTGATTATTTTTGGAAAAAAGAGTCTTGGCCAAACACTGTTTTTCCTGACTTAGTATAAGGACCATTTCTTAACATTTTCTTAACTCTAATTAGAAATAAAATAAAATATATTTTTTAAGGCTTCTAGATAATGTTATATCATGTGTCAATTAATCCAAGCAGTTTCTTATATGGAAGAGAAATTTAGTAAGCTTTCTCTACCATACCCCACCACCCCTTCTCAAAAAGGATAAGCATGGAGAATTCACTTTTTCAGATTAGGAAAATATAATCACCCAGGGTTTTTTATACTCGTTAAACACATGCTTCATAGCTGATCATTTGTTTTCCTGCCTAGTGCAATGTGACAAAGAAAAATGAGTGTTGGATTAAAGAAATCCCTTGGTAATAGAATGGCCTATTTATTTAGCTGATTAGAAGCATGAAAAACAAGCAAACCAAGAATGTAGAAAGGCAAAATAGACCTCTTATATCTAAGGAAAGCTACAAAGAGACAATTTAAACTCAATATAAACTAAAGAAAAAGATTGTGGCAAAGGAAAGAAAACATGATCTGCAAAAATTTGGTTCACAACAAATTAAGTAAATAATTATAATTACCACTGGTTATTGAAGAATTACTATGAGCCGGGTACTGAGCACCTTTCATATCATCTAATTTATCTCTATAACAGCCCTATGATAAAGGCACTGTTAATCCAAATTTATATGAAAAAATGAAGCTGGCAGGTAATTTGCCCAAGATCACTGTTAGCTTTTAGCACACTTAGGTTTAAAATCTAGGTCCAGCTGAGTGAGTAGACAGGTCTTTCAACACAATATTCTATTTCCCCACAAAGGAACAATGAGAATTGGCATCCCAAGAAAAAAACAAGAAGTGATTATGATAAGAAATTATAAACTGGAACGTTCATTGCTATTCAAAAACACGTTTAAACAGTTCTGTTTAGCTGTCTCCCTAAATTTAAAAAAATTAAAAATAAAACATAAATATTTATTTTCTGAAAAGCATGAGGGATATTGCTTATCTCATAGGATTGGATTATAGTAAAAATAAAATACGAAAATGAAGATAAAATTCTAAGTGCACTTTCTGGCCCAAAATAACTAAGTACTCATAATAATAATCAATGTAATGATATATTGCTATAATTATACTGGAATTGATACATCAATAACTTACTGCTAGAATTTTATTTAAGTTTGCCCTAAATGTTTAAATTCTTGAAAACTTCATTATTTATGAAAAAAATACTCCTAAGTTTCTTAAAATATTTCACAGCAATAGGATTTTATTATTTTTCATTTTTTAAAATCTATCCATTACATGTTTTCCTACATGATTACTAACATATAAAGGTATTGTTATTCCCTCTCCTATGAAAACAAAGAAACATAGTTATGTCATTTATACATATTCTTAATCTGATTTAAGAAATGAAAAGTCCCTAATGAATCTATCACAGGATTTTTACAAGCAATCAAAAATTCAAACTGAATTAAGAAAAATCCATTAAAATAAAGTTGATTAAGAAATAGAAAACACCTATAACAAGAAGTTAAAAGTGGTTAAAATGACAGAGGTAATAACAAAACAGGCAAAAAAAAAAATAGGAAAATCAGCCAATGAAAGAAAATATTGCTTCCAAAACTGATTTAGAGACAGCAGGTTTAGGTAAATTAAAGGGAAATAACCCCCATAAAGCATATAATTTTTAAAATAAATATATAAAATGAATATTTCACTAGGAATAATATTTAATAGTTAATAATGATGCTAAGTTAGACTTCCTTCTAGGAATTATATTTAAGGCTCCTGATTTTTACAAATTTTGGTTTAATTATTAAAAAATTATTAATTTTTTGGATTCGAGTCAAGATGGCGGAGAAGTAGCAAGCTGAGACTGCTTCAGCTAGCCGGAGATCAGCTAGATAGCTTATCTAAAGATTGCAAACACCTGAAAATCCATCGGCAGATCGAAGAGAAGAAGAACAGCAATTCTGGAAACAGAAAATCAACCACTTTCTGAAAGGTAGGACCGGCGGAGAAGTGAATCCAAAGCGACGGGAAGATAGACCCCGGGGGGAGGGGCCGGCTCCCGGCAAGCGGCGGAGCAACCGCGCACAAAATCAGGACTTTTAAAAGTCTGTTCCGCTGAGGGACATTGCTCCAGAGGCTAAACCGGGGCGAAGCCCACGCGGGGTCAGCGTGGCCTCAGGTCCCGCAGGGTCACAGAAGGATCGGGGGTGTCTGAGTGTCGCAGAGCTTGCGGGTATTGGAACGGGAAAGCCGGCTACAGAGACAGAGCCGACAGTAAGCTCGCAGCTCCGTGTTACCTTGAACCGGTCGCAGGCTCGGTGAGCTCGGAGCGCGGCCGGAGGTCAGGCAGACGGGAGTAACTGGGCGCTGTTCTCTGAGGGCGCACTGAGGAGTGGGGCCCTGGGCTCTCGGCTCCTCCGGGCCGGAGACCAGGAGGCCGCCATTTGTATTCCCGTCCTCTGGAACTCTACGGAAAGCGCTCAGGGAACAAAAGCTCCTGAAAGCAAACCCGAGCGGATTACTCACCCCGGCCCCGGGTAAGGGCGGTGTAATTCCGCCTGGGGCAAAGACACTTGAGAATCACTACAACAGGCCCCTCCCCCAGAAGATCAACAAGAAATCCAGCCGAGACCAAGTTCACCTACCAAGGAGTGCGGTTTCAATACCAAGGAGAGCAGCAGAATTCCAGAGGAGGAGAAAGCCAAGCACGGAACTCATGGCTTTTTTCCTGTGATTTTTTTTAGTCTTGCAGTTAATTTAATTTTTTCTTTTTCATTTTTTTTTCTCGCCTTCGGGTAAATTTTTTTTTTTTAACTGTTACCTTTTTCTTTTTTAACGATTTTTTACTAGTTTATCTAATATATATATATATATATTTTACATTTTTCTTAGGTGTTTTCTTTTTTTAAAATTCTTTTCTTTTCTTTTCTTTTTTCTTTTTTCTCTCTTCCTTTTTGAACCTCTTTTTATCCCCTTTCTCCCCACTCACAATTTTGGATCTCTTCTAATTTGGTTAAAGCATATTTTCCTGGGGTTGTTGCCACCCTTTTAGTATTTTACTTGCCCCTTCATTTACTCTTATCTGGACAAAATGACAAGACGTAAAAATTCAACACAAAAAAAAGAACAAGAGGCAGTACCGAAGGCTAGGGACCTAATCAATACAGACATCGGTAATATGTCAGATCTAGAGTTCAGAATGACAATTCTCAAGGTTCTAGCCGGGCTCGAAAAAGGCATGGAAGATATTAGAGAAACCCTCTCGAGAGATATAAAAGCCCTTTCTGGAGAAATAAAAGAACTAAAATCTAACCAAGTTGAAATCAAAAAAGCTATTAATGAGGTGCAATCAAAAATGGAGGCTCTCACTGCTAGGATAAATGAGGCAGAAGAAAGAATTAGTGATATAGAAGACCAAATGACAGAGAATAAAGAAGCTGATCAAAAGAGGGACAAACAGCTACTGGACCACGAGGGGAGAATTCGAGAGATAAGTGACACCATAAGACGAAACAACATTAGAATAATTGGGATTCCAGAAGAAGAAGAAAGTGAGAGGGGAGCAGAAGGTATACTGGAGAGAATTATTGGGGAGAATTTCCCCAATATGGCAAAGGGAACGAGCATCAAAATTCAGGAGGTTCAGAGAATGCCCCTCAAAATCAATAAGAATAGGCCCACACCCCGTCACCTAATAGTAAAATTTACAAGTCTCAATGACAAAGAGAAAATCCTGAAAGCAGCCCGGGAAAAGAAGTCTGTAACATACAATGGTAAAAATATTAGATTGGCAGCTGACTTATCCACAGAGACCTGGCAGGCCAGAAAGAGCTGGCATGATATTTTCAGAGCACTAAACGAGAAAAAACATGCAGCCAAGAATACTATATCCAGCTAGGCTATCATTGAAAATAGAAGGAGAGATTAAAAGCTTCCAGGACAAACAACAACTGAAAGAATTTGCAAATACCAAACCAGCTCTACAGGAAATCTTGAAAGGGGTCCTCTAAGCAAAGAGAGAGCCTACAAGTGGTAGATCAGAAAGGAACAGAGACCATATACAGTAACAGTCACCTTACAGGCAATACAATGGCACTAAATTCATATCTCTCAATAGTTACCCTGAATGTGAATGGGCTAAATGCCCCTGTCAAAAGACACAGGGTATCAGAATGGATAAAAAAACAAAACCCATCTATATGTTGCCTCCAAGAAACACATTTTAAGCCCGAAGACACCTCCAGATTTAAAGTGAGGGGGTGGAAAAGAATTTACCATGCTAATGGACATCAGAAGAAAGCAGGAGTGGCAATCCTTATATCAGATCAATTAGATTTTAAGCCAAAGACTATAATAAGAGATGAGGAAGGACACTATATCATACTCAAAGGGTCTGTCCAACAAGAAGATTTAACAATTTTAAATATCTATGCCCCCAATGTGGGAGCAGCCAACTATATAAACCAATTAATAACAAAATCAAAGAAACACATCAACAATAATACAATGATAGTAGGGGACTTTAACACTCCCCTCACTGAAATGGACAGATCATCCAAGCAAAAAGATCAGCAAGGATATAAAGGCCTTAAATGACACACTGGACCAGATGGACATCACAGATATATTCAGAATATTTCATCCCAAAGCAACAGAATACACATTCTTCTCTAGTGCACATGGAACATTCTCCAGAATAGATCACATCCTCGGTCCTAAATCAGGACTCAACCGGTATCAAAAGATTGGGATCATTCCCTGCATATTTTCAGACCACAATGCTCTAAAGCTAGAACTCAACCACAAAAGGAAGTTTGGAAAGAACCCAAATACATGGAGACTAAACAGTATCCTTCTAAAGAATGAATGGGTCAACCGGGAAATTAAAGAAGAATTGAAAAAAATCATGGAAACAAATGATAATGAAAACACAACGGTTCAAAATCTGTGGGACACAACAAAGGCAGTCCTGAGAGGAAAATATATAGCGGTACAAGCCTTTCTCAAGAAACAAGAAAGGTCTCAGGTACACAACCTAACCCTCCACCTAAAGGAGCTGGAGAAAGAACAAGAAAGAAACCCTAAGCCCAGAAGGAGAAGAGAAATCATAAAGATCAGAGCAGAAATCAATGAAATAGAAACCAAAAAAACAATAGAACAAATCAACGAAACTAGAAGCTGGTTCTTTGAAAGAATTAATAAAATTGATAAACCCCTGGCCCGACTTATCAAAAAGAAAAGAGAAAGGACCCAAATAAATAAAATCATGAATGAAAGAGGAGAGATCACAACTAACACCAAAGAAATACAAACTATTATAAGAACATACTATGAGCAACTCTACGGCAATAAATTTGACAATCTGGAAGAAATGGATGCATTCCTAGAAACATATAAACTACCACAACTGAACCAGGAAGAAATAGAAAGCCTGAACAGACCCATAACCAGTAAGGAGATTGAAACAGTCATTAAAAATCTCCAAACAAACAAAAGCCCAGGGCCAGACGGCTTCCCGGGGGAATTCTACCAAACATTTAAAGAAGAACTAATTCCTATTCTCCTGAAACTGTTCCAAAAAATAGAAATGGAAGGAAAACTTCCAAACTCATTTTACGAGGCCAGCATCACCTTGATCCCAAAACCAGACAAGGATCCCACCAAAAAAGAGAGCTATAGACCGATATCCTTGATGAACACAGATGCGAAAATACTCAACAAAATACTAGCCAATAGGATTCAACAGCACATTAAAAAGATTATTCACCACGACCAAGTGGGATTTATTCCAGGGCTGCAAGGTTGGTTCAACATCCGCAAATCAGTCAATGTGATACAACACATCAATAAAAGTAAGAACAAGAACCATATGATACTCTCAATAGATGCTGAAAAAGCATTTGACAAAGTACAACATCCCTTCCTGATCAAAACTCTTCAAAGTGTAGGGATAGAGGGCACATACCTCAATATCATCAAAGCCATCTATGAAAAACCCACCGCAAATATCATTCTCAATGGAGAAAAACTGAAAGCTTTTCCACTAAGGTCAGGAACACGGCAGGGATGTCCATTATCACCACTGCTATTCAACATCGTACTAGAGGTCCTAGCCTCAGCAATCAGACAACAAAAGGAAATTAAAGGCATCCAAATCGGCAAAGAAGAAGTCAAATTATCACTCTTCGCAGATGATATGATACTATATGTGGAAAACCCAAAAGAATGCACTCCAAAACTGCTAGAACTTATACAGGAATTCAGTAAAGTGTCAGGATATAAAATCAATGCACAGAAATCAGTTGCATTTCTCTACACCAACAGCAAGACAGAAGAAAGAGAGATATTAAGGAGTCAATCCCATTTACAATTGCACCCAAAACCATAAGATACCTAGGAATAAACCTAACCAAAGAGACACAGAATCTATACTCAGAAAACTATAAAGTACTCATGAAAGAAATTGAGGAAGACACAAAGAAATGGAAAAATGTTCCATGCTCCTGGATTGGAAGAATAAATATTGTGAAAATGTCTATGCTACCTAAAGCAATCTACACATTTAATGCAATTCCTATCAAAGTACCATCCATCTTTTTCAAAGAAATGGAACAAATAATTCTAAAATTTATATGGAACCAGAAAAGACCTCGAATAGCCAAAGGGATATTGAAAAAGAAAGCCAACGTTGGTGGCATCACAATTCCGGACTTCAAGCTCTATTACAAAGCTGTCATCATCAAGACAGCATGGTACTGGCACAAAAACAGACACATAGATCAATGGAACAGAATAGAGAGCCCAGAAATAGACCCTCAAATCTATGGTCAACTAATCTTCGACAAAGCAGGAAAGAATGTCCAATGGAAAAAAGACAGCCTTTTCAATAAATGGTGCTGGGAAAATTGGACAGCCACATGCAGAAAAATGAAATTGGACCATTCCCTTACACCACACACAAAAATAGACTCAAAATGGATGAAGGACCTCAATGTACGAAAGGAATCCATCAAAATCCTTGAGGAGAACACGGGCAGCAACCTCTTCGACCTCTGCCGCAGCAACATCTTCCTAGGAACAACGCAAAAGGCAAGGGAAGCAAGGGAAAAAAAATGAACTACTGGGATTTCATCAAGATCAAAAGCTTTTGCACAGCAAAGGAAACAGTTAACAAAATCAAAAGACAACTGACAGAATGGGAGAAGATATTTGCAAACGACATATCAGATAAAGGACTAGTGTCCAGAATCTATAAAGAACTTAGCAAACTCAACACCCAAAGAACAAATAATCCAATCAAGAAATGGGCAGAAGACATGAACAGACATTTCTGCAAAGAAGACATCCAGATGGCCAACAGACACATGAAAAAGTGCTCCATATCACTCGGCATCAGGGAAATACAAATCAAAACCACAATGAGATATCACCTCACACCAGTCAGAATGGCTAAAATCAACAAGTCAGGAAATGACAGATGCTGGCGAGGATGCGGAGAAAGGGGAACCCTCCTACACTGTTGGTGGGAATGCAAGCTGGTGCAGCCACTCTGGAAAACAGCATGGAGGTTCCTCAAAATGTTGAAAATAGAACTGCCCTATGACCCAGCAATTGCACTATTGGGTATTTACCCTAAAGATACAAATGTAGTGATCCAAAGGGACACATGCACCCGAATGTTTATAGCAGCAATGTCCACAATAGCCAAACTATGGAAAGAACCTAGATGTCCATCAACAGATGAATGGATCAAGAAGATGTGGTATATATACACAATGGAATACTATGCAGCCATCAAAAGAAATGAAATCTTGCCATTTGCAACAACATGGATGGAACTAGAGCGTATCATGCTTAGCGAAATAAGTCAAGCAGAGAAAGACAACTATCATATGATCTCCCTGATATGAGGAAGTGGTGATGCAACATCGAGGCTTAAGTGGGTAGAAGAATAAATGAAACAAGATGGGATTGGGAGGGAGACAAACCATAAGTGACTCTTAATCTCACAAAACAAACTGAGGGTTGCCGGGGGGAGGGGGTTTGGGAGAAGGGGGTGGGATTATGGACATTGGGGAGGGTATGTGATTTGGTGAGTGCTGTGAAGTGTGTAAACCTGGTGATTCACAGACCTGTACCCCTGGGGATAAAAATATATGTTTATAAAAAATTAAAAAAAAAAAATTATTAATTTTTTAACATTAGACAATGTATATTGATAGAGTTACCACATAAAAAGCAGGGTTTTCAGTTAAATGTGAATTTCAGACAGTAAATAATATTTTAGTATAAGTAAATATAAATCTATTATTTGGGACATGATAACCGGGTATACTGTATTTCTATTTGCTATCTCCAGCAAGCCTATATAGGAGTCAGGCTACAGAACAGTGAGGTATATTTCAGTGTAAATTTAATGCTTCACTAATGACCAAGAACCATATTTCATTATTTTTTCTTTATTTTTTATGTATTGTCATGCACAAATGAATTGAGGTACTATACATTAAAAGCAATCTATGCAAGGGTATTGGGTGTCTCTCTTCACTAGAAAACTTAATGTATATAATTAGGACCAGATGTATAATATAATTTAGAGAAACACAAAATACCAGAGATTTAGGCAAGAGTTGATAAGGTTAACATGGCAATGAATATTAGAACTCAGGTCATACAAGTACCATATTATAGGCTAAGCAAGTGAGAAGATCAAATATCTGAGCAAAAGTAAGTCAACAATCACCCACACAGGGCATCCAGGTGGCTCAGTTGGTTAAGGGTCTACCTTTGGCTCAGATCTTGATCTCAGGGATTCCTGGGATGGAGCCTCAAGTCAGGTTCCTTGCTCAGTGGGGAGTCTGCTTTTCCCTCTCACTCTGCCCCTCTACCCCGTTTGTGTGATCTCTCTCTCTCTGTCTCAAATAAATAAAATCTTTTTAAAAATCTTCCACCGATTCTGAAGGGTACAGTGATAAAAACTGATTTATTGCATTGAAATGAAATTTCAGAGCTCAGGAAGGTAAAGCAGGTGAGCAAAGTCACTGGAGCCTAAGAAAACAGCATGTTCAGCCAGAGTCAAATAAGGCCAAATCATGACAATATCAGCCCCCAAACAAACAGGATAATAGGTTTGTAATCCCAAAGGAAAGTAGATAGTACAATCATTAGATTTAATTGAAAGAGTCTAGTTGTAATAAATAGTGTAGAATTGTAAAGAAAAGGATCAATCCTGATAATGCAAGGACTAAATTTAATAATTTAAATTTATGCATACAGTGATTCATATCCGACTATGAAGACAAAATCCACGCTGGGAACATCAAAGTTTAAAAATGAAAATGTAAAAGAAAATAGTTCATTTTTTATAGAAATTAGTTCATTTGGAAAGAAAAATTGAAACAGTTATTTACTTAAAAAAACTTATTTTAGAAACTATTATATGTACCAAGGACTAAAGATATATTGGTGGGCAAAACCAGTATGGCCCCACTTCCACAGAGATTATAGTTTAGCATTAACAAACTGTAGCAAGTGTCATAACATGAAAGAAAATTAACAGAGTGTAATTCAACATTTGACTTAGAAGGCTATTATGAGTTGGAGAAGATTACACTGAGGAATTCAGTGTTATCTGCATATGTAGAGGTCAACAGAAGCTTCATGATAAATCATCTTGTAGTCAATGCTAAGGATTGTTAAACTTCATCCTAAAAATGAAGAAGGGTCTTTAGAGGACAGTAAGGAAGATTCACATGGTCATATAGAGGTGAGAATCAAGCTGAGGGAAGAGTTTGATCAAATATCTATTTTAAGTGACGAAGTATACCTAAAGTGTAGGAAACCAAAAAGGAGATTGCGTATACTGGGTTCAAAAATGAGCAAGTCTGAAATTATTCTGAAGCCATTTTCTTCTTCAATTACTTTTATTGAGGAAGAACTAAGGAAATCATTCTCAATGATCATTGAAGGGAATGAAGCTATCTGAATTGTATTCAAAATTGTACAATACATTGCTTTAGCCATCTGTTCATAGAAAGTAGTTTGCAATATTAGAATAAAAATGATGGAAAGTATAGATTTACCAAAACTAATTTTTTTCTTTAAACACTTCGGAAACACAGGTCATTTAATGGTCAGTTTGGCTCTTTTCCATTCAAGAGAGAGTGTTCTGAACATCTTTCCTAACTCAGAGAAGAACTGCAAACATTATGGTTTCCTCTACATTCACTTGGGGATGCATTTTTCTAAAGGGATAGTCACAGACAAAGGATTACAATTAACAGACTGCATTAGGAAAGGAAGATAGGGAGGGAAGAAGGGAGCAAAGGCAGGGAGGCAGGAACGGTAAATATTGAACACATTTTAAAAGTATTTGAATTAACTATTGATTTTTTAAAATTTACCTCTGCTAGTCTAAAGTTTGTGTTTTTTTTTTCTGTTTCTCACTGTATTTGGCTAACCCTTATGACTGAGGTTATTGAATATCTTAAATTGTAACCACCTATTTCTTGAAGACTTACCCTGTTTTTGAGCAAACTTAAGACAATTGTGAAAAATAATATTCTGATACATGAGGAGTGACAAGAAATATTCATGTCAGATTGCTATAAGTATTTCTGCATCCAAATCAAATGAACTACTTCCAAGTCCTGATTTTTATGTTAATAGTCTATAGCATCCAACCCTAAAAATATATATAAAGAAAAATCTAGTAAAATATACATGAGGTATGCTAAATTAATTGCGCTCTTCTCCAAAATGCCATAATGTAGAAGCAAACATGATCAAATCACCAAAGATTGTTTTATCCATTAGATTAAATAGTAAAGGGAAATCAGTTACTTGTTTCCACGAGAGGTTTTCCTCCATCTATAATGTCCTTATTCTGCTCTCTGCATATACCAGGTGTTTTGTGGAAGTTTTTCAGTGTTAATGATTTAATAGGTCGCCTTTTCTCCTTCCAGATGCTTTTACATGATTAGCAGTCATAAAGTGTTGTTTTGGTTCTCCCCAAATTTACATTTCTTCCATAAAGTGCATATTTTGGGACACCGAGTTTCACACAAATGCATTCCAATTCTATTTTGAAGACAAACCTCCCACATCATTGTTTTTGTTACCCTCATTTTAAGATACACAATTTTAACAGGTATGTCAACATAGAAAAGAAATGGAATTATGCAAACAACTTGGGAGTCAGATGGTATTTATTTAAAAAATGTATGTTGAGATTCTGAATGTCATATTTGACTGCTTAAATCTCTAAGTACCCCCCCATCCTAGGATAAATTGTTCAATTTGTACTTTCACATTGCCTGCATAGTTATAACCCAAGGATCTAGAAAATAGCTTGCAATATTGCAATTTTCCCCCTAATTTCTCTAACCTGATTTTAAGGATTACAAAGTTCTTTGTTAACTTCTTTAACTCTTACATTCATTAGGTTATTACTGGTGCTACTCAGAGATGCTTGTGCATTCAAGCTGGTTTAAATTAAACCCTAAGAACTTAATGATGAGACAGTGGAATCAAGGCCATTGTCTATTTATTCAATAGTATCTCTCTCTCAATGGTACAAAATGAGTTTTGTAAGGCAGGCTTGGAAGTATCCTTCAGGGAAACATTTTTAAAATTGTAGATAATACATAGAGTAGTCCTACCTCCTTGTTACCATTTGGAATGCAGAACTTGATTAATGGGGGAAAAAGACACATGAGGATGAAAAAGTGGAGAGTATATGGAAAAGAAAAATTAGAAAAAGAGACAGGTGAAGGAGATCAATAAGTGTAATAGAGTCATGTGATTGATTTCCCATAAAGTTTCTTGCTCTATTTCCCATAAAATTTCTGTAGTGTCTATAGCACACACAAAAACAAACCGTATTCTAATTGTCAAAAAAAAATGGAAATTATAAGTTGTATTAAGGTCCTCTAAGGGAAACAGAACCAGTAATATGAATGCTGTACATAGAGATAGATATATTCATACAAAGACAGCAAGACAGAATAAGTGGTAAGAGAGATATAGAACTTTATTATGAGGGACTGGTGTATGTGATTATGGAGGCTGATAAGTCCCAGTATCCACTTTCTGCAATCTAGAAACCCAGGAAAACCATGGTGTAGTTCCAGTTCAAACCAGAAAGCTGGAGAACCAGAGAAGCCAATGGTATCTGCCCAATCTAAATCTGAAGGCCTGAATCCAGGAGCACCAATATCTAAAAGCAGAAGAAGATGGATGTCCTTGCTCAAGCAGAGAGCACATTTGCCCTTCATCTGCCTTTTTGATCTATTCAAATCCTCAGCAGCTTGGGTGATGCCTACAAGTATCCATGAGGGTGTTGTTTCAACAGTGTATGGATTCAAATTCTAATCTCTTCTGGAAACACCCTCATGGGTCAGACAGATCCAGAATTCATGTTTTACCAACTATCTGTGTATCTCTTAGTCCAGTCAAGTTGAAACACATAAGATAACTGACTCAGCAGCAGTCCAAATTAATATGGTGTGATGTTATTGACACCTTATATAATCTTTTCAAATTGTTCAATACAAACAAAACAGGTGCTGAAAAAGCCTGAAACACAAAAATCAGAGAAAAGAAAGGACTAAAAAAGTCAAATTGAGGCAAAGCAGATATCTGGAAATAGTTGTTGTGGAAAATAGAAACGATTTATATATACATATAACATATATGTATAAATTTATAATATATGGATAAAGAGTAGTATTTAACATTTAACTAAATATTTAACTAAAATTTATGGCATAACAACATTGTAAGACCAATTGAGGAAGACAAACTAAATGTCAGCTTTCATGAGGCTTACTGTTTAGGACTTCGGTAAGCCCTAGGAAAATAAGATATAACCACAAGAAACACAGGTACATCTATAATAAAGATATGTTAAGTTAAAAAGATGGAGATGAAATATCTCGTTTAATGAGAAAAAGAGTAAAATGAGATGTGACATCAACAAGATGTTAGGATAGGAGGTTCTAGCCCTCATACTCCTTCATAAAACAACAATTTAAACAGCAGCCTATGGACAAGAAGATCTTTATGGAAATTTGGAGGTTCCACTACCCTAGTGGAGCAAAATATCTGAAAAGAGATGCATTGAAGACTACAAGAAGTTGTTTGACTTTACCTCTTGGTCTGATTTCTCCCAGGAGGGAAAGTGAGAGTGAAGTGCTTGCCCAGCTTCCTAGCGCTGTGGGATGTTGCTCAGAATGTCCATTTCTGTTACACCCAATCCATGACACTGAGAGAATCAGTGCAGTTGAATAGTCTGGCGACAGCTAGGAGAAGAGAACAGTGGCCAGCATTCACAGCAAGCAGTGTGTGGATTTCAACGAACAGCTGCACATCCTATCAGCCAACTTACAGACTCCACCAAGAACCTCATGCACAAAATTTATAAGGCAGCCTCACCTGGAGACCCCCATGGCCAGCTGATAAACACCCCGGCACTCTGCACCCAGTTTCCCTTGTGGAGGTACCCCATAATGTATGCCTCATGACTATGAGCAAAAGCCTCCACAGATGGCATGTGTGAGGATCAATTCAGCAATGTCAAACTGACTGCTAGTATCTGTGTGCTATCTGAAGGTCCTCTGATAGCACACAGATATTAGCAGTCAGTTTGACTTTGCCGGATTGGGAGAAGATGCACAACCTTGAACACTTCAGGGCACAGACTGCGGAAAAATAAACTACAGGCTTCTCATGGACTAAGTCTGACTTTGTGAAATTGAGAGATGGGCACACAATTCTAAGACTTCCTCCCAAGACAAAAATAAGAACAGTATAGCGGGTACACTTATAGAAAAGGTCTGAGAGACCAATAATAATATTTATTAGTTAAGGGAGTTACCAAATACTCCTGAACTTTTGTAGCTGATACCCTGCTAAGTGTATACATTACCTAGTCTTATCAATAAACTTGTGCAAAAGATATGATCTACCTCATCTTATAGATGAGCAAAATGAAGCTCATAAAAGTGACATTACCAGACAATGGTCACACACCTAAAAAAAGAAAGCAAAGAGACTTGAAGACAAAACATGAGAATTCAAAACCTTTATTTTCAAATTCAGTACCATATAGCTTCAGATAATAGTAAATCTACATTTGATGAGGGTAGCAGAAATAAATAAATAAATAAACAATTCTGATTAGAAGTGTGTATTGGAGTCTTCTAGAATGGAATAGGTTGGAATTTGTCATTCAGGTAATGGGAAGTCACTGGAGTCTTTAAAACAAGCAGACATAATCAAATATTTTCCTTTAATAAAGATTATATCATGTTCATATTTTATCATATACTTAGAATCTATTATGGGTATAAGTCATAAAAGTGAAAGAAAGGACAAAGAAGAGTGTTGATAGTAGCAACTGAGGGAGAGGAGAGAAGTATTGAACCCAGAGCCCTGGCATGAGCAGGGCAAAAGGAGTGGGGGATGCCTGCTATCCAGGAGATAACTTTTCTTTCAGGTAAAAAACTATATATTATAGACTCCTCTCACTGACAATTAAAAAAACTAGTTTATCCTGACCTTTGGTATAGTTGTAAATTACTATTCCTAAGTTCAAAATTGACAGGATTTAGGTCAGGGGGAAAAAAAAGAAAAGAAAAGAAAAGAAAAAAATTGCCTGTGAATTTATCTGTATCTTTTTTTCCCCTTTATATCTGTAGCAAGAATTACTACCAAACTCTACTCATTGGGCCAGAGACCCTTGTGGTGTTAGTGAAAGACTTGCCTTCCATATAGCACACTTCTTATACTTGTGAGTTAATTGGCCAGTATCTATATCCTTTTTTTTTTAATAAAACTATCACCTAACTAATATTTTCTGTGACAATTGAACTTAACTCTCTTAAATCCAAGGAGCTAGGGGGAGAAGCAATATTATATTGTGTTTAAGTTTCAGTTAAACATAATATAATTTCAGTTTCCTGGTTGCCTGGTTGCAATCTCCATTGAACCACTTACTAACCGTATTGCCTTGAGAAGGTTACTGGCTATCTCTAACTTCAGTGAAACTACAAATGGTGTTGTGAAAATTAAATGAAGTAGTGTGGAAAAAGCAATAAGCTTATTGTTGGCACAAAGTCAGAGCCTAAAAATGTTGGAGATACTCTTTTCAATATATATGTACACGCAACCCATTTTTTTTTTTGAGACTAAAATATATTGACTTTCAATGTATCAACAACAAAAAATGATGTATTGATTCATTCAACAAATATTTATCAAGTGTCTATATACATAGTGGTCACTAGTAACAGAGAATTTTTTTAAAGACAAAAAATTATATTTTTATTTCTTGAGTATTTAAAAATTAGTCACTGGGAAGGACTTCCAGAATGGCACTATAAATACCTCTGAAATTCTATTCCTCTTTAAAAGCAATGGTAATACAGACAAAAACTGCCAAAATATACTTTCAATACTCTGGAAATTAACCAAAGGTTTGTAAATAATATGAGAAGGAGTAACAATATGGGGAGCTGTTTTAAAGAAAAACAGCTACAAAAAGAAGAGTGAGTATTACAACATTTTAAGTTGTCCTGTTTCTATCCTCCCATTCCAACATCATGGTAGTCTCAAAAAAAAAATACACACACACACACACACACACACACATATGTAAAATATGTAAAATAAAAGAACATGACAATTACAACACCTGTGAAACCCAGAAGCTGACCACCATTGGAGGATGCAGAACAGGTTTGCAGCTCTAACAAAAGCCCAAGTCTTCCCCAGTTGTCAGTATTTGAACTGTATGGCTGCTCTTCGGAAATCCCATTTACTAGACTTGTCTTAGTTGATCTGACTCAGATTTTGTTCAGTGTGAATAGTCTTTTCCTTGGTTATGTCTTGAAAATAATCATTGGTAGTTGCCTAACATCACAGGTGACTGAGGAGGCAATAACAGGACAAACAAGAAGCCTACCAAAAAACTTAAACCTGGAGAAAGAGATGTCCATATGGGACTTTGAAATCAGAGATATATTCCTGGAAATCTCAAAGGCTTTATACACATGGATGGTGGTGGTCATACCCAGGTATGACCTGAGAAGGCCCTTGTCTTTCCATCTCTTGCTGACCTTGAAGGTTTGCATAAGCAGGTGGTGAACAACAGGCAAAGATGGGAACTATCTGACGGAATCTTGAAGATAGGATCCCAAACACACATGGAGTCCCTAAGAAAAAATTAGAAGATTAAATTCTGGTATTTAAGGAATTTATGGAAAACTGTCCAATCATTAACAATTAAACTAACTTAGCAGAGATTTCTATGACATACAAATCTTTACAGAATGTAGGAAAGTTGTCAACAGCAAACATGAAAACAACAAATAGCAACAAGAAGAAATCTTGGAGAAGGAAGTGGAGAATAGGATTTCAAGGGGTGCTAGATTTTATTTAAAATGTGTAGGTTCCAAGGAAAACATTAAAATCACTCAAAAGGTATGAAATCATGGTGCATACATGGAAAAAATGTCAATAAAAACTGTTCGTGAGATGCCCAGATGTTGGACTTACTAGAAAAATACACTAAAATCAGAATTAGTTTATTGAAAATAGAAATAAAATTAAGAAAACTTTAACTATTTTTTTAAAAGAATAGACTCAAATCACTAAAATTAGTAGTAAATAAAACAGGGTAAATTACTTCCAACTCTAGGAAATGAAAAGAATCATAAGAAAATATAAACAACGTGTGTAATAAATTAGATAATGTAGTTTAATTTGAAAAATTTCTTTGAAGGCAAAAATTACCACTACTGATTCAAGAAAAAAATAGAAAATCTGACTAGACCTATAAAATTTTGAATTAATAATAAAAAGCTTCCAAAAAAGAAAACCTAGTTCTAGATAACTTTATTGGTGAATTCTACCAATTGTTTAAAAGAAAATATTAACAACTTCATAAACTTCTAAAAATGGATGAGGAGAGAAAATTTCCCAAAACATTATGTGTAACCATTATTACACTGGTAATAATCAAATATATCCTAAGAAAACTGCAGACCAATATACCTATGAATCCAGATGAAAAAAATCCTAAGCACTCTGTGAACTAATACTGAAAGATCACCAACATAAAATATGAAGAACACAAGCATCAAAGGTCACTACAGTGTCTACTGTATTCCATCTCTTTTGTAATAGAGAGGTGAAATGAGGAAAACAAAAAAGAAAAAGACAACTAACATCATACTTACGCTTAATAGTGAGAAATTTAGGATTCTACCCCTAAGATCAGGAAAAATACTTTTGTGTCTGTTCTCATCTCCCGTTTTTTATCTAAAGACTGTATTTATTTATTTGAGAGAGACAGGAAAAAACATGTGGGGACAGGGAGGGAAAAGCAGACTCCCAGCTGAGTGGGACTCAGGGGGACTCCTAAGATCCATCCCAGGATCTTAGGACCATGACATGTCAGGAATGGCCAGCAACCCCTATACCAGCTGATGAAAGATTACTCCAGACCCCACTGTGAAAGAGAGGAGAAGGCCAGGGGGTCAACAGTCAGAGGCAGAGACCCTTTGTTTTGCTCCTGCTTTTATTGGTCCTTCAGGATAATCACAAATCCGTATCCCTGTTTCTCAAGCATGTGATTTGTGACAAGGGGTATCACTGAAATTGGGAGGGTCTGTTTACAGGAAAGATGATATGCTAATCTGTGTGTTCTATTGAAGATAGTCTAAGGGACAATGTATACATCTCTTAGATCACAGGATGGCTCTTGGGGTTAAGAAAGCCTCAGGGAAGGTAATTCCTTGTGGCATTCCAAGGGCAGAGCTGAAACTCAGGGTTAGGCATTCCAAAGGTCCATGTCCTTCTTTGAAACCTTCCTTAGCCTTCAGCGGCTTCCATATTACATTTTAGTAAGGCAAGTATTATGGCTACATTTATGCTCATTAACCCCAATAATGACCTGACCAAAGGCAGACACCTGATCAACTCAGCCACCCAGGTGACTCCTGTCACCTTAATTACATATTGTTCTTGATGTTCTAGTCAGAGATATTACTAAATAAAAACAAATAAAAGGTGTCTTGATTGGAAAAGAAGAAATAAAACAATATTTGCAGATGATATGGTCTTTTATACAGAAATTTCTAAGGTTTCACAAAAACTTTTGAATTTGTCAAACAGTTCAGCAGGGCTATAGTATATAAGATCAACACACAAAAAGTGAACTGTATTTTTTTTTTCTTTTATAGATATTTTTTTCTTTGAGAAAGAGAGAACAGCGGGGAGGGGTAGAAGAAGAGGGAGACTCCTTAAGCAGTTTCTGCATCCAACATGGAGCCCAACACAGGTCTTGATCATGACTTGAGCTGAAATCAAGAGTCAGACACTTAACCCACTGAGCTACCCAGGTACCCAAGAAAAATCAATTGTATTTCCATGCATTAGGAAAAAAGAATTCCAAAAATCAAATGAGGAAAATAATTATGCTTAAAATTTAACATTATAAAGAACTGAAGGCTGAAAACAAAGTACAAGACTGTACATTGAGAACTACAAAACACCATTGAAGCAGATTAAAGAAGGCCTAAGTAAATGTGTCCCATGTTTACAGCCTGGAAGACTTAATAGTGTCAAGATGGTAATACTCTCCAAGGTGATCTAATATTCAAAGTAATCCCTTTATAATTCCAAGAGGCTTTTTACATAAAATGATAAGCTGATCCTAACATATAGAAATGCAGAATACTCAGAACATTACAGAAAAAAAATAAATTTGAAAATTAGAATTTTGAAAAATGAAGTCTCATATTTCTTCAAATAGAGTTAAAGCTACAATAATCATGATAGTGTGGTGCTGACATAATAATATATAAAACAGTGATAAATTTGAGAGTTTAGAAATAAATCTATACACACATGGGCTATTGATATTTGACAAGGATGTCAAGAAAATTAAATAGAAGATAAAATGATTTTTTAAAATAATGGGACAACTGGATACCCATGTGCAAAAGAGTGAATTTATAACCATATTTTAAATAATACACAAAAATTAAAGTAGATTATAGATATAAATTTAAGAAAGAAAACTAAAATTTTTAGAAAAAAATTTAGGGAAAAACCATGTGAATTTGGTATAAACAAAAAAGATAATATACATTAAATATCATCACATTTAAAAAAATTTTTCAATAGACACCATCAAAAAGGTGAAATTACAACTCACAGACTGGAAGAAAATATTTGCAGATCATATATCTGATAAGGGACAGATATCTGGAACATATGAATTACTCTTCTTCTTCTTTTTTTTTTTTTTCAGTTTGTGTAAGGACTTAAGTTTCTTAACATATAATGTATTATTAGCCCCAGGGGTAGAGGTCTGTGAATCATAAGGCTTACACACTTCACAGCACTCACCATAGTACATACCCTCCCCAATGTCCATAACCCAATCACCCTCTCCTTACTCCCCTCCCCCTGGAAACCTGTAGTTTGTTTTGTGAGATTAAGTCTCCTATGGTTTGTCTCCCTCCCAATCCCATCTTGTTTCATTTTTTCCTTTCCTATTCCCCAAATGCCGCATGTTGCCTCTCAAATTCCACATTAGAGGGAGATCATATGCTAATTGTATTTCTCTGATTGACTTATTTTGCTCAGCATAATACCCTCTAGTTCTTCAATCCACGTCATTGAAAATGGCAAGATTTCATTTCTTCTGATGGCTGCATTATATATATATATATATATATATATATATATATATATATACACCACTTCTTCTTTATCCATTCATCTGTTCATTCCTCTGTTGATAGACATGTAGGTTCTTTCCATAGCTTGGTTATTGTGGACATTGCTGCTATAAACATTCAGGTGCACTTGCCCCTTCAGATCACTACCTTTGTATCTTTAGGGTAAATACCCAGTAGTGCAATTGCTGGGTCATAGGGTAGCTATATTTTCAACATTTTGAGGAACCTCCATGCTGTTTTCCAGAGTGGTTGTACCAGCTTGCATTCCCACCAACAATGTAGGAGGGTTCACCTTTCTCCACATCCTCGCCAGCATCTGTCATTTCCTGACTTGTTAATTTTAGCCATTCTGACTGGTGTAAGATGGTATCTCATTGTGGTTTTGATTTGTATTTCCCTGATGCTGAGTGATGTGGAGCACTTTTTCACCTGTCTGTTGGCCATCTGGATGTCTTCTTTGCAGAAATGTCTGTTCATGTCCTCTGCCCATTTCTTGATTGGATTATTTTTTCTTTGGGTGTTGAGTTTGAGAAGTTCTTTCTAGATTTTGGATACTAGCCCTTTATCTGATATGTCATTTGCAAATATCCTCTCCCATTCTGTCAGTTGTCTTTGGGTTTTGTTGATGGTTTCCTTTGCTGTGCAAAAGCTTTTGATCTTGATGAAGTCCCAATAGTTCATTTTTGTCCTTGCTTTCCTTGCCTTTGGTGATGTTCGTAGGAAGAAGTTGCTGCAGCTGAGGTTAAAGAGGTTTTGCCTGTGTTCTACTCAAGGATTTTGATGGATTTCTTTCTCTCGTTGAGGTCCTTTATCCATTTTGAGTCTATTTTCATGTGTGGTGTAAGGGACTGGTCCAGTTTCATTTTTCTGCATACGGCTGTCCAGTTTTCCAACACCATTTGTTAAAGAGATTTTTTTTTTCCATTGGACATTCTTTCCTGCTTTGTTGAAGATTAGTTGACCACAGGGTTGAGGGTCCATTTCTGTGCTCTCTATTCTGTTCCATTAATCTGTGTGTCTGTTTTTGTGCCCTACGATACTGTCTTGCTGATGACAGCTTTGTAATAGAGCTTGAAATCTGGAATTGTGGTGCCACGAACTTTGGCTTTCTTTTTCAATATCCTTCTGGTTATATGAGGTCTTTTCTGGTTCCATATAAATTTTAGGATTATTTGTTCCATTTCTTTGAAAAAAAAATGATGGTATTTTGATAGGGATTTCATTAAATGTGTAGATTGCTTTAGGTAGTATAGATATTTTCACAATATTTGTTCTTCTAATCCATGAGCATGGAACATTTTTCCATTTCTTTGCATCTTCCTCAATTTCCTTCTTGAATACTTTATAGTTTTCTGAGTATAGATTCTTGGCCTCATTGGTTAGGTTTATTCCTAGGTATCTTATAGTTTTGGGTGCAATTGTAAATAGGAGTGACTCCTTAATTTCTCTTTCTTCTGTCTTGTTGTTGGTGTAGAGAAATGCAACTGCTTTCTGTGCAACTGATTTTATATCCTGACACTTTATTGAATTCCTGTACAAGATCTAGCAGATTTGGAGTGGAGTCTTTTGGGTTTTCCACATATAGTATCATGTCATCTACAGAGAGTGATAGTTTAACTTCTTCTTTGCCAATTTGGATGCCTTTAATTTGCTTTTGTTGTCTGATTGCTGAGGCTAGGACTTCTAGTACTATGTTGAATAGCAGTGGTGATAATGGACATCCCTGCCATGTTCCTGACCTCAGCAGAAAAGCCCTCAGTTTTTCTCCATTGAGAATGATATTTGTGGTGCATTTTTCATAGATGGCTTTGATTATATTGAGGTATGTACCCTCTATCCCTACACTTTGAAGAGTTTTGATCAGAAAGGTATGTTGTACTTTGTCAAGTGGTTTTTCAGCATCTATTCAGAGTATCAAATGGTTCTTGTTCCTTCTTTAATTAATGCATTGTATCACATTGATTGATTTGTGGTTGTTGAACCAAACTTGCAGCACTGGAATAAATCCCACTTGGTTGTGGTGAATAATCCTTTTAATGTACTATTGGATCCTATTGGCTAGTATTTTGGTGAGAATTTTCATATCTGTGTTCATCAAGGATATTGGTCTGTAATTCTCTTTTTACATGGGATCCTTGTCTGGTTTTGGGATCAAGGTAAAGCTGGCCTCATAAAATGAGTTTGGAAGTTTTTCTTCCACTTCTATTTTTTGGAACAATTTCAGGAGAATAGGAATTAATTCTTCTTTTAATGTTTGTTAGAATTCCCCTGGGAAGTTGTCTGGCCCTGGTCTCTTGTTTGTTTGGAGATTTTTGATGACTGCTTCAAACTCCTTACTGGTTATGGTTTGTTCAGGCTTTCTATTTCTTCCTGGTTCAGTTGTGGTAGTTTATATATCTCTAGAAATGCATCCATTTCTTCCAACTGTCAAATTTGCTGGTGTATAGTTGCTCATAATATGTTCTTATAAGTGTTTGTCTCTCTTTGGTGTTGGTTGTGATCTCTCCTCTTTCATTCATGATTTTATCGATTTGGATCCTTTCTTTTTTCTTTTTGAGAAATCTGGCCAAGGGTTTATCAATCTCATTAATTCTTTCAAAGAACCAGCTCCTAGATTAGTTGATTTGTTCTTTTTTGTTTGTTTCTTTCTATTTCATTTATTTCTGCTCTGATCTTTATGATTTCTCTTCTCCTGCTGGGCTTCTTTGCTATTCTTTGCTATTCTTTGCTATTCTTTCTCCAGCTCCTTTAGGTGTAGGGTTAGGTTATGTACCTCAAACCTTTCTTGTTTCTTGAGAAAGGCTTGTGTCACTATATATTTTACTCTCAGGACTGCCTTGGCTGTGTCCCACAGATTTTTGAACAGCTGTGTTTTCATTATCATTTGTTTCCATGAATTTTTTTCAATTCTTCTTTAATTTCCTGGTTGACCCCTTCATTCTTTAGAAGAATGTTCTTTAGTCTCTATGCGTTTGGGTTCTTTCTAAATTTCCTCTTGTGATTGAGTTCTAGCTTCAGAGCATTGTGGTCTGAAAATATGCAGGGAATGATCCCAATCTTTTGATACTTGTTAAGGCCTGATTTAGGACTGAGGATATGATCTATTCTGGAGAATGTTCCATGTGCACTAGAGAAGAATGTGTATTCTGTTGCTTTGGGATGAAATGTTCTGAATATATCTGTGATATCCTTCTGGTCATTTAAGGCCTTTATTTCCTTCTTGATCTTTTGCTTGGATGATCTGTCCATTTCAGTGAGGGGAGTGTTAAAGTCCCCCACTATTATTGTATTATTGTTGATGTGTTTCTTTGATTTTGTTATTAATTGGTTTATATAGTTGGCTGCTCCCATGTTAGGGGTATAGATATTTTAAATTGTTAGATCTTCTTGTTGGATGGACCCTTTGAGTATGATATAGTTGTCCTTCCTCATCTTTTATTATAGTCTTTCACTTAAAATCTAATTGATCTGATATATGATTGCCACCCCCAACTTTTTTTTCATGTCCCTTAGCATGGTAAATTGTTTTCCACCCCCTCACTTTAAATCTGGAGGTACCTTCGGGTCTAAAATGAGTTTCTTATAGACAGCATATTGATGGGTTTTGGTTTTTTATCCATTCTGATACCCTGTGTCTTTTGATTGGGGCATTTAGCCCATTTATATTCAAGGTGACTATTGAGAGATATGAATTTAGTTCCATTGTATTGCCTGTAAGGTGACTATTACTGTATATTGTCTCTGTTCCTTTCTGATCTACTACTTTTAGGCTCTCTCTTTGTTTAGAGCACCCCTTTCAATATTTCCCATAGAGCTGGTTTGGTATTTACAAATTCTTTTAGTTTTTGTTTGTCCAGGAAGCTTTTTATGTCTCCTTCTATTTTCAATGATAACCTAGCTGGATATAGTATTCTTAGCTGCATGTTTTTCCTCATTTAGTGCTCTGAATATATCATGCCAGTTCTTTTTGGCCTGCCAGGTTTCTGTGGGTAAATATACTGCCAATCTAATATTTTTATCATTATATGTTACAGACTTCTTGTCCCAGGCTATTTCAGGATTTTCTCTTTGTCACTAAAACTTGTAATTTTTACTATTAGATGATGGGGTGTGGACCTATTCTTTTTGATTTTGAGGGGGGTTCTCTGTGTCTCCTGGATTTTGATGCTTGTTCCCTTTGCCATATCAGGGAATTTCTCTACAATAATTTGCTCCAATATATCTTCTGCCTCCCTGTGTCTTTCTTCTTCTTCTGGAATCCCAATTACTCTAATATTGTTTCATCTTATGGTATCACTTATCTCTTGAATTCTCTCCTTTTGGTCCAATAGTTGCTTGTCTCTCTTTTGCTCAGTTTCTTTATTCTCCATCATATGGTCTTCTATATCAATAATTCTCTCTTCTGCCTCACTTATCCTAGTAGCAAGAGTCCCCATTTTTTATTGTACCTCATTAATAGCTTTTTAAATTTCAACTTGGTTAGATTTTAGTTCTTTTATTTCTCCATAAAGGGCTTTTACTTCTCCAGACAGGGTTTCTCTAAAATCTTCCATGCCTTCTTTGAGCCCAGCTAGAACCTTGAGATTTGTCATTCTGAACTCTAGATCTGACATATTACCAATTTCCATATTGATTAGGTCCCTAGTCTTTGGTTCTGCCTTTTGTTCTTCTTTTTTTTTTTTTTTTTAAATCTGGATAAGAATATAGAATGAGAGAATAAAATACAAAAAGGGAGACAAAGATTCCAGAAAAATGTACACTAATGAAATCAGAAGAGATCCCCCAAATTGGAGGGGAGAAGAAAGGGAGAAAACGAAGTTTAAAAAAAATTGATTTTAAGAGTACTTCATATGGGGGAGGAGTCAAGATGGCAGAGGAGTAGCAGACTGAGATGATATCAGGTCACAGGAGTTCAGGTAGATAGTTATCAAACCATTCTGAACACCTACAAACCTAACAGGAGATTGAAGAGAAGAGTAGCAATTCTAAAGTAGTACTGATCCATGCCATTACATGAAAAAACCTTGAGTATATTATACACAGTGAAAAAAAACAATCACCAAAAGTCACACATTCATCCAGAATAAACAAATCCACAGACAAGAAAGTAAGTTTATGATTTCCAAGTGCTCAGGGTAGGCAAAAATGAGGATTGACTGTTAATATATGTTGGGTTGTTTTGTGTTTTTTTTTTTTTTTGGGTGGGGGAGTGAAATAAATATGTCAAAATTAGATAGTTCTAATAGCTGCATAGCTTTGAACATACTGAAAAATAGTGAATTGTACACTGTAAAGGGAAAAATTAGTGATATTTTATTTTATTTCTTATTTTTTGAAAAATTTTTTTATTTATTTGGGGGAGAGAGAAAACAGAAGTGGGGGGAGAAGCAGTGGCAGAGGGAGAAGCAGGCTCCCCATTGAGCAGGGAGCCCATCCCAGAACTCCAATATCATGACCTGAGCTGAAGACAGATGCTTAACTGACTGAGCCACCCAGGTGCCCCCAAATTGGCAATATTTTAGTTATCTCAATAGTCTAGTATTTTTTTTTTAATTACTATAAAGAAAATACAACCTCAGGGATCATTTCACTGTGCCACTTTAATGTTTTCAGCATGTAGATGAAAAAAGCAGCTGCTACTCAAGGCATTATTTTATAGAGTATGCAGTTTAATAATCACTTTTTATTATAAAAGCATATGTTATGTGGGAATTTCAGTCCTCATCAATATTAACTACTCCATCCTCACATGAAAACCTTTTGGTGCACTGATGGATGACTTACAAATTAGTCAATAAGTACAAAAATTCTTAAATTCTTTATTCTTGAATCTGACCACCAAAGGTCAAAATTCAAGGGTGATTCAGTTGGTTAAGCATCTGTCTCTTGATTTTGGCTCAGGTCATGATCTCAGGGTCTTGAGGTCAAATCTCATTCGGGCTCCATATTCAGTGGGAAGTCTGTTTGAGAGTCTCTCTCTCCCTCTCCTTATGCCCCTCCCCACCAAATAGTAAAAAAATAGATCTTAAAAACAAACAAACAAACAATTAGTAATAACAAGACTACATATCAGCCCTTCCAGTTTATATATTTTTCTGATCATCTTTTGGAGATTTGTACCATAAAAAAACAAGTAAAAAGATTAACAACCCACTGAGGATTAAGAATCTCTATTCCAAGAAACAAAAGCATGCTTAATGCTCCATGACAGCTATAGTTAATGGCCAAACACCTTTTATCACTTAAGGAGCCTGAAATTCTGAAGAGTAGAACAATGTTGGATAGAATCTAGAAAAAGAGAATATAGGAAGCCACCAGTCCCCTTCTCTCTTATTTTTGTCTATGAATTAGAACATTCTTCCCCTAGACATATTCAGTAATACTGCAAAGTGTGATTTCTGACCTTTTCTCAGCCTCATATTCACTGTACCCTACAGATGAATACTAAAGATGGTAAGACTGGAAAAAGGTTCTGTACATACATTTTCTAGCTATACTGCCCTGTAGCTGGCATACTGATCTAGTACTCCTATCTTCTGTAGAGTAACCATACTAGAGTCATAGGTACATTCTGCGTACTGGATGCAAATCTGTGGCAAATTTCTAATTCTACACACTCTGGGGGTTCCAAAAGCTATAGAGAAGATATTTCTAGTTATAGAAATATATGTCTGAATTTTTTTCAGACTCAATTTCTCTTTTATGTGAATCATTCCAAGATCTAAATTAGAGGAACCCACACATTAACAATGCAGAGTAACACCAGTTACCAGTGGAAAGTCACTTTCTCTTTTACAGGACTAGCAGGAAAAAAATCAAAAACAAAAACAAAAATATGCATCTATGTTACAAATGATTTTTTCACATTAGAAGAGGGAGCATATTTTTGAAATCCAGACATTAATTCAATTTAAAAAATCATATTTTATTATAAATACACAATTATTGTGGGCATATTATCTCAGTAGCAAGAACTTAATGTCCATAAAAAGAGCCAAACTTAAGGTAAAGCTATGAGTGTACATAGAAATGCAAGGAGATGCTTGGAGCCTAAGTCTCTGAAGACATAATAGATCCTCTGAATTAATAGACCTTGAAGTTTGCCTTACATCTGACTCACTCATTTTGTGAGTTACTTAGTCTCTCATTATTCAAGATCTTTAATCTGAGCTTTTTTTTCTTCATTGAAGCAAACTATATCTCAACTGATTAAGCTACCATCCTTGGGGCCCTATAAGCACAGATTCTAAAATAGGTGATTTCTTATGGAGAAAAAGTAGAACTATAGGCAATAGGGATCTCACAATTCCTGTATGAAAACTTAGTTTTGAAATAGATTAGGCTGCTTCATATTCTACATTATTTCCAGGCCCAGAGCCAACCAAGACTATAATATTTCTGTAAATGGTAGGAAAATCATAGAATGTTGGCAGGAGCTTACAATTTTCTGTAGCCTTTGGCAAGTTTGTAAATGAATGGGGCTAGTTTCATCTAAAGGTGTCTATCTAAAAAATGAGAGTACATAAAGGACAGTTTTGGTACGATGACTTTTCTGCCTGTGACTTCAATACAAGTTGACTAAAATTTTCATAATTTAAAAAAGTGATGGAGTAGGAGTTTGAAACCTCCATGGCATCTAAACAATTCAATCAACAAACATATCCTAAAGTTTGTACTACTTCTGAAACTTCTAACTGGAAATAATGAGATCATTACATGTGAGGCTTCTTTGAGTTTAGGTTGCTAATACTTACCTTGGTAAACATCTTAACTAATACAACAAAAAAGCTTATCTGCTTACACAAAGAAGTTTTAACCTTGGAGTTAGACTTCAAAATAATTGGGGGTTACTTCTTTGCCTTATTTGCTTTTATATTTACAGTAAATCACATACTACTTAGAACATGGTAATATTCAATAAACTGTTGTTTAGAGAAGGGAATCTGGCAAGAATTTGGCAGAGTTAATAGAGCCTCTGATAAAATGTGGAGGTTTGGTATCACTGAGACATGTCAGCTGAGACAAGGGTACAAGACAGACTCCACAAGCCCTTCTGAGATGATATCTGTCCTTTGATCACCTTGGAAGCTGGAGATGAGCCTGTGACATTTAGAAACTATTAGTAGATGCAGTCACAGACAAGTCAAGAAAGGCAAGGAAACTGATGAAGTTTCTGAGACATTGTGTGATCTTACCCTGATCTACATATTTAGTCCTACAGCTTTGAAATACTAAAAGTCATTAATCATCCACATTAAACCTTGTTGCATAATAGCCTCCACTGACATTGTTGAATAATTAACTCTTCTTGAATTTGCTGCTCATTGCTATAGACCAAATAGTACCTGGTGGTAAGTTTGGCTTTCTATTAAGCACAAGTCCTGGGACACTGACACAACCTTGGCAATCACCAGGACCATATTCAATGTTTGTTATTGGTCTCTTTCCAGTTCCCTTCCCAATGAGAAAAACACTGCTCATACTCATAAACATAATTAGAACACATATAAGAAAATATATTTGGGGGGAAAAATGAAGCCCAGATATAAAACAACAGGAAGGGTTAAAACAAAACAGAACAAAATAAAACAAAACAAAAACAGGAAGGGGTAAAAGTCATGTTTTATCAGTTGACGTTACTATTAATAAATAGTGTAATATTTAGTGAGTTAAGCAGGCAATATCATGTACAACACAGTCCCAAATTCATGAAATTAAACACTGTGTCTCCTTGTCTTTGTGTGAGTGTGTTGGTATGAGTATAAACAGCTAATTCACTGAAAAAAGATGACTGATCTAATATAATCATAAAGTGTGTTTTGTTTTCATTTTTCTTTTTTTGCTTTTAAATTCTTCTGGATTAGCATTATTCCTTTGTACTAGGATGGGGACATTGTCAGGTTCCATATATTTTTTATAACTAAGATTATACAGGTCCCTCTAGTCAGGAATTAAAATGTATAGCCCAATATACTAGTAAATATTTTGAATGGTTTCATGTCATGATTTCTTCTCTACCTTCCCTAAACCACCCCACCCCTCACTTAGATGTGAGTAAGCTATGAAGCCAACATACAGGGAAGGAGTGATACATAATTCTCCTCCTTTCATTTCTTGCCTTTAGATTTATTCTCCACTCAATTTGGTTCTGAACCTTTGGAGTTGGAGCACAGAGAGAGTGAAGAGGCCAGTAGGCAGAAAGTGGAAACAGGCATCATACCCTATGACCTGGGGAACTTGATAATCCAGTGCTCTGACATGACTATTGTCACATGTTCTCAGGAAACCAAATAGCGGGGACTTCTCGCTTTCAATTTCCTATGTTTTCTCCCTGGTTCATTGCTTCCTAATGTATTTGCCCTGTGTATCTAATGATACTTTTAGCTGCTCTCTGGTGAGTTCTGTTCAGATTTTCTCTTAGAGAAAATCCTAGACAACCTCCTGGTGATACCATTTGTGACTCATACCACACTGACAGGCCATAGGCAATGGAAACATATTGCCTGCCTTAACAAAATCTGAAAATGTAGGATGATGAATCCAGCATCCAAATTTGGTTTACCCCTGAGGAGCTAGACATGAAACTTTCTTGATTTTATATATGAAAGGTGAGGGATAGGCAAAATTCAAGCTATGAGTGATTCTATTCAAGTACCTATTAAGAGGCTTATAATGAAGAGCAGGAACCTCAAACCATTACCTTCATTAAAATGGTGAGACTCATAGCTAAACAACAACAACAAAATAATGTATCTCTTCATGCTTCTTTTCTCAGACTTCTCAAGCTCTTTTGAATTCTGGTTGGTTGCCGCTGGAGAATAGCTTTCTTCCACAAAGTTCAGGTGTGGAAGCTGGGTGACAGGTTTTCTGTCATTAAGTTTTTGCAATTCCAGCAGAATGGTCTTAATTGGAATATAGTGTCAATTGTTACCAAGCCTCAACTGAAACTGATCTTATGTTTCAAAATATATCCCTTTCTCTTTTTCTAAGTGTATATAAACTAGTATCTTCCCAAATATGAAACTTATTTTTACTGATATGTATATACCTAAGTGTCCCTATTAACTTCTTTACTGCCATGATTCTGATGCACACCTATAAAAATAAATGATCAAACTTTCCAGCCAAGGTAGAGTGGCAGGGATAAGATTTACCCTCACTTTTGAAATAGAAACAAAGAAATAAAACGGACATGATGTATGAAACACGGTTTCAGGCAATTACATATTAGGCAATAAAACAATCCCTGAAAGAGCGTGAACCCTAAAATTGCCCCAGCTCACTTTCTTAGGAGAGTGGCCAAGGCACAGAAGATGGAGGGTGAACTCAGAGGCTGGTGGACTCCCTGTTTTGAGGAGATAGAGATGCAAGACAAGGCAGATCAAGGTATCTTACTCTCACAAGGCAGAGTATCAGAGAAGAGAAAGGTACACAGAGAGAACTCTAGAGTAATCAGAGGGTTCCCCTCAAATCTTCTGCTGACTACTGACAAATATATATGTGTCAAGAAACTATGTGAAGCTATGGGAAGAACTGGAGAAAGAGAAGAGATATCATTGGAAATAATACCTGAGTCTCTAAGAAGGCCATGAACTAATTGTTCACATTCCTATCAGCCAGGATGGCAAATTTCTTAACTCATAAGATATTTGGTAGAGTACACCAAATGATATTGCCTTAGCAGTGAAGCAAAATTAGTCTTGGAATAAAGTGTGTCTTGATCTTACTGAACAAAGCATAAAACAAGATCTCTAAATGATCAAGTTGTTTTGAAGTTATTACTATATTTTAAATATAATATCAAGAATATTTATGGAAAAATTTAAATACAGATTAAATTAAAACAAGTTTTTAAAAATGGAATACATGGGGTAGGATCAGTCAAGAGTTAACAACAGAACAAGTCATAAAAATTAAAATCATCTTCTAGGCACCAGAGTGGTTTAGTTGGTTAAGTCTCTAATTCTTGATTTTGACTCAGGTCATGATCTCAGGGTCCTGAGATGGAGCCCCACATCAGTCTCTGTGCTCACCAGGGAGTCTGCTCCCCACCCCATTCTTCTTCTGCTCCTAACCCTCACTTGCACACACTCTCTCTTAAATAACTAAATAACTAAATAAAATCTTGTTAAAAAGTTAAATTATAATCATCTTCATTTTGCCTTTTGTAATTAATACTTCTTTGCTTCATCTTGGGTTTGAAGTTTTATGAATCAATTCATTTTCCATTAGAGTTTTAGAGAGTCTTAAAATTTCCAGAAACCTGTATTCAGTTCTTATTGGTGTCTTTTCTATGAATCTCTTTAAGGAAAAGCATGTTTGCCTGCAAGTCATTGTTAATGTTTCAGGGAAGACTCATGAGTAAAACAGTAACTGCCTGTGAGTGTCAAAAGATTTAAAAATAGCCATGGTTAAAGATCTGGGAGTTTACTAAAAAATGGTGCAATTGAGAAGCAAATTGTTATTTTATGATATATAATATTATAAAATAATAATTGGAAATAGGACTGATATACTAAGACATGGTGGAATTTTAGGAATTTCACATAATTTCTGGAACACTTGTACTAAAATGCAGATCCATCTAAGTATTGTTTAAGAAGGTTAAACATTAGTTTTTATTTGGTAATATTTCCCATGCAATTTAACATATCAAATAAGTGTAAATAAATTACTATTTTTCTTTTTATAAGAAATGAGAACATTTCTTTTGAGATCTTCCAGGGAATATCTGGATATCCCTAGGCCTAGAGGTCAAATAAACTTTAACCAAAATTTTAATAAGAGAGACATTTGTTAAAAATGTCAAAATATTTAAAACCATTTATCAAATAGGACCACTGGTCACTGTGAAACAACTTTAGTTATCCACTCAACAAAAGTGACTTAAGATTTAAAAAGCAAAGTTGTAAAAACATAGTTCTTTTAATATTGAAAAGGCTTAGTTTTTCTAAGTAATTGAAGACCTGATGAAGACAAGGTGAAACACAGAAATATTTCATAATACACAAAATCTTTGTTTCTTAGGCAGATTACACTAAAGAAAAACATTTTAGAATCTTTTATAATCTTCAAGAAAAACCTTTTCTAATCGTTAAAATAGGTCAGTAATCTAAGAAATTTTATAATTTTAACAGAGAGGAAATTAAACCTGAGCTTTGTATCAATTAATTTTTTGAGCTCATTTAAAAGCCCTTACAGGGGCTCAGTTGGTTAAAGTGTCTGTCTGCTGTTCAGGTCATGATCCCGGAGTCCGAGGACCAAGCCCGGAAGCAGGCTTCTTGCTCAGAATTGAGACTGCTTCTCCCTCTACCCCTCACCCCACTTGTGCTCTCCTTCTCTCTCTCAATTAAATAAGTAAAATATTTTTGAAAAACTTAAAAATAAATATATTCAATCTTAGCCAGCTTTAACCTTGCAAAAGAAAGTTTATTTTCCATGAACTTTCTATAACATTACATACCCATTTAGGTTTTATCTCCCTCCCCGCTTTCCTATTATGGAGCAACCAGCCTTTTATTTATTTATTTATGTATTTATTTATTTATTTATTATTTATTTTTAAGGATTTTATTTATTTATTTGACAGACACAGATCACAAGTAGGCAGAGAGGCAGGCAGAGAGAGAGGAGGAAGCAGGGTCTCCCCTGAGCAGAGAGCCCGATTCGGGGCTTGATCTCAGGACCCTGAGATCATGACCTGAGCTGAAGGCAGTGGCTTTAACCCACTGAGCCACCCAGATGCCCCACAACCAGTCATTTTATTTTAGAACAAAATTACTATCTTTTTTCTTTAACAAAAACACAGCATATATTTTTTGCATACTCTTCATATAAAAGCACATACTATTTTCTTTCCATACTTTATATAAAATGTTCTTTTCTTTGCTCATATTGTTTTTGTAGTTTTATTTTTACATATTGATGATAAATTTTAACTATTAGTAAACTTATTTTCTAGTGAAAACTGGGAAGCAGGCCATTGTAAAGTCTCTATAACACATTAGCATCTTATAGATCAGCATATTCATAAATACACAGTTATAAACTTATAATATATGTATATATATTATAAACTTATAATTTATTAGGAACAGTGATATAATTTTGAGAATAATTTTTTTTGATATGGTGAAAGACATTGTAATAGTCTCTAATGTCCCTTGTCCCTCTATAAAAATTAAGAAGCCAAAAGTTGATAAATTTAAACTTAAATTTAGCAATCATTGTCTCACTATATTATCTTATTTGGAAATAATATATTCAATGAGTAACCATAATTTAGAGTAACTTAGTATAAAATTTTCTTTACATTCATTTAAATTACTTTGTAACAATTATGCCTAGATTATATATCAAATAGCTAACCATCATCTGAATTTATTTTTTTCTTGACAAATTCTGTAACATAGTGATAGAGTGAGTTTACTTGACTAGAAAACCCAGGTAGAAAAACTTGCATGCTGAAATTGCATTTAATGTTGAAAACTCTTAAGATATATCTCTACTTTTATTAAATGAAAAAAAAAAAAAAAACTTAAACTGGTATTTATCTATCAAAGCATATCCCAGTTCATGTAAACTTGAAAAACATTAGGATAGTTTCTATATTTCTGAGTTTTTTGGAATATTTGTGTTATATAATGGATTATTATTTTTTCTCTTTTTTAAAAATTTTTTATTTTTTATAAACATATAGTTTTATCCCCAGGAGAACAGGTCTGTGAATCGCCAGGTTTACACACTTCACAGCACTCACCAAAGCACATACCCCCCCCAATGTCCATAACCCCACCCCCCTTCTCCCAACTCCCCTTCCCCCAGCAACCCTCAGTTTGTTTTGTGAGATTAAGAGTCACTTATGGTTTGTCTCCCTCCCAATCCCATCTTCTTTCATTTATTCTTCTCCTACACACTTAAGCCCCCATGTTGCATCACCACTTCCTCATATCAGGGAGATCATATGATAGTTGTCTTTCTCTGCTTGACTTATTTCGCTAAGCATGATATGCTCTAGTTTCACCCATGTTGTCGCAAATGGCAAGATTTCATTTCTTTTGATAGCTGCATGGTATTCCATTGTGTATATATACCACAACTTCTTTATCCACTCATCTGTTGATGGACATCTAGGTTCTTTCCATAGTTTGGCTATTGCGGACATTGCTGCTATAAACATTGGGGTGCATGTGCCCCTTTGGATCACTATGTTTGTATCTTTAGGGTAAATACCTAGTAGTGCAATTGCTGGGTCATAGGGCAGTTCTATTTTCAACATTTTGAAGAACCTCCATGCTGTTTTCCAGAGTGGTTGCACCAGCTTGCATTCCCACCAACAGTGTAGGAGGGTTCCCCTTTCTCCGCATCCTCGCCAGCATCTGTCATTTCCTGACTTGTTGATTTTAGCCATTCTGACTGGTGTGAGGTGATATCTCATTGTGGTTTTGATTTGTATTTCCTTGATGCCAAATGATGTGAAGCACTTTTTCATGTGTCTGTTGGCCATCTGGATGTCTTCTTTGCAGAAATGTCTGTTCATGTCCTCTGCCCATTTCTTGATTGGATTATTTGTTCTTTGGGTGTTGAGTTTGCTGAGTTCTTTATAGATTTTGGACACTAGTCCTTTATCTGATATGTCGTTTGCAAATATCTTCTCCCATTCTGTCAGTTGTCTTTTGATTTTGTTGACTGTTCCCTTTGCTGTGCAAAAGATTTTGATCTTGATGAAATCCCAATAGTTCATTTTTGCCCTTGCTTCCCTTGCCTTTGGCGATGTTCCTAGGAAGATGTTGCTGCGGCTGAGGTCGAAGAGGTTTTGCCTGTGTTCTTCTCAAGGATTTTGATAGATTCCTTTCGCACATTGAGGTCCTTCATCCATTTTGAGTCTATTTTCATGTGTGATGTAAGGAAATGGTTCAATTTCATTTTTCTGCATGTGGCTGTCCAATTTTCCCAACACCATTTATTGAAAAGGCTGTCTTTTTTCCATTGGACATTCTTTCCTGTTTTGTCGAAGATTAGTTGACCATAGAGTTGAGGGTCTATTTCTGGGCTCTCTAATCTGTTCCATTGATCTATGTGTCTGTTTTTGTGCCAGTTCCATGCTGTCTTGATGATCACAGCTTTGTAATAGAGCTTGAAGTCTGGAATTGTGATGCCACCAACTTTGGCTTTCTTTTTCAATATTCCTTTGGCTATTCTGGCTCCATATAAATTTTAGGATTATTTGTTCCATTTCTTTGAAAAAGATGGATGGTACTTTGATAGGAATTGCATTAAATGTGTAGATTGCTTTCAGAAGCATAGACATTTTCACAGTGTTTATTCTTCCAATCCAGGAGCATGGAACTTTTTTTTTTTTTTAAAGATTTTATTTATTTATTTGACAGAGAGAGATCACAGTAGGAGAGAGGAAGGGAAGAGATCACAGAGAGAGGAAGGGAAGCAGGCCCCCTGCTGAGCAGAGAGCCCGATGTGGGACTCGATCCCAGGACCCTGAGATCATGACCTGAGCCGAAGGCAGCGGCTTAACCCACTGAACCACCCAGGCGCCCCGGGCATGGAACATCTTTCCATTTCTTTTCAATTTCTTTCATGAGTACTTTATAGTTTTCTGAGTATAGATTCTGTGCCTCTTTGGTTAGGTTTATTCCTAGGTATCTTATTGTTTGGGGTGCAATTGTAAATGGGATTGACTCCTTAATTTCTCTTTCTTCTGTCTCGTTGTTGGTGTAGAGAAATGCAACTTATTTCTGTGCATTGATTTTATATCCTGACACTTTACTGAATTCCTGTACAAGTGCTAGCAATTTTGGAGTGGAGTCTTTTGGGTTTTCCACATATAGTGTCATATCATCTGCAAAGAGTGATAGGTTGACTTCTTCTTTGCCGATTTGGATCCCTTTAATTTCTTTTTGTTGTCTGATTGCTGAGGCTAAAACTTTTAGTACTATGTTGAATAGCAGTGGTGATAATGGACATCCCTGCCATGTTCCTGACCTTAGTGGGAAAGCTTTCAGTTTTTCTCCATTGAGAATGATATTTGCAGTGGGTTTTTCATAGATGGCTTTGATGATATTGAGGTATGTGCCCTCTATCCCTACACTTTGAAGAGTTTTGATCAGGAAGGGATGTCGTACTTTGTCAAGTGGTTTTTCAGCATCTATTGAGAGTATCATATGGTTCTTGTTCTTTCTTTTATTGATGTGTTGTATCACATTGACTGATTTGCAGATGTTGAACCAACCTTGCAGCCCTGGAATAAATCCCTCTTGGTCGTGGTGAATAATCCTTTTAATGTACTGTTGAATCCTATTGGCTAGTATTTTGGTGAGAATTTTCACATCTGTGTTTATCAAGGATATTGGTCTATATCTCTCTTTTATGATGGGATCCTTGTCTGGTTTTGGGATCAAGGTGATGCTGGCCTCATAAAATGAGTTTGGAAGTTTTCCTTCCATGTCTATTTTTTGGAACAGTTTCAGGAGAATAGGAATTAGTTCTTCTTTAAATGTTTGGTAGAATTCCCCCAGGAAGCCGTCTGGCCCTGGGCTTTTGTTTGTTTGGAGATTTTTATGACTGTTTCTATCTCCTTACTGGTTATGGCTCTGTTCAGGCTTTCTATTTCTTCCTGGTTCAGTTTTGGTAGTTTATATGTTTCTAGGAATACTTCCATTTCTTCCAGATTGTCAAATTTGTTGGTGTAGAGTTGCTCATAGTATGTTCTTATAATAGTTTGTATTTCTTTGGTGTTAGTTGTGATCTCTCCTCTTTCATTCATGATTTAATTTATTTGGGTCCTTTCTCTTTTCTTTTTGATAAGTCTGGCCAGGGGTTTATCAATTTTATTAATTCTTTCAAAGAACCAGCTCCTATTAATTGGGGCATTTAGCCCATTAACATTCAGGGTAACTATTGAGAGATATGAATTTAGTGCCATTGTTTTGCCTGTAAGGTGACTGTTACTGTATATTGTCTCTATTCCTTACTGATTTACCACTTGTAGGCTCTCTGTTTGCTTAGAGGACCCCTTTCAATATTTCCTGTAGAGCTGGTTTGGTGTTTGCAAATTCTTTCAGTTTTTGTTTGTCCTGGAAGCTTTTAATCTCTCCTTCTATTTTCAATGATAGCCTAGCTGGATATAGTATTCTTGGCTGCATGTTTTTCTTGTTAAGTGCTCTGAAAATATCATACCAGCTCTTTCTGGCCTGCCAGGTCTCTGTGGATAAGTCAGCTGCCAATCTAATATTTTTACCATTGTATGTTACAGACTTCTTTTCCCGGGCTGCTTTCAGGATTTTCTCTTTGTCACTGAGGCTTGTAAATTTTACTATTAGGTGACAGGTTGTGGGTCTATTCTTATTGATTTTGAGGGGCATTCTCTCAACCTCCTGAATTTTGATGCTCGTTCCCTTTGCCGTATTGGGGAAATTCTCCCCAATAATTCTCTCCAGTATACCTTCTGCTCCCCTCTCTCTTTCTTCTTCTTCTGGAATCCCAATTATTCTAATGTTGTTTTGTCTTATGGTGTCACTTATCTCTTGAATTCTCCCCTCGTGGTCCAGTAGCTGTTTGTCCCTCTTTTGCTCAGCTTCTATATTCTCTGTCATTTGGTCTTCTATATCACTAATTCTTTCTTCTGCCTCATTTATCCTAGCAGTGAGAGCCTCCATTTTTTATTGCACCTCATCAATAGCTTTTTTGATTTCAACTTGGTTAGACTTTAGTTCTTTTATTTCTCCAGAAACCCTCTCCCAAGAGGGTTTCTCTAGTATCTTCCTTGCCTTTTTCGAGCCCAGCTAGAACCTCGAGAATTATCATTCTGAACTCTAGACCTGACATATTACCAATGTCTGTATTGATTAGGTCCCTAGCCTTCAGTACTGCCTCTTGTTATTTTTTTTTGTGGTGAATTTTTCTGTCTTGTCATTTTGTCCAGATAAGAGTATATGAAGGAGCAAGTAAAATACTAAAAGGGTGGCAACAACCCCAGGAAAATATGCTTTAAGCAAATCAGAAGAGATCCCAAATCGTGAGGGGGGAGAAAGGGGATAAAAAGAGGTTCAAAAAGAAAGAAAGAAAAAAAAAAGTAAGAAAAAAAAGAAAAGGTAAGAGTTAAAAAGAAGAAAATGAATAAAGAAAATATAAAATGAATAAAGAAAAATATAAAAAAGAAAAAATATATATATTAGGTAAACTAGGTAAAAAACATTAAAAAAGAAAAGGGTAAAAGTTAAAAAAAATTTTTTAGGTGCTCGCTTCGGCAGCACATATACTAAAAAAAATTTTTAGCAGAAGAAGAGAAAAAAAATGAAAAACAAAAAAATTAAATTAACTGCAAGACTAAAAAAATCACAGGGAGAAAGCCATGAGTCCTGTGCTTTGCTTTCTCCTCCTCTGGAATTCTGCTTCTCTCCTTGGTATTGAAACTGTACTCCTTGGTAGGTGAACTTGGTCTTGGCTGGATTTCTTATTGATCTTCTGGGGGAGGGGCCTGGTGTAGTGTTTCTCAAGTGTCTTTGCCCCAGGCGGAATTGCACCACCCTTACCGGGGCTGGGCTGAGTAATCTGCTCGGGTTTGCTTTCAGAAGCTTTTGTTCCCTGAGTGCTTTCTGTAGTAGATTTCCGGAGGATGGGAATACAAATGGCAGCCTCCTGGTCTCCAGCCAGAGGCGCCGAGAGCCCAGGGGCCCCACTCCTCAGTGCGCCCTCAGAGAACAGCGCCCAGTTACTCCCATCTGCCTGACCTCCGGCTGAGCTCCGATTCACGGAGCCTGCGACAGGTTCAATGTAACCCTGAGCTGCGAGCTTACTGTCGGCTCTGTCTCTGTAGCCGGCTTTCCTGTTCCAATACCCGCAAGCTCTGCGACACTCAGACACCCCCGATCCTTCTGTGACCCTGCGGGACCTGAGGCCACGCTGACCCCGCGTGGGCTTCGCCCCAGGTTAGCCTCTGGAACGATGTCCCTCAGCGGAACAGACTTTTAAAAGTCCTGATTTTGTGCTCCGTTGCTCCGCCGCTTACAGGGAGTCGGCCCCTCCCCCCGGGGTCTATCTTCCTGTCTCTTTGGATTCACTTCTCCACCAGTCCTACCTTTCAGAAAGTGGTTGTTTTTCTGTTTCCAGAATTGCTGTTCTTCTTCTCTTCTATCTGCCGATGGATTTGCAGGTGTTTGCAATCTTTAGATAAGGTATGTAGCTGATCTCTTGCTAGCTGAAGTAGTCTCAGCCTGCTACTTCTCTGCCATCTTGACTCCTCCCTCTATAATGGATTATTTTTTAAAACCAATTAAATAGAACTATCTTTAAAATATCAGTTATACTGGGGTGCCTGGGTAGCTCAGTCGTTAATTGTCTGCCTTCAACTCAAGTCATGATCTCAGAGTCCTGAGATTAAGCCCCACATGGTGCTCCTGTTCAGCAGATGCCTGCTTCTTCTCCACTCTCCCTGCTTGTGTTCCCTTGCTTTCTGTGTCTCTATCAAATACATAAAATATTAAAAAAAATAAAATACAAATTATACCATAATATACATAGATATACATAAATATATATATAGACACAGAGCTCTTACAGCTTTCATTTAAAAGTTTAAGCCATATCTAAGGTGCAATAATACAAAACTCAAAATAATAGCTGAATCTAAGTTGTATTTCTAGCAAAGGGACGAAGTTAAGATTAACTTGCTGAAATGGCCAAAGTTTTTTTTTAAAGATTTTTATTAGCATGCTCTAAGGGTCCTTTTAGTGCTATTTTTGGAGACATCTTGTCTTTTAGAATCTTCTAATCAAAGAATACATTCAATTTTGTTCCAAATGGCAAGATCTCATTCTTTTTGTAGCTGAGTAATATTATACTGTACATATACTGTATCTTTATCCATTCATCTATCAATGAATATTTTGGTTGTTTTCTTATCTTGACTTCTGTACATAATGGAATTTGGTTATCCTCTACAATGATTGGTTATTATAATGGAGGTTTCCAGATGGCAAGGGTATAAGAGTGATTATAGCATATTGTTTTTAGGAAGATGACAAGTTTTGTTTATAAGTATCAGAGGCATTCATAAGAATTAACCTGTTTTGCTTACGTTCATGAGATAAGGTAGATTTAGTTTTGCTTACAGGGGTTACATGGCTTTGTCTTCTCAGAGAATTCTCAAATCCAGTCTTCATTGTGTACATAATTTTAACAATAGGGGCTCTTTTCCCATTTCCTTTATACAGAGAGGCAAATTTACTCCAAGAATTTTAGGTGTGTGAGTTTTCCCAATGCATAGCATGAGTACAGCTCTTTAACTGAGGTTTTCCTCAATGTAAGGCCAGGGAAGAAAAAGTAGAACATCCCTCACTTTGTCTCACATGCACAAACAAATGAGGGTTCTCTACTGGTGTTGCTAGATACTTTTTTTCTCCTTTCCCAGTTCTGTTCCTGATATTCTGATCAGAAAGATGGGCTCCTTGCCAAGGCTTTGCTAATTACACCTGCCATGAATTTCTCTGGCATAATCTGCCCTTGTTTTCAAACCTGGGAGATAATGAGGAAACACAAACCAGAAACTCTTTGCCGCTGTTTATATTGTTGTTGTTCTTCCAATTTTAGCTTCCTTCACCAATCTGCCCTTTCATATTTGCTTTTCAGGGTCCTTGAGTATAACATCTTATCTAGGTAGGAAAGTACTTTTGTTCTTCATTAAATATCATCACTATTAGTTACCTGGTCAGACAAGCAATTCAAAGACTATGTATTCCAGGAACTTATTTCATGATCTCTCCACACATCTTTCAAAACACAGTCTTTACAAGGAGGGTTCCTGAAGAGGGCCCTCCTCCCCAGAAAACACTTGATCTCATCTGGTTTTCATGAGATCTGCTCAATAACTCCATCCCTGGAAAACACTAGAGAACCAAAACACCTCATCTAGCTTGTGCTTTTTGTCTTTGATTTCCTATTGGTATATGCAGGGAAGGGCAGGGAGGTAGGATTTCACTGTGAGCAGGTTGAGGAAAGGTGGGTTGAGTGGGTCTTGTCTCCTGAACTGAAGTTTGGAAGGATGAAGTTATTTATTATAAATAAATTATAATACCACTTATAATATTATAAAAAATAATACCACTTATAATATTTATAATACTTCCAATAACATTTGAAGTTATTTATCATAAACTATTTGAACCTTCCTATTAAGCCACAGTTTCTCTTGTGCTTTAATATTATGAGACTTTAGGGGCACCTGGGTGGCTCAGTGGGTTAAAGCCTCTGCCTTCGGCTCAGGTCATGATCCCAGAGTTCTGGAATCGAGCCCCACATCGGGCTCTCTGCTCTGCGGAAAGCCTGCTTCCTCCTCTCTCTCTGCCTGCCTCTCTGCCTACTTGTGATCTCTGTCTGTCAGAAAAATAAATTAAATTTTTTTAAAAAATATTATGAGACTTTGTTTCAGTCATCATAAAGTATCTCTCTTGTTTTTCTTTTAACTATGTGTGTTTCAGTCTAAAGACTAAAAACAGTTTTGATATATGTTGGGGAAGGTGCGGTGACATCTCACTGGGCTGTATAGGATTGAAAAAAAATAAATTTGAAAATATGTCTTAAAGCCTAATAATATGAAGGCTCAGAATTGTTAATTCAATCTTTCATGGGAAAACTATGATTTAATAAAATAAAATGTTAAACATGATAATTTTACCACATCAATATAAGTGTTGCAAATAAATCCAGATATTCAAAATGGGGCTATAAAAAAACTTTTCTGTTGTGAAATTAACATTATTTGATCTTATTTATAAATTTTTGTCTAATCGTTGCTGGTGTTTCTAAAACTCCATATCAGGTAATTAACTTGACTTACTTTGCAGCATTGTGTTTACTGCTTGGTTACTCTTCATTGAACATTTTTTAAATGCATTGCATTTTCCTTATTGGGATTTGGCAAATTATCCTGTTAAACGTTCTTTCGAAATGACCTTTAAAGACCTCTAGTATATCAATTTCTTCACTGTATTGATTTCATTATGCATTAGCTGAATCTACTATTGCAAACCCATCAAAAACACTGTTTTTGTTTGGTTTGGTGGGGTTTTTATTTTTTGCTTTGCAGCTTCAGTTTTGGTATAATCAACATAAGTATTTCTGCCCTCAGAGTTTACTCCATTTATTAAAATTTTCATGATAATAAGTAATTATTTCTTGGATCTACTATTTGCTTTCTGTTGAGTATTTGTTTTATAGAATGGTTTAGGTGAACTCTAATAAACAGAAGAAAATTTAAAACCATATTTGCCAAAACTGCATTTACTTTGTTGCTGTAAAATCCCAATGTTAAATATGGAGCACTGTTTGAAATATAGTAGTTAAAATTGACTTATCTTCTAATCATAAGCACAATTTTTTCCTATTCTATAAAAATGAATTTTTAAAAAATTTCTTTACAGCGTAACAGAATTCATTATTTTTGTACCACACCCAGTGCTCTATGCAATACGTGCCCTCCTTAATACCCAGCACCTGCCTCCCCCAACATCCCACTCCTGCCCCTTCAAAACCCTCAGGTTTGTTTTCAGAGTCCATAGTCTCTCATGGCTCACCTACCCTTCCAATTTCCCTCAACTCCCTTTCTCCTCTCCATCTCCCTATGTCATCCATGTTATTTGTTATGCTCCAAAAATAAGTGAGACCATATGATAATTGACTCTCTCTGCTTGCCTTATTTCAGTCAGCATGATCTCTTCCAGTCCCACCCACGTTGATACAAAAGTTGGGTATCCATCCTCTCTGATTGAGGCATAATATTCCATAGTGTATATGGACCACATCTTCCTTATCCATTCATCCATCGAAGGGCATCTTGGTTCTTTCCACGGTTTGGCGACCATGGCCATTGCTGCTATAAACACTGGGGTACAGATGGCCCTTATTTTCACAACATCTATATCTTTGGGGTAAATACCAAGGAGTGTAATGCAGGGTCATAGGGAAGCTCTACTTTTAATTTCTTAAGGAATCTCCACACTGTTTTCCAAAGTGGCTGCACCAACTTGCATTCCCACCAACAGTGTAAGAGGGTTCCCCTTTCTCCACATCCTCTCCAACACATGTTGTTTCCTGTCTTGTTAATTTTGGCCATTCTAACTGGTGTAAGGTGGTATCTCAATGTGGTTTTAGTTTGAATTTCCCTGATGGCTAGAGATGATGAACATTTTTTCATGTGTCCAATATCCATTTGTAAGTCTTCATTGGAGAAGTGTCTGTTCATATCTTCTGCCCATTTTTTGATATGATTATCTGTTTTGTGTGTGTTGAGTTTGAGAAGTTCTTTATAGATCCTGGATATCAACCTTATGTCTCTATTGTCATTTGCAAATATCTTCTCCCCTTCCATGGGTTGCCTCTTTGTTTTGTTGATTGTTTCCTTTGCTGTGCAGAAGTTTTTAATCTTGATGAAGTTCCAAAAGGTCATTTTTGCTTTTGTTTCCTTTGCCTTTGGAGACATATCTTGAAAGAAGTTGCTGTGGCCAATGTCGAAGAGGTTACTGCCTATATTCTCCTCTAGGATTCTGATGGATTCCTATCTCATGTAGAGGTCTTTTATCCATTTCGAGTTTATCTTTGTGTACAGTGTAAGAGAACAGTCGAGTTTCATTCTTCTACATATAGCTGTCCAATTTTCCCAGCATCATTTATTGAAGAGACTGTCTTTTTTCTACTGTATATTTTTTCCTGCTTTGTCGAAGATTATTTGACCATAGAGTTGAGGGTCCATATCTGGGCTCTCTACTTTGTTCCACTGGTCTATGTGTCTGTTTTTATGCGAGTACTATGCTGTCTTGGTGATCACAGCTTTGTAGTAAAGCTTGAAATCAGGTAACATGATGCCGCCCGTTTTATTTTTGTTTTTCAACATTTCCTTAGCAATTTGAGGTCTCTTCTGATTCCATACAAATTTTAGGATTATTTGCTCCAGCTCTTTGAAAAATGCTGGTGGAATTTTGATTGGGATTAAAAGTATAGATTGCTCTAGGCAGTATAGATACTTTAACAATGTTTATTCTTCCGATCCAAGAGCATGGAATTGTCTTCCATCTTTTTGTGTCTTCTTCAATTTCTTTCATGAGTGTTCTGTAGTTCCTCGAGTACAGATCCTTTACCTCTTTGGTTAGGTTTATTCCCAGGTATCTTATGGTTCTTGGTGCTATAGTAAATAGAATTAATTCTCTAATTTCCCTTTCTGTATTTTCATTGTTAGTGTATGAGAAAGTCACTGATTTATGTACATTGACTTTGTATCCTGCGATGTTACTGAATTGCTGTATGAGTTCTAGTAGTTTGGGGGTAGAGTCTTTTGGGTTTTCCATATAAAGTACCATGTCATCTGCGAAAAGAGAGAGTTTGACTTCTTTATTGCCAATTTGGATACCTTTTATTTCTCTTTGCTGTCTGATTGCTGTTGCTAGGACTTCTAATACTATGTTGAACAAGAGTGGTGAGAGTGGGCATCCTTGTTGTGTTCCTGATCTCAATGGGAAGGCAGTGAACTTTTCCACATTGAGGATATTTGCTGTGGGTCTCCAATAGATAGATTTTATGAAGTTCAGTAATGTTCCCTCTATCCCTGTACTTTGAAGCATTTTAATCAGGAACGGATGCTGGATTTTGTCAAGTGCTTTTTCTGCATCGAGAGGACCATGTGGTTCTTCTCTCTTCTCTTATTGATTTGTTCTATCACATTGATTGATTTGTGAGTGTTGAACCAGCCTTGCATCCCATGGATAAATCCTACCTAGTGATGGTGAATAATCTTTTTAATGTGCTGTTGGATCCTGTTTGCTAGGATCTTGTTGAGAATCTTAGCATCCATATTCATCAGTGATATTGGTCCAAAATTCTCCTTTTTGGTGTAGTCTTTGCCTGGTTTGGGGATCAGGGTAATGCTGGCTTCATAAAAAGAGTCTGCAAGTTTTCATTCTGCTTCAATTTTTTGAAATAGCTTCAGGAGAACAGGTGTTATTTCTTCTTTGAAAGTTTTGTAGAATTCCCAGGGAATGCATCAGGTCCTGGGCTCTAGTTTTTTGGGAGGATTTTGATCACTGCTTCAATCTCATTACTAGATTTTGGTCTATTCAGGGTGTCAATTTCTTCCTGGTTCAATTTTGGGAGTTTATAGTTTTCCAGGAATGCATCCATTTCATCTAGGTTGCTTAACGTATTGGCATATAACTGTTGATAACTTCTGATGATTGTTTTTATTTCCTTGGTGTTCGTTGTGATCTCTCCGTTTTCTAGTTCATAATTCATAAATTCATAATTTTATTAATTTGAGCTTTTTCTTTTTTCTTTTGGATTAGTGTGGCCAATGCTTTATCAATCTTATTGATTCTTTCAAAAATCAGCTTCTAGTTTCATTGATATGTTCTACTGTATCTCTAGTTTCTACCTCATCGATCTTTGCTCTAATCTTGATTATTTCCCTTCTTGTGTGTGGAGTTGGTTTAATTTGTTGTTGATTCTCCAGTTCTTTAAGGTGTAAAGACAGCTGGTATTTTCTGGATTTTTCAATTTTTTTGAGGGAGGCTTGGAGGGCTATGTATTTACTCCTTAGGACTGCCTTTGCTGTTTCCCATAGGTTTTGGACCAAAGTGTCTTCATTATCATTGGTTTCCATGAATTGTTTAAGTTATTCTTTGATTTTCTGTTTGATCCAAGCATTTTTAAGCAAGGTGGTCTTTAGCTTCCGGGTGTTTGAAATCCTTCTGAACTTTTCCTTGTGATTGAGCTCCAGTGTCAAAGCATTTTGATCTGAGAATATGCAGGGAATAATCTCAGTCTTTTGGTATTATTTGAGCACTGATTTGTGACTCAGTATGTGGTATATTCTGAAGAAGGTTCCATGTGCACTTGAGAAGAATGAGTATTCTGTTGTTTAGGGTGGAATGTTCTGTATATATCTATGAGGTCCATTGAATGTGTCATTCAATGCTCTTGTTTCTTTATTGATTTTCTGCTTGGATGATCTATTACTGAGAGAGGCGTGTTAAGATCTCCTACTATTAATGTATTCATATCAATATGACTCTTTATCTTGATCAATAGTTTTCTTATGTAATTGGCTGCTCCAATATTGGGGCCATAGATATTTACAATTGTTAGGTCTTCTTGGTGGATAGTCCCTTTAAGAATGATGTAGTGTCCTTCTGTATCTCTGACTACAGTCTTTAGTTTAAAATCTAATTTATCTGATATGATAATCACTACTCTAGCCTACTTTTGAGGCCCATTGGCATGAAAGATGCTTCTCCATCCCTTCACTTTCATTCTGGGTGTATCCTTAGGTTCGAAATTGGTCTCTTATAGACAACATATGGATGGGTCCTGTCGTGTTTTATCCAATCTACAACCCTGTGTCATTTTATGGGCGCAATTAGTCCATTCACATTGAGAGTGCTTATTGATAGATCCATTTTTTTGACATTGTGTTACCTTTGAAGTCTTTCTTTCTGTAGATTGTCTCTATATTTCTGTTCAATGATATTCTTAGGATTTTTCTTCTTTTATAGAGCCCCCCTTACTATTTCCTGCAGTGTTGGCTTGGTGGTCACATACTCTTTTAAGCCTTGCCAGTCTTGGAAACTCTTTATCTCTCCATCCATTTTGAATGTCAGTCTTGCTGGATAAAGTATTCTTGGCTGCATTTTCTTCTCATTTAGTGCCCTGAATATATCTTGCCAGCCGTTTCTGGCTTGCCAGGTTTCTGTGGACAGGTCTGATGTTATTCTGATGGTCTTTCCTTTGTAAATAAAGAGCTTCTTATTCTTAGCTGCCCTAAAGAGGGCCTGTCTACCATTATAATTACTCATTCTTACTATCAGGTGTCTCGAGGACTTTTGAGAATCTATAATCATGGAAGGATACCATTCTGCCTCTAGTACATGAACTCTGGTTCCATTCGCCAGATTGGTAAATTTTCATGGAGAACTTGTTCCACTATATCTTCTAGACTTATTTCTTTCTCCTCTCCTTCAGGGATTCCAATAATTCTGACATTGGAATGTTTCATGGCATCATTTTTCCCCCCTAATTCTGTTTTCGTGGCTTCTAAGCTGTTCGTTCCAGCCTTTTTCCTGATCCTTTCTTTCTATTTGTTTGTCCTCCAGATCACTAATTCTATCTTCTTTCTCAGTTACCCTAGCTTTTAGAGAATTTAGATTAGATTGGAACTTATTGAGAGCATTGTGAACATTATTGCTGGTGGCTTTCAGTTCTGCCCTAACATTGTGAACATCATTCCTGTGGCTTTCAGTTCTGCCCTAATCAATTCTGTTTTGTCATCCATGGCTTTCTCCAACCTAGCTATTGCCTGGATAATTGTTAGCCTGAATTCCCTTTCTGACATATTGTCTATATTGATAACCATTAGCTCTGTTGCAGAAGGCCCAACCTCTGAATTTTTTTTTCTGTTGGGCATTCCTCCTCCTAGTCATTTTGGTGAGAGATGGCTGAACAGATGTAGTTGGATATATCAAATGTGGTGCAGTCAAGGTGCACCCTAGAATGCTTCTGAGCAATCAAGAGTCCCCACCCAAATGAAAGAAAAAAGAAAGAGGGAAAAAAGAAAAAAAGAGAGAGAGAGAGAGGAAAAAAAAAGAAAAAAAGATAAAAGAGAAGTCTCAGCTCAAATGGGCCTCAAGGTAAGATTTGTGAAGTATACAAACCAAAACAGACAAACAAAAAGACTGATAAAAGTATAGGACAAGAGAAAAAAAATATATATATACATATCAAAGCATAGCAAAACAAAACAAAACAAAAAAAGAATCTCATCAATAAGAACCCCAAGTATAAGATTTATATACTATCAGGACAAACACAAATACACAGAAACACTGGCAGAAGAAAAAGATGGGAGAGTGGTTATAAATTCTCAGTGTGGGCGAGGAAGGTTATTTTGATTCTTCCTTGATGTATCTTGATATCTTTGTTAAAGGACTCAACTTTCCTAAGATAAAGGGGGGATTAAAAATTGGTTTACCTATAGGGGTAGCAATGATTGGGGAAAGGGCATTACCTTGAAGTTTAACTCTATATGAATATTAAAAAATAAAAATAAAGAATAAACTAACTAAAATAAAATAAAATTTTAAAAAATTAAAAAATAGAAAAGCAAAAGAAAAACAGGTATATATATCAAAAAGCTCAGGTTAAAAGGTTATTATGGAATTTGAAGTACTGGACATCTCACTGTGATGGTAAATAGGCTAAAAAATTATCTATATAAAAAATTAAAAGTTAAAAAAAATGAACCAGAAAAGTAGGAAAGAATTAAAAATAAAAGTTGTATCTATGAAGTAGTGGTTGTTGTTCTTTTGTTGTCTCCCCCTTCCCCCCGCCGTTGGCTTTCTGGGGGAGGGGCCTGCTGCATGGTTTTCAGGCTATGTTCCCTGAGTTAAGTCCTCCCACCCCCCTCAAATGGGTGGGCTCTTAGGAAACCGTTTTTTTAGGCCTTTGTTCTCTGAAGGTTTTTATGTTTGTTTGTTCATTTGTTTTCTCTCACCTTGACAGCTTTTGATGGTTTTTGGAGGTTTAGAGAAAAACAAACTGTATCCAGTCCTCCCTCTCAGAGAGAAGCCTCAGTCTGTTCCCCTTGGGGTGCTCCTGAGCACATTATTTCCCCCTCAGCCACTGGAAGAGCATGTTCTGAGTTGTGGTCCCTGGGGACATAGGAACTCCTGCTCGTACCCAAAACCACAACAGCAGCGGCTGTCTGGGCAACTCCAGACCGCCAGAGAGGTTCAAGCAGTGATTGCACACTGAGATTTTTCTGCTGGCCTGGGGTGGGAGTGCCTAGACTTTCCGGTCCGAGAGCGCCAGGCTGGCACCTGTGCGCCCCTCTCTCAGGGGAGGGTGTGGGGCGCGACTCAGGCTCTGATGGCACGGCATCGCGTGGGCGTGGAGAATGCAAAAAAGCTATGCTTCCGCCAGCTGGCGAGGCTCCCAGCCTCTCATGGGAGCCGGAACCCACGGGCTCTCAGACGTGCTGGTGATTCAGGGACCAAGACCTGGTTTCATCACTGCACTCTCTCTGACTCAGCGCCAGGGGTGGCTGTCCTGGGTCCAGGGACTTAAGCCCCTGTCCCTATCCACCCTGATTCCCACAATTTCCCCCCCACCATGATCCTTTGCTTTTTTGGAATGCTTTCAACCAGACTCCAAGTTAATGCTGGTCCTCCAACGCAGGGCACTCTTGTATTGGGGTATTACTTTCCAATGGGTCCCTTCTGGTGGCTCCATCCCTCTTTTGTTTATCTTCCGATATCTGTCTGACCTTCCCATTATGCTTTACCTGCCCACTGGCGTCTTCTGCCCCGGTAGAGATTCAGACCTCTATAATTCTAACCTCAGGCTGATTTCATGGGTGATCAGAGTTCTTTGGTAGGTAATCAGCTCACTTTTGTGTATAGGTGGAAACGGTGCCACCTCCTAGTTCCCTACCATCTTGTCTCCGTATATAAATTTGAATTTTATAAGCAAGTGAATAAAAGAATCTCAAAAGAGAAAATGGTCTCAAACATGTATAGACACTATCCTTCAACATATGACTGATTAAACTAAATTTGGAAAATATTTACTATTATAAAACCACCAAATAAAGGAGAGTATAAGAACAATACCATTCATAATAACATTTATTAAAAAGAAATAAATGATCAGGATTTTGAAAGTGTGAAGAAATGGACATTGTAACACAATAAAAAATTTAAATTCACTTTATTTTTGAAATCTCTTCTAAAATTTATTTTAAGATTTATTTAAGTTCCAGTTAACAGTTTATATTAGTTTCACACATGTACATTATGGTGATCAGCCTTTCCATACAATACCCTATGTTCATCAAAGCAAATACACTCCTTAATCCCTATCACCTACTTAGCCCATTCTCCCACCCAACTCCCTGCTGGTAACCATCAGTTCTCTAGTTAAAGTCTTTTTTTTTTCTTTTTCCCTTTTCTTGTTTTTGTATTAAATTGCACATGTGAGTGAAATTGTATGGTATTTGTCTTTCTCTCACTGACTTATTTCTAGGCATAATACTTTGTAGCTCCATCCAAGTGGTTGCAAATGGCAGGATTTCCTTCTTCTGATGGATCAATGGTATTTCTGTGTGTGTGTGTGTGTGTGTGTGTGTGTGTGTGTGTTTGTGCGCTCACGTGTGTACTACATCTTCCTTATCCATCAGTTAATGGACACATAATGCTGCTATAAACATGGGGGTGCATGTATCCCTTCGAATTAATATTTTTGTATTCTTTAGATAAATATCCAGTTGTGCAATTGCTGGATTCTACGATAGTTCAATTTTTTTTTTTTTTTTTTTTTTTACTTTTTGAGGAAACTCCATACTGTTTTCCAGAGTGGCTACATGTACCAGTTTGCATTCTGACTAACAGTACACAGGGTTTCCCTTTCTACACATCCTCACCAACATCTGTCATTTCTTGCGTTGTTGATTTTAACCATTCTGACAGGTGTAAGGTGATAGCTCGTTGTAGTTTTGATTTACATTTCCCTCATGATCAGTGGTGTTGAGCATATCTTCATACGTCTGTTGGCCATCTGTATGTCTTCTTTGGAAAAATGTCTAGTCATGTCTTCTGCCCATTTCTTAATTGGATTATGTATTTTTGGAGTGTTGAGTTTTATAAGTTCTTCATATCTTTTGGATACTAACCCTTTATCAGGTAAATCGTTTGTGAGTAGCTTCTCCCATTCTATAGGTCACCTTTTAGTTTTGTTGATTGTTTCCCTTTTTTGTGCAGAAACTTTTTGATTTTGATGTAGTCCAATAGTTTATTTTTGCTTCTGTTTCCTTTGCATCAGGAGACCTATCCAAAAAGAATTTGCTATGGCCAGTATCAAAAAATTACTGCCTTTCTTTTCTAGGATTTTTATGGTTTCAGGTCTCATATTTAGGTCTTTCAACCATTTTGAATTTATTATTGTGTATGGTATAAGAAACTTGTCCAGTTTCATTCCTCTGAATGTCACTGTCCAGTTTTTTCAACACCATTTATAAGAACCTTTCTTCTGTTAGATTTTCCTTCCTCCTTTGTTGAAGATTAATTGACTGTATAGTTGTAAGTTCATTTACAGGTTTTCTGTTCTGTTCTGTTGATCTCTGTGCCTGTTTTTGTGCCAGTACCATTTTGTTTTGATTACTAAAGTTTTGTAATATAACTTGAGTCTCGAATTGTAATGTCTCCAGCTCTGCTTTTCTTTTTTCAAGGTTGCTTTGGCTTTCCTGGGATTTTTTTGGTTCCATAAAAATTTTAGGATTTTTTTTCTAGTTCTGTGAAGAATGCTGGTGATATTTTGATAGTGATTGCATTAAATAAGGATCACTTTGGGTAGTATAGATATTTTAATCATGTCTGTTCTTCCAGTCTATGAGCATGAAATGTCTGACTATTTCTTTGTGTCCTTTTCAATTTCTTTTATCAGTGTTTTTTAGATTTCAGACTATATAGGTCTTTCATTTCTTTGGCTAGGTTCATTACTAAGTATCTTATGGTTTTTGGTGCAATTGTATATGGTATTAATTATTTAATTTCTCTTTCTGTTGCTTCATTACTTGTGTACAGAAATGCAACAGATTTCTGTATGCTGATTTTTTAATTCTGTGACTTTATTGAATTTGTATTTTTGTTCTAGCAAGTTTTGTTGTTGTTGTTGTTGTTGTTAGAATCCTTGAGGTTTTGCATATATAGTATCAGGTCACCTGCAAGTAGTGAAAGTTTGACTTCTTCCTTGATAATTTGAATATTTTTTGTTTTTTGTTTTTTGTTGTCTGATTGGTGTGTTTAAGACTTCCAGTACTATGTCAAATAACAGTGGTGAGAGTGGTATCCCTCTCATTCCTGACGAATGAAAGACTCTCAGTTTTTCCCCAATGAGGGTGAAATTATCTGTGGGTTTTTCATATATGGCACTTACTTTGTAAAAATATGGTCCCTCTGATTCATTGTTTAGGGTTTTTATCCCAATTGGATGTTTTACTTAGACAAATAATTTTTCTGCATTTGTTGAAATGATCTGGTTCTTGTCATGTTGATTTGTGAATATTGAAACATCCTCTGCATCCCAGGAATAAGTCGCACTTTATCATGGTGAAGGATTCTTTTTCCCCTATGTATTGTAAGGCTTGATTTGTTAGTATTTTGTTGGCTTTTGCATCCATATTGATCAGAGGTATTGGCCTATAGTTCTTTTTTAGTGGTGTCTATCCTGATATTAGGGTAGTGTTGGCCTCACAGAATGAATTTGAAACCATTCCTTCCTCTTTTTTTTTCCTTTTTTAATAGTTTGTGGAGAAAAATATGTGTTAACTGTTCTTTAAATGTTTGGTAGAACTTGCCTATGAAGCCGTCTGGCTCTGGACTTTTGTTTGATGGGAATATTTTGATTACTGATTCAATTTATTTGCTGGTTATTGGTTTGTTCAAAGGGTTGTATTTCTTTCTGCTTCAGTTTTGAAAATTTGTTTCTAGGAATTTATCCACTTCTTCCAGGTTGTCCCACTTGTTGGCATATAGTTTTTCATAATATTTCATAATAAAGAAATACTTGTTTGTATTTCTATGATGTTGGTTGTTATTTCTCCTTTCTCATTTGTAAATTTATTTATTTGGGTTCTTTCTCTTTTGTTTTTGTCAAATCTGGCTAGAGGTTTATCAGTTTTAATTCCCTGACACAAATATGCTAAGTTGTAAGTTGGTCTGCTCTATTCTACTTATGAAGTGAGATTATCACTACGTCCACTGAGGCCCTGCAGAACTCTCTGCTTGGGAGATGTGGTATGGGCAGAGGTTTGTGCTGGTCTTCAGGGGGAGTTTCCCATCTTGCTGGGACTGAGAAAGGCAGTCCCACCAGAGTGCAGGGGAATGGGGTTCAGTGTAAATAACTTAGGCAGCCTCCCAGCATTTGGCTCTGTGTTTATACTGAAGGGAAAGGTTGGGAAATGGTCTTGGCCAGTTTTTTCATCCTGGAGAGGCATCCATATGAACTCTGCCTCTCATGGACGTGGCTTGAGAAGTGGAATTCTCTTCCCTACTGTGTACCACAGTCATTCTTAAAGTAGCTATTTTCATTCTGTCTGCCCCTAGGTTGTTTGCCTGCCTTCTCTCCAGGAGCAAGGCAGTTTCCTCTTGGCTCTATCTCAGTCAAGCACGTTGACCTTTAGAACTCCAGGTTTTAAGCACCACTGGCTCAAAAAAGTCAAGAAATTCAGCCCCTCTTATTTTTCCAAGACAATACCTGTGGGGAAGCATTCTCCTTGTACATACTCCTTGTGTACATTCTTTGCACTTCTTACCTTCAGTGTGACCTCTTCTCCCCCTTTAGTTGTGGAAGTTGTTCTGTCAGTCTTCAGGTCAATTTCTTTTTTTTTTTTTTTTTTAAGATTTTATTTATTTATTTGACAGAGAGAGGTCACAGTAGACAGAGAGGCAGGCAGAGAGAGAGAGAGGGAAACAGGCTCCCCGCTGAGCAGAGAGCCTGATGCGGGACTTGATCCCAGGACCCTGAGATCATGACCTGAGCCGAAGGCAGCGGCTTAACCCACTGAGCCACCCAGGCGCCCTTCAGGTCAATTTCTATATTTAGGGTGATTTGATAGTTATCTAGTTGTATTTATGGGACCAGGAAGTCTTAGGGTCCTTCTACTCTGCTGCCATCTTCCCTCCAACCTCCAATTTACATTCACCTTAGTGTGCATGTGTGTATACACATGTATACACACATCTGATATACATGTATATAACTATATATGTAAAAACACATGTGCATATATAAAGCTGTATATGTGCATACAATTTAAGTTTGCTATAATAGTTGTGTATGAATATATAGATACACTGTATATGTGTATCAGTATAAATTATTAAAAGTGTTACAAATATTTCTTATACATGGTGAATTCTTTGGTCTCTGCTAATCCTCTTAAAACAATTTGTCTCCACACACTACGATAGCCATTCATTTTTATCAAAGGCTCTTCAGTATAGTTTTAGCCATGGTAAAAATGAGTGAAATTGATCTCAATGCCCAATGACAAATAGTTGTTAAATATGGCAAAGACTACAGCTCTATTATCAAATACTATGAAAAATACTAAGCATTATATATGCATGTTTCATTACTATAGTAATAAGTAAAACAGTAATATTATAAAGCAATACACACATATAGTATAATATGAACCAAAATAAACACTTCTTATAAACAAAATAAATACTACTCATATATTAACATTTCAATTTAGCTAAGAACTGTAACTTTTTTAGATAACTTTGTTAGTTTTCACAGCTTCTGTTGACAATCGTCACTTACCAAAACAAAGTCAGTTCTAAATGCACACACACATATGCACATTCAAAATGGCAAGACAGTTAATTTTTTTTTCTTCAGATAATTTTATACTTACAATTTTTCTCTAGTTTGAATGCCTAGATAAGAAAAATGTATTCCTATGACAGAAGATTGCCTTGCTTTCTTTCAATAAGTAGAAGATACAGTTCTCCAAATAGGAGAGGCAATCCTGCTTTAAGGGAATTTTACGTGATTTTTATCAGATTTTGAACATTGATGATTACACCAGTTAGACAAAACAGTAGCTAGAATTCTTGCAAGTGGAAATCTTGTCCCTTTAGGGCTCAATATGCAAGATTAGAAATGAATATCTGTCTTTTCTGGCATGTAGTGTAGTGATGCTTTATTATAACAAGAATTGCAGCCTCAGGTTAAATGAGTAGGATAAGAAAAGTGAACTTGTTTTCTGGAGAAAACACTACATTATATTATTCAGTGTTGGAGGGCTTCAGTGAAAGACTCATTAAATGTGAGAAGCAAAGATGCCATGTGCATTTTGAAGTTGTATAATGTGTCACTAAAGGAAAATAAAAATTTGTATATAAATTGTGATGAGTTCAGGGCAGAGTAAATGTAATTCTTAAGTATAATATTTTATACCTTTCACACTTCCAGGAAATTATCAACCTGCTTATATATGTATTTTCATCATCTCCTATATACACAAGTATATATTAAAATATTTTTAGTCCTAAAAATCTTTGAATTTTTATGGTCAGCATGTTTAAGACACATTTGTAAAGTAGAACTTCAAGATGGAATAAAGAAATGAAATTTTGATGTTGGAATTATATTAGCAATTTAAAAATTAACTTTTCCTTTTCTGCAGTTTGTGAACTACAACAACTTTATATTTTTAGAAAGATGATACTTATTAGAAATAATCATTTTGCAATTTGCAATTTGATTTATTAAAGTTATCACCATATTATTAAAGTTAATCCATTTTGGAGTAAGGAGAGGTCAGAGAAAGGTATTAAACATGTCATCATCACATTAGTTTAAGGTGCTAAGGATAGAGGTAGTTCATATAATATGGACAGCTTTACTCAGTTCTGACTGCTGAAGTTTCACCAAAACTAGCTTAAATCTCAAATATGTGGTAATTTTGCTAAAGTAGGGTATATGTTTTGTGGAGATACAGACTTTCTGAAACCCAGATAGGTGAGGAGCATAAGAGTGTATTTTTTATTGTTTTTTTTTCTTTTTTCCCACATCTTTATTGAGAAATAACTGACAAGTAGCATTGTGTAATTTCAGGTGTACAATGTGTTGATTTGATACTTGTATATCAAATGATAACCACTTGAGCATTAAAACCTAATAAGTACCATATTGCATTAATTACCATTAATTTTGTGTAGTGAGAATATTTAAAATCTCCTCTTAGCGATTTTCAAGCATATAGTACATTATTACTAGCTATAATCACTATGCTATACATAAGGTCCCCAGAACTTATTAATCTTATAGCTAGAAGTTTGTGTTCCTTGACCAACATCTTCTATTTCCCTCCCTCCCTCCACCCTGGTAACCATCATTTTAGTTTATTTCTGTGTGTTTGGCTTTTTGAGAATCACGTATAGGTGACATCATATAGACATCTTTCTCTGTCTGATTTATCGCAGCATAATGCTCACGTTCCATTCATGCTGTGGAAAATGACAAGACTTCGTTCTTTCTCATGGATGAATAATGTCCACATCTGGGCACCACATCTTGAATCATTCATTGACAATTATGTTGTTTCCACATCTTGGCTGTCATGAATAATGCTGCCAGAATCATGGGAATGCAGATATCTTTGAGATCCAATTTTCACTTCCTTTGATTGTATTCCCAGAAGCAAGATTACTGGATCATATGTTGGTTCCATTTTTACTTTTTTGAGGAACCTCCTTTTATTTATTTGAGGTCTTTTATTTATTTGAGGAAACTCTTGACTATTTTCTGTTATGGTTGCAGTTACTTATGTTCCCACCAATAGTGCACAAAGATTCTTTTTTTCCATAGCTTCACCAACACTTATTTCCTATGTTTTTGATGATAGCCATTCTAACAGGTATGACTAGCTCATTGGGGTTTTGATTTGCCTTTTCCTAATGATTAGTGATATTGAGCATCTTTTCATGTACCGACCCATTGGCCATTTGGAAATTATCTGTGAAAAAAATGTCTATTCAGTTCTTTTTATAGGTTGTTTGCTATTTTGTTATTGAGTTGTAGGAGTTCATGATATACCTTGGGTATTAACCCCTTATTTGATGCATGGTTTGCAGTTTTTTTTTTTTTTTCTTATTCCACAGGTGGCCTTTTCATCTTGTGGTTTTCATCATTGTGGGGAAACATTTAAATGACAATTTTTTTTTTTTCAAAAGAAAAGATGGTTGTTAATCGCTTTAAAGTATATGGTATATATTTTTAAGTTTTTTTAAAAAGTTACCTAGTTTGTCATAATTTTTCCTTAGAACATAACTTACATTTTATTTACTCTGACTACAATTTATCTCTTACTATAAAACTGAAGATATTGCAGAGTGCCTGTGTAAGCTGTGGTCAGTTTCCCATTATTGATCTCTTACATTATAATGACTCCTTGATACAATTAATGAATTCCTAAAGTTGTTGTTATTAGATAATGTCCATTGTCCAAATTATTTTAGCTCATATCTCCTACCTTTATATCATTCCAGGATCCCAACCAGGCTGGTACCTCATTATATATCACCGTCATTTTTCTGTCTGCTCCTTTTGACTGTGACAAGTTCTCAGACTTTGTCTATGTGTGTGTAATTTTATTAATTTATCTGAAAAGTGCTAGTCAAGTACTTCATAGAATGTTTCTTGATTATTTTCCATAGGATATTTGTCTCTTTTTTGGGGAGTTATCAACAAGAATTTATATATTATTTTAATACATTGAGTTTTAATCAAATAATAGTATATTTATTTAGGTGCTCAAGTTAGTCCAGCTATGGCTGTTGGAAGCTCTTTCAGTTTACTCCTGTGTTACTTTGTCATATCCCTGTCATGTAGATCACTATTTTTACTTCAGCACTTTACTTTTTGACAGCACAAAGCGATCTTGGCTAATTTGTGTATTATTTGCCCCAGTCTTAGAATCATCCATTTCTCCAAAGAACTCTGGTTCCTTTAATTAGAGAACTGTGTGAGAAAGTCTAGGCTCTAGGTATGCTCACTACTACTGAGATGTAAGCTTTCTCAGTAGAGAGAATAGGGAAATATTTGTTTACCAACATGTGTTTAATGCACATTTATTGATATTTTTATATGTAGTATTTTCTATCTAAAACTCAACTTTAATTCTTACTGTTATCTCCTGCTCTGAACTTTTGGTCAGCAAATGGGTGATCAAACACTCTTCCCTGAGCCCTTGGTAACTACCATTAACCACTGTAACCTACTCAACAAGTAAAAAAACCTGACTTGTACCATCTGCTATACATTTAATGGTCCACTTTCTCTATATATATATATATTTTATGGTTTCAGACTTATTAACCCCTCTCTCCACAGGAAAGGGCTTTATCCATTAGAGTACCGTGCTTACTTGTAATTTCTTTTGAGTCCTATAGATTTTTGTCCTTTGATATTACAGATTTCACTCATTTATAAAGTAACTTAGGTCTGTAACTTTCCCTGCCTCACCCCCACACTCTTTAGTAAAGTTGTTTCATATACCTGTAATAAAGATAAGTTGTGTTATCTCTTTCTATACTCTACCCCAGAATTCATGGACCACCTAAATGATTTTCCAAGATATTTATTCTTAAATTTATTATCTGTGCTGTTAATGTTTCAACAAATTAAAAAAAAAGGAAGCCTTAGTGTACAGCAAACTAAAGAAAATACATAATAAATTGCAGTAAAAATTAGTAAAATTGAAAATGGTAAAATACAATCAATAAAACCAAGAGTTGTGTTTTTTTTGAAAGATCAGTAAAAACTGACCTCTAGTCAGTCTAACCAAAAACAAAAAAAAGGTACATACTACCAGAAAAGAAATAGAAGTCATTAATACTGATCCCACAGACATCAAAATGATAATAAAGGAAACCATGAAAAATTCTATTCCCATAAATTTAATATTTTGTATGTAATGGACGAATTACTTGAAAGACACATGCTACCAAAACTCACAAAAGGAGAAATAGGTAAACTGAATAGTTTTATTAATTAGTGATTCATTATCTTTAATAGCCTTCCAAAAAAGAAAAAAGAAAACAGCCAGCCTAGATGATTTTACTCATGCATTCTACCAAATATTATATATATATATATACATATATATATATACATATATATATGTATATATATATTAGTTATCAATCTTTCAGAAAACAGAAATAGAGAGAATACTTCCTAACTCATTATATGAGGCCATTATTACCCTAACACCAAAACTAGATAAAGACATCACAAGATCACAAGACAAGAAAACTATAGACCAATATTTCTCATGAGGAAAATATTCAAGAAAATATTAGTAAATTGAATCCAAGAAGGTATAAAATTTTCAATAACTTGTTTCAGTGTTTAAAAATTCTGTCCTTGTGTGTGCCTCAAGTTTTATCAGAGTATTTCATTTCTTTCATAAATATATGGAATCTTTCCTTTATGAAAACGTCAATCTTCTGTGAGCTAACTTGGCTATAATTCTACATGTTGCCACATTGTCAAACAAGTCAGCCCAGGACTGAGCACCATTTTCTAAAAGTTTGTTTTCTAACAGAAGTGCTCTTGTAAACTGGATAGAAAAACCAGGAATTATGAGACAGCCACTACCAATTCACTATCTTTGACTCCTCAAATTATACAAATATTCTAACTTTTGGAATTTGAGACTGACTGCTATTTCATAAGATTTGGCATTATGCAAGACAGATTCATTGTTTTATCTCGTTTCTCCCCTTTGCTGCTGCTTCTTTTTCATGCCTACTACTGTCTTGATATGTCTTGAAGTCAAGACCTTAAATATGATGCCATCCTATTTTACTAAGGTTATCCAAAACAGCAGTTTAATGTACTATTCTAGAATTTTTCCCTTCTAAGGATTATTTCTAAATTTATCAGCCTGTGGATTTCTAAAATTATATTTATTTCATTAAAAAATATGTATATCAGCCATTTTTAGGTTCCAGACGTTTATCCCTGGTCCTCTCGACCAGAGATAGAGACCCTGGTCTCTATTATTTCAGAGTTTTGATGATCACATCAAAAAGTCTTGTTTTTGGTTTTCTTATGAAATATTTTGTTACAATAATCAACATAGAAATTTTTACTTCTATATTTACCCTTTCAGATATATTCAATACTACTGTTAGATTTGTATCATAGATGTCTCTTAATTTTGGAAAATTAATCTTTACAGCCGTAATTCTATTTTCTAGGTTGAAGTATCTGGGCTTCTACTCCCCCCAAAATACATAATTTTGGTTATTTAAATATATGATTTTTTTTTTCCCAATGTATCACATGCTTGTTTGCACATGCAACAGCGCCAACCTGGCCCTGCATCAGGCTCAGCAGGGGTTCTGCCTGGAGATTCACTCTCCCTCTGCCCCCCCTTCACAAACTCTTTCTTAAATAAAACTTTAAAAAATAAAACAAAAAACAAAACAAAACAAAAACAAAACAAAATACCACCACCAATCTGATTTGGTTGACTTGCATTTAATAGACTATTTTGAGAAATTTAAAGAATCCTATTGCACAAGACACCTCTTGTTCAGTTAGTCTCGTGCTAATTTTACTGAAGAGGGCAATTGTTCCCTATTTAATGAACCCAGCTTATAGCACTTTGAACGCTAAAAGCTTCATGATCTTTCCTGAATGCTGGCCTGCCTGGTTGTGCAACACACTGCTGCCATGCCAACAGATCAGCAAACCTCTATTTTCAACTGACAACAGGCACACATCTCCTACTGATTTTGCCCAAAGCTTTTTCTGTTATTTTGATATTCAACATACAATGTATACAATTAGAAAGTAATATAACAGTTAAGAATTATACCCCTTCTTAATCTTTCCAAACTTGTTCTAGAGTGAATGCACAGAAGATTTTTCTGTCTTAATATTTATAATTTCAAACTCTTTACTGTTGTGTAATTATTCCTGGGAGGTGCAATGTGTGAGCTGTTTACATGAGATGAATGGAACCATGAATATATAAGTACATGCTCCATTACACTTATAGTATATTGCTTCTTAATTTACCTCTTGCTTTGGGCCATGCAGAAGATTATTCGGGCTATTTTTAAAGAGCTGTTCCAAATTCTGTAGATTCATCTCCCACAGGTCCTTTTTATTCTGTGATTTGAAAATCATTTGGTGGGCAGAAATTTCACCATGCATTTGTCAGATAAATTTCCCACTTATATTTGGCTTATGGCAGTATGGTTGTTTTGAAAAGAAGAAAGCATAAAGCCCATGACTTACTGTAATGGGGCAGGAAAATGTAGAGCTAGAAGACAAAGAATATAATTACATTTTTATGAGCAACCATGTAAATATATTACTAAAAATGTTCTTTTAAATCGCGTAGTCAAACAGAGAAAGAAGAAAAAGCATCAGAAGCCAGACTGAAAATCCTCTTATCTGACTCCTAGACTGCATTAATAAATTGAAAGCATCAACTTTATGCATCTGCCTAAAATGAACCTAATTAAGGATATCATTACTCAGAATCTTACTAGGAAAAAAATTAAAAACTTATGAAGCTTGAAAAATGTTGCTTCTGAATAAAATATTTTGGAAGAAAACAAGGTTTGATATGCCAAAATTAGTGTATTTGTCAATGAAGTTTTCTTTTTAAACAATTCAAAATTATCAGTATTTTCTGTGAAAATCGGAGAAATCCAGGAGTTCTGATTCTCCTCATATAGAAAGTCATTAATATAATCAAAATTTAAGACACCACTTGAATTCAAAAATTAGAAAGTAACACTAATTAACCTGAAATTTTCACAAATTAATTGTATGTGTTTGGGAAAGCTTTTTAAGACTCACATGTTTCTGGTACATAATCTGTAAAACAAAGTAGATAGAATATTCAGAAGACCAGTCTTGAAACTTCTGAATGTTGCTTCTTCTGTTACCAAGCATATTACCTATAAAACAGAAGAGCAATGGGATTTTTTTCTCCAGTTAACTAACTTTAAGTAAATGCATTGCATAGAAAACAAGTGATTTAGTGCTTACTCTTCTTATAATTAAATTACTTAGATTAGTAGTTCATTTGATTGGGAAAATGCCTCTATAAACCTCTTAGGGAATGTTTCCAAATTCCCAGAGGCACACGCTCCCTGCTCTTTTCTACACTTAAGACTCCTGGAGATTCTCTTGAGGAAATTCGTGGGGAACAAAGCTGAGGAAGCAGTTGATGGTATAGTATAGCGAACAGAGCATTAAACATATGTAGCTTACTCCTTGCCACAACTCTTTGAGGTTTGTGTTGCTTTTTCTATGTTAGGAGCTTATACAACGTCAATAAGTTAGTAAACCTCAGATGGCAATTTGACTATTCTGCATGATTTTAAGTGCTTAGATGCCAGATTTTTGTAAAGATCTATATTAGAATTCCTCCTTTGCAGCTTATTAGGTGTCTAGCCTTGGAGAAGCTACTAATAACTGCAATGCAGGCCTGAACTCTCATGTGTGTCCATAATAAATTAACTTTCCTGCTTGTAGTCAAAGCACATGGGCAATCAAATTGCATCCAAAGGTTTTGAGTATGGAATGAGAGCAGGGGAGTTTAATGATTTAAATAGTCAACCACTTCAAGCTAATTCTGTCCTGTAGCAACTCTATCACTTGTTATGTCTTGAACATGGCAGCACAGATCTCTTTAAGTTCCCTCAGAAATCTGTTGGAAGGAATTGCATTTATATTAAATATTTGTGTATGGATAGATCTACATACATATCTATCAATATCTATCATCTATCATTTATCTATCTATCTATATCTATATCACATGAAATTTTGGTAATACAAGCAACACAAAGCTTTCCAAAATATTTTCTGATACTATTGATATGTAAATGTCTATGAAAACAAAGCTCAAAAGAAAATTTTAAGGGGAAGTGTCAAGAGATTTTATCTCACCATTGAAGAGTAAAATACTCCTATTCTGTCAGCCATGCATGAAACAAAGATCTTGTATTAGGGGCATTGGTATTCTTAATATTGGATGACTTCAAATCTGTTTCCCTGGGAAAAAATTAGATAGTACACATATTCATTTCTTTTATTCTTTAGACAATATCTCCTTACTATTTATTCTGTATTTCTTTCATACATGAATATATAGTATATATATATTCTATATATATAGAATATATAGATATTCTATATAGGTATCTATATAGAATATATAGTGTATATATATACTATATAGTGTATATATATATATTCATACATGAACATATATTTCTACCTCAAATATTAATATAGTGATATAAATGATATTGATGAACATTAAAATGTATTGATTATCTCCAACTTTATTTAACTTAGCACTTTAAATCTTTCAACCAATTTTATTCTTCACAGAATAAAATCAATCCCTAACATGACCTGCAGAGTCTTGAATAATATAGCCATATTTTAAGTTTCTCCAGACTCATGTTCAATCACTCTAACCATAAAAGGCTTTTTACAGTTTCTTGGAAGTTTTTATATCTTTCCTGCCTCTGGCCCTTGAACACACTGTCCTCTTATTGGAACACTTCTATTTCCACTTGGTTTTGTAGCTAAATCCTATTCATCTTTTAGTGCATACTTCATTATTTCTCTAGTAAAGCTAAATGCAGACATGTAGCCTCATGTAATATTCTATATTAACATACAGGGCTTAGTCTTTGTTAGAACAGTTTTCTGATACCCACAATGACTCACACATAATGTTTTTCATAAAAGAATTAATGAATAAATGATTCTTTTATGCTTTTATTTAATTCTAAACTCATTTTAGAATAATACATTTCCCCCCAAATCTAGATAAAATAACATCAGGTATAAGCCCCGTTGCAAAAATTACTTGATGTCTTTCAAATGGTTTTCACATTAATGTTTTTAAAATACAGATTTCAGTATTTTGCTCTATTTATCAGTAACAGACACACTAAACAGTAAATCGACTTAGATATATAAATACTGACATTAAAATTTAGTAGGTTTCAAAAATTGTTTTTTTTTCATCCACCATTTTCTCTTGACATTTTAGCTCCTTTAAGCTACTGGAACATCTCCAATTCTTGTGAAGTCTTTAGACTTCACAAAATTCAGCATTGAAATTGTCATACCCCTTATTATATCAACTTTATTGTTCACATGGACAGAGTGCTTACTTAGCACCGGAATTTTGAGATAGCTACAGATACTATCATCATTTATAAAAACTAGTAACCTCTGAATCTAAAGTTACTTCTTTATGTAGGAAATGTTAGGGGAAGAATTGAACCCAGAAAGCCTGTCAATGGATACTTTTCTAAAATTGGTGTTCAACGAACATGTGTTTTCTTGGTTTAAGTTTGCTTGAGCAGCTAATAATCTCTGTGTATTCATGATACATTGGCATTAATGGACTCAAAGGCAGGACACCTATCTTGGAATAGATACTGGACAGATTTTTAGTAGGTATGCTTTTAGGTATGCCCTAGAGAGAGGTTACCAGTGCTAGTCAATATAGTTATCAATAAATGAATGCTTTGTGATAATCATGTTCCTTTCTGAGTCTATGTCTTTTCCTTGTGACAATGCCATTCATTTTTTTAATTAACCTATAATTTATTATTTACCCCAGGGGTACAGATGTGTGAACCATCAGGCTTACACAATTCACAGCACTCACCATAGCACATACCTTCCCCAATGTCCATAATGCAGCTACCCTATCCCTACTCCCCCAGCCCCCAGCAAATCTCAGTTTGTTTAATGAGATTAAGAGTCCCTTATGTTTTCTCTCCCTTCTGATCCCATCCTGTTTCATTTTTTCCCTCCCTACACCCCCCATGACACCCCACCCTGCCATTCAAGTTCCTCATGTCAGGGAGTCATATGATAATTGTCATTCTCTGATTGACATATTTTGTTCAGCATAATACCCTCTAGTTCCATCCAGGTTTTGCAAATGGCAAGATTTCATTTCTTTGATGGATTCATAGTATTAGTATTCCATTGTGTGTGTGTGTATATATATATACACACACACACCACATCGTCTTTATCCATTCATCTGTTGAGGGACATTTAGGTTCTTTTCATAGTTTGGCTATTGTGGACATTGCTGCTATAAACATTCAGGCACACATGCCCCTTCTGATCACTGCACTTGCATCTTTGGGGTAAATACCCAGTAGTGCTATTGCTGGGTGGTAGGGTAGCTCTATTTTCAACTTTCTGAGGAAACTCCATGCTGCTTTCCAGAGTGGCTGCACCAGCTTGCATGCCCAACAGCACAGGATAGTTCCCCTTTTTCTGCATCCTCATCAACATCTGTCATTTCCTGACTTGTTAATTTTAGCCATTCTGACTGGAGTGAGGTAGTATCTCACTGTGATTTTGATTTGCATTTCCCTGATGTTGAATGATATTGAGCACTCTTTCATCTGTCTGTTGGCCATTTGGATGTCTTCTTTGGAAAACTGTCTGTCCACCTATCTGGCCATTTCTTGATTGGATTATTTGTTCTTTGTGTGTTAAGTTTGATAAGTTCTTTACAGATTTTGAATACTAGCCCTTTATCTGATATGTTATTTGTGGATATCTTCTTCCATTCTCTCAGTTGCTTTTGGTTTTGTTGACTCTGCTGTGCAAAAGTTTTTGATCTTGATGAAGTCCCAATAGTTCATTTTCCCCCTGCTTCCTTTGCCTTTGGTGATGTTTCTACAAAGAGGCTGCTGCCTGGGTTCTCCTCAAGGATTTTTTTTTTAAGATTTTTTATTTATTTATTTGACAGACAGAGATCACAAGTTGGCAGAGAGGCAGGCAGAGAGAGAGAGAGAGAGGAAGGGAAGCAGGCTCCCTGCTGAGCAGAGAGCCTGATGCGGGGCTCGATCCCAGAACCCTGAGATCATGACCTGAGCAGAAGGCAAAGGCTTAACCCACTGAGCCACCCAGGTGCCCCTCCCATCAAGGATTTTGATGGTTTCTTTTCTCACATTGAGGTCTTCCATTCATTTTGAGTCTATTTTTGTATGTAGTGTAAGGAAATGGTACAGTTTCATTCTTCTGCATGTGGCTGTCCAATTTTCTCAACACCATTTGTTGAAGAGACTATCTTTTTTCTATTGGGCATTCTTTCCTGATTTGCCAAAGATTAGTTGACCATAGAGTTTAGGGTCCTTTTCTGGGCTCTCTGCTCTGTTCCATTGATGTATGTGTCTTCTTTGTGCCAGTACCATACTGTCTTGATGATGAAAGCTTTATAATAGAGCTTAAAGTCTGGAATTGTGATGCCAACAGGTTTGATTTTCTTTTTAAACATTCCTCTGGCTATTCGGGTCTTTTCTGGTTCCATATAAATTTTATGATTATCTGTTCCATTTCTTTGTGAAAAAAAAAAAAAAAAAAGATGGTATCTTGATAGGGATTACATTAAATGTGTAGATTGTTTTAGGTAGCATAGACATTTTCACAATATTTGTTCTTCCAATCCATGACCGTGGGACATTTTTCCATTTCTTCATCAATTTCCTTCATGAGTACTTTATAGTTTTCTGAGAACAGATTCTTTGCCTCCTTATTTATGTTTATTCCTAGGTATCTCATGGTTTTGGGTGAAATAGTAAGTGGTATTGACTCCTTCATTTCTCTTTCTTCTGCCTTGTTGATGTATAGAAATGCAACTGATTTGTGGGCATTGATTTTATAACCTAACACTTTACTGAATTCCTGTATGAGTTCTAGCAGTTTTGGCGTGGACTCTTTTGGATTTTTCACAGAGAGTATCATATCATCTATAAGAGAGAGTTTGACTTCTTCTTTGCTGATTCAGATGCATTTTATTTCTTTTTGTTGCCTGATAGCTGAGGATAGGACTTCTAGTATGATGTTGAATAGCGGTGGTAATAGTGAACAGCCCTGCTATGTTCCTAACCTTAGGAAAAAAGATCTCAGTTTTTCCCCATTGAGAATGATATTTGCTGTGGGTTTTTCATAGATGGCTTTGATGATATTGAGGTATGTATCCTCTATCCCTACACTTTGAAGAGTTTTGATCAAGAAAGGAAGCTGAAATTTGTCAATTGCTTTTTTAGCATCTATTGAGAGTATCATGTGGTTCTTCTTTCTTTTATTAATGAATTGTATCACGCTGATGAGCAGATGTTGAACCAACTTTGCAGCCCTGGAATAAAGCCCAATTGGTGGTGGTGAATAATCCCTTTAATATACTATTGGATCTTATTGACTAGTATTTTGGTGAGAATTTTTGCATCCATATTCAACAAGGATATTGGTCTATAGTTCTCCTGTTTGGTGGGGTCTTTTTCTGGTTTGGGGATCAAGGTAATGCTGGCTTCATAAAATGAGTTTGGAAGTTTTCCTTCCATTTGTATTTTTTGGGAACAATTTCAAGAGAATAGGTATTAATCTTCTTTAAGTGTTTGGTAGAATTCCCCTGAGAAGCCATCTTGCCCTAGGCTGTTGTTTATTGGGAGATTTTTGATGACTGCTTCAATCTCCTTACTGATTATGGTCTGTTCAAGCTTTCTATTTCTTCCTGGTTCAGTTGTGGTAGTTTATATATCTCTAGGAATGCATCCATTACTTCCAGATTGTCAAATTTGCTGGCATATAGTTGCTCATAATATGTTCTTATAAGTGTTTGTATTTCTTTGGTGTTGGTTCTGATCTCTCCTCTTTCATTCATGATTTTATCAATTTGGGTGCTTTCTCTTTTCTTTTTGATAAGTCTGGCCAGGGGTTTACCAATGTTAATAATTCTTTCAAAGAACCAGCTCCTAGTTTTATTGATTTGTTCTATTGTTTTTTTGGACTCTATTTCATTGATTTCTGCTCTGATCTTTATGATTTCTCTTCTCCTGCTGAGTTTAGGCTTTCTTTGCTGTTCTTTCTCCACCTCTTTTAGATGTACAGTTAGGTTGTGTATTTGAGACTTTTCTTGTTTCTTGAAAAAGGCTTGTATTGCTATATATTTTCCTTTCAGGGCACCTTTGTTCTGTCCCAAAGATTTTGAACTGTTGTGTTTTCATTTTCATTTGTTTCCATGATTTTTTAAAAGTCGTCTTTAATTTTTTGGTTGGCCCCTTCATTCTTAAGTAGGATGCTCTTTAGCCTCCATGTATTTGAAGTTCTTTCCAAATTTCCCCTTGTGATTGAGTTCTAGTTTCAGAGCATTGTGGTCTGAAAATATGAAGGGAATGATCCCAATCTTTTGGTACCAGTTGAGACCTGATTTGTGACCCAGGATGTGATCTATTCTGGAGAATGTTCCATGTGCACTAACAAAGAATGTGTATTCTGTTGTTTTGGGATGGAATGTTCTAAATATGTCTGTGATGTCCATCTCATCCAATATGTCATTTAAAGCCTTTATTTCCTAGTTGATCTTTTGCTTGAATGATCTGTCCATTTCAATGAGGGGGTTTTTAAAGTCCCCTACTATTATTGTATTATTGTTGATGTGTTTCTTTGATTTTGTTATTAATTGGTTTATATGATTGTCTGCTCCCATGTTAGAGGCATACATATTTAAAATTTTGGATCTTCTTGTTGGACAGACCCTTTAGTATAATATAGTGTCCTTCCTCATCTCTTGTCATCTTTGGCTTAAAATCTAATTTATCTGATATAAGGATTACCACCCCAGGTTTCTTTTGATGTCCTTTAGTGGTAAATTGTTTTCCATCCCTTCTCTTTCAATCGGGAGGTGTCTTTGGGTCTAAAATGAGTTTTGTGAAGACAGCATATCAATAGGTCTTTTTTTTTTTTTTTTCCATTCTGATAACCTGTCTTTTGATTGGGGCATATAGTCCATTTACATTCAGGGTAAATATTGAAAGACATGAATTTAGTGCCATTTTATTGCCTGTAAGGTGACTGTTACTGTATACTGTCTCTGTTCCCTTCTGTTCTGTTACTCTTAGTCTCTATTTTTGCTTAGAGGACCCCTTTCAATATTTCCTGTAGGGTTGGTTTGATGTTTACAAGTTCTTTTAATTTTTGTTTGTCCTGGAAGCTTTTTAACTCTCCTATTTTTAATGACAGTCTAGTTGGATATAGTATTCTTGGCTGCATGTTTTTCTCATTTAGTGCTCTAAGTATATCATGCCAGTTCTTTCTGGCCTGCCAGATCTCTGTGGATAGGTCTTCTGCCAAGCTAATATTTATACCATTGTATGTTATAGACCACTTATCCCTAACTGCTTTCAGTATTTTCTCTTTGTCACTAAGACTTGTAAGCCTTACTATTAGAAAATGGGATGTGGGGCACCTGGGTGGCTCAGGTAGTTAAACAACTGCCTTCAGCTCAAGTCATGGTCCCAGAGCCCTGGGATCGAATCCCATATCAGGCTCCCAGCTCCATGGGGAGTCTGCTTCTCCCTCTAACCTCCCCTCTCATGCTTTGTCTCACTCTGTCTCTGTGTCTCTCTCTCTCTCAAAATAAACAAATAAAAATATTTAAAAAAAAAGAAAATGGGATGTGGACCTATTTTTACTGAATTCGAGGGCGGTCCTCTGTGCCTCTAGGATTTTGATGCTTGTTCCTTTCACCAAATTAGGGAAATTCTCTACTATAATTTGGTCCAATATACCTTCTGCCCTTCTCTGTCTTTCTTCTTCCTCTGGGATCCCAATTATTCTAATATTGTTTTATCTTATGGTATCTCCCTTATCTCTCGAATTCTCCCCTTGTGATCCAGTAGTTGCTTGTCTCTATTTTGCTCAACTTCTTTATTCTCCATCATTTGGTCTTCTATATCACTAATTCTCTCTTCTCCCTCATTTATCCTAGTAGCAAGAGCCTCCATTTTTTATTGCACCTCATTAGTAGATTTTTTATTTCAACTTGGTTAGATTTTAGTTCTTTTATTTCTCCAGAAAAGGATTTTATTTCTCCAGAAAGGGGTTCTATTTCTCCAGAAAGGATTTCTCTTCCATGTCTTTTTGGAGTCCAGCTAGCACCTTGATAATTATCCTTCTGAACTCTAGTTCTGACATATTACTAATGTCTGTATTGATTAGGCCCCTAGCCATTGGTACTGCCTCCTGTTCTTTTTTTTTTTTAATGGTGAGTTTTTTCACCTCGTTAATTTATCCAGATAAGAATAGATGAATGAGAGAACAAAATACTAAAAGGGTAACCACAACCCCAGAAAAATATACATGAATGAAATCAGAAGAGACCCAAAACTGGAGGCAGATGATAAGGGGAAAAAAAGGAGAAAATATATAGAAATATTAGACTCATGAATAGAACAGAACCACACTTTTGGTTTGGGGTATATTTTGGTCTTTTGGGAAAATCTGCCTCCCAAAATTTTAAAGAAAGAAAAACATATGTATATATATATATACAAAACTAAGGGTAAACATGATGAAGGGATGGACTATGACTATAAAGATGAAAATTTTAAAAAGTTTCTAAAAATGGAATTGGTATGATAAGAAGTATGTTTTTTTAAAAAGGGAAATAATGTTATCAGGCTGGAGGCTAGAACAAAGTCATACACTAGATTTAGGGTATATTTTGACCTATTAGAAGAAATTGTACCCTAAATTTTTAAAGAAAAAACCCCTATATGTATACAAAAAAGAAGGTTAAATAAAATGAAGGGATAGAATATGATTGTAACAATGAAAATTTTTAAAAAAGGATTTTTTAAAAAGGTTTTGATAAGATAAAGAAAAAACTTAAAATAAGGAAGGAAAATTTTTAAAAAATAGAATAAGAAAAAAAATTGAAACATTTAACTTTGAAAGACTAAAGGATCATGGAGAAAAAGCCATGAATTCTATATGTTGCTTTCCCTTAGTTTTGGAGTTCTGCAGTTCTCATTGATTGGTTGACTTGGTGTTGGCTGGGTGGTTTTGCTGATCTTCTCTGGGAGGAGCCTGTTGCAATGATTCTCAACTGCTTTTGCCCAAGGCAGAATTGCACTGCCCTAGCCAGGGGCCAGGCTAAGTAATCTTCTCAGTTTTGCTACTGGTAGTTTTTATTTCCTGATTGCTTTCCATACAGCTTTGGAGGACAGGAATGAAGATGGTGGCCTCCCAATCTCCAACCCAGAGGAGACAAGAGCTCAGGGCCCCAGTCCTCATTGTGTCCTCAGAGAAAAGCAGTCAGTCCCTCCCATCTCCCTGGTCTCAGGCTGCACTCTGAGCTGATCTGGCCTGTGATGGAGCATTTCTGTCTCTGGTGCACAGCCCCATTTGGAGTCTCCAAACCCATCAGATTCCTGCCACACACTCCCACACTGGTCCTCTAAGAGAAGAAAGGAGGGGGTCTCTCTGGATCTGCCACTTGTGGGGTCCTTGCTCCAAGAGCAGTGGCCCGACTGTGCCTTAGATCACAGTTTAAGGTAATCTGGAGCTAAGAGCCCCCTCCTTGCTTCTGTCTCTGAGGCCAGGTTCCCTGGCCCAATACCTGGGAATTCTGCCACGCTCAGACACCCTTGGTCTTTTTGTGTCCCTGTGGGTCCTGAGAGGACACTGCCCCCATGAGGGCTCCACCCCCTACTTAGCCTCTGGAACAACAGCTCTCAATGGAGCAGACTTCTAAAAGTTCCAATTTTCTGCTTTGCTGCCCTCTCATTTGCTGGGATTCAGACCCTCCCGCCAAGGTTTATCTTCTCATCACTTCAGATTCACTTCTCTGCACATCCTACCTTCCAGGAAGTGGTTGATTTTCTGTTCCTATAATTGCTGCTCTTCTCTTCTAGCTCCTGAATCATTACAGAAATATTTTGGAAATGAGGCATACTAATTGCTTAAATGCATTCAGATGTACCTTCTTTCAATTCTCTCAAGTCTATTGTGTCTGCATTTTTCCATGTGATTCCAGCGGTCAGCATAGCTCTTGGAATCTAACTCATGACAATGCCATTCTTAGCAGCTTACTCAATAACTAACATGCAAGTCAGTTAATAGTGTATGTGTCAGCATTTCTTATAAAATTTAATATATTTTCTGCTTATAATAGTAATTTTATTGATTAAATTTATATCTTTTGTTAACTAGTAAGTAGTTCAGTTTTGTTAATCACTAAAGGAAATGGTTGTCAACTATGTCAGATATTCTCAAATGGGGAAAAGAACAAGAATTAGTATATTTGCAAAATGGGCTCTATTTTATAATTTTTAGACTGTTAATCAGTAAATAATTCTTCGAGGGTTTCCTGGGTGGCTTAATAGGTTAAGTGTCTGCCTTTGGCTCAGGTCATGATCCAAGGTCCTGGGATCCACCCCTGAGGTGGGCTCCTTGCTCAGGTGGGAGTCAGCTTCTCCCCCTGCCCCTTTTTCTGTTCCTCCCTCTTCCTGTCCCCATGCTTGTGCATGTGTTTTCTGTGTGTGTGCATGTACCTTGTCTCTCTCACTCTCTCTCAAATAAAATATTTTTTAAAAAGTTATTTGAAAAATATTTAATGTTGCTCTGTATATTAAGATTTGTACATAAATTTAAATAAGTGGCCTTGTGTTCTCTTTCTCTTTTGAAAAAAAACAAGTTTGATTTGAGGATTAACTTTAAGAAAATTAGATGTTTTTTCAAAGTTTTCAATAAGTGTTTTGGAAACTATATATTAATATCAATGGGATTTTACCTCTTTTTACAAAAGAACTAAGGGACTTTTACCATTGAAAAGGGATTCATGTTGACCAGGTTGATCTTACTTGATTCTTTTTTGGTAATTTGAAATAAGAAATAGAGAAACAAGCAAGTCAACTCAAGTTGGACATTGGAGCAGTAAATTTAAGTGGTACCAAGCTGCAGTTGGCACTACTGAATGTCAACCTTGAGCAAGGTCTATTTGAGTAAGCAGAAACCAAACACTGAGCAGACTCAATATGCTAAAGAGAGAATGAAATATTCCTACAATAAGGAATAGAAAATAGAGACAATACACCCCTAGACTTTAGGACAAGATCAACTATCTGAAGATCTTTCCAGATTTGTGATAGCTAAAAATTGGGTATCTAGAGAGTGCTTTGTAGGTTTTTAATTAGCTACCTTTGTAATCTGAGTTTATCTGAAAGATACTTAGGCCCTGGAAACCAAATAGTCCTCTATTCAAACAAACTCATTCTAAATGAATTACTGTAGAGTGTATTTTTATATAATCAAATTTCTTTTCATTGTAGTACATAATTTATGCTATATAGATTCATATCCATGGAATATATAACAAATATAATCTTTCTTAATGAATATTCAGGAATTGGTTATTTGATTTACAGTTTTTCTGTAAAGTGAAATTTTTATTTCTAAGCCTTCAATTAAAGATTCTTTTTTTTTAACGATTTTATTTATTTATTTGACAGAGAGAGATCACACGTAGGCAGAGAAGCAGGCAGAGAGAGAGTGGGAAACAGGCTCCCTGCTGAGCAGAGAGCCTGATGCGGGACTCAATTCCAGGACCCTGAGATCATGACCTGAGCCGAAGGCAGAGGCTTAACCCACTGAGCCACCCAGGTGCCCTCAATTAAAGATTCTTCAGATCAGAACAATTACATCAAAAATTTGAGAATGAAGTGTACTGCATAATGAGAAATATTTGTGGTTTTTTCCTAAGTCTATAAGTACCTCTAATAAGTTGTATTATTATATTAGAAATTATAAAAAGGAAATCTGAGTTCTAGTTTATTCTGGCTGAACTTCCATGTTAACCTTTACTAGTGTAGCTGATGGCTGTGGTGACCTCAAGATGGTTGGCTTTTAGTGGGTCAGGACCATCATAAAACCCAACTAGAAATGATCACTATTCTGAGCTCCAGGCTGGAGCATGCTCTTTCTTGATCCTTCTCAATACCAACTTCCACGGGGTGCGGGGTGGGGAAGGAATAAGCCTAGGGCAATGTAGTCACATGCATCCCATGTACCTCTTTCCACATCACTCTTCTGATACTCAGAACCTGAAAACTCTAGTGTAAAATGGTCCATAATCTAGTTCTAGGACTACATGGACATGAGTCTCTTTCCCAGTGTGTTTCCTATTGGGTGGACTAAACTTCTAGTGTGTTCAACTCTAAGTTGGGTGGTGGGGGTGGGGGCAAGAGGTGGCCAGAGATGGTTCTTATCAGACACTGCAGACAAAGTTTGAATATACAGGTTGATACCCATGAGCAAAAGTTTCCTCATGGTATGAGATTGAACCTGCTGTGGATTCAAGAGGAAATTGGCCAAGGGCTAGGAGCTGGCTCTTCCTTAACTAACACATTCAAGATTATGAGAATGTTGTACTTGAATCTAGCCTTTAAAGTCATCATGAAAGTACATTTGTCAAGTTTGGAAGCTAAACTGATTTCATTATCTGGTTTATAACTTTTGGGTGTTAGACATACAGTATGTGAACCTCTATTTGTATTATCGCTGTTTAGGTTCTGGTGAATAGATGTTGTGATCTACTGGTCTTACAGCTCTTGACTTACTGGTCTTGGTGTCGCCTAATCAGTACTTTTGGGAATACCCAGAGGCAAAGAGGGACAACGTCCCCTTCTCCAACCATAAATTAAACCCAGGACTCTGATCCATTATTCTGATTTTCCTAGAGCACAGTCTCTCTGGTATAGTCAGCATTTTTTTTTTTTTAATTGAAGGAGCAAGGGATACCCTTATTTATGAGGAAAATTTGTTTCCTATTTTTGTCTAAATGGAAACAGTTCTTCTGTAGGGTAGCTCTATGACTTTTTTCCCACCCTTTATAATGATATTTATGTTCCTCCAAGAACAGTAGCTAGGGGCAATGTTGTTAAGTCATTTAATGGCTGATTAATTCTGCATTCAAAATGATATATATCCTGGTTATAAAACACAAATAATGATAAAAAATGTGGAAATAATAGTTTTTTCTAAATGTATTTATTTTTAAACCTAACTCTTGGTGGTATGGTTCTTTTTTGCTAATTTGTTTCTGTATTTTTTCCTTTTGAAAATGTCTTATGGCTACATTCACCAAACAAGGAACCTCATGTCTTTATTAAAAACAAAACAAAACAAAAACCTTAAAAAAACAAAAACAACTTTCACTGTGATAAAAGCTATTTCTTAAGGTTTCTGTGAACATCAAGTTTTTCTTGTTAATCCACACATCGTACATGGCAGTAGCAGTAGATATTTTCTTCCCCTTTCCTATTGATACTCATACAGTTCAGTGCCGATAAATATTATAATTATTTTACAACTCTATCATTACAACAATAATGATAAAAATATCACTTTAAAAATAACAATGTTCATTCCACACCAAAGTTTTAGTGTACAGGGTAGAAATATTTTATGAGATTCCCACATTTAGATATTGGTTATATGTATATGATTGTATTTTAATTGGTTCTTTCAAGAAATCCTGTCAAAATCATAGTTTAACTTTGACTTTAAAGCTGTTAAATCTTAAACAATTTATGTAATTAATGATAGAAATTGTAAAATCAAAGTAATACACAAATTCAGATTATGAATCACATTTTTTTAATAAAGATTATTTACATATATGAGAGAACATGCACACAAGAAGGAAGGAGGAGCAGAGAAAGAAGAGAGAGAGAAGAGGACTCCCTACTGAACAGGGAGCCTGATGTGGGCTCCATCCCAGGACCCTGGGATCAGACCCGAACAGAAGGCAGATACTTAACTGACTGAGCCACCCAGGCACCCTGAAAATCACATTTTAAAACTCCTACTCTGTCAATAGGAAACCACATATATGTCTTTTTATGTGGGGGGAAGAAAAAAAACTATAAACTGAATTTCCCACTTTTCAATTTTATTTTATTTATTTATTTATTTATTTAAGAATTTATTTATTTATTTGACACAGAGAGAAAGATCACAAGTAGGCAGAGAGGCAGGCAGAGAGAGAGAGGGAGGGAAACAGGCTCCCCACTGAGCAGAGAGCCGGATGCGGGGCTCCATCCCAGGATCCTGGGATCATGACCAGAGCCGAGAGGCTTTAACCCACTGAGCCACCCAGATGCACCCCACTTTTCAATTTTAAAAGAATCTATTTTAACCAGAATGTTTACTTATATAGTCTGTATTATAAATTTCACTATCTTTATTGGTATTTAAAACAGGAAGTTTTTTGGAACATTTTATGGAAAAAATCTACCATCTAAAATAAGGATATATTGATATTTTAACTATTGAACTTTATATACAGAAACACAGCAGTTAATTTTAAGGTCTTTATTTAGTGTGAAGCAATAAATAGAGAAAAATCTTGTTCGTACCAATAATAATCTTCATGTTTTTATCAATATTTTATTGGCAAAAAATTCCAAAAAAATCATTGGAATATAAGAGTTTTTTCTTTTTTTAAAGACTTTATTGATTTTAGAGAGAGTGTAAGCAAGCACAAGTGGGGAAAGGGGCTGAGGAAGAGGGAGAAGCAGGCTCTCCACTGAGCAGGGAGCCCAGACAGGATGTAGAGCTCTATCCTAGAACCCAGAGATCATGACCTGAATGGAAGGCAGAGGCTTAACCAACTGTGCCACCCAGGTGGCCCTGGACCATAAGAAAGTTCTGAAAGTATTTATAAAAATATTTTATCAGTTTATAAAAGCAAATGATGTAATTTATATTTAATTCATTGAAAATATTTGTAAATATGTATCACCTAAATTCCAGTCTCATCCCTACTCTCATTTTTTTTTCATGTAGCTGATTTTTTAAAATTTTTTAATTTATTTTTTATTTATTTTCAGCACAACATTATTCATTATTTTTGCACCACACCCAGTGCTCCATGCAATTCGTGCCCTCTATAATACCCACCACATGGTACCCCAACCTCCCACCCCCCCCGCCCCTTCAAACCCCTCACATTGTTTTTCAGAGTCCATAGTCTCTCATGGTTCACCTCCCTACTCTCATTTTATCTTTTTGATGCTCAGTGTCCTCATCAGCCTCCTTTGGGCCCTGAATTAGAGCTGAAGCACTGTATATAGCTGTCTCATTAATTGCCTATGTGATTAAGGTAAATCATTTTTCTTTGTTATAAGATGAATGTTTCATAAATGAGATGTAATCATGAAATTCAATCTAAAACCTTCTCTGGAGTCCTTTTTCTGAAAGAGTCAAATTTAAGGCTTACACTCTGTTTTCCTGAGAGAATTTTAATATACTATTGGTGAATGCTGATTATTATTTCAAACTTTTTCAAGAATATACATACAAGATGTACAGTTCTTCATCAAACAAATATAACAACCTACAGAATGACTTCCATTTTTTTAATTCCTGAGAGGTTTTTAAGTGAAAATAATGGGTTATGCATGGATGCTTTTTCCACATTAAGTGTAATAATCACCTTATTTTTCTTAAACATTGTTTTGTAGCTTATGAAGAAAGCCAGGATATGTCACCCTGAAGTGTCTCTTTGACATAAAAATTAGTCTGAACTGAAGACAACTAAGAAGCAAATCCAGGAAAAGCTTTCTCTTTTCTGTTTAAAGGCAGCATATAAAGTTTCCTTTTACAGGAGACAAATCCTTAGCAGGCCAGAGATGGCCAACACACCTGATTCCATTAGTTTCCACCCATATATTTACCTTCCCACTTTTCTTTGTCCTGTCCTTTTTCTACATGTTTGTTCTTAGTTGAAGATGCTATACAAACTGCAGTTAAAAGCCACTGCTTTGAGTTACTTTTTAAAAATTTCTCCTGGATAGTGTCTGTTGTACATGTTAATAAACTATTTTATTTTGCCTTTTTTTTTTTCCTTATTAACCTTTCTTTTTGTTAGAGTCTAAGCTAAAACCAAAAATGGGTAGAGGTAAAGTCTAGCCTCCTCTGAATTACATGTCCATTACAATCGTAGATGTTTTTCTGCAACATTGTTTTATAGCCTAAATGTCTATGAGAATCCTTGGTGTTTTTAGCTTAGATTAGCATCCATCCATCATGACAATTATTTTGAGTTTATTTTAAACAGCTGGAATCCTTGCAATAAGGAATTTTCCATTTGTTTGTCCAAGGTAATACTGAGATCCAGATAATATGTCCGTGGACCTCACTAGGTTCATTGCCTTTTCTTGCAGTAGATATATTATAAATAATCTCTACGTTGTAACTGAGAAAGTAATATAAAAGATGCAATGAGATCCTTTGGTCATTGGAATTATATCATACATTGTATTTCAAAAGAAATCTAACATCCTTCAAAGGACACAGTTTAGTGTTACACAAGGACAAGAGAAGAGAAATGAGCCTGCTTTCAAATTCCCAGTATACATTGGTGAAGAATGGTGTTTGGGTTACCTTCCTTCTGGCTTATGACTATGCAAAGCTCTGCATGTCTCTGGTTTCATTGATGGTGGAAATGATAAAGGTGCTAATGAAGTATAATTTTTGAGTGCCTTTGATATAATTTTTGAGCGCCTTTTTGACAATCCTTTTAGAATAGAAATTTGGAAAAAATTATCTCCTCTATTACCTATTGCGAGTGTTGGCTTCCTCCCATTTCTCTCCTTTTGATGTTTCTCCATTGATGTAATCTTCCTTTTCATTCTTCTAGCTTCCTTTCATTTCATCTGTTTCATTCAGTTTAAATACTTAAAATTACAGCAGCTTAGGTTTTCTGAAACAAATTCTTTGTAATTTCCTGACAGAAACTACTTTTCTAATAAGGAAAATAATAGACATACATTCAGTTCTATAAATATCAAATGGATGTAGTTCTTACATTTGCTATAATAATAGTAAAAGCTACTCCTCTTTTTTTTCTTTTTTCTTCCATGTGACTACTTTCCCCCAGGAACCAATTTTGCAAAGATCAATAAAATAAAGATGTGGAGACTTCAATTTTTATGAAAATTTTCATATAGGACAAAGGAATTTGTATATACTTCCCATTCTTTCCTTATTGGTTTTGATCTAAATTCACTATATATATATATATATATATATATATATATATATAATTTAAATTTAAAGTACCCTTACTAGGAATGTTGCATACACAGAGCTGCATATTATAAATAATTTTTGAAGGATAATATTATCAAAAATAATACCACATCTGAAAAAGCAATATAAAGCATCAAGGAGTCAAAACTAATTTCCTTAAGTCCTAAACCAACAAACTTTATTTTGTTTTAAAATAAATTTTAAAAATGTAACAAAAATGCAGACTACTGATATTGTCAACACATAATATAATCGCTTGTTTATCGTAGTTACTTGTTTGTAAGTTCAGGTAAAGGTGCATTTTTCAGATAGGATATTTTACTCTGAAATATGGTTGTGCTATAACCCTCTAGGGGGAAGATTTTAAGAACTTCAGTTAGATGGTGGTGTACAAATAAGTGAAAATGTCTTCTGAGTACAAAGGTATCAATGTTCTATGTAATTTTTTAATAATTTAAAAAATACTTTTCTTTGATTTACCATCTCAATATACAGACTACTGAGAAAAAAAAAAAAAACTTAACAAAAAACTGTATTTTAAAACATTGTAAATTTTTGTAGCCACTTAGATTTGCCACTGGACTCTACAACCAAAGTACAGGACTCTGTTTTGTTTTGAATCCTAACATTTGTAATAAGTGCCTAGCACACTGCAAGTGATAAAAATTATTGAAGGAATTAATATTAAATCAGATTAACATATCATAGTGCCCTTAAATAAATACTGAAGATCTTTATTCTGCTTTTTAAAGAAATGTTTAATTTTACTGAATGTACTCTTTTTTTTTCATTTTATTTTATTTCTTGTCCGTGTTCCAGAATTCATTGTTTATGTACCACACCCAGTGCTCCATGCAATACGTGCCTTCCATAATACCCACCACCAAGCTTACCCAACCCCCCACTCCCTTCCCCTCCAAAACCTTCAGTCTATTTCTCAGAATCCACAGTCTCTCATGGTTTGTCTCCCCTTATGATTTCCCCCAACTCTATTTTAAACTTTATCTTCAATTAGTTCCAAGTTAATGGCTTCCATTCCCAAATTCCCAAGCAACTAGATTTTAATATACTGCTCATTCTAGGACCTGTCCACTCAAAATGAACATCATTCTAGGATCTGTCCACTCAAAATGAACAAAACTTAAAAAAAAATTTTAAAGGGAAAATTTTATTCCAGTCCAAGTTAGGACAGCTGCCTGGGATACATAGTTTTCACAAAGAGGAGAGTGCTCCAGGGATGCAACATTTGGTATAGGTTTATATGTTTTTTACATCAAGAGTTACAAGTCATCAGAAGTTACAAATCATCATCATCATCATCATCATCATCATCATCATCAAAGGACATCCGGAAAGTTATAGGTTTTATAATTTTAGTATGTGCTAGGCTGTAGGAGTTTGGTCTTCAAGGAAATAGGAAGATTTTTTTCTTTGTTTGGGATGTTTTTTGGTTATTCTTATTCTTATTCTTATTTATAATGAAGCAGACATACATGCTTACTTGTGTGCTTGTGTGCTCAGGACAGAAATAGAGTCCATGTTTTGAGGTTTTGTGGAGTCTTTTTGACCTTGATAAATGATAAAGTCTAGCTTCTTTAGGAGCCAGGAACAGAGCCCACAAACATTAGAAGTTGAAAATTTCCTTTATAAGACCAAAAATCTATTTGTTGACAAGATTACTGCAATGAATATTGAATGTGAATAGCATTATTTAAAAATAAGAATACCTCCATCAAACAATGAAATGATAGGGGAAAAAAACTTACTGAAGATCTAAAAAATACCAGAAACTTTGCTAGGATTGCTTAAACCATTTATCCAGTTTTTCCTCTTACTTCGCCTCTCGTTCTGTGGCTATATTGCTCTGGTTTTATACATGAGGAAGTTGTGACCCAGAAACATGAAAGGTCATATAGATAGATAATGGTGGCATTGGATTCAGCTCCTATGTGACTTCAATCCCTGGGTCTATTTAATTTTATCACTTTGCATTTGTATTGTACTACATATTTCTCTACAGTATTTTCTTTTTTAAACTTTTGTCAGTATTTTGCATTTTTGTTTGAATCATGCATGCCATTAATTGCTCCTTCCAAGATTTGTTAAACTTTAGCTTTAATATGATATTTTCTTAAATATGTGGTATTTCAAAGCAAACAGTACCAATGTAAAATTCTTCAATATACATTTCTTACCCTCTTGTGCTACAACTAATTATCCATATATTTCTCTATCTAATATTGTTGCTCTCTCTAGGCGATAATTAAAGACTTTTTTCTTTTTGTCTTTCTCTATTTTCTTTATATCACTATATTTTCTAATATAGAAACTTTACTAAGGGTAATTTTTCATTCCACTGAATAGATACTTAGGGAAACTTTCCATTTTAGTTCTGACATGTAAAGAGTTTGGAAGTCATCACTCCCAGTCTAATAACAAGATAAAGCTTAGCAAACTGAAAACTGATGTGTTTACTTAGACTGCTTAGAGAAGTGACATATAGGACAAACTGCTAATATAAAATTTGAAGAGATGAATCTAGATAGAGATAAGGTCTACTTCTGAGGAGTAGAAGCCTCTTGAACTATAAACTGGTAGGAACTTGTAAATGGAAATTTTGATGAATTTCTGGAGGATAAGGATTGGTTAGCTTGAAATTGGGAAACTCTAAGGGCTACAGTTTGAAGAGAAGTCTTAAATTTTGGTGGGTCTAATCTTCAAGAATCCCACCAGATTTTCATGGTGAGGAGCCAAGATAGCAATGCTAGGGTCAGGGAAGGGGGGGGAACGGATTAACCACTGTATTGAGTACATCCAGAGCGCTCTCGATAATAGACCCTACTCTTAAGGGTAAAAGAACCTTCTGTTTCCTGGGATAAGTGTATTTTCCTGACTCTAGGCCTGTCCAGCTTTTCTATCTCGCCTGGGAAAGGGAGAAACACTAGAGAAGGTCACAGCCTAGAAATAAAAGCCCATTACAAAGCTAAGCATTTAATCATAAGATTACAGAAGCTTCCCATTCCACACAGCTTACCACTGTTACCAGTAAGACTGCAAGATTCTTCTTTAATTATGGTGGATTGCAACTAAAAGAACTTCAAAGTGACAACTGTGAGGAGAAATGTGCAGGGAAGCCAAAGGATTCCATGGAGAATAAAAGTGCACTAAAGGAATTTGAAGCTTCTGGTAATGACAGCTATAGCAGATAAAATACAGAGCAGCCTACTAGTCAGGTTAGCATCTAACCATATACGAAGGACTCTATGTCACAATATCTAATACATTGTGTCTGGTTTTAAATAAAAAGATGGCAAAGCAAGTGAAAAGGAAAGGAAAACAATCTAAAAAGACAAATTAAGCATCAGAACCAGACTCAGATGTGACACAGATTTTGGAATTATCTGGCAGGGAATTTAAAGTAACTATGATACTAATTGTGATATGATACTAATATTGTGTTAATGGAAAAAATGGAGAACATTTAAGAACAGATGGATAATGTAAGCAGAAAGACAAATGCTAGGCAAAAATCAAAAAGAAGTGCTAGAGATCAAAACCACAACAGAAATCAAGAATGCCTTTGATGGGCTTGTCAGTAGAAAGTAGAAAAGTGACTGAGGAAAAAACTAAAAACTTTGCTTGAAAATATATCAATAGAATATTAAACAAATGCAAAGAGAAAACAAAGAATGAATATAACAGAACATTTATAAACTCTGAGACACCATCAAAAGGTTTTATAGACGTGCAACTGGAGTACCAAGAGGAGAAGAAAGGGATTGGAATAGAAGAAATATTTGAATAATACTCGATAAGACTTTTTCAAAATTAATGGCAGGTGGTTAAGCTACAGATCTAGGTAGCTCAGAGGACACCAAGCAGCATAATTAATTTTGGTTAGGGGCACAATATACTTTATATAACTATAATCAAATAAAGTAATTCTTATGGTGGGATTAAATGAGAGGAGATATTCTGATTTTAGTCAGAACTATGGAATATGAACCACAGTTGTGATATGAATGGCTTTTGATATTGAAGTCATCTTTAATTATAGGACTTGTTTCTATTTAGTTAGCTAATAAGAAAATCCTTTAGTGACAATGGTAAAAAATGTGCAATAATTCTAAAAATTCTCTAGTTTTCAATTTTACCTATAATTTAAATATTGAGTACAAACATAAATTTGAAAATATCAAATGCTGTACTTTATTCTGTTGCTAATAGTTAACAAATGGACATAGTTCAGTTATGTCACAACTATCTAAAAACTAATAAAAATGCAATTAAATCACCAATTAGGACATCCTGCTTGGCATGTTCCTCTTAATCTCAGATGCATTACCAGGCACAGAATGGGAAATCAATTGCTATCCTTGCCCACTGAAATCTAAGTAAGTCTTTACTTCTAGCTTCACCTGTGGAAAATTTTAAGATTTCCAAACTATCTTCATGTTTGCTAGTTATGCTGGAAGAAAACAAAGGAGAACATATCTGAAACTCTTGTTGGGATGGTTCTATGTCTCTTAAGACTTGATGCGAGGTGGTCCTTATAGACGAAACACACAGAATTACTCCATCCTTTGGATAAAAATGTTTTTATTAACATACAAATAATTTGTTTTAAAAGTCATTCTGACAACACATTAGGAAAAAAAAAAAAAAACACTGATAGTGAATGTCTTCAAGGAATCCTGGTACTGTGTTAAAAGCCATGATGACATGAGAGAAAGATGAAGTTCCTGCCCTTGAGTTGATAGCACTTGAGTGATCATTTATTTTCTTTACTTTATTCTTAATTGTCTGTTGTCTTCTCAGTAAAACGGGTGCCAGTAATCTCCACCAATAACAAGTAGGGACACCAAGATTTAATCTATTTTTTTTTTTTTTAATTTGAGAGAGGAATGAGAGAGAAAGAGAGCATGAGGAGGGGGAAGGGTCAGAGGGAGAAGCAGACTCCCTGCTGAGCAAGGAGCCTGATGTGGGACTCAATCCTGGGACTTCAGAATCATGACCTGAGCCAAAGGCAGTAGCTTAACCACCTGAGCCACGCAGGCACCCTAGGGACACCAAGACAAATGAAATTATGGACAATTGCCTAAAGTGCTCCCTGGCCTCATTTCCATCTGGAAATCTGGATGCTGTGTCTTGGCTCTTGGGATGGAAAGTTTGACATTACATTTAAAATCTTCCATAACCAATCCAAACAACCTCTATTGCCCATTTAGTGGTATTTCTTCCATATATTTAGATGAGTTGATGCTAGTAATCAGAATAATATATACTTTCATCATATGCAAATAAGCAAGCCAAGAGACACTTTATGTGACAGTGCATATTGTCTGTACAATTGACTTTTATTTTTTGTGTAAATTGTTCAGTTCTAAAACTGACACTGATGCCACAAAGAGGAGAGAAGTGAAATAATTATTGAAGTATATAATCAATAAATAATGGAGAATAATTATTTATTGGACAGATCAATAGGAGCAACTTGTGCCCATTTTCATATTGTCACACACATAACAGATAACTAGGCACAATCAATAGAAAGCTAATTCTTATAGCAGCAAAGAAATAGCTGATTTCATAAATATGTATGTGTTCAATATATCAAGTTGGCACAAACTCCTTCTAAACAAGTTAGAAATGTCCTATACTGTCCAATTTTCCAGTCTATTTGTAAAGATTTAAAATAGCAAGAGAGTATTTTGTACCATATACTTATATGTGCCAAATTTTTTACAAATGTTACATAATTAAATATCACAAAAATAATCAGTTGTCAGCAGATGGAAATTATATTAAGGAAACTTCCAACGGAAGGTCTGCAGACTGAAAGGAAATGATATTAGATAAAATTTCAGATCTACAGGAATATCCGAAGAATGGCAAAAATAAGTTCATAGGTAAATGATTTTTTATTTTTTTTAAATCAAGAAATTGAGTTATTTAGTTAAGAGATAATAAAAATGTACTTTGAGGCTTATAATGTAAAAGTATAGAACTGTAATAGAACAAAGGATGGATGGCTATCAACAGAAGTTTGCTTTAAGTTTCTCATAAGTAAATGATAAAATGGTATAACACAGACTGTGATGGTAATATATACCATAACTCTTAGAGAAGCCATAAAAGGGAGGCAAACCAAGAACAAAGACTTTTAACTACAGGGAACTGGCAGTTACCAGAGAGCAGGTGGGTGGGGGATGGATAAAATAGGTGATGGGGATTAAGGAGTGCACTTGTCATGATGAGCACCAGATGTTGTACAAGAGTGTTGAATCCCTGTATTATACACCTGAAACTGTATGTATTACACTGTATGTCAAATAACTGGAGTTAAAAAAAAATAAAGTGAGAGAGGGCATCATTATCTTGCTTCAGATCTTAGAATGAAGGCTTTTAGTTTTCCACCATTGAATATGATGCTGCCTGTGATTTTCCATATATAGTTCTTTATATATTGAACTAAGCTCCTTCTATACCTAATTTGTTGAGAATTTTTATCATGACACATTGTTGAATTTTCTCAAATACCTATTTTTCATCTATTGAAATGATCATGTGATTTTCATCTTTCCATCTGTTGATATGGCAGATCACATTGATTTATGAGTGTATGTATTTTAGTCCTGTAATGGGCATCATAAGATGGTAATTTCTAGACACACATCGATGCCTCAGTTAAAGTGTGTGACTCTTGATTCTGGCTCAGATAATTGTTCTCAAGATTGTGAGTTTGAGCCCCAGGTCAGGCTCCACATTGGGTGGCAATCACTTATATAAAATAAGCTCATATACTGAACCAAATGATCATCCCAACGTATGAACAATTCCCAAAGCAGAATGTTGTGATTTTGTAGAACTAGAGAAATTGAGATGAGAATTTGTGGCTGTTGAAGCAATTTGGAATCTGAGAGGTGGGATCGTTAGAAAAGCAGAATGAAACACAATAAGCTTATATGAACTCCACAGGTTTTTGGTTAAGAATTAGGGTTGTAAAACTATACAGACATAGAAATTCACATGGAGAGGAAGCTCGTTGATGAGAAAAGTGCAGGAGGAGATTTTCTGGGGTGGCGCTTACATTCTGCATCTTGCTGTGGGCACCAGTTGTATTTGTGTAAGCCCTTGTCACAACTCGCTGAACTATACCAATGAGAGCTGTGCCTTTTGTTGAATGTTCATTAAATTTCAATTTTATTTTTTTAAAGATTAATTTATATGAGAGAGAGAGCTGGGGTGGGGCGGGGGCACAGGGAGAGAGAGAATCTCTAGAAGACTCCCCGCTGAGCACGCAGCCTGATTCGGGACTCGATTTCATGACTTTGAGATCATGACCTGAGCTGAAGCCAAGAGTGGAACACTTAACCTGACTGAGCCACCCAGGTGCTCCTAAATCTCAATTTTAATAAAGAGAATCAGAGGAGAAGACTAGGAGTCACTGAATTATCACCAAGTCTTCAAATGGGAAGAGGATTAAGAAAGAGGATCAAATGAATTGTATAATACTTGGAGGGTCAATTGAAGATAAAGTGGGTTTTTCCCCTAGTTTTAAAAATGAGAAGAATAGCGTCACATTTGTATAAATGATCCAACAGAGAGAAAAAATAAACAATGATGTACAAGATTATGACAAAAAAAAAAGAATTTGACTTGTGTAAGTGCAGGGTGAGACCATATGATCTTTACAGGAGAGCAGCTGCTGTGAAGTTGGGAGAAGAACAAATCTATAAAGCAAACATTCTACCAAATCATTTATATTGGCCTAACCAGAATAGAGAAAACAGGTAATTTATCTGAGATACCAGAAATACCAAATTTAGGAATGATGAGTACTCTAAAGCTTAAAGGACTACTCTAGACATTCATATGAAGTTTAAAAATAAGCTTCAATAACATCTACTGGGGACACAGCTTTTGTAGGTTGAGAACCACCAAGTTAGATGGTCTAAGGCAACTCCTTTAAATTTCTCCCATTCCTTTCCTAATTAAACATTAAACCAAGTCTGTATAAGTTCAGGGTGATCAGGTGATAGTGAACTACCAACTAGAGCAAACACTAACACTTTTCAGTGCAAGATAACAGAATGCAGAGCCTCTAAAAGGTATCACCCAGCATGTTCAGAATTCAATTAAAAAACGAATTGTATGTGTGCAAAGCCACAACAAAATGTTATCAAAGTCAAGAGAGAAAAGAGCCAATGTAAATTGACCTCAGAAGTCTCAGGAAATAAGATTTACACACACAAAAACTTGAAGAGAGCTATTATAAATATATTTAAAGGTAAAGAGATCATCTTCTGGAGTAAAAATGTAGGTATTTGCATAAAAAATACTGTAAAAAGCAGACATTCAGAAATTATAAAATAAAATAACTGAAATGAGAAAGTTCTGATGTATTTAGAAAGTAACTGTCAAAAATAGCACAAACAGAATAGTTGAATAAAATTATGTTATATATTTATTACATCCATAATGTAGGAAATGATGGAAAATTGAGGCTGGAAAAAGTGGGAATTGTGATATCTGAAGTGGAAAATGAGAATTTTCATTTATGAAGTCCCACATCAGGAGTGTGAAATGTCTAGTGTGAAGTTTACAATACCAGAATATGAATGCTACATGTATTTTAATAAGTTAGGGATGTCTGTATTCAAAATAGTGGGACTTACTAGCCAATAGAAGAAGTAAATAAAATAGAAAAATAAAAATATTAAAAGATAGGGAAATAGCTGATTAGGAGCTTGGGCAATAGAAGATAACAAGAAGATACACTTAAATCGTATCAATAATTACATTAAATCTAAAAGGAAGAAAAATTTTAATCTGAAGAAACATAGATTGTTAGATTGGATAAGAAAGCAAGATACAAATTAATGTTGTCTACAGAAACACATAGGATGAAAAACATAACCACACCAAACAAATAGTTGAAGGAAGTTGATGTGGCTACATCAATGTCAGACCCATTAGACCTCAAACCAAGGAGTATTATGACATATAAAGAAGGACATTCATAATGATAAAGGGCATAATTCATTAGGATGAAGTAGAAAGTTTAATTTAGTATTCCTGTAATAATAGAGTTTCAAAAATAACAAAAAAAAATGAAGAAAACCTTACAGTATGAAATGGAGAATTAAACAAATTCACAATATTAGAAGCACTGTTCTCTTAGTGATTAAAAAAATACTCTTTACACTGTAAAGTTGCATTTGTTCTCGCTACTATAACAAATCACAAATTTAATGGCTTAAAACAACACAGATCTATTATAGTTTTGGAGATTAGAACTCCAAATAGGTCTCATTGGGCTGAAATCAAGATGTCAGCAGGGCCCTTCTCCTTTTTGGGGGCCCTAAGAAAGAATCTTTTTCCTTGCCTTTTCTGTTCTTAGAGGTTGTTTATTTGTCTTTTGGATCCTTTCTTTCTTCAATGGCAGCAATGGTTGGCTGTGTCTTTCTCATATCTCATAAGTCTGGCATTGACTCTTCTGCCTCCCTCTTCCACATTTAAGTATCCTTCTAATTACATTGGCTCAACTGGATAATCTTGGATAACCTCCCCATACTAAAGCCAGATGACTAGAAAACTTAATTCCATCACAACCTCAATTTTCTCTTGCCATGTAAAGTAATACTTTCACAGGTTCTGGGGATTATTATGTGGACCTCTTGTGTGGCTACTGTTCTGCATACCACAAAATTATATTTTAATAAAAAATAATGAAAAGAGAAAGTAATATTAAAAAGACTAGCAGAGAAGAGTCCCAGTTTGTTTAAACCAAAAATATAGATCTTAAAAAATGTTAAACAGTACTTAATATTTTTAATATAAACTTTCATGTTTTATCTCATGTTAGTTTCCTGTTGCAGAGCTATCCATTTCTTTACCAAATCGTCTCCTTTCATTCAAGACCTATTTGACATGAGACAGATTCAGACTCCTAGTTTCACTTTAGCTTAACAGTTGCATGAGATTTTACTAGAAATAGTCTATTTTGATTTCATGCCAAGGTCTGAAAGGTTGTATATTTCATACCTGAGATCTTGCACTGGTTTCCTACATGATGTTAGTCTGATTAAAAGAGATGATTTTTGTCGAAGTTTACAGACTCAAATGTCCTTTCCCCTCACTGTCAACTTCTTGTTTATCTTGGCAATAATGTATCTAAGCCAGAAACTTCAAAACAATGTGACCTACTAAAGGCAAACAAATAAGGCATTTCATTTTGTTTTGTTTTTTTAGTTCTTCTTCTTCTTCTTCTTCTTCTTCTTCTTCTTCTTCTTCTTCTTCTTCTTCTTCTTCTTCTTCTTCTTCTTCTTCTTCTCCTTCTCCCTCTCCCTTTTCCTCCTCCTCCCCTCCCCCTCCCCCTCTTCCTCTTCCTCCTCCTCTTCTTCTTCTTCTTCTTCTTCTCCTTCTTCTTCTTTTCTTGTCCTGTGGAGTTTTCTTTTTTTTTTTTTTCTGATAAAATTTCTGGTTTTCATTTTCTGTTTTGAAGACACAGTGATATTAGTTTTAATTTAGGAAGAAATTACTGTACCTATTAACATGCTGATACCACCCCCAAGACTATAACTTGTCCCTTATCTTTTGGTGGTTGCTGAGTTATTGCTTTCCTATGGCTTTTATAAAATATTTCAATTATCACACCATACCGATTTTCTGTATGCCTGCCTACTGGATCATTGCTGTAATTTATCTTTCCTTTTTGTCTTCTATTGACTTCAGCTGCAGTTTTCTTACTATCCACTTTCAATACTTATCCTAATATTCCTGCTCAAAATCTGTCACTGGAAAAAATCCTCAGTAACTCCCACTACTGAGGAAAATCAGCCAAAGTAGGTAAACTTGTGTTGATTCTCAGATTCCACATTTGTGTTATCCCAATTTAATTAGGTGGAAAAAGTTTAGTTCCACAGTTAAATCATGCTTTATATAAGTTGGAACATAATTTTCTTGCTCTTATAATAAGCAGTGCAATGGCAGAACACTGGATTTATTTTTAAGAGAATTGTGTTTGGACTCAGGTTGTTTTTTTGAGGATATGTATATGTAATCTTCCTTGGTCGTCTTCTTTGCTAACACTTGGGAAGAAACACTGCATCATTTCCATCCATTTGTAAGCCTAGTTGATTGGAACCTAGTTGGTGTTATGACCAAAAAAAAAATATATATATATATATATATTTATATGTATATGTGTATATATATGTGTATATATATACATACACACATATAAATATATATATTTTATATGTGTGTATATATACATACACACACACAGAGGTATAAACTATAGGGTATGTAAATCAAAGTAATTAGATTTTTTTTTAAAGATTTTATTTATTTATTTGACAGAGAGAGAGAGATCACAAGCAGGCAGAGAGGCAGGGAGAGAGAGAGGAGGAAGCAGGCTCCCTGCTGAGCAGAGAGCCTGATGCGGGGCTCGATCCCAGGACCCTGAGATCATGACCTGAGCTGAAGGCTGTGGCTTAACCACTGAGCCACCCAGGCACCCCAAAGTAATTAGATTTTTAAGTGAAATTAAGGATAATTAGATCGCATCTCTCCTCTTTTGCTGTAGAGATTCAGTTGTTTTTATTCTAAAAGTACTGCTCAAATCGTAGAATAAAGAAATATTTTAAACTACATAGGTCATATATTTGACCAATAAAGACATCTCTTATGTCCTTAATCCTTATCAAAATACTATTCAAGACTTAATTATTAGAAAATTATCTATGTGTATACAGTCCATATTTATTTGAAAATAAAATAACAATTGCTTAAGTTCAATTTTTGTCATTTTATATCTTAAGATCCTTTTTTACTCTTGAAATAGATCTCTTTCAATTATTTTTCTTACTTTTCCAATGGCACTTATCCACATTTCTTATAGCAAATTAGTAGAGACTGTAAATATTTTATCATTTTTAAAATTTTCTTTAAATAATAAAAATCATAACTTCCTTGGGAAGAGAATCAAAGCCAATTGTGGCTACTTTTAAAACTCAGCATGTCAGGGTGCCTGGATAGTTCAGTGGGTTAAGCTTCTGCCTTCCGCTCAGGTCATGATCTCAGGGTCCTGGGATCGAGCCCTGCATTGTGCTCTCTGTTCAGCAGGGAGCCCGCTTCCCTTCCTCTCCCTCTGCCTGCCTCTCTGCTTACTTGTGATCTCTCTCTGCCAAATAAGTAAATTAAAAATTAAAATAAAAACAAAAACTCAGCATGTCTTGCAATTATGAGAGACCACTATCTTGTCTTTTCAATGCACACAGTATTCACAAACCAAACAATTGATTCATTGCACTTTGCTTCAGAAGCACAATTAAATAAAGTTATGGAGATGCTTGAGATCTCCGTCTACTATGGGCATTTGGGATTAATTTCTATGAAAAACTTGACAACATGTATGCTTTACATCACTGAGGTCTTGGTTATTACCTAAAATATACAATTCCCTTGACCATTCATGATCTTTTATGTTCCCATTACTACATGGATTTTGTTTTTTCTTCTCTCTGGTCGCACATCCTCCCACTATATCCTTAAAAAAATAAACATACAGACCAAACTCCTGAGCCATCTGGAAAACTTGTTCTCTAATAGACAAATGTTCTTACACATAATTGATCTCATTACTGAGAATTTACTCCATGCATTGTACCAAATGAAACTTCTTTACCTTTGAGAATGTCATTTACTCTGTGGCTTCTCAGGACTACTGACTCAATCACACTCCATATACCTCAGTATTAGGATGTAAGTTTTGTCACCCTCAATTTAAAATGTCACTTTATAATCATTGATCTCTTTTATGCTTATATAAATCTCTTGCTCTTAATGTATATATTTTCATCTAGGTAAAATCACTCCCTATCCAGTGTCAGCACTTTAATTGAATCTATCCATTAAATAGATGATTTATTGAAAATGTTGAAATCTGAGTCATTCACTCTAAGTATTTTATGATCGAGAATTACAGATGTAATATGGATGAACTAATAACTCAGCATCCTTACTTCTCTACCTCTACTTATGTCAGCCAAACATCCAATTTCTGTAGCCACAAGTTGGAGTCTATAGCATTTCATAATTGTTTAACAACCAGTCCTCAGAAAACAGAAGACCCTAATCTGGATCACTTAAAAGCTCTTTTTAATTTGGGACCACTGGGTGGTATAGTTGGTTAAGTATTCTACTCTTAGGGATGCCTGGGTGGCTCAGTCAGTTGAGCGACTGCCTTCAGCTCAGGTCATGATCTCAGGGTCCTGGAATGGAGCCTCCATTAGGCTCCTTGTTCAGCGGGGAGCTTGCTTCTTCCTCTGCCTGCTTCTTCCCCTGCTTGTGATCTATCCCCCTGAGCAATAAACAAATAAAATCTTAAAAGAAAAAAAAAAAGCAAAAAAACTTCTGACTCTTGGTTTGGGGTGGGGTTGTGATTTTGGGTTCACGCTCAGTGCAGAGTCAGCTTAAGACTCTCTCTTTCCCTCTACCCCTCCCCTGGGCTTACTCACATGTTCTCTCTTTCTCTCTCCTTCTCAAATAAATCTTAGGGGAAATTTTCTTTTAATTACTCTCCTTAAATACCAGAATCTGTCATCCCTCTCATTTTTTGAAAACTATCACATAGAAACTCTTTCTTTATAAGATCAACTAAATATAATCCCACTTTGCCAGATCCCCTCATTCCTAGCTTCTTTTATTTTTCTTTTTATGATTTTATTTATTTGACAGAGAGAGAGACAGTGAGATAAGGAACACAAACAGGGGGAGTGGGAGAGGTAGAATCAGGCTTCCTACTGAGCAGGGAGCCCAATGTTGGGACCCCATCCCAGGACCCCAGGATCATGACCTGAGTGGAAGGCAGATGCTTAACTGACTGAGCCACTCAGAAGCCTCTTTAGAAACATAAGTCTTAAAATTTCTCCCTCTTTATCTACCATTTTTTACTACTTTTGTATTAGATCCTCCACCCCCCACTTTTTTTTTTTTTAAGATTTTTAAATTTACATTTGAGAGAGAGAGATGGATAGCATGAACAGGGGGCATGGTCAGAGGGAGAGGGAGAAGTAGCTTCTGAGCTGAGCAGGGCTGGAGTGGGGCTTTATCCCAGGATCCTGGGACCATGACCTGAGACCATGACCTGAGCTGAAGGCAAATGCTTAACCAACTGAGCCACACAGGCACCCCTGTATTATTACATCATTTAAACCAGGATTAAATATATTTCAAGATCTCCCTTTTAAAAAATTCTAGGGATGCCTGGGTGGCTCAGTTGGTTAAGCCACTCTCTTCGGCTCAGGTCATGATCCCAGGGTCCTGGTATTGAGTCCCACATTGGGCTCCCTGCTCAGCAGGGAGCTTGCTTCCCTCTCTGTCTCTGCCTGCCACTCTGTTTCCTTGTGTGCTCTCTCTCTCTCTCTGACAAATAACTAACTAACTAACTTACTAACTAACTAACTAACTAAATAGATTCTAATCCCCTCCCCGAAAACTTAATCCCATGTTTCGTAGGAGTTCTGCCTGACTCCCTTGAGAGAGAGCGTACACTTAATTTTCTTTATGATATAATATTTCTACTTCAATGCAATTGATATTTGACTATGACCTAATCACTCCAGTGTACTGTGCTTGCTAAAATCACCAGTTTCCTTTATTTATTTATTTTCTTTTAAGATTTTATTTTGTTTTAGAGCATGTGTGCATGAGTAGAGGGAGGGGCAGAGTATCTAAAGCAGACTCTTATTGAGCATGGAGCTGGATATAAGGCTTGATCTCACAATCCTGAGATTGAATTGAACTGAAACCTAAAGTCAAACTCAATCAGTTAAGCTACCCAAGGGCTGATTGGCATGCTCTTTAGACAACGCTTGATATTATTGACTATTCCATGTTTTTTGGAATTATTTTTGCTTGTTTTATGTAATTTTTTATCCTCTATTATCTCCCTCTCAGCCTGCTATTTTTTATTAATTCTCATGTATATTTTTTCTTTCAGTATTCTTAAGTGATTTTATTTCCATGTTCTCAATTAACATCATGTTTTGATGTCTTTCCAAATCTAGATTTTTTTAAAGATTTTGTTTATTTATTTGAGAGAGAGAGCGAGAGAGAGAGCAATCACAAGTAGGCAGAGAGGCAGGCAGAGAGGAGGAAGCAGGCTCATGCTGAGCAGAGAGCCTAATGCGGGGCTCGATCCCAGGACCCTGAGATCATGACCTGAGCTGAAGGCAGAGGCTTAACCCACTGAGCCACCCAGGCACCCCCCAAATCTAGATTTTTATACTGAGTTCCTTAACTTGGATAATTAGATATTTATGTTGTACAGACATCAAATTCAATATCAACATGTCTAATGCTGAAAATATTACTATCTCTTCAAAGGTCTTTCTTCTCCTATGATCTCTCTTTATGAGCAACTCTATTACTGTACATTCACCTGCCTAGAAACTTGGTTGTCAATCTTGAAACTATTTTCCTATCTAATAATCCAATCACCAATTCTTCTATTGAATTGTCTTTTTATTTTAATCTACAGATGTCTTTCTCATTCTACCTGTCTTATTTTAGAATTTCTTCATTTTACTCTCGCTATTATGACATTCTTTTAATCTTCAGTCTCAGAGCCAGAGAATCTTTATTACAGCCAATGTTAATCTTGTAAATCACAACATTGATAACACCACTACTCAATCAAAATACAATAGCTTAGTATTGCATTGAGAATGAGGTAAATAAGCATTTAAAAATAGTGTTTTTAAATATGACTTTGTTTTGGTATAAAACACCTTGTCCTTATCACAAATGTACTCCATAATCTCCATCACCTATTTCATCCATCCTCCCACCTACCTCACTTCTTGTAACCATAGTTCTCCGTAGTTAAGAGTCTGTTTCTTAGTTTGCCACTCTCTCTCTCTTTTTTTCTTTTTTTTTCATCTTCCTCATTTTGTTTCCTTACATTCTGAATAGGCAGAAAACATGAATAGACATTTTTCCAAAGACATACAGATGGCCAACAGACACATTAAACAATGCTCAATATCACTGATCATCAGGGAAATGCAAATCAAAACTATAATGAAACATCACCTGTCAGAATAGCTAAATCAACAACACAAAAACAACAGTTGTTTATGAGGATGTAGAAAAGGGGAACACTCTTGCTCTGTTGGTAGAAATGTAAGTTGGTGAAACCACTCTGGAAAACAGTATGGAGGTTCATCATAGAGTTAAAAATAGAACTCCCCTATGATCCAGCAATTTCACTAGTAGGTATTTACCCAAAGAATATGAAAATACTAAGTAAAAGAGATATATGCACCCCAATGTTTATATCTACACTATCCCAAATGTTCATAGGCCTAGATATTTTTAAATAAATGTTGTGGGGATAAACAACTTAAGACACTATATTAATTAAGCTAGTTGCTGTAAGAGATGTCTCAAAATTTCATTCATTTAAGCATAAAACTTTATTTCCCCCAAGTATCAATTCCATAATGAATTTTAATATTTGTTAATTCCATAATGAATTTTCTATAATGAGGCAGTAGAAAAACATATTTTCAAACAGTGATTCAAAGATCCAGGAGAACCCACTGTCTTTCAACATATGATATCCAAATTACTCTGGATGTCAACATCCAATGACAGAAGACGACAATGGAGAATAGTGAGATGGTCACATCTATAAATAGAACATTTCACTTCAGTTTTTTAAGTGTTAGACAACTTCAGAAATTCTGCAAGATGAAGTCTATCAAGATTTGTTAATCAAGTAGTATGTCGATGCTGTGGCAGAAACTGAAGGGTAGTATACCCAAATCCACCTTTCTCATATTTGCCACTGTGGTAGAGGTTTTAATAGTTCGGTTTCAAATGGACATCATGCATGTCCATTTGGCTCAATTGTCATCAGTGTATCACAATCAAAGACTTGTAAAATTATTATCTGCTTCTTCCCACATATTCAAACATTTATATAGTGGCTCAGTCTCTCCCAGCCATCTAATGCCTCTGAATATAAGGCCAGAAGAATCACAGATTTGTTGTGCCTGACAGCATTGCACTGTTAAACTAGTAAATACCTACCTCTAGACTCATGTCAAGAAATAGAATCTGATTTCCTTAAGACAGTCTTGTCAGGTATGCTATAAATTGCAATGAAAATTTTTTTTTTTTTATTTCTTTGTCAGAGAGAGAGATAGAGAGAGAGCACAAGCATGCAGAGTGGCAGGCAGAGGCAGAGAGAGAAGGAGGCTTCCTGCTGAACAAGGAGCCTGATGTGGGACTCAATCCCAGGACCCTGGGATCATGACCCGAACTGAGGGCAGTGGCTTAACCGACTGAGCCACCCAGGTGTCCCACAATGAAAATATTCTTAACATCTGCCATCTGGGATCTTACAATTTAGGGTGGTTTTTTTGTTGTTGTCATTATTTTGGTGGTTAATGTTCTTTGTATATTCTGTGTTCAGATTTAATGAGGAAAAAATAATGCATTTTTATTTTTATATGTTAATAAAATGTGTATGTGCTTGGTATGAAATAGAAGTGTGAAACTGCTCAATGCCTATGAACTTTAAAGTTTTTTTAGTTGTACTCTCCAAATTCTGTGATCATTAACTTGGAAGTTTAATAAATAAAATTGAATAAATTCATGACTGAAATATAAAAGAGTACTCTTTTCTTCAAATATTTTCTCTTATTTTAAAATTTTTATTTATAAAAAATGTTTTCTATATGGTGACTTTTTAAAACCCCTTATCTGCTAATGGTTGATACCTACTGCTACCTATTTATTGGTAGAGGAAATTATATTTTTAAAATTATTTTTGAGCAGGTGAGAGATATGGATGTTATAGTCAGAATATGGATCTGCTTCTTCCCACATATTTCCACATATATGGATGTTAAAGTCAGAAACATGGGCTGATTAAAAATGCAGGCTAAATTTCCATTATGTCCTTTTACCCCAACCACCTAGTTCTTTTTCCTAAGGGCAAACAATAGTATCTGCTTCCTGTATATTATTTGCAAGACTATATACATATGTAAGCATTTGCTTATTACAGATAGGTAATTTCCCTTACTATGGAAATTCTATATTTTCATCTGCATTGTCATTTATAGACATTAGAAGATAGAAGATATGTTTCAAGTTATTGTTTAAAAAATAATTGTCAGGGATGCCTGCATGGCTCAGTGGATTAAACCTCTGCCTTGGACTCAGGTCATGATCTCAGGGTCCTGGGATTGAGCCCCACATCTGGCTCTCTGTTTATCAGGGGGCCTACCTTCCCCTCTCTCTCTGCCTGCTTGTGATCTCTTTCTCTCTCTCTCTAGCAAATAAATAAATAAAATCTTAAAAAAAATAATTGTCAAACTTTTCTGTAGCCATGGATGTTTGCAATGTACTTCATTTTGGTTTCATTCATTTTTACCCATACTGTATCACCATTGTACATACTTTTATAATTTATTTCTATAATTCATATATGGTCTAGGGAAAACAATATGGATACTTTCACTGTCCTTGGTCACAAAAAATAGGACCTCAGACTTGATCTGGAATGAGGGAAGTAGAATTTCATTGCAAATTGTTATTGGTGATGTTGGGATCAAACTTCTTTCTAGCTGAACAACCTTCCACTAACCCTTCTTATATTACCCACTAACTCTTTGTCTCTATTTTCAAAAGGATATGTTGGTAGCAGTTCCCAATTTTTTTGTTAAAGAATTTATTTATTGGACAGAACAAGTAGGGGAACAGCAGGCAGAGGCAGAGAAGGAAGCAGGCTCCTGCTGAACAAGGAGTCCAGTATGGGATTCAATCCCAGGACCTTAGCATCATGACCTGAGCTGAAGACAGATGCCTAACTGACTGAGCCACCCAGATGCCCCAACATCTGAGGCTTTTTTTTTTTTTTTTAAGATTTTTATCTATTTAGTTGACAGAGATCACAAGTAAGGCAGAGAGGCAAGCAGAGAGAAAGAGAGAGCAGGAAGCAGGCTCCCTGCTTAGCAGAGCACCCAATGTGAGGCTTGATCCCAGGACTCTGAGATCATGACCTTAGCCAAAGGCAGAGGCTTAACCCACTGAACCACCCAGGTGCCCCAGTCCCCAATTTTTTTTGAGGGATCTTCAGAACTTTCTCCCTTTGGAGTTTAGATTTTAGCTATTATACAGCTGCTTCCAGTTACATTTACTGCTTCCTAGCTGACAAGATTTTGTTGCTGTTGTCATATCTCCAAAATCTCTATCACTCTAGTTTTAAGCCTTAAAAATAGTTCTTTTCACCATAACTACAGGGAGATGTCATGATAACACAAAATTAGAAGTCTTCAATCTATCTTCTTAACCGTAATTTAGGAACCCTAAATTAAGTTTTAAGGTATTTGTTCTTTGCCCAGTATTTAGAGAGATACAGGATAGTACAGAGTTGGTCACATAACATGGTCTTTAACTTTACTATTTTATGATGTCTTGAATAGTTTCTAGTAAGTTGGAACTAAAGAGACCTAATATGGTTTAAAAAATGTGTCTTTTCTTACATGAATAGGCTCTTTTTGTAAATATGAGCAAATAAACTGAAAAGCAGATATCTTTTGGTTTTATTTACATTGATCTTAACAGAATGAAAACAAACAGCCAAAGTAAATAAATATAGAAAATTATATTGTTAAAGCATCTGAAAAAAGTGGAAGAGGACAGAAATTAAATTGTAAGATGTGAAATATTTTTTTGAATTAAGTATCGGGCTAATACATCTGGAACTTTATCTAAATCTTCATTTACATGATCACAAAATACATGTTCATCATAGTGTTGAATAGAAGACCATACAATTATCGGGCATCTTGTGAAGCCAGAGATTGAACTGGTTTGTGTATTTGAAATGCAAGGAAATCAAACAAAGCCTCTGTTAAGTAATTTTAACTACATTAAAATCCTGTTTTCTAATACACTGTTTTCTCATGTTTAGATAGTGGTTATTAAAGAACTGGCTTTACTTTATCTCTTACCCATGAGAGTAAGTGAAACTACTGATATCCATCAAAATAACTAACATTTGTTTAATACTGTTTAAGGAACTAAAAAAGTTAATAACTTTGGAATGGTGACTTTTTGGTCAAAGAAAATCTAAGTTAGAAGAAAAGTCTTAAAAAAAAAAAAGAAGAAAAGTCTTAGTATTCTATTCACTTGTGAAACTGAATTGTCACAACTGATGGGTTTTTATGGCTTCTGTGAGAAAGAAAATACCACACATTGTGATATCCCATTGGTTTCTGCATAGCATGCATAGTGTAGCATTTTTATGTGAATCTGATTTTTTTTTCTACTACCAAGAGAGTGAATCTCTATGAGCTACACCTTGAACCATCACCTTTTCAAGTGAACTTATGAAAGTAAGGGAGAAAATTACAAAGATTTTAAACTACATAATATTCACTGATTTTATTGACCATGTCATGGAAGAATTTATTCAAATCCAGCAAAAGTTTTACTCCTTTAAAGATAAGACAATGGATACTTTCAGAAAATTAAAAATAAAGAGTAAAACCCTTTTGTGGTGCATTGAATGGAATTCTACAGAGGTATGAATGACTTAAGGCCTTCCAAATTCAGATTTCTGCAAGTCACAATTATAAATCCTGCTTTGGTCAAACTGGTACTCTATACTAAAGTTACCTGAGAAAGACAACTATGCAAATTTTCCCATTTAATTTATCTGCAGGCAGAAATCTGCAGAAACCTGGAAACCCTGAAGAAAATTGTCGAAGTTTACTTTTGCTCAGATGACCTTAAAATTGAAACATGGATTTGTAATCTTTTCTTTGCTGACATGGACAGCAAATCAATGATGCAGACCTTGCCAAAAATGACCTCACTGACTTAAGGACAAAGGGAATGATGCTTCATGAATTTCACTCAAGTCTTAGAGAATTTTGTTGTTCCTTGACACAGACTTATCCTCATTTGTCAGAGTGAACTATGGGGTTTTCATTCTTTTTCTGTATGTTCTTTTGATTCAAGGTTTCAGCATATACTGCCATAAAAATGAAAAGTGAAAAATTGGCGATCAGATATGGTATTTTACCTTATAAAAGACCACTCAATAATTTAAATCATTTTTCAAGCTATTTAAGCACAACATTTTAGTTGAAATATATAAACAAATAAATTTGACTTTTTGATTTATGTTTGCAATTTCTTTTTCATGAAGGAGAAGGTAATTAATGGGCTGACTCAACATTCTTTTTTTTTTTTTTTTAAGATTTTGTTTGTTTATTTGACACGAAGAAAGAGAGAGATCAGAAGCAGGCAAAGAGGCAGGAAGAGAGAAAGGGGGAAGCAGGTCCCCCGCTGAGCAGATAGCCTGATGCAGGGCTCTGAGACCATGACCCTGAGACCATGACCCGAGCGGAAGGCAGAGGCTTAACCCACTGAGCCACCCAGGCGCCCCTGCCTCAACATTCTTAAGCTCTTTCCTGAATGTTTCCTGTAACATCTAGCCTTAAACAAAAACTGGTACTTCATAAGATTCTGCTTTCTTGAGTCTCTTCCAAGTGAAATATGGTAATTTTATCAAAATACGTATATAGTCATATATGTTGAAACTATCACTTTCCTCTTCTCCTCCCTAACCAGTGTCTTTTTGAGACCCCTGCCCTTTCATGGTCTTAAAGATCAGACATGTTGTTATTAAGTTTTATATAACTTGTTTATATATCCTACACCCTTACACATTTTCTCGATTCTTTTCTCATATTCTAGTCATTCTCCACCATGACTTTCACTTCACAACCTAGAGTTTTAATAAATTTTTGTATTTGTGAATGATCATTCCAAAATCTTGCCTTCTTGCTTTCTTGTCCTCTTTCCAATGACCTTATCTTCTATTTATCCAACACTCTTCCTTTTTTTTTCTTTAATTTTGGCCATACAGTGGGGTTTATGATTAATCCAAACTCTTCTAATTTTGAATCACAGTTCATATATCCCAATTTTTTTACCATTCTATTTCTCTAACTTTCTGATTCTCTAACACTTGAATAAAATTGAATTGCACATATCCCAAACAAATTTAAAAATCAAGGAAGACAAGAAAATTTTATTATATATTTCAATATAAAATAGTTTAGGTTAAGTAAATTATAGTATAAAATTAAAATTACTTGTGGTTTTAATGTATGAGTTCAACATGACTTTCAAAAAATTCTGTGATCCAGAAAAATTATATTATCCTTGATTATATATGTATGCATATATGAGTACATATATATTCATATATGCTTACATTTACATACCCATATACACACACATATTCCATTTTTCATGAATTTTTGGATATATTTTCCATTGAAAACAAGAGCTACTCAATTATTTCCTCCAAAGTTTTGATATCCCAAATAACAAGATTTTGATATCCCATATAATAACCCAGAGGTTATTATATCCACAATAACCTCTATGCCTGGTAATATGCTCAGTAAAAGCCCTAATTTTAAAGTAATAAATATTGAGGTCCTACATAGGTTTTGAAATGGGAGATGATAAGCATTATCAGAATGTGTAATTATTCTAAGCAGAAGAAGGCTGACTGGAAATAACAGTTGATAACAAAAAATGCTGACTGGAGAGAGTGAAAATAGAGACAAGAGCAGAAAAATGTGAAAATATACAATTGTCCATAGCTAAAACTGTAGAAGTAAAGTAATGTCAAATTTCATGAAAAATATATTTGGATAACAAAAAAAATAAGCCTACCTTCAAAGTCTATCAAAACCATGATTTCTTAACCTCTAGGCAGTTGTTAAGTGGAATGGATAACTTTGCTCTAGGGTCTGTAGGTTATGTGTGTTATAGGATGCTTAGCATCATCTCTGACCTCTACCTACCAGGTGCCAATAACACCCTTTTCTGGTAGTTGTGACAGACAAAATGTCTCTAGACATTTCAAAATATCCTCTGGGAGACAAAATCACCTTAGTTGAGAACCACTGATTTAAACAGAAGCCCTATAAAGAATCTTACACTTCTTGGTGGAGTCTAATTTCTGATCTTGAGAACATTAAGTTCCAATCATCTTAGCCTTAACCAGCTACTGGATGTCAGTGACACTTCGTAGGCATAAGTAAGGGGACTTAGGAGAAAGATATACCATTCTTTGGCAAATAGGAAAATAAAGCAAAAATAATGCAAAAAAAGACAAAGATTTTTATGAAGGAAAGTAAATATATGGGTAATAGGAAAAAAAATCTCTATCCCATATATAGTAATATGGTGCGCTCCCCACCCCACCCCTGACTCTAGCAATAAACAGTTGACCCTTGAATTACATAAGGGTTGGTGTACTGACCTCTGCACACAGCCACAAATCTCTGTGTAACTTTTGACTCCCCCAAAACTTGACTAATATCATATTTTGATCTGGAAGTATTACTGATAATGTAAACAATTGATTAATACATATTTTGTGCATTATAAGTATTACATAGTGTATTCTTACAATAAAGTAAGCAATATAAAAGGAAATGTTACTCAGAAAATAATAGAATGCATTTATAGTACTGTACTGTATTTATTGAAAAAATTCCACATAAAAGTGGACCCACACAGTTCAAATCCATGTAGCCCAAATGTCAAATGTATCTATTTTTATTTTTCCTCTTTCCTTTTCAAGTACCTTGCATATACAATTTCAGTTGCTCTTTTTCTCAGGAAAAAAATCAATTTTTTACAGTTTTGAAATGTAAAGATTTATGGAAGGCATTACACAGCAAGCTTTACCATTTGCATTTCAGTATATGATTGAGAATCACTGTATAACTTTGCTCCTGCTGTTTTGTATTGATTGTACACTACATGTTTCATTAGACTACCTTCAAAAAACTTTATTCCAAATGCTTTATAGATTTGCAAATTTCAATAATTGCCCTGAGACTGTGACTCTATAAGTGTCTAAAAATATGTACTGCAGAAAGGCAATGGTATTCGGTGATTTAGTCATATTAACAGCTGAAGTTTGGAGACTCAGTAGGCTTGAATGATTCATATTGATTAAGACCACTCTCTGAGTTGAACAATATGGATGGATTTTTGGTTTAAATGTATGTTGGTTTATTTATTTTTTTCCCAGTATGCAATATGCATTCTATGAATTTGGTAAATTTACTTTTTAACTCTATCCATGACAATTGTAGTATAGCAAGAATCCTGTGAGTATGTATGGAAAATTCACATTCTTGAGTTACAAGAGAGCAGAATAGAGCAGTATCTACTTAGATTCCATCCCAGGGACCTAATTCCATTACACATTATTCTTCCCTCTAAAGAGGACTCAAAATATAAACCCGAGTGTCAGTCTTTTAATAAGATACCAGTTTGTTTGTTTTTTCCCACATAGTTTAAGCAGAGAGACATAAACATCTGCCCATATTAGGTTATTTCATATTCTGTTTGACTCAGTAGTAATTGAGTTTTAATATTTATAGTCAAATTCTTTTTTTTTTTTTTTTGGACAGAGAGAGAAAGCACACAGGTAGGCAGAGAGGCAGGCAGAGAGGGGGGGGGGCGGAGCAGGCTCCCTGCTGAGCAGAGAGCCTGATGCGGGACTCGATCCCAGGACCCTGAGATCATGACCTGAGCCGAAGGCAGAGGCTTAACCCACTGAGCCACCCAGGCACCCTTTTAGTCAAATTCTGATGTGAAAAGACATTAGTTTATTAATGTAATTATTATTTACCACTACTTAAAGAAATAGAATTTCTATAAGATGCTATATAACATCTCTGTGGATTGACAGTTTTCAGTCTAAATATTACATTTTTATTGATTTGCATTTTTTAATAATTTGTTTCACTTGTTTAAAGCTGTGAATTGATCAAAAATGTTTGTTACCTGTGGTTCTTTAAGACTTGCAAAATGGCATATGTAACTTGTGCTAACAAGAAAAGGACAATTTTCTGACTGCCAAACAGTGAATGTGGTGTATAAATTCAGTGAAATAATGAAGGATAATATTAAAAGAAGAAATTTAAATTATTTTTAAGTTATTTAAATTATTAATAATAAAATTCATTAAGTAAGTAATAAAATATCTAAAGCACCTCATCCTAATATTCAACAATTTTTCCTATAAAGACTCAAAACTAAAAAGAACTAAGTTTACATTAGAAAAGATTTTTTCTGTTTAACAGTGATATTTAATTGTCTATATAGCTGAGACATTTTTGGAGCCATGACTTCATTTAAATGTGTAGACAACTTGTGGACAACAGAATATTAACCAACAGATAGGTGAACTTGTCATTTTCTTCTGATCAGGTCTTTACCTGATTTGAATTTGCATAAAATGAGTATTCATAAGAACTTTACAACATGAAAAAGATGAATTTCAAATTTTTTTCTCTCCTGAACATCATGTTCTCTACTGCTGCCCATGGTTTATTCAACGTTAGGTTTGTTCTCTAATAAGCTTACTTGTGAAGATAGGAAACTGTGTAATTTTTTCTTTTAATAACTTTTATAGGCTTGAATGTCTTAATTGAACAGTCCTGTGTCTTTCATGTGATGATATAAATGGTAGAGAAAGGTAGATCAGTCTTGTTCTTTGATTAAACTGATACTGTCTAGAAGTTGTAGCTTTACTGATGTTCTTGATGCTCTTAGTTAAAAGCTAAACTTAACTGTAAGACTGAGAAGGTTGTGGCTAATTATAGGACAACAGCTCACAAGTTTGAATTGACATACATGCATTCTGGCAGTACATTAAATTATGTGTTCTTTTTATCGTTATGCTCTTCCTTAAATTGCCACTTGTTAAATATGTCGTATTTGAAGAGTTTTCTTCCCCTCCTGCTGTTTGATCACATTAAGAAGTCATTATTCTTTGTTTATGATCTCACAGTCTGTCAATTAAAGTGTCTGCAGTGTCAAAAGGATTTTTTCAGAATAAGCCAAAAGAAACAAGTTAGTAAGCACAAATATTTTATAATAATGCATAGTATTTATTAATATAAAACAGAACCAAGTTACCATTCACACATTCAACACATCTACATTGTTCATTCTAAGTTTTCATAGATGTTTGGTAGTGATAATTTATCTATAGTTGTATAAATCATAAACAACTGAGGGAGATTGAATGAAAGATTATGGAAACTGCTCAAGCTATTTTTTTCAACTCTATGAAACTAACAGTACATGAAAAAATTTTAAGTAAAAACATTGAGATTAAAATTCTTAGCATACCAATAATTATTTGCCTAGAGAACTCTAATATTTCTGAGAAATGACACAGAATAGTTTTGTTCATATATACACACACACACACACAACATATATATGTACTAGTCTACTTGGGCTGCCATAACAAAATACTATAGCACTACAGACTGATACTGTCTAGAAGTTGTAGATTAAGCAACAGACATTTCTCATAGTTCTGGAGGCTAGAATTCCATGGTTAATGTGTCAACAAATTTGGTTTCTAGTAAGGGCTCCTTTTCTGTCTTCTAGACAGCCCCCTTCTCATATTGTCCTCACCTGGCCTTTCCTTTGTGTGCATACAGTAAAAGAGTCCCCTCTTTCTTATGCCCTTTTGTAAGGACATCAATCCCATAAAGTTAAGGTCCCACCCTTAAATATCAAATTTAACCTGAATTGCCTCCATCAAGGCCCTATCCCAAAATATATACACATTGACAGTCAGGGATTTAACATAAGGATTTTGAGTGAATATAATTTACTCTATAATAGCATATATACATGCATATGTACATTCAGTGTAACTTTGAATTAGGTCACCCATCTGGTGAATTCTGTAATCTCAGTTTTAGAACTTCTTCTGGTGAGAAAGGGCATTGAGACTTACACTTTGCAAATCATTTAGGGAGCATTAATCATGTATCCATTCCATTTTCAATAAACTGAATTGCCCATTAGCCACATCACCTCTTCAATTTAAGATCAGTTCATTCTTGGCCCCATCAGGGACATAGGAATTTAAGAGAAACTGTCTTTCTTTCTGGAGTTCAGGCAAGTGACTGATAGAAAAGTTTCTCTGATTCTTACCCAGAAACAGAAAGCTGCATGAAAAAAGAGGTCAGAGAAAAGCTGAGGTCAGTAGGCTTCTTGCACCAGCCTTTACAAAGAACAGCAGAATGAAAAAAAATAAATAAATAAAAATTAAAAGTAAAAAAAAAAAAAAAAACAAGTTAAAAAAATCTGGATTTAGATTAAAGATGTTTTTCTATTTTATCCACAATGAGAGAAAAAAAGAATCATTTTGGTACCTAAGGAGTCATTCTCTTGATTTCTCTTGATATCTTATCCCATGTATCCCAAAATTTGAAATTAACATTCTTGTTGTTAGTCTGCTCCTCGTAACACCATGGAATATTCAGATATATAGTAAGAATCCTATATGGTTTATTTTCTCTCTATTTTATGTTTCATGTGCAGATAATGGTGTGTTAAAATCTTCAAGTGCATTTGTGTACTTTGTATATATCTCTGAATTTCAAACACTTTGTGCTTAATATACTTTAATGCTCTGTTATTTGGCTCATAAAATCTTATGACTATGATAATTTCATTGGAGATAGTATTTTGTTTCAATATACTATAACATTTCTATCCCATTGAATGATTTTTTGCCTTATTTACACCTTGCCTTAAATTAGTATCTCAACCTCTAATTTTATCCATTTTCTTTATACATTTTTGCTCATTCTTGTACTCCCAAACTTTATCAATTTGTTTTAGATATGCTTTTAGGATACAGCAAATAGTTGATATCATTTTGTTATTAATGAGTTTGACACTATATTTCTCTTTGCATTTAATTGGGGGTAAATCATTGGCATGTATTGTTATAACTGTTGTGGTTGGTATTGTTTATTTCATTTTATATTATTTTTATTCTGTTTGGATAGGTATTTACAGATACTTTTTTGATTTTTTTTTCTGCTTATGTCTAAGTGGTTAGTTACAAAGAAAGTGAACATTGTTTTAATTTCATAAGCTTTCTTCTCATTAGTATCTGCCTCATGTATTTTCTCATATATTTACTATTTATCCTTCCATGACTTGCCTTAACTTAGCAAAATTATATATTCACATTTACAAAATAGTATCACAGTCTCTGCCATTTAACCAGAGAAAATAGGACCTATGCCTCCCTTGTAACCATGAATTTATTTTAATTTATCTCTACCACTATAGCTTTTTCTATTTTTCTTAAGTTTTCTATGCTTCATTTGTTCTACTTCATTTTCTTATTCTGGATCAGGGGTGTTTTTCACTTCTTCCTATTAGTAGTAGAGAAATTATTTTCTTTTTAATTTTTTAGTGAATATATTTTTTTTAAGATTTTATTTTTAAGTAATCTCTGTACCAAATGTGGGCTGGCTCTAACTTACAGTCCTGAGATCAAGAGTCATATGCTCTACTGACAGTCCAGCTGGGCACCCTTGATATTTTTTTTTTTTTTGACAGCTCTGTTTATTTAAGCAAGGTGAAAGGAAAAACAATGATTTAGTCTAGCTTTCAGGAAACAAGATTCTTTTGTTGACCGTATAAATATGAACAAGGACCACTTTCTAATGTTGTTAGAAGATATATTGACTTCTGAATATTCATCCATATGTATCAACCAAAGTTGGCTTTGTTTTTTTGAAAATAAATGGATGTTTTTATATACTAACACAGGTTACATGGAAACCAAAATTTAAAACACAATACTATCTAACGTTGTTCCAAAGAAAATGAAATACTATGTATACACTTAACAAAACACGTAAAGGATCTGTGTGCTGAAAATTACAAAATGCTAATAAAAGAACTCAAGTAGAGCCATAATATGTTCATGAATAAGAAGATTCAATTTAGTAAAAAAGTCCGTTCCCTCCAAATTGATCTATAGGTTTAATGCACTTCTTTTTTTTTAAATTTTTTATTTTCTTTATAAACATATAAAACATGATGGAATTGGGAGGGAGACAAACCATAAGTGACTCTTAATCTCACAAAACAAACTGAGGGTTGCTGGGGGGAGGGGGTTTGGGAGAAGGGGGTGGGATTATGGACATTGGGGAGGGTGTGTGCTTTGGTGAGTGCTGTGAAGTGTGTAAACTTGATTTTTTAGTGAATACTCTTAAACTGCTTTTAAAAAACCTAACTTAAAAACAAAACAAAAAACAAACAAACAAAAAAGAACACTTAATATTAAAAAATATCAGTTCTCTACTTACTAAAAGTAGACAAATCTTAGAGCATGAATTCTGGTTATTTCATATGAGTTTGTACTAAATGTGATCAACTTATTTTAAAAATTCAAATTAATTTTAAATTTAAGCAATCAGTAAACTTGTGGATTATCACTTATTCTGTCAACATTTCTCCTGAAATGACTTTCTTTTTTTTCTCAAGTTATGTCTGTTTTTTTAGTGATAAACACTATGTTTTCACTGTCTAAAAAGAATATTAAAACTGCCTATATGTTTAAATCATAGGTTAGCTGAGTACAAAGGTGTGGTTTGATGATTATTTATTTCCATAGTATTTTTTAAATAATTTTATTTTATTTTTCAGTGCTCCAAGATTCATTGTTTACATAGTACTTTGAAGGTAAAGCTGTGTTTTCCTCTTTTTTTTTTTTTTAAAGAGATTTTATTTATTTATTTGACAGGCAGAGATCACAAGTAGGCAGAGAGGCAGGCAGAGAGAGAGAGAGGTGGAAGCAGGCTCCCTGCTGAGCAGAAAGCCTATGGGATGTGGGGCTCAATCCCAGTACCCTGGAATCATGAGCTGAGCCAAAGGCAGAGCCTTTAACCCACTGAGCCTCTCTGGCACCCCTTTTTTTCCCCACTCTTGAGAAAAGTTTTTATTTCACTGTAAGTTCTACTTAGTAAATCATTCCCCATGACTGTGTAGTTTTTATATTCAAATACACTTTTGTTGTTGTTGATTTTATCAATAGAAGTACATAATTATTATTCATAGGTCAAAACTAATATCATTTATGGAATTTTAAACTGTTCAGTTTACATTTTGATGATTGTTGATATATTGTAATCATGCCAAATAATATAGAGTTCCATCACAATTTTACTAACATGCTAAGTGAAAGAGGATAAACCAGAATGAATATATTATATAATATTATTTCCACAAAATTCTAGAACAATAGATTATCTGTGGACACAGGAATGAAAAAGTGTTGGTCTCTGTGTATTTCTGAATGAACTAGGAAAAGACACAGTGGATGTGTTTTGGGTAATAGCAACACTCTAGTTCTGTGTATGTCTTATACAATGTATGCAATTCTCAGAGGTCATTCAACTGAATGTTGATAGTCTATTGTATTTTAGAGTATACTTCCTTCATATATATAGATATAGATATAGATATAGATATAGATATAGATATCTGTATGTATATATATGGAGAGAGAGAGGGAGAGAAAATATAAAGTAAGCAAGAGACTGGAACAAAATATCTGCAATACATTCATGGCAAATCTTGCATAGAAACTATATATGGAATAATAAAGCCAATAATAAAATGAGAGAAATTCTATAAAATACAGACACAAGATTTGAATAGATATTTCACAAAAGAAGATCCCCCCCAAAATATTTGAAAAGGTTCTCAAAATCATTAGTCATTTGATATAGGCAAATTAAAACTACAGTGTGATACCATTTCACACCCACTAGAATGAGCATAATTAGTTTTACAACACATAATACTGACTGGAATTTATACTCATTGCTAGCAGGACTATAAAATTGTAAAAATTTGGAATACAATTTGACACTTTATTATTTTTTTGGAACTTATCTATTCCTTTTTTGTTTTTCTTTTAACATATAACTTATTATTCGCTTCAGGAGTATAGGTCTGTGAATCATCAGTCTCACACAATTCACAGCACTCACCATAGCACATACCCCCCAGTGGTACTTTATTTTAAAGTACAATATACATCTAACCTTTGTTCCAAAAATGACATTTCTACATATTTTCCAAGAAAAGTAAAACATTATATTAAACAAATGTTTATGGTAGTTTTACTTATAATTACTTCAGGCTGGAAACCATCCAAATGTCCATCAACAAAGTAATGGACAAATGTATTTTGCTTAGCATTATATTCTCCAGATCCATCCATGTTGTTGCAAATGGCAAGATATCACTCTTTTTATGGCTGAGTAATATTCCATTTATATATGTCCCATTTCTTTCTCTTTTTTTTTCTTTTTTTTTTTTTTTTCTCCTCTTCATCTGTTGATGGACAGTTGGGCTGCTTCCTTAATTTGACTATTGTAAATAAGGCTGCAGTAAACATAGGGGCACATATATCCCTTCAAATTAATGTTCTTGCATTCTTTGGATAAATACCCATTAGTGCAATTCCTGAATCATAGGGTAGTTCTATTTTCAACTTTTTGAGGAACCTCCATATTGTCTTCCCTAGTGGCTGCACCAGTTTGCATTCCCACCAATAGTATACAAGGGTTCCTTTTTCTCTATATCCTTGCCAGCACTTGTCATTTCTTGTGTTTTTGGTTTTAGCCATTCTGACAGGTGTGTGGTGATGGTTCATTGCAATTTCGATTTCATTTCCCTGATGATGAGTGATGTTGAGCATTTTTCATGTGTCTGTTGGCTGTTTGTATGTCTTCTTTGGAGAAATGTTTGTTTATGTCTTCTGCCCATTTTTAATTATTTGTGTGTGCATGTGTTGAGTTGTGTAAGTTCTTTATATATTTTGGATACTAACCCTTTATCAGATACATCATTTGCAAATATCTTCTCCCATTCAGTAGGTCTTTTAGTTATGTTGGTTGTTCCTTTACATATAGAAGCTTTTTATTTTTGATATAGTGCTAATAGTTTTTTAGTGTTTTGTTTTGTTTTTGCTTTTGTTTCCCTTATCTCAAAAGACATATATAAAAGGAAGTTGCTATTACCAATGTCAGAGAAATTACTTCCTGTGCTCTCTTATAGGACTTTTATGGTTTGAGGTCTCCCATTTAGGTCCTTAATTCATTTATTCATTTTGTATATTTGTGTGTGTGTGTGTGTGTGTGTTTAACCTGATTTAGGACATTTAGGCATTTATATAAGTTTCTACTACACATAAAACCTTTTAAATTAGTGTTTTTGTATTCTTTGGGTAAATAACCAGTAGTGGAATTACTAGACCACATGGTGATTCTATTTTTAATTTTTTTAAGAGATACCATACATATGGTCTTCCATAGTGACTGCAGCAGTTTACATTCCTACCTGGTGGAATTATTTTGATGAAAGCAGTATGAGTATCTGTAGTAAAACAATATACATTAATAAGCATAACCATTTGTTACTAGTTCATTCACATTAACTACTTAATAACCTTTACATACTTGAATATATTTGTATGCTTAAACATGAATAGATAAATTCAGCAATTTATGCAGATCTTTCTTTGGAGATATCATTTTATATGAAAAATTTTAAGTTAATTACATTAATATAGTAGTCTAGATGATATATTTTGTTTCTTTACCAATTTAAATATAAAATATTTGAAAATCATTTTGGACATTCATATTCCAATAATACTGATTCATGTTATCTTCTAACAAGTTGTTTTCAGAATGACATAGAATAGAAATATTTAATAAAAATAATCTCAATAATGAAACAGTATAATACAATTTACACTTCAACATAATGAGATTAAAAATTTCAAAATGAAGAGGTGTTTCTTTGCTAAATTAAACTAATGACAGTTGTTTTAGGAATAATCATTGCTGCCATCAAGGTATTTATTGCCTAGTAGTTTTGTTTTGGTGTGGTTTGGTTTTTAAGTCACCATAAGTGCTAGATTGGTATATTTTAGTGTCATTTGCAGAGTTGTGAGATTAATTTTGAATTGTACTTTGGAATTGGAACCATCTGCTAAGTTTCTGTTTCACTGACTCCAGAAAGGCTTGAAGACTTGCCAAACCATTTCTCAGACAACCCATTCTCATAGATCTATTCTATTCATAGGTGATTTAAAGATTCCCAATTTATGTCTTAAATCATTTTATAGCTGGATTATTTAACATTAAATAATCTTAGAGTAGATTTTTTTTCTTTTCAAAGATTTAGTAAAAGAACATTCAGCAAAAATAATTTTATTTATTGTAATTTCCAGTAATGTCCCAACTAAGTTAAGTAAGAATTTTCTACTGAATATCTTTATTAGAAAATTAAGATAATATACGTGATTGATTTCATTTTTGATTAAGGGGTACACTGCTAGGGAATACAAACATTGCTGATGAACTTACACATAAATAACATATAGTTCAATACATTAAATTACCCACAAAATAAAGAAATAATAAATCTTAGTATTTAACATTGTTATAAAAATATTACCCAATATTAATTTCAAGATACATTAATAAAGTGGACTTGGTAACAAAATGAAGTCTTGTTTGTCATTCTTTAACAATGAAGGAGATTGATTATAGATTACATTATAAATGCTTGGAGATGATCATTTGTCATTTTTTAATTATGAAAAAATTGCCCACTCATTAGCATTCTTGGCACTGTGTTTGTTGCAAAATTAAAGGAAACTCATTGGAGGGGATTTTGAAATTCTTCACCTATGAAGAAAACATTTTGGTATAAACAAAAGCCAAAGTTTAATAGACAATGAAATAGATATATTGTGCTGTGAGTCAAAAGGAAAAATAGGTCAATTTTGGATACTTATGTCAAAAATAGAGCATCAGCTACTTATGGGTATGTGTGTGCATCTATGCACATGAGTCTCTGTGTTTGTGTGTATACTCTCAAAGCAGTATTGCATTATTAGCCAAATTTACATATAACTTTATTATCCTTTATGATGCTTCAAAAATATAAAAGCCAATTTGTTATCATGGTAGAGTTTGCCACTGATTTAATACAAGAATATACATTAGAGTAACTTTTTAAAGTATCACTAAGTCCCATTTTCCAAGGCTAAGCAGGGAGCTTTAGGATGACTACAGAATGGAAGTGGACACTTTCAATAGTGAATTTGATAGTGGGTCAAATTTAGCTGGCTGCCCATGAAATCCACACTTAGAAGTTTAAGGTGTGAATAGTTGCATTTCACATAAACCCACTCTCTACTCCTGCATATATTTTCAAAGTTGAAGGAAAGAAAGAAATTGACATGAGTACTTTATTACTTTATTTTAAAATCCTGATTAACAGAAAAATACTGTAATAAACTTTTAAAATGGTTTAATTATTAACAACCCCCCCAATCTGTGTATATCTGAAGAAAAACAGTGGTGTTTCTTAGGTGTTAAAATATATTTTCTGAGCAAGTTCAGAAAAATATTGGCATAGATTTATTAAATAATAAAATCTCCCAATTTGATGAAATTTCAGGTAGAAGAGGAAATAAGATTCCTACATGACATATAAACATTAATAGGCAAAGGAAGAAGCACCTGGGTGGCTCAGTGGGTTAAAGCCTCTGCCTTTGGCACAGGTCATGATCCCAGTGTCCTGGGATAGAGCCCCACATCCCACACTCTGCTCAGAAGGGAGACTGCTTCCCTTCCTCTCTCTCTCTGTCTGCCTCTCTGCCGACGCATGATCTCTGTCAGATAAATAAATAAAAGCTTTTAAAAAAAAGAAAAAAATAGGCAAAGGAAATCTTAGTCAAAACAAATTTAGTTTTTTTTTCTTTTTTTTTGTGGTAGGAATAGAGTAATTAAATCATTTTGAAAATACTTTTTAGCATTGACAATATTTCTTTACATCTGATATCAAAGATGTTTTAATCTTTTGATGTATCCTGACAGTAAGAAAGAGGATCAGATTTTTGGAATTACCCTTACTTTTTTTTTTTTTAAGATTTTATTTATTTATTTATTTATTTGACAAAGAGAAAGATCATAAGTAGGTAGAGAGGCAGGCAGAGAGAAAGGGGGAAGCAGGCTCCCTGCTGAGCAGAGAGCCAGATGCTGGGCTTGATTCCAAGACCCTAACCATGACCTGAGCTGAGGGCAGAGGCTTTATCCACTGAGTCACCCAGGTGCCCCAGTAACTTACTTTTAAACTTTCTCCATTTTGCTTGAGCCATAGGAATTGTACAAAGGTATAATCAGGATTTTTTTTTTTCCAAATTATCCACGTGCACCTTTGGCATTTTATTATTTTTTGCCAGAACAGCTCTTGATGCCAAACTAGGAAATGAAGCAAAAATACAAACTGAAATGTTTGCATTTTGAGTTTCTTTCAATTGATAACAATGTCCTCTTTCTCATTATACACAGTCCCTGAGAAAGTAAGAAGTGCTGGTGAATGTTTTTCTGAAGTAAGGAAGGTACAAAGTGCTGACTGTTGTGGATGAAGGAAAGAGAATAAATCTGTACTTCAACATAAACCTAAAAATGTGATAAGGGAAAAAAGAATGCTGAGCAAACTCTTATCAGTAGTTTGGCATTTATGTTAGACAGTGATATAAGAAATTCTGAACTTAAAACATAGGGAAAATAAAGTAATTTTTAATGGTCTTGGTAGGGATGCTAGAAATTATAACTTAGTTAAGAACTTTAGTTATTCCAAATATTAGTTATTCCAGTTTTCTACATTATGAGATAATACATGTATTCAAGGTCTATGAGTAAAGCTTAGTGGTATTCAATCACAAGTTATATAAATATTGAAAAATGATACAGTGCCAAGTTGATTTGAATTTTTAACATTTATTTCATGAGGCGAGATGTATTAAAAAAAGAGCATTTCAGTTGATTTTAGATTTTATTCTACATTTATTACATCAAAACTGCATGGTATTCAAGTTATTGCCAGATGAATGGCTTTCATATCTAAAAAAGTTATCTACCAACATTCACATTATTGTTCTTTCCTTTAGCACTGACTCTGTAAACTATTTCAAATAGTATTCATCATCTCAGCAAAATTAGCTGCTAGTAAATTTTCTGAACATTTATTATTTGCAGGTGAAGGTGTTCTCACCGTCAATGACTGTGGTTCGCCATCCAGGGTGCTTCTCAGTTAATGAGAAGACAACTTGTAAATATTCCTGAGATCCTTAATAGCTTCTAACCACTCAAAATTCTCCCAAGCAGATGACATATAAGGTTTCCCCCTAAATCTAATGGTGAACCTAAGGGTATTGGAATCAGGAGATAACCAGAGGGGTACAGGAATAACTGTGTTGGAGTTGTCTGATTAGTGATGGAGAAGTGGAGACCACTGTTAAAGTGCATGATTTCAAAAATAGTATTTACAAATGTCATTGGTCATACCACTGGATTTGCTAGAACATCAAATCTTTGCTCTCAAAATTGATTTTAAAAGGATGTAGGTTACTAACACCCTGGATTTCCCAAATGTAGTGTCTTTTAAGGTCCGAAAGTGCTGATGAGGGAAATTTCCACTTTATAATTACGTCTAAGAAGTACTCTAAGAAACCATCATTACTGTATCCAAAAATCATTAGGTAGAAAATTGATGTAGAATTTTGCAATGGATAAATTGAATCAGTAATATCAGAAAGCCACTGATCAATCTATTAAGAGTAAAGTAAGGAGACATTATGTACCTCCAGATAGGATGCTTTGGGAAGCACAAAATAACAGCTAATCGAATCCAAATAAAATCTAAGCCTCTTGATCTAAAGATGAGTTTACAGGAAATACATAAAGCAGAGGAACAGTTAAATAGCATAAGGATAAACTCAAACCATATGTGGAAAATTCTAGAGGATAAATGATTAGATATCTTATGATATAAATTGGACAGAATTGGACAGAATTGGACAGAAGAATTGGACAGAAGAATATTAGGTATAGAAAAAAGAGACTTAAGAATCAAATCAACTAAATGCTATGTGTGAATATTTTATAAATACTAATTTTTTCAAATACTGATTCTTAATAACTTCTAGAAAAATATTTTTAGAACTATTAAGGAAATGGAGAGACTATAGCAGATATTTCAGAATTATTGCTAGTTTTGTTGTACTAATTGTATAGAGCTTCTATAAAAAAAAATGAAATTCCTTGGTTGGGGTTGCATTTACTTTAAAATATTCTAGCCAAAACCAGGCAAGAGACAAGATGCAGGAGAAGGTATGGAGGAGGGCAAGGCAGAGAGAGAGAGGGCTGGAGAAAGAACTAGGGCAAGACAACACATGAGAGGGGTGAGACAAGATTAGCAAAATAAGAACTCCTGAGGTTTGCTGAAGTGTACCTGAGAATTCATTTTACTCTCCTGTCTATTCTGTGCATATCGGAAAATTTCCATTAACAAAGTAGTGTGATGCCAGTACCTTAAAAACATTTTTTAAAAATGTCAGAAATTAATTATAATTGATTAAAGATAATTATAAAGTAACATACCAGAACTGCAAAATAAAGACAAATTGAAATGCATATGAGGATACCTCGATAGCAGTTTTATCATATTTTTTATAGTTTTGGTTTGGATATGTAAGAAAAAGACTGGCTCTACTGTTTTTTTGTTTTGTTTTGTTTTGGGGTTTTTTTGTTTTGTTTTGTTTTGTTTTGTTTTTTCCAGCAAATTAAGTAAGTCCTATGAATGACTTAGTTCTCTGAATTCTTATATGCAGATTCTTTTTCCATAGAGTTTGCTGTTCCTTCTCACCCAGAATGGTATAACCCTCTAGAATCAGCCTGATCAACCTGCACAGCACACCTGCAGAGAGTTGGGCCCTTTTCCTTATCCTACTTTGTTTATGGCATTGCTTCCAAGCAGCGAAGTTGAAATAATGGAAATGTATGGCCAAAGAGCTAGTGACCGAAGGCCACAGGATGATGGAGCAACCATCATCTCCAACACTAACTGTCACTACCACAGAAAGAAAAGACATGTCTTAGAGGGCCTCACATTGGCCACTAAATCCTTGGGCTGGAAGTGACATATTATATCTCATTGGTCAGATGCAAGTACACCAGGAAGTACAGCCCTACCAAATACCCTGAACAGGGGAGAATCTGAATACTGGTAATGATCATTTTTGATTCCCATACCCAGTCTACACAGCACTCACAAATATGTGTACACATACCCATGTATATAAAGACTTTTTCATTATGAACCATAATACAAATAAATGTCAGTATTTACATTGCTTTTGCATTCTCTGAGAATTATCTTGTTAACTAAGACCATCTAATGAAATCTCATTGTGAATAAAAGGTAATGTTATCTGATTTCAATTTTATATGACTGCAGTAATCTTTCCTTAGCATTAGCTAACATTATATAAAATAAAATCATTTCATAAGACAGAGAGTAACCATAACAATATTGATTAAGGGTTTTTATTCACTTAAAAATCATTTAATAGCTACGGGTTGATCCATTTTTCAAAAAAATATTATTATGTGTCCTCGGATGGATGTTGAGATCAAATTCTGTGGGCTATTACATTTTTTCCCCGAATATCCTATATATCATTTCAGATCCAGTGTAACAAGGGCTTTCGTTAGTATGGATGATTATACAATTACAATTTGAGTTAATTATTATCTATCATTTACTCTGCATGAATGGCCGTGTCTCCATTGGCAGCCTGCATAGCCTTAAATCATCTTCAAAGGTTCTTCTGTTCTGGGTGCTTTAAATTTAAGGCTCTTGTATAAGAGTTGATACATCTGACTTTTCTATGACTGTTTCAATGTGGATAACCCCATCATGATAAAATCTCTTTTAAGTCTAGGGATTTTTAATAGGACTGAAGTCAAATAAATTTATTGTCTACTTTAACAAAACTTAATTGGATATCTGGAAACCCCAGAAAAGAGAAAGAAAATGACAGATAACATTTTCAATTCAAAACTAAGACACATGACAGGTTTCTAAGCAAAGCAACACTTGCTTTGCAAGATTAATAATAATCTTTTGGCCCTGGACCTGTCTCTATTATGAATAAGTTATGATGTAAAGCAGTGGTAGAGATTGAGGAAGTTCAGAACAGTTGTTTATCCCAGATTCTACTGCTTGATATTCATGGTACATTATTCAAATTATTCTTTTCAGTTCTTCATCAGCGGCCCTGAAAAAAAGAAGCTTTTCTCACACAGAGATACATTATGCAGCTCATCCTCCAAGAAGAACATATTTGCCTAACTGCTAGACTTCCAGTTTGCAAACATACTTCATTTGCCCTTCAGGGACTGCTTCAACGGCAAAGAGGTTCTTTCTTAAGGTTACCCCCCTGGGTATGTGGAAAATTACCTGGAAAATTTATTCTTTAAATGATCTCTTTCCAAATTTTATCATGAGCAGAGAGCAGAAACCAGGTCATCCCCATATTTAGGCCATTAAATTTATTGGGTACAGTTTCCGTTTTCCTCAATACCATCAATGACCGTGTTGTCAAGCTTTCTGCTACTACTTATGCGAGCCCCTGGAGGTGGCTCGCATCCACAGACAGAGGGAGCATAAAGGCTTCATCTTTACAGTTATATCCTGGTGGGAACAGTCCTGAGGGGACATTTCAACTCAAGCTTCTCATAGGGTCAGCTGAGGTTGTCCCCGGGGCTTGAACAATAGTTGGACCTCTCTCTAAATCCAGCTCCACTCCACATGCCCCATATCATCAGTGCTGATGCCAAGAGTACTCATTCATAAATATCTTGTACCCTAGCCCTAGCCTTTCATCAGATACTGCTTCCCAGTGAACACAACCTACAATAATAGCGCAGGTTGATAGGTCACATCAGACAACCCAACTTTGGTAAAATAAGCACTATGAAAAAGTAAGAAACAGTCTGATAAATTATCTTTTAATATGGCCATTTGCTTTTACCTGGGAGCACCTAGAGGAATCATTTCAAACTTCTTCATACAATCTTTTTTTTTTTTTTTTTTTTTTAAAGATTTTATTTATTTATTTGTCAGAGAGAGAGAGAGTGAGAGCGAGCACAGGCAGACAGAGTGGAAGGCAGAGGCAGAGGGAGAAGCAGGCTCCCTGCGGAGCAAGGAGCCCGATGTGGGACTCGATCCCAGGACACTGGGATCATGACCTGAGCCGAAGGCAGCTGCTTAACCAACTGAGCCACCCAGGCGTCCCTTCTTCATACAATCTTAACGGTAATTATAAAATCTTGAGTCCATAGTATTTTGGAGCAAATTTTATTTAATTTTCCCTGGATCATTTTGGTAATATATTTTTCTATTTCAGAATAACACAACCCTATTTATTAGCAAAGATCCTGATTTGTTACATTATTAAGTTGAAAGGATATATTAAACCTGTTAATATTACTGTTATGATTGTGTTTCATGCCACGTACCACATACCTACCACCACAGACATAACACTACATAGACTCTTTAGAACGCATTTCATATTTTGTAAGAAAATATAGTGTATGATTTTATAATTAAAATAAAAAATTAAAAAAATAATGAATAATGGCCCCAAGAGCTGATCTCTACTGAATTATAACCCAATGTAACTCTAAGGTATGGCATTAATAGGGTTAAATTGTGAGGGATAAACAAGCAATCAACATCAACGAGAAGCATCCAGTTTTATTACCTCAAGAATAAAAACAGGGCTTTGCCTATGCTCAATTTTTCAATTTGCTTTATGCAATTTTGCATATACAATTTTACCACTTGCTTCTGGCCTCTGTATATGAGGTCCTCTGGGAACTGTATTTCTGAAAGTGCAGAAGTTTTCAAGTTTGTCATCTTTTAAGTTTCTTCTCCCTGGGACTACCTCTTGATGTTGACAGGTAGAAGAGGTTTTTTGGTTTGGTTTTGTTTTGTTTTTCCTAGGAGGTTCAGTTTCCTTACTGACACAGAATTCCCATGGACTCAGTGATGTTTTGGGCAAGGTGCTGCCTGAATGTTAAATGAAATAGTCAAAATTCTATGTATGGACTAGAAACCTGGATGAGAAACCTAGCTTTGCAACTTCTACAAACCTCCGCTAGCTTATCTATAATGAGGAATTTTACTGTGTCCCTCTTAGAATTATTATCCTGATTAATGACAAGTTTATAAAATGTGTATAAAGCATCAGCATTTGGTATGTATCAGAAAAATATTTACTCTTCCCACTCTGGTCCTCTGTTTCTGGTCTGGTTTACCCGTCTTAAAACGCTGAACAAATTCTACTATAAATCCTTTTCTCACACTGCCTTTTAAAATCTATTTTGTTCTCCCCTTTTCTGTCTTCTTCCTCTGTAATAATGGAGAAAATCTGAAAATAGTACAGAAGATATGTGGGTGTCTTTTAACAACTGCTTCATAGAAAACCTTTAAGAACTTAGTGACATACAACAAAAATGTTTTGATTATGTTCATTAATTCAGGGGTCCACAATTCAGAGAGGTCATGGTAGAGATGTTCATCTTTAGTTCTGTTATTTGGATGTAGTTACTTTTGTTTGAAGTAGCTATGCATGAAAAGGCAAATTATCTGCCCAGCATTCATTCACCATGCAGTAATGATCTGGATAGGACAACAGTAATCCACACAGTTACCCCATCCAGAAAGGTGACGAGGAGGGTAGGGAAGTAGACATTTAGTAAGTAGTTCTTAGTAATTATAAAAGGTAGTTGGGCATGTATTGCCAATGATTTGATTGGCTCCAGGTCCTGGCAATGTTCTCCTGGCTCTAAATTCTGCCTCCTATGTCCTCTGTCCTCACCTCCCAATGATTCATATTTCTGTTTCCATCAAAAGTAGGTCTTGTTTGAAATTACATATTTTGTTAGATTTTCTGTGTGCAGAATTAAGAGACTCAAAAGCTTCTCTTCACGTTCACTTCTCTCTGCCCCTTTCCATTACAGCTGAGATTATTCCTTTTAAAACCTTGTGCATTTCTCACTTGTCAGCTTACACCTAACTCCATTAGACAGAATCTACACCCACAAACATCGTAAACATAAGCCTTCTCTAGTTAAGACTCCTATCAGGAAGTGGTGGAACAATGCTTTTTTTTTTTCCTTTTCTTATTTCTTTTATTTCCTTTTCAATTAGTTTCTTACTTTATTGACTCTTTGTTTTTGTCTTTTTTTTTAATATTTTATAAACATATATTTTTATCCCCAGGGGTACAGGTCTGTGACAATGCTTTTAAGAGTTCAGAAGCACTGTTTCTAGCCACGTGGGTGATTGGGGGCATGTCCTTCAATTCTTAGTGGCCTTTTTGTTGAACTAGGAAGGCTTTTGAGATTTACTCTAAATCTTTCTTAGATCTTAACCATGGACCTTCTAGCCACACTCTGGATTCCCAGAGGCCATGTTTTACTGGCAACACTCTGGATGTATTTGATATTTTTCTCAAGAACACTTATTACTTTGAAAACGTTTCTTTAGCTGGGAATACTGCCGTAGCCCTATTCATTTCCACAAAATTCTAACTGAACCTGGAAAATTTATTCTTTAAATGATCTCTTTCCAAATTTTATCATGAGCAGTGAGCAGAAACCAGGACATCCCCATACTTAGGCCATTAAATTTATTGGGTACAGTTTCCGTTTTCCTCAATACCGTCAATGACCGTGTTGTCAAGCTTTCTGCTACTACTTATCAGGGGTCATTCTAATCCCAGCTTCCAAGAACATTTTTTTCTCTCTTTCATTCAAAATTCCCCCTTGTTGAGGCTCATCCCTTTCTGCCTGTTGCATGGTCCCCAAATCAGTAACACATGGTTTAGGTTTTGTTATGGCAGCATCTCAATCATAGTAACCAGTTCCATTCCTGTTTCTTTTATTATAAAACAAACTAGAATCTTAATTGTTTCTCCATGTGGTCATAATGAATCAGGTGGAGGGGAGATCTATAGACATTCAGCGGAGGTTCTTTGTTTTTTTGTCCCACAAAATATGCCAAGGGGTTGAGATCCCAATTCCTTTTCATGGAGGCACTGCTTTCTAGGGAAGGAGTGAAGAGTGCAACTTCCAGGCAACAACACTATTATGGAAAGATGATGAGAAGAGAGGGGGCATGGCAAGACTTACAAAACAATGTGCAGTTAAACATGACATGCTCTCAGAAGACCTAGGACTCTTCCTTCTGTGTGATATACAACATTCCATTCTTCTGTCTTGGGTTCAGCTTTAGGTTACTTTGTATGCAAAACCTTCAGCTATCTAAAATGATCTTAGTTGTATTCTCTTTTTATATTTGGTTTCTGAAGCCATAAAAAATGTAAGGCAGTGTTATTATTCATTATATTAGTTTCCAAGAAAGAAAATATTAAAAATCCCCTTAAATCTTAACTCCTTCTGAAAGATATTTTAGTACCTGTCAGAATAAGAGAATCAGAAAAATATACTTAGTAGTATATTTTTATACTATTTATAGAAGAAAATTATTTTTTATTTATTATTTATAGAAATATATTATAGAAGAAAATAATAATGGACAGAAAAAGGTATAAAATGAGGTACTTTTTTTTTTAAGATTTTATTTATTTATTTAACAGAGAGAGATCACAAGTAGGCAGAGAGGCAGGCAGAGAGAGAGAGAGGAGGAAGCAGGCTCCCTGCTGAGCAGAGAGCCAGATGTGGGGCTCGATCCCAGGACTCTGGGATCATGACCCGAGCCAAAGGCAGAGGCTTTAACCCACTGAGCCACCCAGGAGCCCCCAAAATGAGGTACTTTTGAAAAGAAAAGGTATACATATTGGCATTACATCTGACAGAGATTGAGTAAAATGCACATTAAGAAGAAACAATTGAGTTTGTAACTCAAAGCTTATTAAAGACTGCAAAGACCAGATTAAGCACATAATTGTAGTGCAAATTCAATGGGTAAAGGATTAAATATTTTAAGAGAAAGTAAAAGCTGTATGTGAAAAGAAGAGTACAACATAAAAAGTGATGGACATTAATATGGTAGAGAAGCAAGATAAATGAAGCATTTGCTTTTGTTTTTATTATCATTTGGTTGGGGTTTAACTATGAAAGACTGAAGACCAAAAGGGACAAAGTCTTAGGGGAGCACAGAAGAATGCAAATATGTTCAGCTTCTCCTTGGTTAGTGATATTCTAGTCAGGATACCATGATTTAAAGGAATAGTTTACTCACTGTATTCTTTCAAATATGTAAACATATTAAAAAAAAAAGAACTTGAAAATGGTTTTAGGTCATTTGGAATATGATTCCATTTTATCCCATCTAAAGTTAAAATTTTAGCCTTTAAGAGACTGCTCCTCTTGAATTCTGGTAATGGCTTTGTAAAGATAATAAGTCTCTGAGAAATACAGGGGTTTTTTTTTTTTTGGTTTTTAGTTTTTTTCTAAAAATTCTATTTATTTATTTGACAGAGACCACAAGCAGGCAGAGAGGCAGGCAGAGAGAGAGAGAGAGGAGGAAGCAGGCTCCCTGCTGAGCAGAGAGCCCAATGTGGGACTCAATTCCAGGACTCTGGGATCATGACTCGAGCCAAAGGCAGAGGCTTTAACCCACTGAGCCACCCAGGGGCCCCCGACTGAGAAATACAGTTTTAACATATTATTTATTGTATATATGTGTGTGATATGTATGCCATGTATATATAAAATGTATTGTGATATTTATATATCACAAAAGAAATTCATAAATTAATAGAGCTATAGAAGAGATCAGTGCACATAGCAAGATTTGCATTGTTTGCTAATTATAGTAATATTCAATGAGTGTTGACTAAACCTTACTTGATCCTCATGAAATAAAATACTCCTCTTCAAGTTGCTGGTAGAATACCCAGCTGGTAGTACCCAACAGGAAATTAGAAATGCAGAATTAGTAAGGGAGTGGTTTAGACAGGAGATGTAGATTTGAAAGATATTTTCATAAAGCTGAAAGCTAACACACTGGGAGCAGATGTTGTTACCACAGAGTATAGAAGAGAAGAGCTTGGCAAAAAGAAATGCAAAATGCTTACATTTTCTGAAGCATGAGAATAAGAGGGTTTGTACTGTAAATATTAAGTAGAGGAAATGACTGAAATAAGATGTGATTTTTCTTAAACTTAAAAGACTTAGATATCCACATAAAATATTAAAAACAATGTATAACCAACACTAGCGGTCATACCATCTAGATTATTATTATTCATATGCACATTTTACAGTATTTATATAGTAATAAAAGTAAAAGTAAACAGGAATATTTTACATAAATCCAATTTATAAAAGGGATATTTTACATTCTGTATTCTCTTTGTTTTTATTCTTTTTTCAGTTTTTATCTTTGGATTCCTCTCCGTATTTTTGCTAGTATAAATTGTATTTCATGAATATTCTTTTACAGGTGTTTCTCAAGGGTTATAAATAGAAACCATTGTGTTTACATGGTATGAGTATCTTCATTTTCAACTTCACATCAAAGTGTCAAATAGCTCCCCACGGTGATTATACAATATTCACCTCACCTAGCAGTGTTTAAGGGTTCCTATTTTTTATTATCTTACTTGACAGTGTTGCCAGAAATTATACGTCTTTACCAATTTGAGGGATGGAATTTTAATTTTCTTTGATGGTTGTACTTTTGAAAACATATATTAGCATTCATTTTTATTCTTCAGTGAATGGTATTTTGTTTATTTTAGTCTCTTTATACATATGAAAGAATTTTATGTACTTCATCTACATAATAGACTCTTAATTAATTAGAATGTAGCCAAAGGGATTATCTTAATGTAATCCAGGATGTAAATATTTTTATGTATTCACACTTGCATCCCTGTGTATCCTTCAGACGTTATTTCATTAGAGCAATTTTAGGTTCACAGCAAAACTGAGAGGAAAGTAAAGAGAGTCTCCCGCGTGGTTAGCCACCTGCATTACCAACATCTGCACCAGAGTGGTATATTGGTTGCAACTGATGAACTTATATTCACACATCATTATCACCTGAAGCTCATAGTTTATATTAGGGGTCATTCTGGCATTGTACTTTCTGTAGGTTTGGACAAATATATAGTGACATCTGTTCATCATTATTTTATCATACAAAGTAGTTTACTGCCCTAAAAATTCTAAGCATTCCCTCTGTTTATCTCCCCCTCCCACCTAAATTCTGGAAACCAGTGATATTTTTACCACGTACATAGTTTTGCCTTTTCCAGCAATTTATACAGCTGGAATCATATGGTATGTAGCTTTTCAGATAGGTTTATGTCACTTACTAATAGGCTTTTGAGTCTCCTCCGTGTCTTTTCATGGTTTGTGGCTCATTTCTTTTTAGCACCAAGTAAGATTTCATTATCTGTATGTCCAGCTTACTTATATATCCACCTAGTGAAAGACATCATGGTTGCTTTCAGTACTTATGAATAAAGCTGCTATATACATCCTTGTGCAAGTTTTTATTTAGAAATGTTTTCAGAGCCTCTTGACAAATACCAAGGAGAACGACTTCTGGATCCTATGGTAAGAGTGTGTTTACTTGTGTAAGAAACTGACTTCCGAAGTGGCTATAATATTTTGTTATTCTCACTGGCAGTGAATTAGAGTTCCTGTTGCTGCACATCCTCACCAGCCTTTGGTTTTGTCAGTATTCTGGATTTTTGCCATTTGAATAGCTTGTAGTGATAGCTCATTATTGTTTGAATTTGCATTTCCCTGATGACATTTGATGTGGATCATCTTTTTATTTGCTTATTTGACATTTGGAAATCATTTTTGGTGAGATGTCTTTTAAAGTCTTTGTCTCATTTTTAAATAAGGTTGCTTGTTTTCCTATTTTTGTGTTTTAACAGGATTTTTAAAATATTTTTTGTGTTTTAGAAAACAGTCCTATATCACATGCATGTTTCACAAATATTCTCTCTTTATCTGTGGCTTGTCTTTTTATTCTCTTGATAGTCTTTTGCAGAACAGACATTTTTAATTTTAATGAGGTCCAGCTTATGAATTATTTCTTTCATGAATAGCATTGTTCATGTTGTATCTAAAATATTATTAAGAGATCATGAAGTGACTGTCATCTAGATTTTTTCCTATGTCATCTTATAAAAGCTGTATATTTTTTCATTTTACATTTATGCATGTAAGCTACTTGAGGTAATTTGAGTGAAAGATATATTGTCTATGTTTTTTGCCTACAAATATCTAGTTGCTTCAGTGCTGTTTGTTGAAGAGACTTTTTGATACAATGTAATTCCTTCATCCCTTTATCAGAGATCAACTGACAATATTTATGTGGGTCTGTTTTTGGTCTCTACATTCTGTTCCATTGATATATTTGTCTGTTCTTTCACCGTTATCATACTGTCTTGATACTGATATTTACAGTAAATTTTCCAATGGAATACTGTCAGGGTCTCTTGGCTGACTCAGTGGGAAGGATGTGCGACTCTTGAACTTAGGGTTGTGGGTTCAAGCTCATGTTAGGTGTAAAAATTACTTAAAAATAAAATCTTGAGGATGCCTGGGTGGCTCAGTGGGTTAAATTCTCTGCCTTTGGCTCAGGTCATGATCCCAGAGTCCTGGGATCAAGCCCCACATAGGGCTCCCTGCTTAGCGGGGAGCCTGCTTCCTCCTCTATCTCTCTGCCTGCCTCTCTGCCTACTTGTGATTTCTGTCTGTCAAATAAATAAATAAAATCTTTTAAAAAAATAAATAAAATAAAATCTTGAAAAAGTGGGTCTTCCAATTTTGTTGTTCCTTGATTTTATGATGGTTATTCTGGTTCTTTTTCCTCTCTATATATGTAAAAATCAGTTTGTTGATTTCTACAAAATACCTTGCTGGAATATTTATTGAGATTGCATTGAATCTATATATCAAGGGGGAAGAATTGACATTTTGAGCTATTTGAGTCTTTCTGTCCACAGCCATGGAATATCTCTTCATTTATTTAGTGTGGTTTTTTTTTTCCAACTGAGTTTTTTAGTTTTCCTCATATAGGTTTTGTACATATTTTGTCAGATTTATACTGAATTATTTCCTTTTGGATGGTGCTAATGTGGTGTTTTCATTGCTGATATATAAAAAGTGATTGACTTTTTTATAATAACCTTGTATTCTGCAACCTTGCAGTATGCCCTTATTAATACCAGGAGTTTCTTTCCCAGTTTTTTAAAGATTTCCTACATAGATAATTATGTCATCTGTTAACAAAAGACCATTTTCTTCCATTCCAAACTATATGATTTTCATTTCTCTTTCTTTCTTGCTTGCTTGCTTGCTTGCTTGCTTGTCTAATTACATTAGCAAGGATATATAGTATGATGTTGAACAGGACATGAGAAAGAACATCCTTTCCTGTTCTTTACCTTAGTGGGAAGGCATTTAGTTTCTCACCACTGAATATAATGTTAACTATGGATTTTGCAGATACTTTATCAAGTTGAAGACTTTCTTCTCTATTCTTAGTTTACTGAAGGTTTTTATTATGAATAGATGTTGGATTTTTTAAAAAGATTTTATTTGTTTATTTAATTGACAGAGAGAGAGAGAGAGAGTCTAAGCAAGGCGAGTAGGAGAGGGAAAGCAGGCTTCTTGCGAGTAGGGAGCCTGATGCAGGGCTGGATCCCAGGATCTAGGGATCATGAACTAAGCCAAAGGTAGATTTTTTACTACTATGCCACCCAGGAGCCTGGATTTTTCTGTTCTAAGATGCTTTTTATGCATTTATTGATATGGTGAGGTTTTTCTTCTTTAGCTTGTAGATGTGATGAATTACATTAATTGATTTTTAAATGTTGAATAAGCGTTGAATACCTGGAATAAATTCCACTTGGTCATAGTATGCAATTCTCTTTTATATATTGAATTAAATTTGTTATTCCCTTGAGAATTTTTGCATCTCTCTTTATGAGAGATATTGATCTGTAGTGTTTATTTTTGTTTTTGTTTTTCCCTTATAATGCCTTTGTTTGGTTTTGATATTAGGGTGATTCTTGCCTCAAAATGAGTTAGCAAGATTCCCTCTGCTTTTGTCTTCTAAAAAAGAGTGTGGAGACTTGGTAACAATTTATTCCATAAATGTTTAATATAATTAATGAAAATTCAATTTTTGCCTGGTGCTTTCTATTTTTGAAGGTTATTAATTATTTATTCAATTTATTTAATAAATGTAAACCCATTCAGATAGTCTATTTCCTCTTGTGTGCATTTGGCAAGTTGTGTCCTTCAAGAATTGGTCCATTTCATCTAGGTTATAAAATTTTGTGACATAAAGTTGTTCATAGTATTCTTTTATTCCTTTCAATTTATGCCAAATATGTAGTGACTCCCCTATTTCATTTCTGATATTAGTAATTTTTGTCTTTTCTCTCTCCTTTTTTAAAGTTAGTTTGACCAGAGGTTTATTGATTTCTGTATAGATTCTCTGTTTTCAATTTTATTGACATTTCCTCTCATTCTTCTTATTATTTTTCTTCACTTATTTTGGATTTAATTTATTCTACTTTTTCTAATTGCTAAAATGGAAGTTAAGATGATTTTTTAATATATTCTTTTCTAATATATGCATTCAATTTTATCAATTTCCCTTGAAGTACTGCTTTTGCTTCATATAAGTTTTGATAAATTGTGCTTTCATTTTCATTTAGTTAAAAATATATTTTAAAAATCTCTCTTATGATTTATTTGACTAACATGTTATGTAGAAGTGTGTTGTTTAATCTCTACATATTTGGGCATTTTCTGGTTAACTTTCTGTTATTCATTTTTAGTTTAATTATATTTTGGTCAGAGATGGACATAATATGATTTGTATTTTTTTTTAATTTAATATTTGTTCATATACATCAAAGTGGATTTATTTTTGGTGACTATTTAAGTGAACTTAAAAAATGTGCATTCTGTTGTTGTTGGTTGAAGTTCTTTGTAGATGTTGATTATATCCAGTTGACTGATGGTGTTGAGTTCAACTCTGTTCTTCCTGGTTTTGTGTCTGCAGGATTTGTCCATTTCTGATAGAAAGGTGTTGAAGGGTCCAACTATGATAATGGATTCATCTCTTTCTCTTTTTAGTTCGATTAGTTTTTGCCTCAAAGTTTGATGCCCTGTTGTTAGGCACATACGTATTAAGGATTGTTATATCTAGTGGTCATTGATATCATTATCAATGATCAATGAATTGGTCATTTTATCATTATGCAATGCTCTTCTTTATCTCTGATAATTTTCCTTACTTTAACGTCTGCTCCAGGGGCACCTGGGTGGCTCAGTCAGTTGAGCATCTGCCTTGGGCTCAGGTCCTGATGCCAGAGTCCTCAGATCAAGCCCCATATTGGGCTCCCTTCTCAGTGGGGAGTCTGCTTCTCTCTTTCCCTCTGCCCCTGTTCATGCTTGTACTCTCTCATTCTCTTTCAAATAAATAAATAATCTTTAAAAAAAATAAAGTTTGCTCTGTCTGAAATTAATATAGCTGTTCTTGCCTTCTTTTGGTATTAGTATGGCATATATTTCCTCCACTTATTTATGTATAATGTTTCATTTTAGTTAAAATGGGCTCCTTACAGATAACAAATACTTGGGTTTTGCTTTGTGATCCACTCTAAAAATCTCTTTTAGATAATGCCTTTTGACCATTGACATTCAATTGATTTTGATGTAGTGGAATGATATCTATCATAGTCATTGTTTTCTATTTGTTGCTCTTGTTCTTTGTTCCTATTTTTGTTTTCCACTCATTTTCATTTTCTGTGATTTGTGATCTTAATTGAGCATTGTATGATTCCATTTTCACTCACTTATTGGCATTCCAGTTTGTATGGCATTCCACACTTTTTTTTTTTTTGCTTTTGCAATATGCAATTAGAGCTAATCTAACTCTACTTTCAAAAAACATTATACCATTTAATGGAGAGTGTGAGGACCTAATAATAAGAAAATAGTCTAAATTCCTCCCTCCTGTGTCTTGTATCATTCCTGTCACTTATTTTATTTTATATAAATATAAATAGATATATATATGTGTGTGTATATAATATATATATATGTGTACATGATTATATGATATATACATAAGCATGTATACCATAGCTCACATTATTTATAATTAATTATAAATATATGGCATATATTTCTTCCACTTATTTATGTCTAATGTTTCATTTTAGTTAAAATGGGCTCCTTACAGATAACAAATACTTGGGTTTTACTTTGTGATCCACTCACAAATATAATATAATCCACTCATAAATATAATTATTTATTATAAATAATAAATCCATTATTTATAATCATATTATTTTGAACAAAGTTTTATCTGTAAGGTCAGCTAAGAAAAATAAAAGTTTTACTTTTATTTATTCCTCCTTTGATGCTTTTTATAAAAATGTAAATCCATGTGTCTGACCTATATTATTCGCCTTTTCTCTATAAAAGAACTTTTTAAAAAATCATTTCTTGCAGGGTGCCTGGGTGGCTCAGTGGGTTAAAGATTCTGCCTTCGGCTAAGGTCATGATCCCAGGGTCTCGGGATCAAGCCCCACATCGGACTCTCTGCTCAGCAGGGAGCCTGCTTCCCCCTCTCTTTTTGCCTGCCTCTCTGCCTACTTGTGATCTCTGTCTGTCAAATAAATAAACAAAATCTTTAAAAAAAATAATTTCTTGTAAGACAAGTTACTGGCAATACATAATTTCTCTCTGAAAGTTTTATTTCTCTTTTACTTTTAATGGATAATTTTGCAAGGTACAGAATTTAAGGTGTTTTTTCTTTCTTCTCAATACTTTAGATATTTCACTGCACTGGCTCTGATGAGAAATCCTATGTAATTCTTACCTTTGCTTCTCTATAGGTAAATTTACCTCTGCCACTCCAGCTTCTTTCAAGATCTTTTCTTTATCTTTTATTTTCTACAACCAAAAATTCTATTTCCTTGTAGATTGTTGGGCAATTTATCTTGGTTGATACTCTCAGAGCTTGCTAGATTTGAAGTTTAGTGTCTTACATTAATTATATTCTTTCAAATATTTCTTCAATTCCTTTTATTCTCCTTCTGATATTCCCAGTACATCTATGGCACACTTTTGTAGCTGTCCAGAGTTCTTGTATTTCTTTTGTCCTGTTTTCTTTGCTTTTCAGATTTGAAGATTTTTTTGAGATTCCTTAAGTTCAGAAATTCTATGCTCAGCTTTGTGTAGTCTACTAATATGTCTATTAAAGACATTCGTGGAGCACTGGGTGGTTCAGTCGCTTATGCTCTGCCTTAGGCTCAGGTTATAATCTCACAGTCTTGGGATTGAGACCTATGTCAAGTTTCCCACTCATGGGGAGTCTGCTTCCTCCTCTCCTGTGCATCTTTCTTACTCATGCTTGCTCACTCTCTCTCAAATAGATAAATAAAATATTTTTTAAAAAAGGCATTCATGAGGCGTCAAGATGGCGGAGATATAGCAGGCTGAGACTACTTCAGCTAGCCGGAGATCAGCTAGATAGCTTATCTAAAGATTGCAAACACCTGAAAATCCGTTGGCAGATCGAAGAGAAGAACAGCAATTCTGGAAAAAGAAAAACAACCACTTTCTGAAAGGTAGGACCGGCAGAGATGTGAATCCAAAGCGACGGGAAGATAGACCGCGGGGGGAGGGGCTGGCTCCCGGCAAGCGGCGGAGCAACAGAGCACAAAATCAGGACTTTTAAAAGTCTGTTCCGCTGAGGGACATCACTCCAGAGGCTAAACCGGGGCGAAGCCCACACGGGGTCAGCGTGGCCTCAGGTCCCACAGGGTCACAGAAGCATCGGGGGTGTCTGAGTGTCACAGAGCTTGAGGGTATTGGAACGGGAAAGCCGGCTACAGAGACAGAGCCGACAGTAAGCTCACAGCTTGGTGTTACCTTGAACCACCGCAGGCTCGGTGAGCTCAGAGCGCGGCCGGAGGTCAGGCAGACGGGAGTAACTGGGCACTGTTCTCTGAGGGCGCACTGAGGAGTGGGACCCTGGGCTCTCGGCTCCTCCGGGCCGGAGACCAGGAGGCCGCCATTTGCATTCCCGCCCTCCAGGAACTCTACGGAAAGCACTCAGGGAACAAAAGCTCCTGAAAGGAAACCCGAGCAGATTACTCACACCGGGGCCTGGTAAGGGGGGTGCAATTCCGCCTGGGGCAAAGACACTTGAGAATCACTACAACAGGCCCCTCCCCCAGAAGATCAACAAGAAATCCAGCCAAGACCAAGTTCACCTACCAAGGAGTGCGGTTTCAATACCAAGGAGAGCAGCAGAATTCCAGAGGAGGAGAAAGCAAAGCACAGAACTCATGGCTTTTTTCCTGTAATTTTTTGTCTTGCAGTTAATTTAATTTTTTTCTTTTTCATTTTTTGTTTTTTTTTCTTGCCTTCTGGTAATTTTTTTTTAACCTTTACCTTTTTCTTTTTTAACTTTTTTAACTAGTTTATCCAATATATATATTTTTTCTTATTTGTTTTTTTAATTCTTTTCTTTTCTTTTTTTTTTTCTTTTTTCTATTTTTTTCTTTCTTCCTTTTTGAACCTCTTTTTATCCCCTTTCTCCCCCCTCACGATTTGGGATCTCTTCTAATTTGGATAAAGCATATTTTCCTGGGGTTGTTGCCACCCTTTTAGTATTTTACTTGCTCCTTCATATAATGTTATCTGGACAAAATGACAAGGCTGAAAAATTCAACACAAAAAAAAGAACAAGAGGCAGTACCGAAGGCTAGGGACCTAATCAATACAGACATTGGTAATATATCAGATCTAGAGTTCAGATTGACAATTCTCAAGGTTCTAGCCGGGCTCGAAAAAGGCATGGAAGATATTAGAGAAACCCTCTTGGGAGATATAAAAGCCCTTTCTGGAGAAATAAAAGAACTAAAATCTAACCAAGTTGAAATCAAAAAAGCTATTAATGAGGTGCAATCAAAAATGGAGCCTCTCACTGATAGGATAAATGAGGCAGAAGAAAGAATTAGTGATATAGAAGACCAAATGACAGAGAATAAAGAAGCTGAGCAAAAGAGGGACAAACAGCTACTGGACCATGAGGGGAGAATTCGAGAGATAAGTGACACCATAAGATGAAACAACATTAGAATAATTGGGATTCCAGAAGAAGAAGAAAGAGAGAGGGGAGCAGAAGGTATACTGGAGAGAATTATTGGGGAGAATTTCCCCAATACGGCAAAGGGAACGAGCATCAAAATTCAGGAGGTTCAGAGAACGTCCCTCAAAATCAATAATAATAGGCCCACACCCCATCACCTAATAGTAAAATTTACAAGTCTCAGTGACAATGAGAAAATCCTGAAAGCAGCCCGGGAAAAGAAGTCTGTAACATACAATGGTAAAAATATTAGATTGGCAGCTGACTTATCCACAGAGACCTGGCAGGCCAGAAAGAGCTGGCATGATATTTTCAGAGCACTAAACGAGAAAAACATGCAGCCAACAATACTATATCCAGCTAGGCTATCATTGAAAATAGAAGGAGAGATTAAAAGCTTCCAGGACAAACAAAAACTGAAAAATATGCAAACACCAAACCAGCTCTACAGGAAATATTGAAAGGGGTCCTCTAAGCAAAGAGAAAGCCTACAATGGTAGATCAGAAAGGAACAGAGACCATATACAGTAACAATCACCTTACAGGCAATACAATGGCACTAAATTCATATCTCTCAATAGTTACCCTGAAAGTTAATGGGCTAAATGCCCCTGTCAAAAGACACACGGTATCAGAATGGATAAAAAAACAAAACCCATCTATATATTGCCTCCAAGAAACTCATTTTAAGCCCGAAGACGCCTCCAGATTTAAAGTGAGGGGGTGGAAAAGAATTTACCATGCTAATGGACATCAGAAGAAAGCAGGAGTGGCAATCCTTCTATCAGATCAATTAGATTTTAAGCCAAAGACTATAATAAGAGATGAGGAAGGACACTATATCATACTCAAAGGATCTGTCCAACAAGAAGATCTAACAATCTTAAATATCTGTGCCCGAACGTGGGAGCAGCCAACTATATAAACCAATTAATAACAAAATCAAATAAACACATCAACAATAATACAATAATAGTAGGGGACTTTAACACTCCCCTCACTGAAATGGACAGATGATCCAAGCAAAAGATCAGCAAGGAAATAAAGGCCTTAAACGACACACTGGACCAGATGGACATCACACATATAGTCAGAACATTTCATCCCAAAGCAACAGAATACACATTCTTCTCTAGTGCACATCGAACATTCTCCAGAATAGATCACATCCTCGGTCCTAAATCAGGACTCAATCGGTATCAAAAGATTGGGATCATTCCCTGCATATTTTCAGACCACAATGCTCTAAAGCTAGAACTCAACCACAAAAGGAAGTTTGGAAAGAGCCCAAATACATGGACACTAAACAGCATCCTTCTAAAGGATGAATGGGTCAACCAGAAAATTAAAGAACTAAAAAAATCATGGAAACAAATGATAATGAAAATACAATGGTTCAAAATCTGTGGGACACAACAAAGGCAGTCCTGAGAGGAAAATACATAGCGGTACAAGCCTTTCTCAAGAAACAAGAAAGGTCTCAGGTACACAACTTAACCCTACACCTAAAGAAGCTGGAGAAAGAACAAGAAAGAAACCCTAAGCCCAGCAGGAGAAGAGAAATCATAAAGATCACAGCAGAAATCAATGAAATAGAAACCAAAAAAAAAAAAAAAATAGAGCAAATCAATGAAACTAGAATTAATAAAATTGATAAATTTTGAAAGAATTAATAAAATTGATAAACCCCTGGCCCAACTTATCAAAAAGAAAAGAGAAAAGACCCAAATAAATAAAATCATGAAGGAAAGAGGAGAGATCACAACTAACACCAAAGAAATACAATCTATTATAAGAACATACTATGAGCAACACTACACCCATAAATTTGACAATCTGGAAGAAATGGATGCATTCCTAGAAATATATAAACTATCACAACTGAACCAGGAAGAAATAGAAAGCCTGAACAGACCCATAACCAGTAAGGAGATTGAAACAGTCATTAAAAATCTCCAAACAAACAAAAGCACAGGGCCAGATGGCTTCCCGGGGGAATTCTACCAAACATTTAAAGAAGAACTTATTCCTATTCTCCTGAAACGGTTTCAAAAAATAGAAATGGAAGGAAAACTTCCTAACTCATTTTATGAGGCCAGCATCACCTTGATCCTCAAACCAGACAAGGATCCCATCAAAATAGAGAGCTATAGACCAATATCCTTGATGAACACTAATGTGAAAATACTCAACAAAATACTAGCCAATAGGATTCAACAGTACATTAAAAGAATTAGTCACCATGACCAAGTGAGATTTATTCCAGGGCTGCAAGGTTGGTTCAACATCCGCAAATCAGTCAATGTGATACAACACATCAATAAAAGAAAGAACAAGAACCATATGATACTCTCAATAGATGCTGAAAAAGCATTTGACAAAGTACAGCATCTCTTCTTGATCAAAACTCTTCAAAGTGTAGGGATAGAGGGCACATACCTCAATATCATCAAAGCCATCTATGAAAAACCCACCGCAAATATCATTCTCAATGGAGAAAAACTGAAAGCTTTTTCACTAAGGTCAGGAACACGGCAGGGATGTCCATTATCACCACTGCTATTCAACATAGTACTAGAGGTCCTAGCCTCAGTAATCAGACAACAAAAGGAAATTAAAGCATCCAAATCGGCAAAGAAGAAGTCAAATTATCACTCTTTTTGCAGATGATATGATACTATATGTGGAAAACCCAAAAGACTCCACTCCAAAACTACTAGAACTTGTACAGGAATTCAGTAAAGTGTCAGGATATAAAATCAATGCACAGAAATCAGTTGCATTTCTCTACACCAACAGCAAGACAGAAGAAAAAGAAATTAAGGAGTCAATCCCATTTACAATTGCACCCAAAACCATAAGATACCTAGGAATAAACCTAACCAAAGAGGCACAGAATCTATACTCAGAAAACTATAAAGTACTCATGAAAGAAATTGAGGAAGACACAAAGAAATGGAAAAATGTTCCATGCTCCTGGATTGGAAGAATAAATATTGTGAAAATGTCTATGCTACCTAAAGCAATCTACACATTTAATGCAATTCCTATCAAAGAACCATCCATCTTTTTCAAAGAAATGGAACAAATAATCCTAAAATTTATATGGAGCCAGAAAATCCAAAGGAATATTGAAAAAGAAAGCCAAAGTTGGTGGCATCACAATTCCGGACTTCAAGCACTATTACAAAGTTGTCATCATTAAGACAGCATGGTACTGGCTCAAAAACGGATACATAGATCAATGGAACAGAATAGAGAGCCCAGAAATAGACCCTCAACTCAATGCCAAAGGCAAGGGAAGCAAGGACAAAAATGAACTATTGGGATTTCATCAAGATCAAAAGCTTTTGCACAGCAGAGGAGACAGTTGACAAAACCAAAAGACAACTGCCAGAATGGGAGAAGATATTTGCAAACGACATATCAGATAAAGGACTAGTGTCCAGAATCTATAAAGAACTTAGCAAACTCAACACCCAAAGAACAAATAATCCAATCAAGAAATGGGCAGAAGACATGAACAGACATTTCTGCAAAGAAGACATCCAGATGGCCAACAGACACATGAAAAAGTGTTCCATATCACTCGGCATCAGGGAAATACAAATCAAAACCACAATGAGATATCACCTCACACCAGTCAGAATGGCTAAAATCAACAAGTCAGGAAATGACAGATGCTGGTGAGGATGCGGAGAAAGGGGAACCCTCCTCCACTGTTGGTGGGAATGCAAGCTGGTGCAGCCACTCTGGAAAACAGCATGGAGGTTCCTCAAAATGTTGAAAATAGAACTGCCCTATGACCCAGCAATTGCACTATTGGGTATTTACCCTAAAGATACAAACGTAATGATCCAAAGGGGCACGTGCACCCGAATGTTTATAGCAGCAGTGTCCACAATAGCCAAAGTATGGAAAGAACCTAGATGTCCATCAGCAGATGAATGGATCAAGAAGATGTGGTATATATACACAATGGAATACTATGCAGCCATCAAAAGAAATGAAATCTTGCCATTTGCGACAACATGGATGGAACTAGAGCGTATCATGCTTAGTGAAATAAGTCAAGCAGAGAAAGACAACTATCATTTGATCTCCCTGATATGAGGAAGTGGTGATGCAACATGGGGGCTTAAGTGGGTAGGAGAAGAATCAATGAAACAAGATGGGATTGGGAGGGAGACAAACCATAAGTGACTCTTAATCTCACAAAACAAACTGAGGGTTGCTGGGGGGAGGGGGTTTGGGAGAACAGGGTGGGATTATGGACATTGGGGAGGGTATGTGCTTTGGTGAGTGCTGTGAAGTGTGTAAACCTGGTGATTCACAGACCTATACCCCTGGGGATAAAAATATATGTTTATAAAAAATAAAAAATTTAAAAATCAATCAATCAATCTTGCCTTGTGCCTACCTCAAAAAAAAAAAAAAAAAGGCATTCGTCATTTTTTGTATAGTGTTTTGATCTTTTTGGTTCTTTCTTAGGATTGCCATCACTCTGCTTACATTGCCCATCTATTCCTACATGTTGTCTACTTTATCGTTAGAACTTTTATCATGTTAGTTATAGTTGTTTTAAATTATTTTTATATTATTATTATTTAAGTAAGCTCTACACCCAATGTGGGGCTTGAACTCATGACCCTGAGGTAAAGAGTCATATGGTCTACCAATTAAGTCACTCCTTTTTACATTTGTCTGCATGTCTGTTTGTTTTTTAGTTGTTTTAAATTCTTGGTCTGATATTTCTATCATTTCTACCACATCTGGTTCTGATGCTTGCTGTTTCTCTTCAAACTGTAGTTTTTTGCCCATTAGTGTGCTTGTAACTGTTTTGGTTTTTGTTTCTTTTTGTTTCTTTTTTCTCCCCTTCTTATGGCTAAATATGACTAAATTGACCTTTAGTAATGTGGTAGTGAGGTGTGCAGAAAGGGAAAACATTCAATGGCTATATAATTGTCTTTCAGTCTCATAGTGAGACCACATCTCTGAAATGTGTACTTTGTAACTCTTTTTCAGATTTTTCTCCACCTTAGGTTGGGATAGGATGGCTAGGGCAAGCTGGAGTTGGAGATTTACTTTTTCCATTTAGAAGGCTAAAGTTAACTGGAGTTTTGTATTTATCTTCATGTCAGTTAAGCTTTGATAAATCCCAAGCAGGTTAAAACCTGGTTAACTACATTTTTTTTTCCCCCTGATGGTGGACCTTGTTAAGAACAGAGTGCTTTGATGTATTTCAAAATGATTTCTTTTACCTTCCCCTCCCAGAAGCATTGGGCATTTTTTTTTCTCTCTTACTTACTGGACATACTTCTGGAGGTAAAAACTACAAAAATGTGAGGCTCACCTGTGATTGGGTTGCCCCTATAGTTTTTAATTCTCAGACTTGTCCACACTGAGCCTCCAGCAAGTCATCAGTGATAATTCAGATTTCCCTATTTCAGCAGTGATTTTAGCAGTTTTACTCTAGTATATTGTGATTCTCTGTATCGATCTATTTTTTTTCCCTCCAATTTTGTGAACAACAGTTTACCCTATGATTTTACTTCTTTTAGGGATCTGAGAAGAGTTGTTGACTTTTCGGTTTTTTTCAGCTTTCTACTTGTATTTGGGAAAGAGTGACAATTCTAAATTCTTTAGCTATGGAACCAGAAATCAAAGTCATACTCTTGTGTTTTAAGAAATAAATCCCTGGGCGCCTGGGTGGCTCAGTGGTTAAGCCACTGCCTTCGGCTCAGGTCATGATCTCAGGGTCCTGGGATCGAGTCCCGCATCGGGCTCTCTGCTCAGCAGGGAGCCTGTTTCCTCCTCTCTCTCTCTCTGCCTGCCTCTCTGACTACTTGTGATTTCTCTCTGTCAAATAAATAAATAAAATCTTAAAAAAAAAAAAAAGAAAGAAAGAAATCCCTAACCCACTGGCATACATGTATTCCCTCATATTTGTTTCTAAAATATTTAAAGTTTTGCTTTTCACACCTCATTTTTTAGCTTTATCTCAAAATACTTTTTTATGTATAATTATGGGTAAATTGTTACAGTTTATTTTTCCATACAACTGAACAATTTCAACATCTCTTTTGGTTATTTATCTATTCATCATATATTAGTGATTTTCATAAAATATTGCCTCTAAGTGGACGTGTGTATCTTCTATGGAGCACTTCATTCTCTTTTATTTAATATGTGTTTATAACATCCTAATCCTATGTGCCATTATTTATTATGGCTTTATAATAAGACTTGATATCTGGTAGAGCAGTCCTTCCACACTGCTCTTCTTTAAAAGTGTCCACCAGGAAAACTCCACCAAATAAATCTTGGGCATTTATTTTTCTGTATAGAATTTAGAATCAAAATGTGAAATTCAGTGAAGAACTCTGTTGAGATTTCCAGTAAAACTGAATAAAATTTAAAGATTAATATAAAGCTGACATCTTAATGATGTTTATTCTTTGTAATTGATACATTATAGCTGTTAATTTATTTAAGCCTCCCATAGTCATTCAATAATGTAGAATTCTCTCCTTTTTCTTTTACATAAACTTGATCTCTCTCCATTTCTTTGTTTCATATATATATATATATATATATATATATATATATATATAATTATATACTAAAAATTGTATTAGTTGCATCAAATTTCTCTCTTTTCCTTCAGAAAACTTTTGAGTTAGGACAGTACTTTCATCAACCCAGGCAAGAGTCATTTTCTTTCGCATGAAAAAGATAATGAGGATGGCAGATCAGAAGTTAATACAAGATGCTTGCAAATTCTTTTGGTGCCTGGGTGGCTCAGTCAGGTAAGAGGCTGCCTTCAGCTCAAGTCATGGTCCTGGGGTCCTGGGACTGAGCCCCATGGCGGGCTCCCTGCTCAGTGGGGAGTCTGCTTGTCTCTCTACCTCTGCCTCTCATGCATTCTCTCTCTCTCAAATAAAGAAATAAAATCTTAAAAAAAATAATACTTGGAAATTCTGAAAGCTCCTGAATGAAGTCATTACATAAGAGGTCCATTATAAGTTTCTTTTCTTCCCTCCCTCCCTCTCTGCCTCTCTCCCTCCCTCTCTTCCTTTCTTATTTACTTCCTTTCTTTCTTCCTATTTTCCTTTTTTCAGCTCAGATAATTTTCAGGTTATCTGACAAATTCACAGGCAAGAGGCAATTCAACAATTCTCTTAATCATGTTACTATTTGAAAGGAAATAAATGGTTGTCCTTAAAAGTCCACAACTTTATAAAGCAAACTGAATTTCTTTTTAAAATTATTAGTTTATTTTGAAGCTGTCATTAGTCTGAAGTTTTAGCATAAAGCAGGGCTTGGCAAACTGTGGGTGACAGGACAAGTGTCACCTCTTGCAGAGAAAATCCCACTATGGCCATGTATTTACATGTTGTCAAGGATTGTTTTCATCATGTAACAGCATGGTTGAGTAGTAGCAACAGATTGTGCCACCCACAAAGCCAAAAATATTTACTGTCTGTTTATAGAAATAGTTTACTAACCTGTACAGTCTAAAAGAAGCCCAAATAGTTTACTAACCTCTATAGTCTAAAAGAAGCCCATGATTCTACTGTGTATATAATTTTGTAAAAGGGAAGATAGATTTGCACACTTCATTACACCAATTTTGAAAAAGAGTGAACATGGACTGACTATGGTTTAACATAAAAAAAAATCTGTATCCATTTTTAAATACTTAGATAATTGATACTAATAAATATTCATAGTGTAAACAACATGCATTATGATAAGGCATATTAAAAATAAAATTATTTTGAACTATTTCTTGGCTCTTTATATGTAAAATGATGGTTTCAGATCCTATCTGAAAGTACTTACTTTTCTGATTCCCACTTAAGTCAGGCAATTCAGCTCAGTTTCCAGTTTCCTTGGGAGTTGCCACATCCCTAGCTTCAGGTAACACAGCCTCCTTAGTTGTATTCCTCCATCCTTTTTAGGTTTTTGTTTAAATTTTAGGTAATTAACACACAATGTAATATTAGCTTCAGGTATACAAAATAGAGATGTAACACTGCCATAAAACACCCTGTGCTTATTACAGCATCTATACTTCTTCTTCCCCATCGCCTACCCTCCCACACACCTCCCTGCTGTCAACCATCAGTTTGTTCTCTACAGTCGAGTCTGTTTCTTATTTTGCTTCTCCCTCCCTCTCCCTTTTTTTCCCTTTGCTCATTTGCTTTGTTTCCTAAATTCCCTATGTGAATGAATTCATATGGTATTGGTCTTTTTCTGACAAACTTAGCATAATGCTCTCTAGCTTCATCCATGTCATTGCAAATGGCAAGATTTCATTCTTTTTTTTTTAAGATTTTATTTATTTGTTTGACAGAGATCACAAGTAGGCAGAGAGGCAGACAGAGAGACTTCTTTCTAGATATGTCTCCTGAGGCAAGGGAATTAAAAGCAAAACTAAACTACTGGAATATCATCAAAATAAAAAGCTTCTGCACAGCAAAAAGAAATAATCAGCAAAACTAAAAAGCGGCCTTTGTAATCAGAGAAGTTATTTGCAAATAACATGTCTGATAAAGAGTTAGTATCCAAAATACATAAAAAAACATAAAACTAAATGTCCTCAAAATGAATAACCCAATTAAAAAATGGGCAGAAGACGTGAATAGACATTTTTCCAAAGAAGACATACAGATGGTGCACAGACACATGGAAAGATGCTCCAATATCCCTTACCATCAGGGAAATACAAATCAAAGCTACAATGAGATACCATCTCACACCTGCCAGAATGGCTAAAATCAACAACACAAGAAACAGTAGGTGTTGCAAGGATGTGGAGAAGGGGGAACCCTCTTACAGCATTGGTGGGAATGCAAACTGGTACAGCCAGCCTGAAAAACAGTATGTAGGTTCCTCAAAAAGTTAAAAATAAAGCTACCCTACAATACAACAATTGCACTACTAGGCATTTGCCCAAAGAATATGGAAATACTAATTCAAAGGCATACATGCACCCTGATGTTTATAGCAGCATTGTCTACATCCCTCCATCCGTTTGATAGAAGCAGGGCAGAGTGTTCTTGCTCTATTCTGATTTGTTTTACTGTTCCATGTAGTCCCTAGCTCTTTTATTATGTAAATAACTATTTCTTCACATGACATTTGTTTTAAGAGCAATCTCTCTAGGTCTTCTGTTTTGAAAACTGGTATTCGATATACTTTGGAAAAAGTGCTGAAAATCATTTTCAACTAGTGTGCTTCTGGAGGACATACTGGCTGAATGCAAGGCAAAAGGTACTTGGAGGTGGTAATGAATTATTGTTTAGGTGGTTATGCCATTCTAATTTGGAGTTATTTGTTTCTCATCATTATGAATATACCATTCATTTGCCCTATTGCTAAGAGAGCTACTGTTAGTCTTATTAACGTTTTTAAGATGTATTTTTTTAATTTTTAATTTTTTATAAACATATATTTTTATCCCCAGGGGTACAGGTCTGTGAATCACTAGGTTTACACACTTCACAGCACTCACCAAAGCATATACCCTCCTCAGTGTCCATAATCCCCCCCTTCTCCCAACCTCCCTCCCCCCAGCAACCCTCAGTTTGTTTTGTGAGATTAAGAGTCACTTATAGTGTATTTTTGCCACGTCATGCTTTTGAGAGTTTCGGTTTTCTTTAGTTTCTATAGTTTAACTACAATATCTGTAAGCAAATTTCTTTCTCCTAATCCTAATTGTGATAAGTTGTGTTTCCTGAATCTAAACATTCATGTAATTAATTATGCAAAGCCCCATTCAATCACATGCACACATTTACTTACTCACATTCTATACTCCCAGTAAAGGGCAGAGAACTGAAATAATCCTACAGCTCTGCTTAACAATCATTATTCTCTTTGATTGTGCAAGGCCTCCTGTTTTATTTTCCCTTGTTATCTATATTTTCTACTTATGTCTCCCTCTCTCTAAAACAAAAAGACAAAAGAAAACTAAAGAACCCTTTTAATATGTATAATATTTTTGTATGTGTTTTGCCACAATTATATAAGTGTTTTTGGTTATGGCATCTTTATTTATAGAAATGGTATTATAGAGAATTTAATTTTTTCACTAGGCACTTTATTTTCTACTACTTATATAACTGGTACAACTAAACTGTTTCTTTTAGCTGCTTTATAGTATTCTATGATATGTTTTATGCATATACCACACTGTTCTTATGCAATCTCCCCATGGTTCTTTTTTTTTTTAAGGGTTTTATTTATTTGACAAAGAGATCACAAATAGGCAGAGAGGCAGAGAGAGAGAGGGGAGGGGGAAGAAGGCTCCCTGCTGAGCAGAGAGCCCAATGAGGTGCTTCATCCCAGGACCCTTAGATCATGACGCGAGCCAAAGGCAGAGGTTTAACCCACTGAGCCACCCAGGTATGCCTCCCCATGACTCTTCGACTAGTAATTACTATACATATTTCTCCATTGAATACCATGATTTCCCAATGAACATCTGGGAGCTTTCTTTTTAATAATGTATACCCAGAGTAGAGTTATTGCCAGACTGCTCTCCAGAGTCATATCAGGCAGTGCTGCCACCAACAGTGCATGAAACTTTGTATATCTCTGTTATCTTCCAAAAAATTTGTCATCATCAGGTTTTTGAATATTTGCAAGGGCAAAAGATGTTAAATGTTCTTTTATTATTGTTTATATATTATTGTTTATTATATTAATGAGTCTGAGAGATTTTCCCCATCTTTTAATTTTTAATTTTTTTTTTTTTTTCAGAGAGAGAGAGGGAGCAGGCAGAAGGGCAGAGGGAGAGAATCTTTTAAGTAGACTCCACACTGAGTATGGAACCCAGTGTGGGGCTAGACCCCACAACCCATGAGATCATGATCTGAAGTGAAACCAAGAGGCAGGTGCTTGAAAACTGAGCTACCCAGCATGCTTGCCCCATTATTTTATTATTTTTTTTAAATAAGTCTTTGGGTTTTCTTTTCTGCTAATTTCTAATCATAATATTATTTGTCTTTGAGGGTATTGCCTTTTTCTTGTTGATATGCTAATCTTCTCTTAATATATATTTTTAGGAAATTTTTTGCCTAAAAATAACACTTATCTCTATTGGTTAAGCATTGGAATTTAGATAGAAAGCAGATTCATAAACAGATTCAAATGTTATATCAAAAACCTAAATAACAATATAAGTTTATATATTATAATATAAATATATATTTTATAAATACAAAAAAAAATTTTCCTTTCCCAAGGAAAGGAAAATTTAGTTTATAGGAGTTTGGCTGACAACTGAAGTGTGTAAGTAGCTTTATTTAGTTTTTGTTCCATTTGAACTTTAATGTTTTTTGGTTTCGTGGAGCTATTACTTTTCTCATAATGTGGGGAGGAGGAACTATGATTGGTAAAGAAATATGATGGTAATTGTACTTAGTAAATATTGTGATGGTCATTCTCATTTTATGGGCTTATTAAAATATAACTGGCAGGGAATATTAAAAATTTATGTGCATACACATACACTCACCCATGTTCTCATGAATATTTAATCATTATTTATTTTATTTTATTTTTATCTTCCAATTTTTTTGTAGTATGGGTAGTATTTTTAAATTAAAAAAAAGAAAAAAAAACAACTTTCATAAATGCTACTAACTGGAGATAAGCATATGATGATAAATTCAGCAAGTTAGTATTGAGATAGGTCAACAAATTATTCAGAGCAATATAATATTACAAATTTAGAGATAGCATGGATGTATTTTAAAAATCAACTTCAGTCTCTGTTTTCATTTTGAAATACTTTTACATATCTTGTATTTGTGTTTAAAGTACTTTATTTCTCTTTGATGAATTTTTTTTTTAATTTTGTACAGCTCTGTGAAAAATGTACTACTTATGTGTATAGTATAACAAATGAACACTGAGAACTATTTTTATTAAACTACACATTGGAGGGGCGCCTGGGTGGCTCAGTGGGTTAAGCCTCTGCCTTCGGCTCAGGTCATGATCCCAGGGTCCTGGGATCGAGCCCCACATCAGGCTCCCAGGGAGCCTTCTTCCTCTTCTCTCTCTGCCTGCCTCTCTGTCTACTTATGATCACTCTCTCTCTCTGTCAAATAAACAAATAAAATATTTAAAAAAAAAAATAAATAAACTACACATTGGAAAAGATAAAGTTCTCATTCTTACTATTTCCTGGAGAAAGCAACATCTTGAGATAGCTTGCACTGTTACACTTTATAAATACAAAGTTTGTATACTACAAATGCCATTTTTAAAATAGTATTCATCTGTGAAACTCAGTATTTTATCTGGTCTTCATGGTTTTCAGTAATAACTATGTAAACAGATATGAAACAATCATTCTATAATACTTTCTTTTTTTTAAGATTTTAGTTATTTATTTGACACAGAGAGAGAGAGATCACAAGTAGGCAGAGAGTCAGGCAGAGAGAGAAGGGGAAGCAGGCTCCCTGCCGAACAGAGTCTGATGCAGGGCTCCATCCCAGGACACTGAGATCATGACCTGAGCTGAAGGCAGCAGCTTAATCCACTGAGCCAGGCGCCCCTCTATAATACTTTCTAAATGCCATGTTTCTATCACATAACCTTTTATTCTTTTTTTTTTTTTTAAGATTTTATTTGTTTATTTGACAGACAGAGATCACATTAGGCAGAGAGACAGGCAGAGAGAAAGGAAGGGAAGCAGGCTCCCTGCTGAGCAGAGAGCCAGATGTGGGGGTGGATCCCAGGACCCTGGGATCATGACCTGAGCCAAGGCAGAGGCTTTAGCCCACTGATCCACCCAGGTGACCCGACATATGTTCCTTTAGATAGATTTTATATCAATTTGTTCACTTTACCTTGAGGGAAGTTTGAGAGAAGGTAACTGCCTTATCTATCCAAAATTCAGGCATCAACGCAACATGGAAAGGGTAACAAGAAAATTTAGGCTAAGATTAAGATGAGAAATCTGGAGAATACCAAACATTTCATAAGGCAAATCATCAAGCCCTGTTGTTCTTTTTTGGAGTTTAATTTCCAGGTGTCTGGGTTTCTCACAGTCAGAAATTTTTCAGATTTTTTAAAAGACAAATGTAAAATTTTAGGTTTAATATCAGAATTATTTTTAGATCTACTCTTCTATATTAGTGAACATTTTTGAGAGCTGGTTATAATCATATTTGAAATAGATTTCTAAATATACCTACATTATTTGTAGTATGTACTAACCAAAGAAAAAGCTATTTCTCTGTTAAATGTTTCAGATATTTCCTTACTTCAAACACAACATAGTCATGGCAATTTAAAAGTTAAACAACAACAATAAAAAACGTGTTTTTTAAAATACATGGGAAGAAATATTTTCATATTCCATAATATATATAATCCTTATGATGTAAAATTTGTTCATCTGTGTCACTATCAACTAAATATTCTAATATGCATATTAATGTCAATTAAGTTGATATGATAATTATAAGCATGAAGAAATCAAAATAAATAATCTGATTTCTAATCCTACCACTTACTTATTGAGATAACTTGGGCAATTCAGTCAACATCTCTGAGCTTCCAGGATTCTGAATGAAAGAACACACAAGGAGCAACAAGCACTTTATATCCCACTAAAAACTTAATGCTAACCCTAACTTAAATCTGTACACTAGACCTGTCTAGTCAGTAACATAAATAAATAAATAAATAAATAAAAATTTAAAAAAAAGAGATGGGAGGGTTAAAAGTGAGAGAGAGAAAGACTAGAGAGAAAGAGAGAAGAAAGGATGAATGAACATGAAGAACGAATTGAAAATAGGAAAAACTTGGTCATGTACATGAAGTTCATTTATCCAAACCACTGCCTAAATGAATAAAGCAGGTCTGTCTCAGCATATCCATTATAGGCAGGGAAAGAAAAAGGCATATTTCAAGAACACAATTGCTTGCCCCGATGACCAGGTATAACTTGATGTAGCACAGAATAGCTGAGTCATATAGTTAGTTTATGTTTAACATCTTAAGAAACTGTCAGTTTCCAAGGAGATGGTACTATTTCACATTCCCACCAGGAATGTAAAGAATTCCAGTTGCTCCATATTCTGGTCAATAGTTTATCTTTTAAACTTTAAACATTTTAATAAATATTATAGTGTAATTCATTATAGTTTTAATTTACATTTCCCTATTGACTAATGATATTGACCACCTTTCATGTATTTTTTATCTGTATATTTTTGTACAAAGTGTTACCTCAAATCTTCTGTCCACAATTTCTATGTTTTTTTATTTGTTTGTCTTTTTATTGAGTTTTGAGAGGTCATTATATACTCTGGATAGAAAATTTTTTTTTAATATACTATAAATCTCCCAGTTTGCAAATTTTGTTTTCATTCTTTTAACAATGCCTTTTGGTGGTCATAAAATATTAATTTTGATTAATTAATTTTTATTCTTTTATGGGGTCATGATTTGGGGGTTAGACCTAATTTTTGCCAAGGTCACAAATATTTTTTTTCCCTATGTTTCCCTATAAAATGTTTCTGGTTTTAGCTTTACATTTAGAATTTTAATCCATTTTCATGTAATTTTTGTTGTGCTGCTATGCCATATGGGTTGAAGATTTTTTTAAGCATATAGATATCTATTTATTCTGCACTGTTTTTTGAAAATATTATTTTTATCCACTAAATTTTTGCCAGTTGTACTTTTATCAAAAATTAACTGCTTATATAGCATAAGGTATATTTCTGGACTCTCTAAAACTATTCTATTGACTTACTCATCTATCTTTATTCTAATACCACACTCTATTGATAACTATAGTTTTATAATACTGTTTAATGTAAGGTAGTATAAGTCCTTCAACTTTGTTCTTTATCAAAGTTGTTTTAGATGTCCTAGATCTTTGCATTTGCACATGAATTTTAAAATTAGCTTATTAATTTCTTCTAAAAAGAATTGACATTTTGACATTTTGTCAAATCTATAGGTTGATTTTGAAACTGACATAACATTCCATATTATGAATGTGCTGTATATCTATACTAATTTGTTCTACTAATCTCTTCCTTTCAATGAGTTACTTAAACAATTAGATTTATTGTATTTTTTTAATATGATTAGGTTTGTATCTTGTGTCTTGTTATTTCTTTTTATTTATCCATTTTCTCCTTTAATTGCCTACTTTTGGATTAATTGCATAATTTTATTATTCCATATTATCTCCTTTGTTGACAAATTAACCATAACTTTTCTATGTTATTTAAGTCGTTTTAGGATTTATCATATACCTCTGTAAATTATCAGTCTGCTTGTAAACCATATTATATTCCTTGAGATTCTTACATTATATTTATTTTTCTCCCTTTCTGGTTTTGTGCTATAGATGTCATACATTTTACTGCTAAATATGTTTTAAACACACAAATCATTGTTTTTATTATTTCTTTAAAATAAATTATTTTTAAAGAAATTTAAACAATAAGAACAGAAAGTCTTTATATTGACCCTTTGGGTATCATTTCTGGTATACAATGCCATTTTGTTCTGAAAGCACAAAGTTTAGTTCCCAAATCACAGTTTGCTTTTCCCTACAGAATAAGTCTATCTTTAACATTGTATATTTCATCTGACCTTGTTCAGGTTTCAGTTGATTTTTCTTGCTTTATTTGATCTTGGATACGTATTTGCCTTATTTTTTCTTAGAGACTTAGATATCTTAGAGACTTTGCTGTTGTATTTCAAGGGGGGGTTGGATCTTTTTGTTGTTTGCTTTGGTTGCAGGGAATTATTTTTGCTTTGTTTTTATCATTAGTGTTTTAAATGTCTAGTTAACTTATACTAAGAAAAATCCCTATGTTAAAAGTAAAATAGAGGAGCACCTGGGTGGCTCAGTCATTTAAGCTTCCAACTCTTGATGTCAGCTCAGGTCTTGATCTCAGATTGTGAGTTTAAGACGTGTGTTGGACTCCACACTGAATGTGAGCCTACTTAAAAAACAAACAAACAAACAAACCACAAGCAGAATTTCCATTTGTATAATTTTTCCCTTATACTTAAACTTTACAAAATAAAAATAAACAGCATTATATTTGTATAAATTTAATTGGTTTGCCTTAACATATTTGTGCTTTCAGTTTCTTCAGGTCATACTATTTCACGTTTGTCAAATATAGCACTTTTCTTTGTATTCCACCAACCCACCACTAATTCACTTATTTTAATTCTAAACTACACTCTCTTTTAATGGATGAGTTTGTATCCAAGGTAATTCTCAAATTTTGTTATCTAATTTTGCAATTTTACTGCTCCCTTTTCTTTTTGCTGTGTTTACTGTCTAAATTTTATTTTCATTTTTTACACCTTGAAAAGTTAGAATGGTTATTTCCCATGAATGACTGATTTAAGCTACCACAGAATATATCTAGTTTCTTCAAATATTTAAAATACTTAGTATATTTTAAATTCTTATAAATGTTAGTTGTCTAACATGATTATTGTTATCATTATTATTAGTTTAAATGTTAAGGCACTTTCTTACTTTGCCTGTCAAACTATTAAATCTTCCATATAAATCTATATATGTTAAACTGAGTTTCAGAAGTGTTAGATCAGTCAATTAATCACAGGCCCTGGGCCATATAATACTTTTCAATATCATGGAATCTCATATTGCATAACTATAAAAAGGAAGTTATTTGTGAATACATATAAAATATCTATTTTATGTAATAATTATGAGAAATAGAGATCATATAGCATATTTTTAATATATACTCTTTTTTTTTTTAAGTAGGTTCAATGCCCAGTGTGGAGTTCAGTGTAGGGTTGAACTCACAACCCTGAGATCAAGACCAACAGTCAGACACTTAACTGACTGAGCCATCCAGGCACTCTTAGTATTTAATATATCATTCACCTTAATATTCTAGCATATTCTTTTAAAGGAGGAGAGAGTAATCTTTGCCATGGAATTTTCCATAGGTGATTGCTTTTTCTCTACTTTTAGAAATATTCTCTCATATTTTCCTGTAAATCAGATAATGGTAATGTTTTAAAATATTTATTTGCATGTAGTAAAAATCAACCAAGGAAGAAAAGTCGATATGCAAATAATGTGCAAATTACATGCAATTACATTGCAAATTGTTTTAAAATATATGGCTTTATTAATCTAAATTTCTCCTTATTAAAGGGAAAATACACTTTTATGGATGAAAAGATAAATTTTTAATTATTATTATTCTTTACATATAGATTGTTTATAAAATTGAACTATTTAATATCTTGAACAAAGCTATAACCTTGGACTGGTTAAATGTCATAGCTTTGTCATTTCATTGTATAGTTTAAGAAGATAAAAGCTGATAAAATTTATGAGTAAGTGAAACCACTATTCTGACATGTAATACACTTTCACAAAAGGTATATTTGCTTTATCTATCTTTATAATAGTGTGTTTAATAACTTAACTGAGACTATACAACTTGTATGTGATATAGAAATCCTTAAGCATCACCATTGTATTAACAGCTCCACATACCTTGCAAGCCTCACTGCACTGATGAATGAATGACTGAATTTCTCAACTTTAAAAGAGACTTCTTGGAAGCCATTCTTATCATAGTCTAGAAGTAAAAAGTATTACTATTTGAGATTTCAGACTCATAATTTCTGGAGGAGAGTGTGCAGTGTAATTTCTTAATAAAAATTATTTGCTATTTCTTATGTGTCACCCAATATGGTAGTCATATGGCTTTTAGTCATAAGACTCTAGTTATACGTGGAAGGAAATATTGAAAGAAACAATTTCCAAATGCACTAGATGCCATAGTTGAGAGTAGTCTTCATTTTCATAAAATAATATTCCTTAATATTATTCAACTTATATATAAATTGAATATATATATAGCCTTCAATTTATATTGAACTGCTTATTCTGCCATTCTTTTAAGCTCCTGTTAATTTATTCCTAGATCATTATATGAGAATGATCATTCTTATTGTTAGTATATTTTTAATTAATCTGGGGATTTGCCAAGTAAAGCAAATGGACAAGCAACAGGAGAATGTTGTCAACACAGTGTCCCTACAGAGAGACTAATACCTTTGAACTAATACCAACTGTGTTGTCGTAAAAACAGTTGGTTTTATGATGGATGAAAATGAATAAAAGTTACTGATAGGTGTGCTTTAAAGTTTACTTTGTGTCTGCAACATGCACTTATATCTTAAATCATTTAAATTTATTTTCTTACAGTAAGAATACCATTCAACTCCTCTTCAAATAATGATCCTTTGTATTTGACAAAGCTAAGTCCATTCAATAGTCCAGATGCTTTATTTAGGGTTAATAACTTGTAAGTTTTTAAAATTCTTAGAGATTGAATTTATAGTAATGGTTTGCAATATACTGATGATAGTGTTTGTATTTTTGTCCCTTTTCATCATTAAGTGGTTCATTTTTTTTTTTTTACTGTAGTATAAGAACATCATTAAATCAAGTTTTTTCATATAAATACTTAAATTAATAATAATTATAATAATAATACTTAAACAAAATTTTATTGACAGTATACTATACATCTTTAATTTAAACTTGATATCAATATGATCTAGTGTTGAAACCTAGGGATCTAGGTGGTTCTTCTTCAATAACAAAAACAATTCTGTAATAAGTTGATTGAGTAAGTGCATGTTGAATAATGTCAAGCTTTTCTTTTAAGCAAAATGTTTTCCCTTTTTAGAATAGATGAACATATATCCTTATAACAATACTTATATTAGTATTTGACATTTAAAGATTATTTCTTATATGTAGTATAAAACTAATTTTGAATTCATATTATTTTAAAGTATCATATTTTAAATTGCTACTACCTGTGTACAATGGGAAAAAAATAGTAAAATACAAACCACCCATTCTTTAAAGGCCTTCTTATACTTCCATATATATCATAGCTTCCAATTCACTTAATAAAAATGAAAATTGGTATTTTCACATGAAGTAAACATTTCAGGGAGAGCTTAATAACTAAACTGAGACTATAGAACTTGTACGTGTTACTTCTTTTAGTAAAAATTTAGAATATTTGGTTCTGTTTTTTACTTTGAACAAAATTATATACTCGGCTTTACAAATATCATCACCTCTCTGAATCTAAAAGTCAATTCAAGAGAGAGTATAGGGGGCTGTTCCATGTGGCTCCAGGGGGAACAGAAGGCTTGGTGGTATGGCAGAGGACTGGCACTAAGGAGGGAACAGGGCCAGACTCAAGCGCAACAGCAGGATTAGAGTCCTCCAGAATACACATCATATAAAGATTTATTATTATTATTTATTTATTTATTATTTATTCATTTGACAGAGTGAGAGGGAGTGTGTGTGTGTGTACCATAGAGTACAAGCAGGGGAAGTGGCAGAGGGAGAAGAAGAAGTAGGCTCCCCACTTAGCAAGGAGCCCAACACAGGGCTCTATCCCAAGGCTCTGGGGTCATGACCTGGGCCAAAGGCAGATGCTTAAACATTGAGCCACCCTGACACTCCCAGAATGCATATCATATAGCACCTAAATTGGAATGAGGGAACCTCTTCTGACTCAACCTGTGTGGTGTGTATCATACTATTCTTGACTGCGCCATTCATCTAAGATGGGATTTACCCTGTGAAATAGGGAGAAGACTTATGGACTCCAAACATCAGTTCAAGTTGTAGCTGAGTTTTTTAAAGTACATACATACATGTAAAACTGCTTTGCTTTGGGCCCTCTGCTTTGTTAAAGCTGCTATACTGCTAACCCAGATCTGCTCCAGTGATTGGCCTTCATGTCTTCAGTCTGGAAGAGACCACAGTATGTGGGAAAACATGCATCCACGTTCCAGTTTGTGGCCTCTTATCAGGAGTTGATGGTTGAGTGTACCAAGAAATGGCACCCACATAAAATGGTAGTAGTTTGGACAAGGAAAAGCTGAAGGAAGTCTTAGAAGACTTATAGCTGTCAACCTGGAATTAAAAAAAAAAAAAAAATCCATACCATGGTGTTATAATGTAGCCTATTCCTGAAAACATGGAAATCACTGTGACACTTTTTTAAGGATCCTTGTGCAGAGGAACGTGAAGATAAAGGGTAGATATTTGTTATAGAAAATGATAAAATTTATGCATTCATTCAACAATTGCTAAACACCTGCTGTGTTTTGGGATCAGGTGCTGCTGATGAAGGTGGTCTCAGTCTACACCCTGAGGAACACAGTCCAAGAGAGGACTCTTTAACCAGCCTAAACTCCTGCCTCAAAGAGGTTCACAGTCTATTGGAGACAAACAAGGAAATAACTAATAATTTATACCATATGGGGTCAGGTGCAGGGAATTTGAATTCTGGTTGAGTAACTAGAGGAAGGGCTCACGGAATGATCTCATGTGATGATGGGTAGAATGTGGGACATTTTAGCAATATTGCTCGGCAATGACTGGAGACATTATTGATTGTCATGATTTGGTGGGGAATACGAAGGCTGTGCTACATACAGCATGTAGTGGGTAGAAGCCAGGGATGCTGCTAAACACTCTAAAAGGCATTAAAAAAAAGCCCTGCCCCAAAACAAGTTACTTAGACCAAAATTCTGTGGCTGAGAAACTGTACCTTAATTTAATTATGTTTTTCTCCTCTCTCATTAATGTGTGTTGTTCCTTTCCCCCATACATACATAGTTTTTAAAATTACAAAGCTATCATGTAAGAATAAATGATAGTAAATATGAACAGATATTGTAAAAGATTCAAACAATAAAGAAACATGCAAAATTCAAAAAAGAAGAGACTATGTATCTTATCAAACAGTTTGAGGATAAATTAAATATATTTCAAATTATTATAAAATAATATGGAATAAATAGATGATTAATTTTAAAACGTATGCATTAAAATATTTTTCAGTACTTCATTGTGTTCTATTAAAATCTTGATAATCCCTAACTTTTTTATATATAAAAGTGGTAAATCTAGTTTAAAATGACTAGAAAATATCTAGAATATTCCAATAAAATGGTTTATCCTGGGCACCTGGGTGGCTCAGTTGGTTAAGCGACTGCCTTCAGTTCAGGTCATGACCCCGGAGTACCAGGGTTGAGTCCCACATCCGGCTCCCAGCTCCATGGCAAGTCTGCCTCTCCCTCTGATCTTCTCCCCTCTCATTCTCTCTCTCTCTCTCAATCTCTCAAATAAATAAATAAAATCTTAAAATAAAATAGTTTGTCCTTTAACCTTTTGGCTAACAGGTGTTAAAATATGGAGAAAACATGTTTCCTGTAGCTGAGTTTTTTAAAGTACATACATACATGTAAAACTGCTTTGCTTTGGGCCCTCTGCTTTGTTAAAACTGCTATACTGCTAACCCAGATCTGCTCCAGTGATTGGCCTTCATGTCTTCAGTCTGGAAGAGACCACAGTATGTGGGAAAACATGCATCCACGTTCCAGTTTGTGGCCTCACTAAAGCTCTAATCTTAAATTGTTGGGGTTAATGTAGAGCATGAAATCAGCCATAGTATCTGGCTTGCTAAAATGTAACACAGAGGTCAGTGGGGGCAAAAGAAGGTATCAAAGAAGGGGCTAGGCCTTTGGAATGCCAAGGCCTGCATGACCACTCTCCCTTCGGAATGCCACAGGGAGTTATCTTCCCTGAAGCTTTCTTAGTCTAAACAGCCTCAGTGATCTAGGAGATCTATGCATTGTCCTTTAGGCTATGATTTGCAGAATACACAGATCAGCATATTTTATCTTTCCTGTAAACAGATCCTCCTAGTTTCAGTAAAACCCCCTGTCACACATCAGGAGCTTGAGAAACAGTGATAAGGATTTGTGATTATCCTGAAGGATCAATAAAAGAGGAGCAAAGAAGAGCAAAGGGTCTTAGCCTCTGAGCATTGACCCCCTTGCTTTCTCCTCTCTTTCCAGCAAAGTTTGGAGTAATCCTTCATCTGTCAGAACAGGGATTGCTGGCCATTCCCAGCAATAAACTATAAGTTAGAAAGATACATAGAAAAAAAAAAAAAAGAAGGAAAGAAAGAAACAAACAAACAAACATAGAGTGCAGTAAAAGAAAGGAAAAAATAGATCTGGGGGAAATTTTTAATTCAATTTATATCAGAGAATAAAATACATTTATTGGAGGATTCTGGGGAAGGAACACTCTGTTTTCTTTCTGTCTTTCTGTGTTTCTATCTCTATCTGTTTATCTCTCCAACTTGATGTATTTTTTTAACGTGTAGACCAACTAGATTCAAATTACCATGAAGAGGGAAGAGGGAAGCTGGACTTAGAAATTACCTGACACCAAAAAAAAAAATTTTAAGAACATGAAAAAGAATCAAGTGTAATTGAACCTCTAAGTCAAGCAAAAGTGAGAACCTACATTAACTCTGGACTATTTATATAAATCAATAAATCTTATTTATTGTTTAAATAGGCAGAATAAAAGAGTCTATGTAATAAAAAATGCAGTATTGTATCTAAAACAAACTCAAAATGTATTCAGTCATTCAGCAAATTGGTCTTCATAGGCAGAGTTAGAATCATTTTTTAAGAATGACTTATTTTTTATTTTTTTATTTTTATAAACATATAATGTATTTTTATCCCCAGGGGTACAGGTCTGTGAATCACCAGGTTTACACACTTCACAGCACTCACCAAAGCACATACCCTCCCCAATGTCCATAACTCCACCCCCTTCTCCCAACCCCCCTCCCCCCAGCAACCCTCAGTTTGTTTTGTGAGATTAAGAGTCACTTATGGTTTGTCTCCCTCCCAATCCCATCTTGTTTCATTTATTCTTCTCCTACCCCCTTAACCCCCCATGTTGCATCTCCACTTCCTCATATCAAGGAGATCATATGATAGTTGTCTTTCTCCAATTGACTTATTTCGCTAAGCATGATACCCTCCAGTTCTATCCATGTCATCACAATGGCAAGATTTTATTTTTAAGAATAACTTTTAAGAATAGAACTATCCATTGTAAATAATTTACTTTCTGTCTTCCAAAAGTAAACAGGTTTATTTTTCTTACAAAACAAATTCTCTCCCTTATCCCCATTATACATACCAATCACCTGTTATGAGATGAGCCATGGGGGCTATAGCATATATTGTTGTCTTCAACTAAATTTTATTTTATTTATTTTTATTTGGTTGGTTGGATTTGGCTAGGGAAGGAACTGGGATTCTGTGCCCACTTCACTCAAAAGCAATACCTGTTTTGATGACTGAGAGGTTAAAGTCAGAAAATTTGAGGGCTTAAATAAAGGAATCATACATTCTTCTAAAGGAAAAGAAAAAGGTAACCATCCTTTATAGTTCCCAAGTTCTTAGGAGAAGATAGAGAAACATTCCTAACTATAGTTCTTCCCAGTACCTGTGAGTCAAGGACTGAAATTTGGCCTTGATTCTCATTGTAAAAAAAAGTTTGATTTAGATTGAATAGGATAATAATTGTCCTTTTATGTCACTTAAAATATCTACTTAAAAACAAAATCTATTTTAAATGGATCAACTTCTGGCAAGACAGTGTATGAGGTTCCACTGACATGCTCTCCAATAAAACTGGTAAAAATTATAAAAACAAAAATGTGTAAACTCTCTTCAAATGGTCTTATAGATAAATAGTAAGTGAAGAAATTCAAGAAAATCTATGAAAATTTAATTAGAAAGGCAAGTGTGTGGTATTTGACCAAAGATCATTCCCTTATTCTCTCCTCCCCCTGGGGTGCCACTCCACACTGATGTAACTAAGAAAATAAGTCTGTCTATTGAGTTTCTATTCTAAGACCTTTCTTCCTGTGATGAGCAGGACATCAGCCTTTTTCATTCAATCACCAGCTACCTGTTGCAGAGGCTAAGTCCTGGGCATTGTGGTCAAATGATGGAGGTTCTCTTCTTTCTCCTGGTCCTCTATTGTGGATTGGAGGATTTATGGTGGGTACAACATGTTGAGAATACTGGGACCCCATTTGTGATTGCTCCAGATTGTCAGGTTGTGGTCCTATGCAAAGAGAAGCAAGCTGAGATGAACTCGGGCTCTGTCTGAAGCTCTGCGAAGTTCTCAGCAGTTGGAATGGGGATGTCACTCAAAGAGGATCAGAGAAGAACTTGCCAGAGTCCTTGTCTCCAGCTCCAGGGCCCCAGTGAAGATATTTTACCTGAAGGGAGAAGCAGGCCCTAAAATGCCATTTATCTCTTCCAAAAGAAAGGGATTCAATTTTAATCAGAGCATTGAGAAATTCAAGCCTAAAGTGCTTGCTAGAATTGTGGAAGCAGTGGACAAAAACAATAAGGAGGAGATTTGTGTATTCCAGGCCTCCTGGTGATCCTTTTTCTCTATCAGTTTGTCCTCTAGACATTGTGAGAAACACTCCTGGGATTAAAATAATATAATAATGATAATATCAAACACTGACCTCAAAAAATATTCCTTTTGAGGATGCATAGTTTGATTGGGTTAGTTTGTACAGCAATTTATGCCTCAGAAATGTTGAAGATAATAGAGCAATCAGTTGGCCATGTGAAGTTTAGCTGGGTGTAGTCAGGAAAAGAGAGGAAAGGAGCCTTACCAAATACAAGACCATCTCAAGAATTATTTTAGTAAATTATTTTAGTAAATAGACTTCGCTAAAATAATCCGGCCAGTCACTAACCACATAAACAAGCAATAACAATAACAGTGCCCTAGGAAAAAGTATACTTATAAGCTTATATTAATATATATTAGGTAAAATATGTTAGCTAGAATGTCTAGTTTCTAACAACAAAAAAAAAATTATAAAGCATGCAAAGGAACAGAGAAGTATAACCATGATCCAAAATATAGACAACAGAAACTTGCCTGTGAGAGCCACCATATGCTAGATTTAACAAAAAGTTTAAAGTAGATGTTATAAATATGTTCACAGAATGAAGGGATGATTTTAAAAGTAAAGGAAAGTGTGATAATATTGTCACATCAAAAAGGTAAACAGTAAAAAAAAAGCTACTGGAAATTCTGGATAGGAAAAGTACATCTGAAATTTTAAAATGTACTAGAGGCTTAGAAGATTTTAACTGGTGATATAAAGAATTAGTGAACTTAAAGATACAGGAATAGATTGTAAGCTGAAGAGAAGAAAGCAAAAGCAATGAAGAAAAATAAACATAGCTTCAGAGAACTGCAAGAAACCGTTAAGCACACAAGCATATTCATAACAAGAGTACCAGGTGCAGAAAAGTGCAGAAAGGTGCAGAAAAAAAAAAAATCTGAGAAATAAGTACTAAAATTTCCCCAAATATACTGAAAACAATGACCTTACACTTCTTTTGAAAGAAGTGATGGGGAAATGGCTTTTCACTTCAGAGAGAACCCCAGTATGATTAGCAGTGGACTTCTCAGGAGAAATAATAGAAGCCAGAAGTAGTGAGAAATTTATTATTGCTCATAAGAAAACAACAATAAGGGGTGCCTGAGTGGCTCAGTGGGTTAAGCCTCTGCCTTCAGCTCAGGTCTTGATCTCAGGGTCCTGAGATCAAGCCCTGCATCAGGTTCTCTGCTCAGCTGGGAGCCTGCTTCCTCATCTTTCTCTGCCTGCCTCTCTGCCTACTTGTGATCTGTCAAGTAAATAAGTTTTAAAAGAAATCTTAAAAAAGAAAAGAAAAGAAAAGAAAAACAACAACAGCAACAAAACAACAACAATAAAACAACAATAAAAAATCTCAAATCCAGAAGGTTATCTTTCAAATTGAAGTGAATAAAATTTCAAAAAAAGCAAAACTGAAAGAATTTCTTGCTTGCCTACTCATCTCACAAATGGTACTAAAGGAAAATCTTTTAGATGAAAGCAAGTGAACCCACACTATAATTATGTTCTATACATAAGCATCCAAAAGAGCGTCAGTAAAGTTAAATATGTAATTATAAAAGACAGTATAAATGCATGTTTTTTCTTAACTGATTTAAAAAGCAATTGTACAATACATACAAAGCTATACATACAAAACATACAAAAATTGTACAAAACCATATATAAGATTATATGACTAGTAACATCTAGAGATGCAGCAGGTATGTAATTGCCAATTACAGCACAAAGATGGTGGATGGGCACAAAGCTATAATGGGCTAAGCTACACTAACCTAAGGAAAAGTTACAGATGGAAAAGTAATCATTATAACTATGTATTATTTGGTTTTTAATATTAATAGTTATAATATATATAAAAATAGTATCACAAAAAGAGGAAAACACATTGAGCTATTTAGGAATAACATTTCTATATATCACTGGAATTAACCTAGCATATATTTGAGGCTAATTATGGTAAATTAGGATATTTATGATAAATCCTATAGCAGCCACTAAAATATCATAAAAATATAGTGAAAAATCATTAATTTAAATGCTGCATTAGAAAATATCCACTTAATTAAAAAATATAGTGGTAAAGGAAGAGTAGAGGAATAGAAATGATAAATATACAAAACAAAGAGTAAAATGGCAATCCAAGCAAAAGTCATGGGTTGTTAGATTTAGCTATCCTAGCAGTATGAACTGGTATCTCATTGTGGATTTAATATGCATTTTACTGGTAACTAATGATGTCAAACATCTTTTCATATGCTTACTGGTGATTTGTGTGTCTTCACTGGGGAAATACCTATTCAGATATTTGCTCACTTTACAATTAAGTTGTTATTACTGAGTTGTAAGACTTCTTTACATATTCCAGATATAGGTCCCTCATCAGATATATGATTTTCAAATATTTTCTCCCATTCTGTGGGTTGTCTTTTTCTTTCTTGATGGTGTCCTTTGAAGAACAGAAGTTTTTACTTTTGATGAAGTGCAGTCTATTTTGTTGTTTTTGCTATTTGTGCTTTTGATGTCCTAAAAATTATTTGCCAAATCTGAAGTTATGAAGGTTTATTTGCCATATTTAGAATCAAAAAGTCATATATTAACAAGTGTTGGTAAAGACATGGGGAAATGGGAAGCCTCATGTACTGCTGGAGGGGAATTATAGTGGTGCAGGTACTTTGGGAAATAGTCTGGTAATTCTCAAACTAACAAGAATTACCATATCATTCAGAAAACACACTCCTTTCTACCCAAGAGAAATGAAGACATGTCTGTAACCGTCCCTCAGAACAACATACTGCTTAAAATATAATCTATGAGAAATTATACTAGTTACCAGGCATGCTTAGATATAGCTTTAGGAAAAACATGTAGTGGCAACAGGTCTCTGGGGGAGAGGATGATATATGTCCTTGAAGCCCAGTAGCTGGGGATGCCTGGCTTGCTCAGGGCAGAGTGCCTCCTGCTTCATTTTTCCGTTACCTCCCCTTCCCTGGAGAGCATCAGCAGTTGGTCAGACAATCTTTCATTTGGGCTTGCTTACTATAGGTCATGTACTACGTGACCAGACATATTTTGCCTTTCTTCTTACGCATCTACAAGACTCATGTTCAGTGTGTAATCTACTCTGGCTTTGTTGATTATTACTCACTTTCTAATAAATATGAGACTAAGGAGTTGTTTGGGGCAACAGTCTCTTCTACTGTTGTCCCCTGATTCCATTCTTTTGCAGCCGACTTGTTTGTGCTTCATTCTTCTCCCATACACTGTCAGGAGGTGGTACATGTCTACATAAAAACATGTACAAAAATGTTTATAGAAACATCATTCATAATAACCAAATGCTGAAAATAACCCAAATGTCCATGAACTAATGAATGGATAACCAAATGTTTTATATCAATACAATGACATATTTTAGGGTCATAAAAGAAATGAAGTACAGTACATGCTATAACATGATACATGAACCTTGAGAACATATGTAAGTGAAAGAAAAGCTAGTTATATGAGATAATATATGATTTCATTCATAAGAAATGACCAGAATATGGAAATCTATATAGACAGTAGATCCACGGTTTCTTAGGGCTGTGGAGTGGGGTAGAAAGATAAAGTGATGGCTAATTGTTACAGGTTTTGTTTTTTTAAGGTAATGAATAACTGGCTGACAGTTGCACATGCTTGTGGATATACTCAAAATCATTGAATCATATACTTCATATAGGTCAATTTCATATTTGAGTTTTATCTTAATAATGCTGTAAGAAATAAACCCTTTCATTTCACCACATTGAAGCAAATAATGGCTCTGTATTCTCTATCACCGAGGACATGAGTGCATTCAGTCAAGAAGAGGAAGTTGGATGCTGTCCTTCTGCAACTGTAGATACAGGTTTAATGAGGAAAGTTGGATGTTTTGAGGAAGAAGAGAGAGAAGGGACTTACAGTGAACATGTACTAGAAAATAGTATATAAAAGAATTATAGAAAATATAAACAGTCTTGTACAACATCTTACTGTATTCTGCAATTTTTGTTTATAAGTTTCTTACATAATGAGCATTATTTGGCAGGAGGGAGATGAATTTTGACGGGTGGCATGGACATAGGACATATATTGGTGATGTGGGTTGTTTGCAGTTCAGAATAGATCTGGATATTTTATTAAGGATATTGTATTTATTTCTTTCAGTTTTTTTTTCTGACAGAAACTTAAAAAAATTTTTTTATTGTATCTATATGGATGATGGATGCTACCTAAACTTATTATGTTAATCATTTCATAATATGTAAATCAAGCCATTATGCTGTATACTTTAAACTTATACAGTGATGTATGTCAATAAAATTGGGGGAAAATAATTGGGGAAATTCAAACAAAGTTCAATTTGTTTATAGGTATGAATAAATAAGTCAAAAATTATTACCTAAAATTAATAAATTCTTAACTAGGAGGAAAAAAATATGATTTCCTTTAGAACTAGAGAAATAGAAAAAAATCTCCATGGGAAATGATTTAATTGAAAGATGTATAATTGAACATAATTCTTAAAATCTCGGACCCATGAACAAGAGTGTTCTGGATTTGACTCCAGAACTCACTAGTGATTTTAAGTGTTTAGATTAAGTGCTTAAAACCATGGGCAACTTTGCCTTTCTATGCTATTCTTTTCTCCCCTAAAAGCAGGGCCAAACTTATAAAGTAGAAATATTTGAATAGGTTGAGATAAAGCTATCAAAATTATGTGTAACTATGAGTAAGTATACAGTATAAGCTAGTATGTGATAGGGCTGTCATGTAGAAGAGGAAAGAGATGTTCTTTTAGGATGAGAAAAAGAATAGTATAAAAAAATGTTAGAACTATACGATATTAGTAATGTATAAAAATTTAGAACAGCTCCAAACTAGAATTTGCTGCCTCACATTTTAATGTAAAAATATTAACACTTCTCAGGAATTATTATAGCCAATTTGTGTATCAGATGATATTTAGACTTGATACATTCAAAGATCCTTTGTGAATCTTGGATTATCTTTATGCATTCCGTTCTCTAGTATATTGCCTTATATTCAATATGTGTTTGCCTATCAACTTTTTCATTCCAAACTGATTGATTTGATTTATATCTCCTAGCTTGACAAATAGAGTAAGAGCAAGAAACTTGACCTATTATACATATTCATAAAATGTAAAAAATTTCTACTATGCTATGAAATATTTAATAGTAATTCATCTGTTACACCTGTAAAGGCTTCCCTTCTGGGAGTGGGTGTGCAGTTTAAACTAGATTCTAATTAACTTTAAAAAATCTGTTAAGTCTTAGTTCATCTGTTTTAGAGTAAGGGGGTCAATAAAGAGTCAAGATTTTAATTTTAAATTAAATTAAGTGTGCACTGTGAAAAGATTTTTTATTCAAAACCTCCTATAAAATGTGACAAGGCTTAACCTTTTTTGAATTATTCCTTCACCACTTGATACCTGTTTAAGGAAATTTATTTTTTTATTTCTTATTACCTTCTGATTACTTTTATAAATCCTAGGCATCATAGAAAATGATGGAATGCCATCTAAGACTGGGAACATATGTATATGTGTACACACAAACATACATGCACCCCTCAACACACACATACACTTACCACTATACACTTAGGGTTAAAAAGTTACTCTTGAGCATCTGGGTGGCTCAGTTGCTAAAGTGGCTTCCTTCTCTCAGGTCGTGATCCCTCCGTCCTGGGATCGAGCCCTGTGTCAGGCTCTCTGCTCAGGGGAGAGCCTGCTTCTTCTCCCTCTCCCTCTGCCCACCTCTCTGCCTGCTTGGGCTCTCTATCTCCCCCTGCCAAATAAATAAATAAAATCTTAAAATACTCTTTTATCTTTCTTTTATTGGTTACCTTAGAAATAAAACATACTTTTAGAGATTTATTGATTTTTAATAAAATATTTTACTACTTTTATGATACAGGAATGTTAGAGTACTTATGTTTATTTACAGTCTCCCCACCTTTTGTGTTATTTTGGTCATGCATGTTTCATAAATATTTTAAATAGCACACATTATAGAGTTAAAGGAAAGGAATTAAAAGAAACCATGTTAAAGGAAACTATGCTATAGTCATATATTTTAATATTAAAGGTTTTTTTTTAAATAAGGGCATTGAGTTTGCCCTTGATAAAAAATAAATATTTTGCTTTTTAATTTTCCCTAAAGTATACTTGTATTGATTTTATTTTCTCCCCAATGCAAAGGGCTAATAACTCTAAAGGGATTCTACAACTCATTTGAACTATAAATTGACCAATTAGTGGAGAAAATGATTAAAAATTAGGAGAAATAAAGAAGGCTATAGCCACTACCAGCCATCAGTTTGCATGATAATGCTGCCAGAGTGTCTCAACATTAGCACTATTGATAGTTGGACAGGGAGGGTGTTGACCTGTATCTTCTGGGATCATTAGGAGCATCTATGGTTTCTGCCCCAATGATGTCAGTAGCACACACTCTTCCTAGTTGTGACATTCAAAAATGTCTCCATACATTGCCACATGCTCCCTGTGTGGGGCAAAGTTACCCCCAGTTGAAAATTGTTATTCTGTACAAAGGAAAAGATCAGAACAAATATAAACAGCAGAGTACTATATATCTATGACTTATAAAATTTTTTTTTCAAAATATTCATATACAAAAGTGGCTTGACGAGTAGTATCAGTTCCTATGGTTCCATTATCCAATTTCAACATTAATTAACAGATGTGAATCTTGCTTCATCTAGTCCCTCACTGGTGTGTTTCATTTCCCTTTATAAATTACCAGCAAATCCAAAAGACCGTATAATTTCATCCACCAGGACCTCAGAGGGTCCTACACTACAGGGATTCACTCTGTCCCTTTTTAAACATAATCACTATGTCGTATCTTTAACTGGGTTTTCTTAAAATTAAGGCCTGACATAAACTCTTGTGAGTAAGCCCTTTATTTGGAAAGTTATTCTGGAGTTCAGGAGTAAATATCAGGAAATGTTAGTATGCGAAAAAGTCAATATAGAGCTGCATGTGGCTCCATCCCATGGTACCTTCTGAAGAGCCATGCACAATGAATTTAAGGACATTGACCAGGGAGCTAAAAAGAAATATTTATCATTCGGTTTCCCTTAACTATTTGTAAATATTGACCTCATGGGCCTTAACATTCCACTGCCAACTCTACCACTGATGGGTACTGTATTTTCATGTGTATTGTTATCAGAGAAGCAAAGTCTAGAAAAGAAATATGTACTATTCCATGCTGGGGCAAGTCACTGTCAGATTATATTTGTTTAAAGCTTTTGCTGTCTGCATGGACCTGGTTAGTTCCAGTAGATCAGTAGATGGATTTGCAAGGGTGCACAAGAAGTGTGCAAGAAACCTCTTATTGATGATTTTAAAATGAACTTATTCCCTAATATGAAATATCCAGTCATTGGTCAAATTTCTTAGATTGCCTCAGAGAAATTGATTAAATAACTAGTTGTTTGTCTGTCTATTTATTTTAGGATATTGTTTGAATCAGGATCCAAACAAAATCCAAAACTGTTGGGTGGATCTCTCAGGCCTCTTTTAAATTGTATATCTTTCATTATTGTCTAAACTAAGACTTCCATATTATAGAATTTTCACATCTTGAATTTTGCTGATGCCTTCTCACCAATGTCATTTGACATGTTCTTCATCTCCTGTATTTGCTGTAAACTGGCAGTTAGATCTTGAGGCCTGGTCAGATTCATACTGACTTTTGGGTAAGAATGTAAGTGGTGTGGTGTATTTCTTATTCTGTTACATCAGGAAACATATAATACTCGTATACTTTCTTTTTTTTTTTTTAATTTTATTTATTTATTTGACAGACAGAAATCACAAGTAGATGGAGAAGCAGGCAGAGAGAGAGAGAGGGAAGCAGGCTCCCTGCAGAACAGAGAGCCCGATGCGGGACTCGATCCCAGGACCCTGAGATCATGACCTGAGCCAAAGGCAGCGGCTTAACCCACTGAGCCACCCAGGCGCCCAGTACTCATATACTTTCTTGTGTAGAATTGTTCTGTGGATTCAAGTGTGTCCAGTATAAAACATCTATTTATAATGCTTCCCTCAAACCTTTTATTTATTGTTTTTATCAGCCAGTAACAATAAGGCCTAGACTTATTATTTCTTTAGGTACTGTAAGTGGTGATATTGTAATCCTTCAATGCTCCAGTGTTTATTATCTAGAATTTTGTATTTAAAAGAATTTCTATCATCAAGTATTTAATTATTTTGAGTTGTAGTTTTGCTGAAAAAGCAGATAAGATGCTTATTTTCCTTGGAACAGTTTTCAGAATATTGAGTTAGTGCCTAAGCATCCTTTAAATGTTAATTTTTTAAGGCTTTGTTTTTTAGAGCAGTTTTAAGTTTACAATAAAATTGAGAGGTACAAAGGAGTATTCATATATGCTCTGCCCCACATATGTATTGCCTCCCCCATTATCAATATCACTCACCAGAATTGCACATTTTTTTTTTTTTTTAGCAACAATGAACCTACATTGGCATATTTTCACCTAAAGTCCATAGATTTTTTAAGTTTAACTCTGGTGTTATATATTCTATGGGTTTGGAAAAACATGTACTGACTTTTGTCTACCATTATAATATCACACAGAGCATTTTCACTGTCTTAAAAGTTTTCTGTGTTTTGCCTAGTTATCTCTCCCCAAACCATTACACCCCTAATAACCACTAATCATTTTTATTGTTACCCTAGTTTTACCTTTTCCAGAATATCATGTAGCTGGAACTCTATAGTTTGTAGCCCTCTCAGATTAACTTCTTTTACATCATAATATAGTTTGTAGCCCTCTCAGATTAACTTCTTTTACATTGTAATATTCATTCAAGATTCCTCCATGTCTTTTCATGGCCTGATAGCTTGTTTCTTTTAAGGCTAAACAATATTTCATTGCATGGATGTAACATAGTTTATTTATACAGTCACCATCTGATAGACATCTTGGCTACGTCTAAAATTTGACAATTAAGAATAAAGCTGCTATTAACATCTGTGTGTAGGGTTTGTGTGGACATAGTTTGCAACCCTTCTGGGTGAATACCAAAAAATGCTGTTGCTGGATCACATAGTAAGAGTATGATTAGTTGTATAAGAGTAAAATTTTTAGGGCGCCTGAGTAGCTCAGTGGGTTAAGCCGCTGCCTTTGGCTCAGGTCATGATCCCAGGGGCCTGGGATCAAGTCCCGCATTGGGCTCTCTGCTCAGCAGGGAGCCTGCTTCCTCCTCTCTCTCTCTGCCTGCCTCTCTGCCTACTTGTGATCTCTCTCTGTCAAATAAATAAATAAAATCTTTTAAAAAAAAGAGTAAAATTTTTATAAGAGTAAAAAAGTAACTCTACCATTTTAACTTTCCACCAGAGATATATTTGAGTTTTCCTTGCTGCACATTCTCACCAGCATTTGGTATTGTCAGTGTTCTGAATTTTGGGCATCCAAATACATACATGTACGGTTGTATTTCGTTGTTGATGGCATATGATGTGAAGTCTGTATCATATGGTTATTTGTCACTTATATGTCTCAGTGAGCTGTCTGTTCAGATCTTCGACCTATTTTTTAAAATTAGGTTGTTTTCTTATTGTTGAGTTTTAAGAATTTTATCTATATAAAATATTTATATATACATTTGGACAACAGCCCTTTATCAGATGTGTCATTTGCAAATATTTTCTCCCAGTCTGTGGCTTGTCTTTTTATTCTCTTAATATTGTATATTGCAGAGCAGGCTTTTTTTTTTTAATTTATTTTAATGAAGTCATGCATATCATTTGTTTCTTTCATGAATTATAGCCTTTGTATGGTATCTACAAAAGTTATTACATAGTCATATTATTTAGAATTTCTCCTATGTTATCTTTTAAAGGTTTACAATTTTGCTTTTTACATTTAGATCTATGATCCATTTTGCTTTAGTTTTTGTGAAAGCTGTAAAGTCCGTTTCTAGATTTTTTCTTTCACATGGATTTTGTTGTTCCAGTATCATTGATTCAAGAGACTATTTTTGCTTCATTTTATTATCTGTACTACTTTGTCAAAGAGCAGTTGATATAGGGCTGTGAGGCTCTATTGCTGGACTTTCTATTCTGTTCCATTGATCTGTTTGTTTTTCTCACCAATACCATGTGGTCTTCATCACTGTACTTTTATAATAGATCTTGAAGTCAGGAAGCATCAGTCTTCCAAATTCGTTCTTCTCCTTCATTATCATATTGGCTTATGGGAGTTTTGCCTCTTCTTATAAACTTTAAAATCAGGTCGATGTTATACATGAAATAACTTACTGGGACTTTTATTGAGATTGCATTGAATCCATAGGTCAATTTGAGGGGGATCTCTTTACCTTATACCAGATTTTAGTGAGGAAGCTTTCAGTTTCTCACCATTAACTATAATGTTAGCTGTAGATTTTTTAAAGATAGTCTTTACCAAGTTGAGAAAGTCCACCTTTATTTCTAGTTTTCACAAAAATCAATTGTCTTTACTCACTAATGACAAACTACCAGAAAGATGAATTAAGAAAAACCACTTAAAATAGCATCAAAAGAATAGAATATTTAGGAATAAGTTTTACTAAATGAATGCTCTCTACACTGAAAAGTATATGCCATTAATAGAAGAAATCAAGGAAAACAAAATAAATGGAAAGAAAATGTATGGATTAGGATAATTAATATTGTTAAAATGTCTGTACTACCAAAAGCAATCTACAGATTCAGTGCAGTCCTTACCAGAATTTCAATGGCAGAAATAGAAAACACAATCCTAAAATTGTATGGAACAACAAAAACTCCAAATAGCCAAAGAAATCTTGAGAAAGAAGAACACAGTTTTGACATCACATTTCCTGTTTTCAAGCTATTTTACAATTCTATACTATCAAAACAGTATGACATTAGCATGAATACAGATACATGCATTAATAGAATGAAATTGAAAGCCCATAAACACACCCATGCATATGTGATCAATAAATTTACAACAAGGAAGCTAAGAACATAAAATGGGGAAAGCATAGTTTCTTTCATAAATTCTGGTGGGAAAACCACATACCCATATGCAAAAGAATGAAATTGGACCATAATCTTACACCAACTCACAAAGAGCAACTCAACATGAGGTATCTTATACCTCAAACTATGAAACTCTTAAATGAAAACATAAAGAGTAAGCTCTTTGACATTATTCTTGACAATGATTTTTTCAGCCTGACACCAAAGGCAAAGGAAACAAAAGCAAAAATAGGTAAGTGAGACTACAGCAAACCAAAAACCTTCTGCACAGCAAAGAGAACCATCATAAAAATGAAAGTCAACACGTAGAATGGGACAGAATATTTACAAATCATACATCTGATAAGGGGTTAATATCCAAAATATATAAGGAACCCATACAACTCAGTGGCTAAATCTAATATCAACCAACCAGCAAAACAAACAATCTGTTAAAAAAAAAAAAAAAGAGGATCTGAATAGACTTTTCCAAAGAAGGCATACAAGTTATCAATAGATACCAGAAAAGGTACTCAACATCACTATTCATCAGGGAAATGCAAATCAAAATCAGAATGGAATATTACTTCACACCTGTTAAAATGGCTATCATCAAAAAGATAATAAATAACAAGTATTGGTGAGGTTGTGAACAAAAGGGAATACTTGTGTGCTCTTGATAGAAATGTAAATTGGTACAGTGTCTATGGTAAACAGTATAGAGGTTCCTTAAAAAAAAAAAAAAATATATATATATATATATATATATATATATATATATATCCCTGATCCAGTAATCCCACTTCTGGGTATATGTCCAAAGGAAATGAAAATAGGTTATCACAGACATATCTGTTTCCTATGGTCATTGGAGCATTATTCACAATAGCCAAAACGTGGAAATAAACTAAAAATTTGTCAACAGATAAATGGTAAAGAAGATCTGGTATGTAAGTGTGTGTTTGTGTGTGTGTGTGTGTGTGTGTGTGTTTACACACAACTGAATATCATTAGTCATGAGAAAAAGAAATCCTGGAAGGAGGAGTCAAGATGGCGGAGAAGTAACAAGCTGAGACTACTTCAGCTAGCCGGAGATCAGCTAGATAGCTTATCTAAAGATTGCAAACACCTGAAAATCCATCGGCAGATCGAAGAGAAGAAGAACAGCAATTCTGGAAACAGAAAAACAACCACTTTCTGAAAGGTAGGACCGGCAGAGAAGTGAATCCAAAGAGACGGGAAGATAGACCCCGGGGGGAGGGGCCGGCTCCTGGCAAGCTGCAGAGCAACGGCGCACAAAATCAGGACTTTTAAAAGTCTGTTCCGGGGCGCCTGGGTGGCTCAGTGGTTTGGGCTGCTGCCTTCGGCTGGGGTCATGATCTCAGGACCTGGGATCGAGCCCCGCATCGGGCTCTCTGCTCCGTAGGAAGCCTGCTTCCCTCTCTCTCTCTCTCTGCCTGCCTCTCTGCCTACTTGTGATCTCTGTCTGTCAAATAAATAAATAAAATCTTTAAAAAAAAAAAGTCTATTCCACTGAGGGACATCGCTCCAGAGGCTAAACCGGGGCAAAGCCCACGCGGGGTCAGCGTGGCCTCAGGTCCCGCAGGGTCACAGAAGGATCGGGGGTGTCTGAGTGTCGCAGAGCTTGCGGGTATTGGAACGGGAAAGCCGGCTACAGAGACAGAGCCGACAGTAAGCTCACAGCTCGGTGTTACCTTGAACCGGTCGCAGGCTCGGTGAGCTCGGAGCGTGTCCAGAGGTCAGGCAGACTGGAGTAACTGGGCGCTGTTCTCTGAGGGCGCACTGAGGAGTGGGGCCCTGGGCTCTCGGCTCCTCCGGGCCGAGACCAGGAGGCCGCCATTTGTATTCCCCGTCCTCCAGAACTCTATGGAAAGCACTCAGGGAACAAAAGCTCCTGAAAGCAAACCGCAGCGGATTACTCAGCCCGGCCCCTGGTAAGGGCGGTGCAATTCTGCCTGGGGCAAAGACTATTGAGAATCACTACAACAGGCCCCTCCCCCAGAAGATCAACAAGAAATCCAGCCAAGACCAAGTTCACCTACCAAGGAGTGCGGTTTCAATACCAAGGAGAGCAGCAGAATTCCAGAGGAGGAGAAAGCAAAGCACAGAAATCATGGCTTTTTTCCTGTAATTTTTTTAGTCTTTCAGTTAATTTAATTTTTTTCTTTTTCATTTTTTCTTTTTTTTTCTTGCCTTCTGGTTAAATTACTTTTTAACTTTTACCTTTTTCTTTTTTAACGTTTTTTAACTAGTTTATCTAATATATATATTTTTTTCTTTTTTTCATATTTGTTTTCTTTTTTTAATTCTTTTCTTTTCTTTTTTATTTCTTTTTTTTTCTTTCTTCCTTTTTGAACATCTTTTTATCCCCTTTCTCCCCACTCACGATTTGGGATCTCTTCTAATTTGGTGAAAGCATATTATCCTGGGATTGTTGCCACCCTTTTAGTATTTTACTTATACCTTCATATACTCTTATCTGGACAAAATGACAAGACGGAAAAATTCAACACAAAAAAAAGAACAAAAGGCAGTACAGAAGGCTAGGGACCTAATCAATACAGACATTGGTAATATGTCAGATCTAGAGTTAAGAATGACAATTCTCAAGGTTCTAGCCTGGCTCAAAAAAGGCATGGAAGATATTAGAGAAACCCTCTCGGTAGATGTAAAAGCCCTTTCTGGAGAAATAAAAGAACTAACGTCTAACCAAGTTGAAACCAAAAAAGCTATTAATGAGGTGCAATAAAAAATGGAGGCTCTTACTGCTAGGATAAATGAGGCAGAAGAAAGAATTAGTGATATAGAAGACCAAATGATAGAGAATAAAGAAGCTGAGCAAAAGAGGGACAAACAGCTACTGGACCATGAGGGGAGAATTCGAGAGATAAGTGACACCATAAGATGAAACAACATTAGAATAATTGGGATTCCAGAAGAAGAAGAAAGAGAGAGAGGAGCAGAATGTATACTGGAGAGAATTATTGGGGAGAATTTCCCCAATATGGCAAAGGGAACAAGCATCAAAATTAAGGAGGTTCAGAGAACAGCCCTCAAAATCAATAAGAATAGGCCCACATCCAGTCACCTAATAGTAAAATTTACAAGTCTCAGTGACAAAGAGAAAATCCTGAACAGCCCGGGAAAAGAAGTCTGTAACATACAATGGTAAAAATAATAGATTGGCAGCTGACTTATCCACAGAGACCTGGCAGGCCAGAAAGAGCTGGCATGATATTTTCAGAGCACTAAACGAGAAAAACATGCAGCCAAGAATACTATATCCAGCTAGGCTATCATTGAAAATAGAAGGAGAGATTAAAAGCTTCCAGGACAAACAAAAACTGAAATATTTACAAACACCAAACCAGCTCTACAGGAAATATTGAAAGGGGTCCTCTAAGCAAAGAGAGAGCCTAAAAGTGGTAGATCAGAAAGGAACAGAGACAAAATACAGTAACAGTTACCTTACAGGCAATACAATGGCACTAAATTCATATCTCTCAATAGTTACCCTGAATGTTAATGGGCTAAATGCCCCTGTCAAAAGACACAGGGTATCAGAATGGATAAAAAAACAAAACCCATCTATATGTGGCCTCTAAGAAACTCATTTTAAGCCCGTAGACACCTCCAGATTTAAAGTGAGGGGGTGGAAAAGAATTTACCATGCTAATGGACATCAGAAGAAAGCAGGAGTGGCAATCCTTCTATCAGATCAATTAGATTTTAAGCCAAAGACTATAATAAGAGATGAGGAAGGACACTATATCATACTCAAAGGATCTGTCCAACAAGAAGATCTAACAATCTTAAATATCTGTGCCCGAACGTGGGAGCAGCCAACTATATAAACCAATTAATAACAAAATCAAATAAACACATCAACAATAATACAATAATAGTAGGGGACTTTAACACTCCCCTCACTGAAATGGACAGATGATCCAAGCAAAACATCAGCAAGGAAATAAAGGCCTTAAACGACACACTGGACCAGATGGACATCACACATATAGTCAGAACATTTCATCCCTAAGCAACAGAATACACATTCTTCTCTAGTGCACATGGAACATTCTCCAGAATTGATCACGTCGTCGGTCCTAAATCAGGACTCAACCGGTATCAAAAGATTGGGATCATTCCCTGCATATTTTCAGACCACAATGCTCTAAAGCTAGAACTCAACCACAAAAGGAAGTTTGGAAAGAACCCAAATACATGGAGAATAAACAGCATCCTTCTAAAAAATGAATGGGTCAACCGGGAAATTAAAGAAGAATTGAAAAAAATCATGGAAACAAATGATAATGAAAACACATTAGTTCAAAATCTGTGGGACACAACAAATGCAGTCCTGAGAAGAAAATATATAGCGGTACAAGCCTTTCTCAAGAAGCAAGAAAAGTCTCAGGTACACAACCTAACCCTACACCTAAAGGAGCTGGAGAAAGAACAAGAAAGAAACCCTAAGCCCAGCAGGAGAAGAGAAATCATAAAGATCACAGCAGAAATCAATGAAATAGAAACCAAAAAAAACAATAGAACAGATCAACGAAACTAGGAGCTGGTTCTTTGAAAGAATTAATAAAATTGATAAACCCCTGGCCTGACGTATCAAAAAGAAAAGAGAAAGGACCCAAATAAATAAAATCATGAATAGAAGAGGAGAGATCACAACTAACACCAAAGAAATACAAACTATTATAAGAACATACTATGAGCAACTCTACGCCAACAAATTTGACAATATGGAAGAAATGGATGCATTCCTAGAAACATATAAACTACCACAACTGAACCAGGAAGAAGTAGAAAGCCTGAACAGACCCATAACCAATAAGGAGATTGAAAAGGTCATTAAAAATCTCCAAACAAACAAAGGCCAGGGCCAGACGGCTTCCCGGGGGAATTCTACCAAACATTTAAAGAAGAACTAATTCCTATTCTCCTGAAACTGTTTCAAAAAATAGAAATGGAAGGAAAACTTCCAAACTCATTTTATGAGGCCAGCATCACCTTGATCCCAAAACCAGACAAGGATCCCATCAAAAAAGAGAGCTATAGACCATTATCCTTGATGAACACAGATGCGAAGATTCTCACCAAAATACTAGGCAATAGGATTCAACAGTACATAAAAGGATTATTCACCACGACCAAATGGGATTTATTCCAGGGCTTCAAGGTGGGTTCAACATCCCCAAATCAATCAATGTGATACAACACATCAATAAAAGAAAGAACAAGAACCATATGATACTCTCAATAGATGCTGAAAAAGCATTTGACAAAGTACAGCATCCCTTCCTGATCAAAATTCTTCAAAGTGTAGGGATAGAGGGCACATACCTCAATATCATCAAAGCCATCTATGAAAAACCCACCGCAAATATCATTCTCAATGGAGAAAAACTGAAAGCTTTTCCGCTAAGGTCAGGAACAGGGCAGAGATGTCCATTATCACCACTGCTATTCAACATAGTACTCGAGGTCCTAGCCTCAGCAATCAGACAACAAAAGGAAATTAAAGGCATCCAAATTGGCAAAGAAGAAGTCAAATTATCACTCTTCGCAGATGATATGATACTATCTGTGGAAAACCCAAAAGACTCCACTCCAAAACTGCTAGAACTTATACAGGAATACAGTAAAGTTTATGGATTTAAAATCAATGCACAGAAATCAGTTGCATTTCTCTACACCAACAGCAAGACAGAAGAAAGAGAAATTAAGGAGTCAATCCCATTTACAATTGCACCCAAAACCATAAGATACCTAGGAATAAACCTAACCAAAGAGCCACAGAATCTATACTCAGAAAACTATAAAGTACTCATGAAAGAAATTGGGGAAGACACAAAGAAATGGAAAAATGTTCCATGCTCCTGGATTGGAAGAATAAATATTGTGAAAATGTCTATGCTACCTAAAGCAATCTACACATTTAATGCAATTCCTATCAAAGAACCATCCATCTTTTTCAAAGAAATGGAACAAATAATCCTAAAATTTATATGGAACCAGAAAAGACCTCGAATAACAAAGGAATATTGAAAAAGAAAGCCAACGTTGGTGGCATTACAATTCCGGACTTCAAGCTCTATTACAAAACTGTCATCATCAAGACAGCATGGTACTGGCACAAAAACAGACACATAGATCAATGGAACAGAATAGAGAGCCCAGAAATAGACCATCAACTCTATAGTCAACTAATCTTCGACAAAGCAGGAAAGAATGTCCAATGGAAATAAGACAGCCTCTTCAATAAATGGTGCTGGGAAAATTGGACAGCCACATGCAGAAAAATGAAATTGGACCATTTCCTTACACCACACACAAAAATAGACTCAAAATGGATGAAGGACCTCAATGTGCAAAAGGAATCCATCAAAATCCTTGAGGAGAACACAGGCAGTAACCTCTTCGACCGCAGCCGCACCAACATCTTCCTAGGAACAACGCCAAAGGCAAGGGAAGCAAGGGCAAAAATGAACTATTGGGATTTCATCAAGATCAAAAGCTTTTGCACAGCAAAGGAAACAGTCAACAAAATCAAAAGACAACTGACAGAATGGGAGAAGATATTTGCAAACGACATATCAGATAAAGGACTAGTGTCCAGAATCTATAAAGAACTTAGGAAACTCAACACCCAAAGAACAAATAATCCAATCAAGAAATGGGCAGAGGACATGAACAGACATTTCTGCAAAGAAGACATCCAGATGGCCAACAGACACATGAAAAAGTGCTCCATATCATTCGGCATCAGGGAAATACAAATCATAACCACAATGAAATATCACCTCACACCAGTCAGAATGGCTAAAATCAACAAGTCAGGAAATGACAGATGCTGGCGAGGATGCGGAGAAAGGGGAACCCTCCTACACTATTGGTGGGAATGCAAGCTGGTGCAGCCACTCTGGAAAACAGCATGGAGGTTCCTCAAAATTTTGAAAATAGAACTGCCCTATGACCCAGCAATTGCACTATTGGGTATTTACCCTAAAGATTCAAATGTAGTGATCCAAAGGGGCACATGCACCCGAATGTTTATAGCAGCAATGTCCACAATAGCCAAACTATGGAAAGAACTTAGATGTCCATCAACAGATGAATGGATAAAGAAGAAGTGGTACATATACACAATGGAATACTATGCAGCTATCAAAAGAAATGAAATTTTGCCATTTGCGACAACATGGATGGAACTAGAGCGTATCATGCTTAGCGAAATAAGTCAAACAGAGAAATACAACTATCATATGATCTCCCTGATATGAGGAAGTGGTGATGCAACATGGGGGCTTAAGTGGGTAGGAGAAGAATAAATGAAACAAGATGGGATTGGGGGGGAGACAAACCGTAAGTAACTCTTAATCTCACAAAACAAACTGAGGTTTGCTGGGGGGAGGGGGGTTGGGAGAAGGGGTTCGGATTAAGGAGATTGTAGAGGGTATGTGCTTTGGTGAGTGCTGTGAAGTGTGTAAACCTGGTGATTCACAGACCTGTACCCCTGGGGATAAAAATATATGTTTATAAAAAATTAAAAATTAAAAAGAAAAAGAAATCCTACCATTTGCTGCAACATGGATAGACTTGAGGGCATTATACTAAGTACAATAAGCATACAGAGAAAGTACTAGAAAGTACAATTTACATGTGAAATCTAAAATAAAACTCAGAGTAAGATAAAAGAAAAGTGGCTGGTAGGGACTAGGGGTACAGGGTAAACAGGAGATGTTAAGGTGTAGAAACTTTCAAGGTGTAGAAACTTTCAGCTGAAAGATAGGTCTCGGAATGTAATGTGTAATATGGTAACTATAGTTGGATAACACCATATTGTGTAATTGAGCATACTAAGAAACTAGGACTAAAATCTTCTCAGATATAGAGATAATGATGTTTATATATATAATGTAACATAGCTATACATACATTTATATTATATGTGCATTTATGCTATATATACACATATAATTTTGTGTTAACTAGATGGTGGGAATCTTTACACAGTTGTCTGCATATCAAATTATGATGTATACCTTATCTTATGATTTTATTTGTTAAATATGTGTCAATAAAGCTTAAAAAAGGAAAAAAGAAAATGGTCAAATATACATGCCATGACTATTGGAAAGTGCTATCCCAGGGAAGCAGAAAGGATTGAGTGATTCAATAATACTAATACCAACACTTCTGATTCTTCTCCTCATGCTTGCCTCCTACAAGCTGCTTCAGCTCCAGGCATTAGGTCTACCTTTAAGTCAGGAAGAAAAGAAGCTGTGGAAAGTTATATCATTTTATCCTATCAGGAAAACAAGTTTAAGCAGAACTCCAGGAGATCTGGAGGAGATGTAATGGCAAAGAGCTACCCTGGATAAAGGGAGATTAGGAAGGGGGTACATTGTCCCTCCCTTAAAATCAGGGGTTATCAAGGAGAAAATTAAGAATATACATAGGATACCTACTTGACAGTATGTGCCACAAAAATAGATTTACACATTTTCTGTAATGTCTTGTTGACATAAACTAATATTCATGTTTAATCATGCATTTCAGCATAAAGATATAGATTTTTAATGCATTATCTTTTGAAATTATAATGCATGAAACATTGAAACAAAGCAAATTATTAAGAATACTATTAATATACTCTAAAACCATTATCTAAGGACTTTCACTCTATATACAGATTATAGACATAAATCACCAAACTGTACAATCCTAAATTATTATATGTATTTAATAATCCTCAGATCAATAATATACATAAATGTTAAAACTCCAGTGGAAACAAGAACCAGTGTCAACATTTCTATATCCTTCATCTATTTTCCCTAAGAGCCTTGAAAGGCAGGCCATTTTAACTATAGTAGCAAGCATTAGTTCTCCATGTTAGCAGCAAATTACCCTTCCAAAGAAACAATAGTATCAAGAGAGATTGAATCAAATATTTCAATTGGCTGACATGGATCACTTGTTCATAAATACCTCTCAAAATCACATGTTCCATCTCCTTCCTCCTCTGGCTCATTTTCTAATAGGATATAAACATTCTTATAAATAATTTAGATGTACTATAAAGTTAACCAATAAAAGGCTGGTATGTAAAATACAGTTATTACCTCTCTTAAAGTGTCCTTTAAATGGGAATAAACTGGCATTTGATCTTTTTATTTTCTTTAAATACAAAATATTTTCTTATAATAGTCAGCATTGAGAGGAATTTGGCTTCTTATATAACTGGAAACGTATAATGAACAGAGTAGTTATGACAACTATTGATTATCAAGTACCTACAGTGTTTGTTTTAAATAGCTTGAGAGAAACTAGAAAATAATTGGTTTAAGAAATATGATTTAAGGACCTTGTGTTAAAATTATATCATCATGCATTTAGAGTAGTTATGATTTCTAAAACATGCACACTTCTGGAAAGAAAAACAAAACTTCATGCATCTAGGGGTGCCTGGGTGGCTCAGTGGGTTAAAGCCTCTGCCTTCGGCTCAGGTCATGATCCCAGGATCCTGGGATTGAGCCCCACATCGGGCTCTCTGCTCAGCAGGGAGCCTGCTTCCTCCTCTCTCTCTCTCTCTCTCTCTCTTTCTCTGCCTGCCTCTCTGCCTACTTGTGATCTCTGTCTGTCAAATAAATAAAATCTTTAAGAAAAAAAAAAACTTCACGCATCTAAAAACTTAATGCTGCATTTTGGTTTTTCATTTTTACGAAATATTTATGTCTAATATTTCTATGGCTGCCTATTGACAATCTTGAGAATTTAGAAAAAGCTTGTCTCAAATAACATTATTAACTGACTGCACTATGATTTCTAAATTTTTAAATGTGCTTTTCTTCTAGTAAGTACTAACGTGGCATTTGCTATTTTCTACAAAATAATTTTGATATAAATGTATTTATTTTTAATTAAATTATGTGGATCTCACTATATTTTTTAGATATAACATTCTGAACTATACTCAAGTAGTATTTATCTGTAAATAGAATGTTGTTTTAAATTGAGACTATCTCAAAAATTTTCTTTTGCAAATGATTTTCAAGAGGATATGTTTTATGAAATAGACATTTAATAATTCATTTTGTGATTACAAAAACTATCTATTTCATAAATATAACTCCAAAGAGTTGTGTTTTTAAGTTTATCTTTTAAGTTTTTTAAGTTTATATTTTAATGACCATTTAATATTACTAGTCCAGAAAAAAAGAAGACCAATATATATATCATAAACTATTTTAAATTAACTATTATTTAATATTAATATAGAAATGCATTAGGTATATTTAGAGCACATACATTTATGTATATGTTCATACAGATTTACTGATATTAATGTTTTGAATTTTTAAAGCCATAATAGGAACTATTTATATTTATGACAAGTCTTTTAAAGAAATCATAGTATAGAATAAAATTTGATGTTTGCCTAACTAGTCAAAAAAGAAAAAAATTGAAGTAAATCAGGAACCTATATTGTCTTTAAGTTCACAGAAAATATCCCCATTGAAATTTGACTTTCATTATCTCCAGCTTTTTCAATACAAAAAAGTAAATAGTCACTGGATTGTTCAATACTATTTGGCAAATGGCCATATATTGGCTAAAGTTATGAATATGAAAAATATTTCTGCCTTCACTTGTGATTGACCCATTTCACTCCAAGATAAAATCTAGTTTTTGTTTTGAAAAAAAAAATTCTTAATTTCAACTGCTCCTACAGTTGATATGACCTTCCTGTAAATTATCCTTGTGTATCAATGATCAAGGTAAAGTTTTCTATAAATAAATGAGTAAATACATACATACATACATTCCTAAAGGCTGGAAAAACATATCTCAGATTCAGTTCTCATCTTGTGTGACCCTAGACAAGTTACCTAGCCTTTCTGTATCTTTGATTCCTTATCAGTAAAATTGGGATGTTAAGTGAGCTTGCCTCATTGAATTATTATAAAAATCAAATGAGCCAAACTAGGTTAAGTATTTAGAATGATTCTTGGCACATGTCATCTTGAAATCACTCAGTAGAATTAGCTGTTATTATGACCCTATGGAATAGACCATTTACATATGCTTTGACTAAATTACAGCTTAACATTTGATGATTGGTATTAGTGCCTTTTTGCATGTTCTTTTTTATTTTCAGATTTCAATGCTATTTGTATTTGAACAAGAAGATCTTTTTTTGAGCAGTGTCCTTTGAGTTCATTCTGCTTTACTTGTCATGGCTGTTATCATTTACCTATTAAATCCATCTCAACGTATTTCTTACCAGCTTGTTTATGCCAGCTTTATTGTAATTACAAAAGTAAATACTGGCACTGGACTTTTGCGACAGTAATATGCTAAAAATTTTGCTACCCGTATAATCTATGTTTGCATATTTTAAGATTGTTTTAAAATAAAACACAATATTAAGTTGAAATGTCAAAGAATATTCTCTCAGCTTTCTGAAGATGCTTCAGAAATTTTTGTACAAGTCCCCAAAGTCTGCCTTATATTGTTTGTATACTACACTGTTTGGATTATGGTATGACCAGTTAAATTGTGTATGCCACACTTCAGAAAAAAATAGTCAACACACAACTGGCATAAGAGCTCTACAGTTAATAGCTGATACAAAATAATTTTTTTGATACTAGGTTAATAATGTTGAGTACTTTCATAATACACTGAACTTATGTCAGAATTTCTATAATCTTTGCGATTACTGTAGTGATTTAGACACTTTGCCTATGTCTCATAAATAGCCCATGATTTAAATATTTAAAAATTATAATAATAATAAAAGAAAAATATTCATAGGAAAATAAATAAGACTAAAAAATAAAAATAATTAGGGCACCTGGGTGGCTCAGTGGGTTAAAGCCTCTGCCTTCAGCTCAGGTCATGATCTCAGGGTCCTGGGATCCAGCCCCACATCAGGCTTTCTCCTCAGCAGGGAGCCTGCTTCCCCCTCTCTCTCTGCCTGCCTCTCTGCCTACTTGTGATCTCTCTCTGTCAAATAAATAAATAAAATCTTTAAAAAATATAAAAATAAAAATAAAAAAATAAAAATAATTATTTAAGAAGTTCTTAGAGAATTATAGTATTTATTTAAGAAGCTATAATAATTAGCACTATTTTTAATGTTATAATTTCTATAAATCATTATATAAATTGTTGTCATTTCACTAAGGAAAATAGGGAGGAGGATCTTTTGATGAGCTAAAGTAAAGCTGTAAGAGCTAGGGAAAAGATGATTTCATTACTTTTACTCTGCGTAATGAAACAATCCTATATAAATATATAATTATCTCTTCTTACTTACCTGGGCATAAAATACCATCAGGCTATGTGGGTAATAAGGTCATGAATATTATGGCAGGATGCACAGCTTACATTTTTCTTGCACTCTCATCATAAATGCCTTTAACCAGTTTCTGCCCCTCAGTACACATTACATACATGGAATAAACCCTTAATTCTCAGAGTATTCTCAGAATATCGTCTGCCTTTTATACAAATAATATGCATTATTTTTCTCCTTTAGAAATCAAATATCAATTTCTTTATTTTATATTTCTTAATTTTTTGAATTTTAATTTTAATGTAGTTAGCATACAGTGTTATATTCATCTCAGGTATATGTTATAGTGATTCAACAATTCCATACATCACCCAGTACTCATCAAGACAAGTGTCTTCCTTTATCACCATCACCTATTTCACTCATCTCTACACCCACTTTCCAACTGGTAACCATCTATTTGTTTTCTGTATTTAAAAGTCCGGGTTTTTTTGTATGTCTCTCTCTCTCTTTTTTTAAAAATTTGTTTGGTTTCTTAAGTTCTATATATGAGTGAAATCATTTGGTATTTGTCTTTCTCTGACTAGCTTACTTCACTTAGTATTATATTCTATAGATCCATCTATGTAGTTGCAAATGGCAAGATTTAATAATTTTTTATGGCTGAGTAATATTCCATGGTGTTTGTATACTACATCTTTAGTCTTTTATCTGTCAATGAATACTTGTGTTGTTTCCATAATTTGGCTATTGTAAATAATGCTGAATAAACAGAGGTGAATGTATCCTTTTGAATTAGTGTTTTTGTATTCTTTGGGTAAATACCCAGTAATGTGATTACTGGATCATAATGTAGTTCTATTTTTAATTTTTTGAGAAACTCCCATACTGTTTTCCATAGTGACTACACTAGTTTGCCTTCCCACTATCAGTGTACAAGTATTCTTTTTTCTTCAAGCCCTTGCCAATACTTTTGGTTTCTTGTGTTGTTGATTTTAGCCATTCCAACAGGAGTGAAGTCACAGCTTATTGTAGTTTTGATTTGCATTTCCCTGATGATCAATGATGCCAAGGATCTTCTCTTGTGTCTGTTGGCCACTTCTATATCTTCTTTGGAGAAAAATAAATGTTCATGTCTTTTTCCCATATTTTTTTTAAATAAACAATACATATTTTATTTTCATTATTGAGTTTCAGTGTTAAACTCTACATTTAGAAAAGATGGTACAACTTAAAAAAGATGTAAAAATGGCAAGCCATAAAATTAACTATATGCTTACTTTCCCCCTCATTTTAAAATACATTTTTGACTTACACTTGACACACTAACCTTTAAATGTCATATACTATGAGGTGACTATACCAGTGCATGACCTCAGAGGCTCACAGTGTGACTTCTGAGCTGGTCTATACCCTGTTCAGAGGAATCGGTCCCCGGAGTACACATTTGATGTCGCAGTGATGTCACATTCTCTTTTTTTTCCCTTTATTTTTTTAACCCCACCCCTCTTTAACCAACCCCCTCCCCCCAGCAACCCTCAGTTTGTTTTGTGAGATTAAGAGTCACTTATGGTTTGTCTCCATCCCAATCCCATCTTGCTTCATTTATTCTTCTCCTACCCCCTTAACTCCCCACGTTGTATCTCCAATTCCTCATCTCAGGAAGATCATATGATAGTTGTCTTTCTCTGCTTGACTTATTGCGCTAAGCATAAACCCTCTAGTTCCATCCACGTCATTGCAAATGGCAAGATTTCATTTCTTTTGATGGCTGCATAGTATTCCATTGTGTATATATACCACGTCTTCTTGATCCATTCATCTGTTGATGGACATCTAGGTTCTTTCCATAGTTTGGATATTGTGGACATTGCTGCTATAATCATTCAGGTGCATGTGCCCCTTGGGATCATTACGTTTGTAAATACCCAATAGTGCAATTGTTGGGTCATAGGGCAGTTCTATTTTCAACATTTTGAGGAACCTCCATGCTGTTTTCCAGAGTGGTTGCACCAGCTTGCATTCCTACCAACAGTGTAGGAGGTTTGCCCTTTGTCCACATCCTCGCCAGCATCTGTCATTTCCTGTGTTGTTAATTTTAGCCATTTTGACTGGCGTGAGGTGGTACTCATTGTAGTTTTTGATTTGTATTTCCCTGATGCCGAGTGATATGGAGCACTTTTCATGTGTCTGTTGGCCATCTGGATGTCTTCTTTGCAGAAATGTCTGTTCATGTCCTCTGCCTATTTCTTGATTGGATTATTTGTACTTTGGGTGTTGAGTTTGCTAAGTTCTTTATAGATTTTGGACACTAGCCCTTTATATGATATGTTGTTTGTAAACATCTTCTCCCATTCTGTCAGTTGTCTTTTGGTTTTGTTAACCGATTTCTTTGCTGTGCAAAGCTTTCGATCTTGAAACATCCCAATAGTTCATTTTTGCCCTTGCTTCCCTTGCTTTTGGCGATGTTCCTAGGAAGATGCTGCTGCAGCTGAGGTCAAAGAGGTTGTTGCCTGTGTTCTCCTCAAGGATTTTGATGGATTCCTTTCGCACATTGAGGTCTTTCATCCATTTTGAGTCTATTTTCGTTTGTGGTGTAAGGAAATGGTCCAATTTCATTTTTCTGCATGTGGCTGTCCAATTTTCCCAGCACCATTTATTGAAGAGGCTGTCTTATTTCCATTGGACATTCTTTCCTGCTTTGTCGAAGATTAGTTGAACATAGAGTTGAGGGTCTATTTCTGGGCTCTCTATTCTGTTCCATTGATCTATGTGTCTGTTTTTGTGCCAGTACCTTGCTGTCTTGATGATGACAGTTTTGTAATAGAGCTTGAAGTCCGGAATTGTGAAGCCACCAACTTTGGCTTTCTTTTTCAATATCCCTTTGGCTATTCCAGGTCTTTTCTGGTTCCATATAAATTTTAGGATTATTTGTTCCATTTATTTGAAAAAGATGGATGGTACTTTGATAGGAATTGCATTAAATGTGTAGATTGCTTTAGGTAGCATAGACATTTTCACAATATTTATTCTTCCAATCGATGGAATATTTTTCCATTTCTTTGTGTCTTCCTCAATTTCTTTCATGAGTACTTTATAGGTTTCTGAGAATAGATTCTTAGCCTCTTTGTTTAGGTTTATTCCTAGGTTAATTCCTATTTAGGTAAATATTCATATTTAGGAATATTTAGGTAAACATTCCTATTAAAATAACCTATATTTAGGTTAATTCCTATTCTTATGGTTTGGGGTGCAATTGTAAATAGGATCAACTCCTCAATTTTTCTTTCTTCTGTCCTGTTGTTGGTGTAGAGAAATGCAACTGATTTCTGTGCATTGATTTATAATGTGATACTTTACTGAATTCCTGTACAAGTTCTAGCAGTTTTGGAGTGGAGTCTTTTGGGCTTTCCATATATAGTATCATATCATCTGTGAAGAGTGATAGTTTGACTTTTGCTTTGCCTATTTGGATGCCTTTAATTTCATTTTGTTGTCTGATTGCTGAGGCTAGGACCTCTAGTACTGTGTTGAATAGCAGTGGTGATAATGGACATCCCTGCCGTGTTCCTGACCTTAGCGGAAAAGCTTTCAGTTTTTCTCCATTGAGAATGATATTTGCAGTGGGTTTTTCATAGATGGCTTTGATGATATTGAGGTATGTGCCCTCTATCCCTACACTTTGAAGAGTTTTGATCAGGAAGGGATGCTGTACTTTGTCAAATGCTTTTTCAGCATCTATTGAGAGTATCATATGGTTCTTGTTCTTTCTTTTATTGATGTGTTGTATCACAATGATTGATTTGCGGATGTTGAACCCACCTTGAAGCCCTGGAATAAATCCCACTTGGTCGTCGTGAATAATCCTTTTATGTACTGTTGAATCCTATTGCCTAGTATTTTGGTGAGAATCTTTGCATCTGTGTTCATTAAGGATAATGGTCTATAGCTCTCTTTTTTTGATGGGATCCTTGTCTGGTTTTGGGATCAAGGTGATGCTGGCCTCATAAAATGAGTTTGGAAGTTTTCCTTCCATTTCTATTTTTTGAAACAGTTTCAGGAGAATAGGAATTAGTTCTTCTTTAAATGTTTGGTAGAATTCCCCCGGGAAGCTGTCTGGCCCTGGGCTTTTGTTTGTTTTGAGATCTTTAATGACTGTTTCAATCTCCTTACTGGTTATGGGTCTGTTCAGGCTTTCTGTTTCTTCCTGGTTCAGTTGTGGTAGTTTATATGTCTCTAGGAATGCATCCATTTCTTCCAGATTGTCAAATTTGTTGGCATAGAGTTGCTCATAGTATGTTCTTTAAATTGTATTTCTTTGGTGTTAGCTGTGATCTCTCCTTTTTCATTCATGATTTTATTTATTTGGGTCCTTTTTCTTTTCTTTTTGATAAGTCTGGCCAGGGGTTTATCAATCTTATTAAATCTTTCAGTGAACCAGCTCCTAGTTTTGTTGATTTGTTCTATTGTTTTTTTTTGGACTCTATTTCATTGATTTCTGCTCTGATCTTTATGATTTCTCTTCTCCTGCTGGGTTTAGGGTTTCTTACTTGTTTTTACTCCAGCTTCTTTAGGTGTAGGGTTAGGTTGTGTACCTGAGACTTTTCTTGTTTCTTGAGAAAGGCTTGTACGGCTATGTATTTTCTTCTCAGTACTGCCTTTGTTGTGTCCCACAGATTTTGAACCGTTGTGTTTTTCTTATCATTTGTTTCCATGAATTTTTTCAATTCTTTTTTAATTTCCTGGTTGACCCATTTATTCTTTAGAAGGATGCTGTTTAGTCTCCATATATTTGGGGTCTTTCCAAATTTCCTCTTATGATTGAGTTCTAGTTTCAGAGCATTGTGGTCCAAAAATATGCAGGGAATTATCCCAATCTTTTGATACTGGTTGAGATCTGATTTAGGACCGAGGATGTGATCTATTCTGGAGAATGTTCCATGTGCACTAGAGAAGAATGTGTATTCTATTGCTTTGGGATGAAATGTTCTGAATATATCTGTGATGTCCATCTGGTCCAGCGTGTCATTTAAGGCCCTTACTTCCTTGTTGATCTTTTGCTTGGATGATCTGTGCATTTCAGTGACAGGAGTGTTAAAGTCCCCTACTATTATTGTATTATTGTTGATGTGTTTCTTTGATTTTGTTATTAATTGGTTTATATAGTTGGCTGCTCTCACGTTGTGGGCATAGATATTTAAAATTGTTAGATCTTCTTGTTGGACAGATCCTTTGAGTATGATATAGTGTCCTTTCTCATCTCTTATTACATTATTTGGCTTAAAATCTAATTGATCTGATATAAGGATTGCCACTCCTGCTTCCTTCTGACATCCATTAGCATGGTAATACCTTTTCCACCCCCTCACTTAAATCTGTAGGTGTCTTAGGGTTTAAAGTGAGTTTCTTACATGCAACATATAGATGGGTTTTGTTTTTTTATCTATTATGATACCTAGTGTCTTTTGATTGGGGCATTTAGCCCATTCACATTCAGGGTAACTACTGAGAGATATGAATTTATTGCCATTGTATTGCCTGTAAGGTAACTGTTACTGTATTTTGTCTCCGTTCCTTTCTGATCTACCACTTGTAGGCTCTCTCTTTGCTTAGAGGACCCCTTTCAATATTTCCTGTAGAGCTGGTTTGGTGTTTGCAAATTCTTTCAGTTTTTGTTTGTCCTGGAAGCTTTTAATCTCTCCTTCTATTTTCAATGATAGCCTAGCTGGATATAGTATTCTTGGCTGCATGTTTTTCTCCTTTAGTGCTCTGAATATATCATGCCAGCTCTTTCTGGCCTGCCAGGTCTCTGTAGATAAGTGTGCTGCCAATCTAATATTTTTACCATTGTATGTTACAGACTTCTTTTTCCGGGCTGCTTTCAGGATTTTCTCTTTGTCACTAAGACTTGTAAATTTTACTATTAGGTGGCAGGTTATGGACCTATTTTTACTGATTTTTAAGGGCGTTCTCTGCACCTCCTGTATTTTGATGCTTGTTCCCTTTGCCATAGTGAGGAAATTCTCTCCAATAATTCTCTCCAGTATACCTTCTGCTCCCCTCTCTTTCTTCTTCTTCTGGAATCCCAATTATTCTAATGTTGTTTTGTCTTATGGTGTCACTTATCTCTGGAATTCTGCCCTCGTGGTCCAGTAGCTGTTTGTCCCTCTTTTCCTCAGCTTCTTTATTCTCTGTCATTTGGTCTTCTATATCACTAATTCTTTCTTCTGCCTCATTTATCCTAGAAGTGAGAGCCTCCATTTTTTATTGCACCTCATTAATAGCTTTTTTTGGTTTCAACTTGGTTAGATTTTATTTCTTTTATTTATCCAGAAAGGGCTTTTACATCTCCCGAGAGGGTTTCTCTAATATTTTCCATGCCTTTTTGGAGCCTGGCTAGAACCTTGAGAATCGTCATTCTGAACTCTAGGTCTGACATATTACCAATATCTGTATTGATTAGGTTCCCTAGCCTTCGGTACTGCCTCTTGTTCTTTTGTTTTGGTGAATTTTTCCGTCTTGTCATTTTGTCCAGATAAGAGTATATGAAGGTGCAAGTAAAATACTAAGAGAGTGGCTACAACCCCAGGAAAATAGGCTTTAACCAAATCAGAAGAGATCCCAAATCGTGAGGGGGGAGAAAGGGGATAAAAAGAGGTTCAGAAAGAAAAAAAAAAAAAAGCGAAGAAAAGAAACAATTAAAAAAAAGAAAATGAATAAAGAAAAAGTATAAAAAAGAAAATATATATGTATTAGATAAACTAGTTTAAAAAACGTTTAAAAAAAAGCATAAAAGTTACAAAAAATTTAGCAGAAGAAGAGAACAAAAAAATTGAAAAAAAAAATTTGCAAATTTCTGCAAGAGTAAAGAATCATCGGGAGAAAGCCATGAGTTCCGTGCTTTGCTTTCTCCTCCTCTGGATTTCTGCTGCTCTCCTTGCTATTGAAACTGCACTCCTTGGTTGGTGAACTTGATTCTGGTTGGATTTCTTGTTGATCTTCTGGGGGAGGGGCTTGTTGTAATGATTCTCAAGCGTCTTTGCCACAGGCGAATTGCACCGCCCTTACCAGGGGCTGGGCTGGGTAATGTGATCGATTTTGCTTTCAGGAGCTTTTGTTCCCTGAGCGGAGGACCGGAATGAAAATGGCGGCCTCCCGGTCTCCGGCCCAGAGGAGAGGAGAGCCCTGGGCCCCACTGCTCGGTGCACCCTCAGAAAACTGCACCCAATTACTCCCGTCTCCCTGGCCTCCGGCCACGCTCCGAGCTCACTTTCCGAGCCTGCAACTGGTTCAAGGTAACCCCAAGCTGGGAGCTCACTCTCAGCTCTGTCTCTGTAGATGGCTTCCCCATTCTAATACCTGTAAGCTCTGCGACACTCAGACACCCCCGATCCTTCTGTGACCCTACGGGACCTGAGGCCACACCGACCCCGCGTGGGCTTCACCCTGGCTTAGCCTCTGGGTTTATCTCCCTCAGTGGAACAGACTTTTAAAAGTCCTGATTTTGTGCTCCGTTGCTCCACCGCTTGCGGGGAGCCAGCCCCTCCCCCAGGGTCTATCTTCCCGTTGCTTTGGATTCACTTCTCTGCCAGTCCTCCCTTTCAGAAAGTGGTTGATTTTCTGTTTTTAGAATTGCTGTTCTTCTTCTCTTCGATCTGCCAATGGATTTGTAGGTGTTTGCAATCTTTAGATAAGCTATCTAGCTGATCTCCTGCTAGCTGAAGTAATCTCAGCCTGCTACTTCTCTTCCATCTTGACTCTGCCCCTCTCTTCTGCCCATTTTTAATTGGATTATTTGTTTTGTGGGTGTTGAGTTTTATAATTTTTTAATTTATTTTAGATATCAACCTTTTATCAGATATGTCATTTTCAAATATCTTCTCCCATTCCATAGGTTGCCCTTTAGTTTTGCTGATTATTTCCTTCAGTGTGAGGAAGGTTTTTATTTTGGGGTAATTCAAATAGTTTATTTTTGTTTTTGTTTCCCTTGCCTCTGGAGACATACCTAAAAAATATTATTATGGCCAATGCCAGGGAAATTATTGCCTATACTCTCTCCTATAATTTTTTATTTATGGTTTCATGTCTCATATTCAGGTTCTTAATACAGTTTGAGTTTATTTTTGTGTATAGTGTAAGAAAGTGATTTATTTTAATTGTTTTGCATGTAGTTGTTCAATTTTCCTAACATTTGTTGAAGAGAATATCTTTTTTCCATTGTGCATTTTTCCCTTCATTGAATATTAATTGTCTATATAACTGTGGGTTTATTTCTGGGCTTTCTATTCTGTTCTTTGATCTATGTGTCTATTTTTCTTATATTACCATACTGTTTGATTACTATAGCTTTATAATTAGCTTGAAGTCTGGAATCGTGATATCTCCAGTTTGTTTGTTTTTCAAAAATTCTTTGACTATTTGGGGGTTTTGTGGTTCCATATACATTTTAGGATTGTTTGTTCTAGTTTTGTGAAAAATACTATTGTTATTTTTGTGACCATACTGAATTCATGTTTCTGTTTTAGCATTTTTTGGTGGAGTCTTTAGGATTTTCTACATATTGTATTTTGTCATTTGCAAATAGCAAGAGTTTTACTTCTTCCTTACCAATTTGGATGCCTTGTATTCTTATCTTACTGCTGTGGCTAGGACTTCCTGTACTGTGTTGAATAAAAGTGGGGAGTGTTGACATTCTTGTCTTGTTTCTGACCTTAGAGAAAAAGCTCACAGGTTTTCCCCATTGAGTATGAAGACTTCTCTAAGTCTTAACTGTGGGTGTTCATATGGTCCCTCTAAACCTAATTTGTGGCAGGTTTTTATCATGGATGAATGTTGTACTTTCAAATCTCTTTTTTGAATCTAATGAAATGATTATATTTTTTATTCTTTCTTATATTGATGTGATGTATTACATTGATTGATAATTGACATTGTCCTTTGTTTTATTGATGTGATGTATCACATGGTGAATATTGAACCATGCTTGCAATCCAAATATAAATCCTACTTGATTGTGGCAAATGATTTTTTGACATATTATTGGGTTCAGTTTGGTGAATGATTTTTCAAATGTATTGTTGGATTCAGTCTGTTAATTTTTTTTTTTTATTTTTGCATTTATGTTAGAGATATTGGCCTGCCATTCTCTTTTTTTGGCTGTGTCTTTAAGGAAAGTCAATCTAAATATCTATGTCTTTTATCTGTTCATACACTCTCCCTCAAAATCCATCATTCAAAGTTACCTTCAAAAAATTTCAGTTCTGGGGCACCTGGGTGTCCCAGTCCATTAAGCATCCAACTCTTGATTTCAGCTCAGGTCATGATATCAGGGTTGTGAGATCAAGCCCTGCACTAAGCTCCATGCTGGGCATGGAATGCCCAAGATTCAGTCTCTTCCTCCCTCTGCCCCTCCCCCCTAGCTTGTGTGTGTCTGCATGCATACTGTCTCTAAAAAAAAATAACAAAACAAACTAGAATAAAATTTCAGTTCAAAACTTCTAACTTAAACTTCTCTAAGTCTTAAGAATCAAATCTAAAATCCATCCATACTCATTCACAGCTTTCCAAAAATTTTATTTTTTTTTCCTATCCACAGGACTAGTTGTTCTGTCGAAATTTAGCTACCTCGATATCATCCAAAAATGGACTTATAAAAGCACAAATGGTTGAGATGCCATCCACAAGTTCTGATTCAGGGCACCTGGGTGGCTTAGTCAGTTAAGCATCTGCTTCGGCTTGGGTCATGATCTCAGGGTCCAGGGATCCAGTCCCACATCAGACTTCTTGCTCAGTGGGGAGTCTCCTTGTCCCTCTCCCCTTGCCACTCACCCCAGGTCGTGCCTCTGTCTCTTTCTCTTTCAAATAACTAAATATAATCTAAAAAAAAAAAAGCAGAAAAATTGTGATTTAGTAGGGATAAGTTGGGGCCTGATCATTTACATTTCTAACAAGTTCCTAGGTGATAATGATGGTCAGGGGACCTTACTTTGAGAATGACTTAAACAAACTGTGTATTACAACCACTTTCTCCTACATGCCATAATTAACACTGTTTTGTTCTCAAGCTACTTTAACACATTTTTAAAAATTATTTTATGCATGTTTTACATATCTCTATCTCAGTGTTGTTATTGCAGGGCCAAAAGTAAAATCTCTTATCATTAGGACTATAAAGAGTACATTACACAAATTAGGTAAGTAGTAAATAATTGCTATTTCTATTGGTTATGATTATTGGGTTATTTAAAAATGTGTTACAGTTATAATATAAATCTTTCAGCATTTTTAACTTATTAATAACTTGAGTTATTTTTTAAGTGACTATTTTAAAAATGTTTCCTGGAACATTTTATCCATTTCTAAAACCAATGAGATTTTCATGAGAAATTAATCATATTTTTTTCTTCTCTGCTTTATATTTAAAATTGATGCTTTTAATAGCTCTTTGATGTGTAAAATGTCCTAACATCTTAGAATTTCTCTGAGTCTTTAAAGCTTTTTGTACATCGCAATTCTCTTTCCTAAGCAAGGGATAGTGAAAATAACAATGAGAATTTTTTTTTTTTAGTTTGTAATAATTTTCTGAAGTCTTTTTTTTTTTTTTAAGGCTTTACTTATTTATTTGACAGATAGTTCACAAGTAGGCAGAAAGGCAGGCAGAGAGAGAGGAGGAAGCAGGATCCCTGCTGAGTAGAGAGCCCTATGTGGGGCTCGATCCCACGACCCTGGGATCATGACCTGAGCTGAAGGCAGAGGCTTTAACCCACTGAGCTACCCAGGCGCCCCTGAAGTTTTTGCTTTAAGGAAACACAAATTTTGAAAATTGTTTCTTCTATTATAAAAATCTTTATATTGCTTGAATGCTCAGATAATGAAAAGATGTAAGAACTTACTGTCTTAAAGTAATGTAGCCTATCAGATAGGATTTAAAAAAGGACAGAAACATCATGTCTCTATTTTCATTGACTAAATGTATATACTTGGAAAAGTCAATTAATTCTTTTGGTGCCCAGATTCATTTAAGATTTTATTTATTTATTTGTGAGGGATAGAGGGAGAGAGAGCGAGCAAGCACAGGCAGACAGAATGGCAGGCAGAGGCAGAGGGAGAAGCAGGCTCCCTGCTGAGCAAGGAGCCTGATGTGGGACTCGATCTCAGGACGCTGGGATCATGACCTGAGCCGAAGACAGCCGCTTAACCAACTGAGCCATCCAGGCGTCCCCCAGATTTATTTAGAAAAGTGAGATATAGAGGATGGTTTCCATACTAAGTTGATGATACTAATGAAATATTAAGGTCTTTAGAACAAATTTTAAAATAGCTCTATATTTTGTAACTTTAAGCTCTAGATAATGGCATTTAAAAAAGTGTACTCAGAATATGCAAAACTAGATTTATGCAATGGAGAATGTAAATTTGAATTTTGAAAATTTCTTTTATTTCAAGAAAATAAGTGAAGCTGAATTCTGTAAAAAATGCAACTTGTTAATTAATGTAACATGCTTAATTAAAATGTCAAAATATGTCTAGTTGCAGTCACCACTATTTATTGAGTTTACTTGCATAAATCCTTTGACAGCATGGCATAATCAGCCAATCAACTTTCTTTGCATTCATGTCAGAATGGTTTATTACATCATTCATTGATATTTTAATGTAAAGAATAAAATGATTTGTCATTTGTGATAGAATTATTATGATGACTTCTCCTCTTGCAAAATTTCTATCCTCTGGTTACTCAATCAAGCACTAATCTAGGTTCTGCTCTGAAGGGCCTTTGCATATGTATTATATTTACTAGTTAACTGACCTTAAAAAAAAGAAGATGCTAGATTATCCAGGTGTGCTTAATGTAATCACAGGATCTCTTAAAAGCAGAAGAGAAATGCAGAACCATGAGGGATCTGTAAAGAGGAAGGTAGGTGGAAGAGATATAAAGTAGAAAAGGAAATCAGAAATAATCAAAGCATAGGAGGGAGTTGATTACTGATTATTATCACTGAAACTGCAGTAAAAGGTCCATAAGTCATAAATGCAGGTGGCCCTGGAAGCTGAGAATGACCTTAGCCAGTGGTCACTAAGCAAAAGGGAATTCCAGTCCTACAGCTGCAATAGAAGCCAACATTCTACATGAAACTGTGGTATATTGATCCCCAGAACTTCTAGAAAGAAGTACAACCCTGCTGACATCTGATTTTCACCCTGTGAGAAGCAGAGCAGAGAACAACTGGAACCATTTTGTGCTTGGGGTCTTGATATATAGGACTCTGAGATAATAAAATAATTTAGCTGCTAAATTTGTGGTAATTTGTTATGGAAATGATAAAAAACTAATACATTGTCCCATTTGTTAAGTTTCATAGTCAAGTTTTTTATTGAGCAGTATATACTTTTCTCTATTTGTCTGATGAATTATTTTTAGTTTGATAATTAATGAAGTAGAGATAATTAATATTAAAATTATAAGCATTTTTTCTGTATTCAACATACATGTTACAAGCATGTTGTGAAGATTAAATCTTGATTAAAAAAAAAGATTCAAATGGCGTTTCTGTTTTCACATGTAAGGAGCTTGGAAGTTGTCACTCCATCCTAACAAGCAAAAAGATAAATGAACTGAAAAATCCACAGCTCTTCTTAGATCCATAAGACAATTGACGTCATAGGGGAAGCAGCTGCTACCAAAATTGAAGAGAGAGAGAGGCAAACATAGGGAAAGAAAATACTAGAGTAAAAATCACCGAGGACGCCAATGCTAGGGTAAGAAAACCTGAATTGTAATTGATAGGTTGTTGGAGGCTAAATGTGGACAAGTACAAGGATTAAAAACTCCAGAATGACCTAGTTATTAGGGGCCTCCATAACACTGTGATATTTACTGCAAGTAGCTCAACCAGATTCCCACGGTAAATATCAAAGAAAAATTTATTCATGCCAGGAGAAGGAAAGAGGATCCATTTTGAAATATGCCACAGCATTGTATTCTTATTAATTCCTATCCTCAGGGGAAACCAGTTAACCACAGCCTAAACTACCATGGTATTATCAAATCCTAACTACTTGGAGGTTCGGAAACATGAAATTTACAGTCCAGATGCAAAGGACACTAAAAGATTGAAATCTAAATCACATTATTCTAGAATACTTCCCCTTCCAACATACCTTACCATAACTAAAGAACTATTTACAACTGTTCCTTTCACCTGGCACGTCGTTTCAGGCTACCAAAAAAAACGACAACAACAGCAACACAAAAACTTTAAGGTACACCAAAAGGCAAAAAACATACTTGGAGAAGGCATCAGAACCAAATATAATAAGATATTGAAATTAGATTGGAAATTCAAACACATATGATTAATATGCTAAGGGACTTAGTGGATAAAGTAGAGAGCATGCAGGAGCAGATGCACAATGCAAACTAAGAGATGGACATTCTAAGAAAGAACCAAAAATAAATGCTAAAGAGAAAAGACATTGTTAACAGAAATGCAGAATACCTTTGTTGTGCTCATTAGTAGACTAGACATGACTGCATGACTGTAAAAAAGAATCTCTAAGCTAAGGGAGATCTTAGTAGAATCCTCAAAAACCAAAGAAAACAAGATGTGAAAAAAACAGAATATCCAAAGAAGGTGGGACAGGTATAAAAAGTATAACATAAACATAATGAAAAGGCTAAAAGAAAAAGAAAGAAGAAAAAGGAACAAAAGAAATATTTGAAACAATAATGGATAAGCATTTTGCCAGATTGATGAGACACTAAACCACGGAACCAGGAATCTCAGAGAACACCAAACACAATAAAATAAACAAACAAAAAGAACTACACCTAGACATTTCGTTTTCAAGCTTGGGAAAATCAAAGATAAGAAAAAAATCCTGAAATAAGCAAAAGTTAAAAATAAATAATCTGTAGAGGAACAAAGATAAGAATTGGATCAGAAATCATGCAAGTGGAGTGAAATATTTAAAGTGTTGAGAGTGGAAAACAACAACAACAACAATAACAACAACAAAAAAACAACAACAAAACCCTACTAAACTGAATAGTGTACTCCTTGAAATTATCTTTCAACAATGAAGGAGTAATAGGCTTTCTCTGACAAACAAGAATAAAGGAATTTATATAGACCAAATATACAAAAAATATTAAAATAAGACTTTTAGAGAGAAAGAGAATAATATAAGTCAGAAACTTGTGTCTACATACAGTAAAAAAGAACATTAAAAAGAAATAAGTGAAGGTGAAATAAAAACTTTTATTTTTCTTATTATTGATTTAACAGGTAATAATTCAAAATAATAACAATGTTTTTGATTATGTGTGCTTATGTGTGTATATATATGTATATACTACACTTATGCATGCTTATGTATAAGTGAGATGAATGACAGCAACAATGTAGGGACAGGGAATTGAAATTAGGGTTATTTTGTTATTACAAGGTATTCACACTATCCAGGAAGCAGTATATTGTTGCTTGAAAGTAGACTTGGATTAGTTGTAAGAGATTTTGCAAAACTCTGGGGCAACCGCTAAAAAAAGTAGGAAAAGAAATATAACTTCTTGCTAAGAAAAGAAGAAAATGGATTTATTTATACTAAACACATGATTAAAACTATAAAGGGCAGAAAAAGAATGGAAGACAAAAATAAGAAAAAGGGCAAACAATAGAAAAAGGTACAACCCATTAAGGAAATAATTGATAAACTAGATTTCATTAAAATTAAAAACTTCTGCTCTGCAAAAGACGGTGTTAAGGGAATGAGAAGGCAAGCCACAGACTAGGAGAAAATATTTGCAAAGAAATGTCTGTTGAAGGACTTACTCAAAATATACAAAGAATTCTTAAAACTCAACAATAAGAAAACAATATGATTTTAAAAAATAAGCTAACGATCTTTACAAATTTCTCACCAAAGAAGATATGCAGACCACAAATAAAGATATGATAAGATTCTCCACATCATATGTCATCAGGAAAATGTAAATTAAAACAACAATGAGATACCACTGCACATCTATTTCAATAGTCAAAATCCAGAACACTGAAAACACCAAAGGCTGTGAGTTTCTCAGGCTATGTTTATGATCTTTGGCCCAAGCTTATCTTTCTGTATGATCATGTTGATGAGATAATGACTGTCAAATGTCTTTGGGTTAGGCCTGGATTGTTGTCATTTGTATACACACACACACACACACACACACACACACACAAACATTTACTATACATATGAGCTCTCAAGGTGTTAGCGGAGGAAATTGCACACACACAAAATCAAATTCTCCCTGGAATCCTGAGACTATTTCACTGGTGAACACCATAACAATCACTATCAGATATTTTCAAGGTATTTTTTGTTTGTTTGTTTGTTTGTTTTGTTTTTGTTTTTTCCCATTACCATGCAATGGTTTTTCATTTATGATGATTCCAGGGTGATAACAATGAACAATATAACAGTAAGAAGAGCAAACATTTTGTAGAAAACGTCTAATGTCAAACATGGAGGTGTAACTTAATCTAGTTAAGAAATCTATCTCATTCAATTTTCTCTTGATATCTATCTGAAAGTATTTTCATATAATGACTAAGATTCTTCCCACTAGAATTATTTGGTCTTCTGTGAGTTATGGAGACATTTTATGTGGGAAGAAATATAGCCAGCAGACAGGTATTTATTCCTGAACCAAGTACCATCCGGAGTCTTTTTTCTCTTTTCTGGTAACAGAGCTTGACAAAATTAAGCACAGAGGTTACAAGCAAAAGCAAAGCATTAAAATGTCTTTGACCTTGATAAGCAGAGACTGAAACTGAAAACAGAGCTTCCACCAAATTCCTGTGTTGCATATACTCTATTGGACTTTCTACAAGAAAATATGGTCTTGTTAGGTTACATACCCATTCACCAAGAGAAAATAGGTAAAGGGAATGTGGATTTAAAAGACAGACTTAGTGGATCAGCCATTGTCTTCCACATACTGAAGTGTCATGTATTTGTATTGCAAAATATGTAATGTTTTACAACATTATAACCTTTATTCTAGCCAAAATATCATTCTCAGGAGGATTAATGTGATAGAATATGGATTTTTTTTTTGTCAGAAAAACCCTTGCAAAAAAGCAAAACTTTTAGTTTAGAGGGAAAATACTATTTGATTATGTGCTTATGTTTTAAACAGTCATTCTCTAGTATGATAAACAGGACAGCATATTTAAAGGGCAGTTTAATGAGTAAGTCTAGTGAGTCAATTTGTCTATCAGATAGTCATTCAAGCAAAATATTGTATGCACACAAACAACATGCATCTTGAGCCAGACTTAAAAAAACATATATATATAGTTATTCAGACTAGTAAATTCTAAGTTATTCAGTGTATACATTGGCACCAAAATAAGAAAATACTGATTCTAAATATGTACTTATATTTCTTTTATAATGCAGTATATGGTAAGGCAATGATTTACTATTGATTCAGGCCAGTGCCTATTTGCTAGACACAAAATTAACATTTTTTTAGAACAAAAATATGTATTTTTAAAATTTATTATTCGTGTACTCTTAGTCTCATTTTGAAATGCCTAATAGGAATTACAGCAAATATGAAGCCATTTCACTTTCTAATACCTTTTCCTTCGTAATATAAAGGTCATGAGTTGGACTTCTGGACTATAAATAATACTTAACACATTCAGGGTTATACTGGGTTGATAGGTTGTAGCATAGGTAATCTTGATAACTATTCAGTTACAAATGTTTACATTTAACTGCAGCAGATTCACAACTTAAGTATGCTTGTTTTATCTGAATATAAATTATATGATCTTTGTCTTATGTACCATTGCATGCATTAATATATGACAAACCTTATTTGTCTTTGCTTTGTTTCAAGTAGTATTTGCCCTCAGTGAGTTCTTTAAAAATTCATCAATAAGAAAATTTATGGGAAAAAAATTGCCCATAAGATAGCATAGTAAAGAAAAGACCTTGGCAACCACCATTCTATTTCTTATGAATTTGATTTTTTGTTATTGTTATTTGTTATAAAGCTAACTTTATTAGTTATTTTTTAATTTAATTTAATTTTAATTTAATTTTTTAATTTGAGTGTGATTGACACACAGTGTTATATTAGTTTCAGGTATACAACATAGTGACTCAACTTCTCTATTTGTTATGCTGTGCTCCACACATGTAGCTACCATCATTACATTACAATATCATTGAGTGTATTCCCTATGCTGTGCAAGATCAATGTGTGTGTTTTTTTTTAATTTTCCACATATAAGTGAGAACATGTAGTATTTCTCTTTGTCTGATTCATTTCACTTAGCATAATAGTCTCAAGGCCTATACATGTTGTCACAAAGGCTCTCAAATAATTTTTGCTTATTAGCAAAATAAAAGTCTGATTAAGACACGGACAAAGAACTTGACTACACATTTTTTCAAAGAATATATACAAATAGCCAACAAGTACATGAAAAGTTTCTCAACATCAGTAATCATCAAGGAAATGAAAATTAAAACCATAGTGGATATCACCCCACACCTGTTAGAATGGCTTTATCGAAAAGACAAGAGACAATCAGTATTGGCAAATATGTGAATATAATCTATATATAAATTATAGACTAGTCAAGTTCTTTGCCCACTTTTTAATCAGACTATTTTTATTTTTGTTATTGAGTTATATTAATTCCTTATATATTTTGGATATTAACCCTTTATAAGATAAATAGTTTGCAAATAATGTGTTCCATTCCTTAGGTTTCCTTTTCACTTTATTATTTTGCTATGCATAAATTTTAGTTTGACATAGTAACATTTGTTTACTTTTATTACTATTGACTGGGTTTTTTGTGTCATATCTAAAAATAATTTCCAAGATCAATGTCAAGGAATATTTTCTCTCTGTTTTATTCTAGTAGTTTTTACTAGTTTGGGGTATCACATTTAAACTTTTAGTCCATTTGCATTGTTTTTGGGAGTGGTAGACATAGGAGTTCAATTTCATTGTTTTGTATATGATTATTCCATTTATCCAGTACCACTTATTGAAAAGATGTCCTTTGTCCACTGAGCATCTTTGCTCCCTTGTTAAATATCAGTTGACTGTATATGTGTGAGTTTATTTCTGTGACCTCTATTTTGTTGCATTGGTCTATGTATCTGATTTTTATGCCAGAGCTATCCTGTTTAATTACTAAGGCTTTGTAATAAAGTTTGAAATGAGTAGGTGCGATGTTTCCAGATTTGTTCTTTCCTCAGGATTGTTTGGCTATTTGGGGTCTTCTGTGGTTCCAGAGTTGTAAGATTTTTTTTAGGCTTTGTTTTTTGTTTTTTTTCTCTTTGAAAAATACCATTAGAATTTTGATAGGGATTGCATTGACTCTGTACTTTACTTTGGATATTATGAACATTTTAACAATATGGAATCTTTTGATGCATGACCTCAGGCTATTTTTCCATTTATTTGTATTATCTTCAGTTGTTTTCATCAATATCTTAAAATTTCCAATGTATAGAGTTTTTACCTTCTTAAATTTATTCCCAGGTGTTCTTTTTGTTGTTATTGTAAATTGGATTGTTTTCTTTAGGTTTCTTTTGGATAGTTTGTTGTTAGCATATATAAAAACACTGACTGAGAGTTTGGTGTTACGGCAGCAGTCTAAGGCCCAGGGAGCCAGCTAGGGATGGGGGCTTGACTTGAGAGAACCTGCTGGGAACCTGGAGCCAAGGAAGCTACCTTGGGGCTTGGATGCCACATAGGACCAACTGGAGCCTTGGTTTTCAAGAGTCACTTAAAACCATGAGATTCAGATAGAACCTGGTCTGCAAAGCCCTGGGGTCTACAGTGAAGCAGGTCACTCACTTCATTCTCCTCCCACAGGACAGTGTCTGTCTGTGTTGGACTTCCAGGATTATGTGGAAAGGTTAGTAGTGGTATCCTTCTTTTTGTTCTGCCTTCTTCAATGTATTCTTTCTTATTGCCATGCTTTACCCAGGTCTATAATCTCTCACCTGAAATCCTTGGCTCTTATGACCAGAGCTGTTTGTTCCAATCTCCATTCTTCACTAGAATTTTATCTCCCAAGTTAGAGGACACTGAGATTTTACTCTATTAGAATTTATTCCTGGTCTCCAGACTCCCAAGCCATAAGCGTTGTAAGTTCCTGCAAGGGGATAACTAGTTGTACACGTGTAGTCTTCTGGATGTTAATACCCCATATGTTGCTGAACAAGCAGCAAAAGCTCTGCAAGTATCTCTTTTCTACCAGTAGAGTCATTTTGGGTACTCCAAGCCCAGAATGGAAACATAATCCCAGAAAAAAAAATGGCTAGAGATCATCAGTTCACCTAGGGAAATTTTATCTCTCTATTCAATTTAAGCTCATATAGTTCTTACTCCTTCTGCACTAGTTTGGTGTTTTCTAAAACACGACTATTATAATTTACCTATTTTTCTATTTATTGTAGTGGATGTGTTGGCTTGTGGTTATGTGCTTCATCTTATCCAGAAACAAGCCCATCAGTAGTTATTTTTACTTATTTTTATATATTTTCAAGCTTGAGTACATGTCTTTGTGCATTATAAGAGCCAATAAACATTTCCTTAGAAATCTTAATGATATCAAAGTGTAATCACTGATGATTTCATTGTAATAAAGAAGCACATAAATATTATCTAAGATAGGAACACGTGTAAGAAATAATAAAATGTCAAGTGAATTAAGAATAATCATAAATACTTCTTTCCAAAGCCATCTAAAAGTATTTGATGAGTGACAAATAGTAGATAAAATGTATTGAGTGAAACTCTGTGTTAAGAATTAAATACACATTTATCAGAAAACATATAATTTTTCCTTTCAACAATGAATGCAACTAAGCTGGACTATGATATAGTTAACCTCCCTAAGATCATATCACTAGTAAAGGAAAGGCATAGGACTTAAAACCAGGTCTAGGAGACTCCAGTTTAAATTTTTAACCTCTAAGCTTTAATATTTTCTTTAGACTTACCTAAGTATTAATTTCTATCTTTAGACTTAGCTAAGTATTTAATTTCTATCTATGATATAATCAATTATTAATTACATAAAAGAACATTTTCCCTAAATCAGTGAAAGTGAGTTTCTTTTTTTTTTTAATAAGATTTATTTATTTATTTATTTATTTGACAGACAGAGATCACAAGTAGGCAGAGAGGCAGGCAGAGAGAGGAGGAAGCAGGCTCCCTGCTGAGCAGAGAGCCTAATGTGGGGCTTGATCCCAGGACCCTGGGATCATGACCTGAGCCGAAGGCAGAGGCCTTAACCCACTGAGCCACCCAGGCACCCCTGAAAGTGAGTTTCTGATTTAATAAAAGAGGAATGCATGTTGCTAGACTTCAGCTATTCTGTATATACATAGAGTCATTAAGACATTTCAGTCAAATTACATTCTTGACAATATCTATATGACAAAATATTTTCATTGAGAAATACTTATTTACAGATAAAATGGATTGATTGATATCACCCCCAAATCTGTGCTCTTCCACAGGCTTTATAATGTGACCTAATTTGGAAGTAAGGTCTTTGTAGAGATGATCAAGTTAGGATGCGTTGATTGCAATGGGTTCTAATTATATGGCAGTTCTATTTTCAACATTTTGAGGAACCTCCATGCTGTTTTCCAGAGTGGTTGCACCAGCTTGCATTCCCACCAACAGTGTAGGAGGGTTCCCCTTTCTCCGCATCCTGGCCAGCATCTGTCATTTCCTGACTTGTTGATTTTAGCCATTCAGACTGGTGTGAGGTGGTATCTCATTGTGGTTTAGATTTGTATTTCCCTGATGCTGAGTGATATAGAACACTTTTTCATGTGTCTGTTGGCCATCTGGATGTCTTCTTTGCAGAAATGTCTGTTCATGTCCTCTGCCCATTTCTTGATTGAATTATTTGTTCTTTGGATGTTGAGTTTGCTAAGTTCTTTATAGATTTTGGACACTAGCCCTTTATATGATATGTTGTTTGCAAAATATTCTCCCATTCTGTCAGTTGTCTTTTGGTTTTGTTAACTGTTTCCTTTGCTGTACAAAAGCTTTTGATCTTGATGAAATCCCAATAGTTCATTTTTGCCCTTGCAAAAATTTTCCCTTGCCTTTGGCGATGTTCCTAGGAAGATGTTGCTGTGGCTGAGGTCAAAGAGGTTGCTGCCTGTGTTCTCCTCAAGGATTTTGATGGATTCCTTTTGCACATTGAGGTCCTTCATCCATTTTGAGTCTATTTTCATGTGTGGTGTAAGGAAATGGTCCAATTTCATTTTTCTGCATGTGGCTGTCCAATTTTCCCAACACCATTTATTGAAGAGGCTGTCTTATTTCCATTGGACATTCTTTCCTGCTTTGTCGAAGATTAGTTGACCATAGAATTGAGGGTCTATTTCTGGGCTCTCTATTCTGCTCCATTGATCTATGTGTCTGTTTTTGTGCCAGTACCATGCTGTCTTGATGATGACAGCCTTGTAATAGAGCTTGAAGTCCGGAATTGTGATGCCACCAACTTTGGCTTTCTTTTTCAATATCCCTTTGGCTATTCCAGGTCTTTTCTGGTTCCATATAAATTTTAGGATTATTAGTTCCATTTCTTTGAAAAAGATGGATGGTACTTTGATAGGAATTGTATTAAATGTGTAGATTGCTTAGGTAGCATAGACATTTTCACAATATTTATTCTTCCAATCCAGGAGCATGGAACATTTTTCCATTTCTTTGTGTCTTCCTCAATTTCTTTCATGAGTACTTTATAGTTTTCTGAGTATAGATTCTTAGCCTTTTTGTTTAGGTTTATTCCTAGGTTAATTCCTACTTAGGTAAATATTGTTATTTAGGAATATTTAGGTAAATATTCTTATTAAAATAACCTATATTTAGGTTAATTCCTATTCTTATGGTTTGGGATGCAATTGTAAATGGGATCAACTTCTTAATTTTTCTTTCTTCTGTCCTGTTGTTGGTGTAGAGAATGCAACTGATTTCTGTGCATTGATTTGTAATGCGATACTTTAATGAATTCCTGTACAAGTTCTAGCAGTTTTGGAGTGGAGTCTTTTGGATTTTCCATATATAGTATCATATCATCTGTGAAGAGTGATAGATTGACTTCTTCTTTGCCAATTTGGATGCTTTTAATTCGTTTTGTTGTCTGATTGCTGAGGCTAGGACTTCTAGTACTGTGTTGAATAGCAGTGGTGATAATGGACATCCTTGCTGTGTTCCTGACCTTAGCGGAAAATCTTTCAGTTTTTCTCCATTGAGAATGATATTTGCAGTGGGTTTTTCATAATGGCCTTGATGATATTGAGGTATGTACCCTCTATCCCTATACTTTGAAGAGTTTTGATCAGGAAGGGATGCTGTACTTTGTCAAATGCTTTTTCAGCATCTATTGAGAGTATCATATGGTTCTTGTTCTTTCTTTTATTGATGTGTTGTATCACATTGATTGATTTGCGGATGTTGAACCCACCTTGAAGCCCTGGAATAAATCCCACTTGGTCGTGGTGAATAATCCTTTTAATGTACTGTTGAATCCTATTGCCTAGTATTTTGGTGAGTATTTTCACATCTGTGTTCATCAAGGATATTGGTCTATAGCTCTTTTTTTGATGGGATCCTTGTCTGGCTTTGGGATCAAGGTGATGCTGGCCTCATAAAATGATTTTGGATGTTTTCCTTCCATTTCTATTTTTTGGAACAGTTTCAGGAGAATAGGAATTAGTTCTACTTTAAATGTTTGGTAGAATTCCCCTGAGAAGCCGTCTGGCCCTGGGCTTTTGTTTGTTTGGAGAATTTTGATGACTGTTTCAATCTCCTTACTGGTTATGGGTCTGTTCAGGCTTTCTTTTTCTTCCTGGTTCAGTTGTGGTAGTTTATATGTTTCTAGGAATGCATCCATTTCTTCCAGATTGTCAAATTTGTTGGTGTAGAGTTGCCCATAGTATGTTCTTATAATTGTCTGTATTTCTTTGGTGTTAGTTGTGATCTCTCCTCTTTCATTCATGATTTTATTTATTTGGTTCCTTTCTCTTTTCTTTTTGATAAGTCTGGCCAGGGGTTTATCAATTTATTAATTCTTTCAAAGAACCAGCTCCTAGTTTTGTTGATTTTTTCTATTGTTTTTTTGGATTCTATTTCATTGTTTCTGCTCCGATCTTTATGATTTCTCTTTTCCTGCTGGGTTTAGGGTTTCTTTCTTTTCTTTCTCCAGCTCCTTTAGGTGTAGGGTTAGGTTGTGTACCTGAGACCTTTCTTGTTTCTTGAGAAGGGCTTGTACCACTATATATTTTCCTCTCAGGACTGCCTTTGTTGTGTCCCAGAGATTTTGAACCGTTGTGTTTTCATTATCATTTGTTTCCATGAATTTTTTCAATTCTTCTTTAATTTCCTGGTTGACCCACTCATTCTTTAGAAGGATGCTGTTTAGTCTCCATGTATTTGGGTTCTTTCCAAATTTCCTGTTGTGGTTGACTTCTAGCTTCAGTGCATTGTTGTCTGCAGGGACCACAGAGAATGATCCCAATCTTTTGATACCGGTTGAGACCTGATTTACGACCGAGGATGTGATCTATTCTGGAGATTGTTTCATGTGCACTAGAAGAGAATGTGTATTCTGTTGCTTTGGGATGAAATGTTCTGAATATATCTGTGATGTCCATCGGGTCCAGTATGTCATTTAAGACCTTTATTTCCTTGTTGATCTTTTGCTTGGATGATCTGTCCATTTCAGTGAGGGGAGTGTTAAAGTCCCCTACTATTATTGTATTATTGTTGATGTGTTTCTTTTATTAATTGGTTTATATAGTTAGCTGCTCCCACGTTGGGGGCATAGATACTTAAAATTGTTAGATCTTCTTGTTGGACAGACCCTTTGAGTATGATATAGTGTCCTTCCTCATCTCTTATTATAGTCTTTGGCTTATCATCTAATTGATCTGATATAAGGATTGTCGCTCCTGCTTTCTTCTGATGTCCATTAGCATGGTAAATTCTTTTCCACCCCCTCACTTTAAATCTGGAGGTGTCTTCGGGCTTAAGATGAGTTTCTTATAGGCAACATATAGATGGGTTTTGTTTTTTTATCTATTATGATACCTAGTGTCTTCTGATTGGGGCATTTAGCCCATTAACATTCAGGGCAACTATTGAGAGATATGAATTTATTGACATTGTATTGCCTGTAAGGTGACTGTTACTGTATATGGTCTCTGTTCCTTTCTGATCTACTGCTTGTAGGCTCTCTCTTTGCTCTCTGCACCACCTGGATTCTGCTGCCAATCTAATATTTTTACCATTATATGTTACAGACTTCCTTTCCCGGGCTGCTTTCAGGATTTTGTCTTTGTCACTAAGACTTGTAAATTTTACTATTAGGTGACGGGGTTTGGGCCTACTCTTATTGATTTTGATGGGCGTTCTCTGCACCACCTGGATTTTGATGTTTGTTCCCTTTGCCATATTAGGCAAATTTTCTCCAATAATTCTCTCCAGTATACCTTTTGCTCCCCTCTCTCTTTCTTCTTCTTCTGGAATCCCAATTATTCTAATGTTGTTTCATCTTATGGCGTCACTTATCTCTCGAATTCTGCCCTCGTGGTCCAGTAGCTGTTTGTCCATATTTTGCTCAGCTTATTTATTCTCTGTCATTTGGTCTTCTGTTTTGCTAATTCTTTGTTCTGCCTCATTTATCCTAGCAGTGAGAGCCTCCATTTTTTATTGCACCTCATTAATAGCTTTTTTTTTTCAACTTCGTTAGATTTTAGTTCTTTTATTTCTCCAGAAAGGGCTTTTATATCTCCAAAGAGGGTTTCTCTAATATGTTTCATGCCTGTTGTAGTGATTCTCAAGCATCTTTACCCCAGGCAGAATTGCACTACCCTTACCAGGGGCCGGGCTGAGTAATCCGCTCGGGTTTGCTTTCTGGAACTTTTGTTCCCTGAGCGCTTTCTGGAGCTTTTTGTTCCCTGAACACTTTCCCTGAGTAGGCCTCCTGGTCTCCAGTCCAGAGGAGTCGAGAGCCCGGGGCCCCACTCCTCAGTGTGCCCTCAGAGAACAGCGCCCAGTAACTCCCGTCTGCCTGACCTCTGGCCGCGCTCTGAGCTCACTGAGCCTCCAACCATTTCAAGGTAACCCTGCGCTGGGAGCTCACTACTCAGCTCTGTCTCTGTAGCCGGCTTCCCCTTCTAATACCTGAAAGCTCTGCAACACTCAGACACCCCTGATCCTTCTGTGACCCTGAGGGACTTGAGGCCATGCTAACCCTGCGTGGACTTCACCCCGGTTTAACCTCTGGAGTGATGTCCCTTAGCGGAACAGACTTTTAAAAGTCCTGATTCTGTGCTCCATTGCTCTGCCACTTGCGGGGAGCTGGCCCCTCCCCCCGGGGTCTATCTTCCTGTTGCTTTGGATTCACTTCTCTGCTAGTCCTACCTTTCAGAAAGTGGTTGATTTTCTGTTTCTAGAATTGCTGTTCTTCTCTTCGATCTGCCGATGGATTTGTAGGTATTTGCAATCTTTAGATAATCTTTTTAGCTGATCTCCTGTGAGCTGAAGTAGTCTCATCCTGCTACTTCTCCGCCATCTTGACTCCTCCTCCCAAAACATCTCTTTAAGAGACTTTCAGTAGGCATGTATTGCATGGAGTATTGGGTGTGGTGCATAAATAATGAATTTTGGAACACTCAAAAGAAATAAAATAAAGAGACTCTCCGTAGATGTATGATTGTTAAAAGCAATTCTGGTGAGGACTTGGAAAGAATAAATAGGGAAGAGTAATTGAGAGTATTCTCTTTGTCTTAAAGAATACATGTATCATTATACAGAATTTTGGCTGAGAAAATTTCCAAGTAAAATGTGGAAGGTGCAACCTGATTTTGCTATTTAGAGTAAAGTGCAAGAGGATTGAAAAATTAAGGAATTAATTGCTAAGTAAAAGGAAACCAGCACATGTTGATTTGGAAAATTATCAGCCTATCCAGAGACCATGGTCTGGAAACAGAGCCAAGGGGATGGTTGGAAGATCTTTTGTTGACGGTATCAGGACAGTGACTTGTGGTTAGGATGAACCATCTCAGCAGAAGCCAGGAATATAGAGGCAGTTTTCCAGGAAAGATCTGTGGAGGACCCTCTTTGTCTGATAGCATAATTCCCATGAATAGCATGAAAGTGATTTTTGAGAGTTTCAAACACCCTTAATGTTTAGCTTGAGCTGAAAGGAAAAGAGATAGGATGAAATTTACTCAAGAGACAGAGCCACAGATACAGAAAATGAGCTGATGGTATACCTCTGTGGGACAAGAGGATGGGGTCATTGTCTCAGTGGGCTCAGAAGACAGACCATCAAGCCACAGAGGATTTTTCTCAGGCCTTAAAATCTCTTTATGAATTTTCCCTGATGTGTTTTGGACTTACCTGGACCCATTATCCCTTTTTTCCTTCCACCTGTTCAGTTTGGAATAAGAATTTCTATTTTATGCTTGTCCCTCTATTGTGATTTAGAAGCAGATAATTTGTTTCATGGTGTTACACGTCCACAGATGGAGATAAATTCTGCCTTAGGATGGATCATACTCTTGGTCACACTCATAAAATCAATTTTTATTTTTTTTTTAAGATTTATTTATTTATTTGAGAGAAAGAGCATGAGAGACTGCAAATGGGGATAGGGAGGAGCAAAAGAGGAGGGGGAGAGAGAATCCCAAGAAGACTCCCTGCTGAGCACAGGGAGTGGTGGGCTCAATCTCAGAACCCAGAGATCATGACCTGAGCCAAAATCAAGAGTCAGACCCTTAACTGACTGAGCAACCCAGGTGTCCCATAAAATTATTTTATATAAAAATTACATATGTAGGGGCATATGGCTCAGTCAGATAAGCATCTGCTTTCAGCTTCAAGTCATGATCCCATGGTCCTGGGATGGAGCCCTGCATCAGGCTCCCAGCTCAGCAGAAAGCCTGTTTCTCCCTCTCTCACTGCTGTTCATCCTGCTTATGTTCTCTCTTTCTCTCTAATAAATAAACAAAATCTTTAAAAAATAATAAAAAAATGACATGTGTATATGTACATATATACAATTATATGTTGTATACTATATACTATAAGGCATAAGTATTAACAATTTATTATATGTTAATGCAATTTAAAATAATGCTATTCTTAATGTTTAAGGCATTGCTTGCTTTCATTTTGGTATACACTTTTAAGTTGATACCTTAACAAAATGCAGAGTAATGGAAATAGCACTATAGTTGGAAATAAAAGCCTTTAGGTCCATCCTAGTCTCATCTCAGTTTCCTCATACTAAAATACAGCTGAAATTTGAGTCACATAATGTTATGAGTGCCTACCACTATGTCTGATATGAAAATATAATCTGTAAATGAATGCTATGTGACTCAATGTTTGCAAAAGTTGCAAAAGTTTGTAAAAGTCTGTAAAAGTTGTAATTTGAAAAAGTTTGTAAAAGTTTCAATTGCACTTTATGGAAGATTATTTTAGTTGGAAAAAATGTAATCAGCATGATAAAAGTAGTCATAAAAATTTTGAAAATAACAAGCACAGTTAAGAAATATCTTTAGAGAATGTGGCTTGTTACAAAGAAGGTGAAACTATATTAAGCTAGTTGAAATCCTATGTTCAAATTATGATAACTTAAATTTAACCTAAAACTCAGACCTTAAAATTTAAAATTTCCTGGGTATGATAGTAAAATAGACTGGAGTGTTAGCAATGGAATTAGAATCAGGTGTTCATACCACCAGACAAGATGCAGCAAGATGGCTGCATTTTTTTTTTTAATTTGAAACTTTTGTGGATTGATAGTCAATATCAGGTGAAAAGGCAAACCAGGGAATGGGTCAAAATATTTGCAAATCATCTAATAGAGGGTTAACAGTAGAGTCCATGAGGAAGAATTCCCACAACTCAATGACAACCAAACAACCTACTTAAAAGATGAACAAAGGACCTGAATAGGTATTTCTCCAAAGAAGATAAGCCGATTACCAAATAAGCACATGAAAAAATGCTCGATATCACTAGTCATTAGGGAAACACAAATCAAAACCATGATACCAATTCACACCCACTGGGATGGCTGTATCTAAAAAAACAAAAGGAACAGAAAAGAACAAAAGTTGACAAGAATGTAAAGAAACTGGGATCCTTGGGCATCACTGTGGAAATGTAAATTACTGCAGCCACCAGGGAAAACAGTATGGCAGTTTCTCAACACTTAAAGTAAAAGAATCATATGACCATAGGATCCAGCAATTTCCTTCTGTATATATGCCCAAAAGGATGGGAAGCTGGGACTCAAACATATATTTGCATCACCATGTTTATAACAGCTTTGTTCACAAGAGTTGAAAGGTGGAAACAACCCAAGGGTCTGTCCGTGGATGAAGAGATACACCAAAAACCATATACACATACAATGGGTTATTGTTCAGCCTTAAAATGAAGGAAAATTCTGACATGCTATAGCTGATAGTAGCTGATAAATCATAGCTGCTAGTATGAAAGTCTGGATTTTAGTTCTGTCTTTTCCATTTATGAGCTCTTCGGTCTTGGGCAAATTATTTAATCTCTCTGTGCTTTAGGTTTTGTTGTTGCTGTTGTTGTTGCTTTGTTTTGTTTTGTTTTGTTTTGTTTTGTTTGCATTAAATGCATCTATATCTCATTGAGCTGCTATGAGGATTAACTGAGATAATACATACAAAATAACCCCAAGTTATCTGTTAATGATAAATCCTAAATAAATATGATTTATTGGTATTTCTTCCATGCCCAACCACTGTAAGACTTCTGTAGAACAGCTTATGAAATCTCTGACCTTCAGTTTATATCCTGTCAGATGGACTATAGCATCAATTCAGTATTTGAGGTAAAGATGAATTAGAGAAAAGATTGGCACTCCTCCCATCTGCAGGTAGGACTGGGTTATTTTGCCTTGTATTTCAGCAGGTTGTGGAACTCTTTGGATCCATTAAATATGGCAGAAATGAGGTTCTGCTCATTTTATACCTAGACCTTAACAAACTAGAAGCTTCCATCTTCTGGCTCTTGGAATGGTATCACTCAGCAACCAGGCATTGTACAATGAGGAGAGGAACTGTGGCCTCCAGGCCAGCAACAGTACTGAACCCCCAGCTGAAAGTTAGCACCACTTTGCCAAGTTTCTATACCAACCTTCTCAGAAGTGGATCCTGCAGCCCCAAACAAGCTGCTACCATTAACACCATCTGAAACACAGATAATCCATCCCCAATGAACCCTGACCAAAAGGCAGATTTGTGAGCCAAATGATTATTATTGTTTTTAAACCACTATATTTTACAATGGTATGTTAAACATCAGTAGATAATGGAAACTGTTATTATGTCAACACCCTCTATGTGTTTCCTAAATGAAATCTACCATTTAATTTAGATGGTAAGACTGAAGTTAAATAGCAGCCTAATGTTCATAGTAATTAACATATTTATAAGCAGAGCTTGTGTTTCTGTCCAAGTTCTCAATCCTTATTTATATTGTAGTTTAATGCATGACTGTGTTATTCAATAGGTTCTCCTGGAACTTGGAGTAGAATACATTAGTATCTGGACATATTATATTTTAGTTTATGATTCCTTTTTGTCCTGGAAAGACAGAAAGCAATGCCTGTTGACTTTTGTAGTCATCTCCTTGCTAGACTCATGTCAGAGTTAATTCAAATATTGCCTTTTACGTACAATTTGACTTTGTTATACTAACAGCCTATCATCAATCAATTAATATAGTTCAACATCATTTGAGCCACCAAGGCCAGGAAATACTGCAGAGCTGGTTTATTACAGGTGATTTGCATTATTCATATAAGTGCTTTTAAGGGCCTCTTCTAACTAAGACCCCAGAGATCTTTTACCCCTTAGCTCATATCAAAAAGTATAAAACTATGAGTTGTGTAAAGAAGAGATTTCAGAGTTTGAGAACCAAGTGAAAGGATGTAACCTAGCCAATTAGCTAGAATTATAGTTGAATTAAATATGTAATTTTATAAAAGTTTGCCTAATTAGATCCATAGGGTGGTACAGCATCTGGGTTTAAAACCCAGCAGTTATAAAGAGATTTTGATAGCAAGCACAGGGTTTGTGAAGGTTGGCAAGTCCAGTTCTCCAGTGCAATCTGCAATTCCTTAGGTAGTATCTGAGGGTAGCTATGAGTCTGCTCCTCAAGCCCAGAAGATAATAGTTGCTATAATACGGGCAAGAGCTACTAGGAAAATGATCCTATACTATTACTGAACCTATGCTGATGTTCACAAGCATTCCATGAAAGAAAGCATCCTGTGTTACTAATCTGAGTTGTCCATTTTCCTACTTAGACTTATAAGAAGGACAGGAACAGGATTGAACAAATGATCTCAATGTATAAATTATGCCACATATTTTAATTTTTCACAATTTAAAAGTTAAAAACTAAGCTCCTTTTACATGTGTATTACAGATTTTTTAGGATATGCTTGAAAACTTTTGTCTACTCAAGATGATCAAACTGTACCAAAGAAATTCTGAAATTTTGCCAGCTGTTCTGTTAAATTGAGCGTTTCATATACATTGAAACTTACCTTGACCTTGTAATACAGCAAATACCTACTCTTATTAAAGACACCAGTGTGTAGACCCTAGTTTAGATATATAAAATAATAATCTTATCAGAAAAAGTATGTTTTAACTCCCCTCTTGCTGTGACAGCTGCTGTGATTACAAATTACCCTCACTTTACATTACTGAAATCCAATGAACTCCAAACTAAAATTTAGCAGCAATGAATTTTTAAATAGTGATTGAGGTAAAGATGATAGTTAAATTATGGAGCATTGATATAAGAGATGCAGTGAAGGTAGAAAATGTCTGAACATTAAGTGTCTTTATTATTCATTTTACATTTCATCAGGTACCACATGGCATGAAAATATGCTGTCTTACTTCATTTCATTGCTACCATGACTGAGCTGCCTCATTCTTGGCTGCTGGCTTTTTTTTTTTTTTTTTTTTTTTAGTCACATTCCTTAGAGGCTACCCAGTATTTTAGGGATAAGATGGATGAGGATTTCCCAAATAAGCTTAAGATTTGCACACTAAAGATAATCTCACTATATTTACTGTCAGCTGTGTGAAAGTGCAACATAAATAAAATAATTCTATCTGAGGCTTCCTATTCTCAAAAGATGTATCATTGTATGCTTTACATCATTTATAATTAGTACCAACAGGCAAGAAAAAAGGTGTCCTTTATACATTTTGAAGTGTATGTTTCAAGTAATGATTGTTGTTTTTAAATATAAAAATGTAGATATTACATTGGTATATTTGGAAGGGATTCTGTATGTTTTCATGTGAAAATCAGCAATTTAAGAACATTGACATAATGACTGGAGGAGTATGCTGTAGTTTGGGTAACTTATCTCTAAATCATTTGAGAACAGAACTATTACCAGTTTTTATACTAGATAATTATGACATATTCAATCAAGTTAATGTATGATTTGATTTTGTTATACTAACCCATCATCAATCAATTATTATGCATATTATTAATAATTACTGAGTGTGATTTTGTTTTTGTTTGCTTGCTTTTAGATATAAAAAATGAGTTCACTATGTAGGATTTTTTTTTTTTAAATGTAGGATTTTTTTGGAAAGGTTTTATTCAATAGGACTTGATACTGGACAGAACACCAGGCTTGGATGATGGAGATGTGGTCACAACAAAGAGAAAATTGATAGTGATGATCAGTGACATTATTTCAATCACATGTAATTTTCTCTTCATAATAAGATATTATTCAATTGAATTGGAAATTTCAACTTAATGTATTGTTTTTATAAGACATTTCTATAGGTTGTTAAATTTCTTAACCACAACATTATTTTATTTCATCAATGATAGAGACAAGGTTATCACCAGATTTAAGAAATGTTTATAAAATTAAGGATGCTGATCTGATAAAATGCATTAGAATTTTCTTAACAGAAGCATGACCATTATTCAGAAGACATTATATAGACAGGGAAGCATGTCCATGTGGAAACAATCCAGTGAATTAAAAAGGTCCAAGGATTTACTGTACGATTAACATAAACTTACAGTAATACAAAGGCATGGTTTTTTTTTTTTTTTAATTTTTTATTTTTATAAACATATATTTTTATCCCCAGGGGTACAGGTCTGCTGGAGAGAAGGCATGGTTTTTAATCTACAAATTCTACCTTTATTCTACCACACTGCTACAAATTATTTTCTTTCTGTATTTTGAGCATATTTCATTTGTATATTCACTCTGCAGTTAAATATATACACTTAAACATATAAATTAATATATATGTCTATAAATTATCAATCATTCTCAAATAATTTACTGATCTAGATGTCTACATAATACCAGACACTGAGCTTGGCATTGATGGATATGAGAGAGAACACGGTGGAATATTGGAGATCCTTTATTTTCTGATATTGAGTTAACAAATTTATGAAAGCTTTCTAGATGAGCCATCAAGAAAATTATTCTGCAACAGTTTCTAGTTGTTTCAAAGAAAAATTAGACAAAGAAAAATCCTACATTCGGTACAGTATTATTTCAGAGGCATATCAGTAATAAATGTTATAAATTAGACTACATGTAAAAATCTAACCCATTTGATTTTAAGACTTTAATTATCAAATCATAGTCCATTCACTTTCATATGTGAAATGCTAAAAAATTGTATAGGTGAAGTTCTGCCTTCAGGGGGCTTACTTTAAAATTAAGGGGGAGGAGACAAGTATCAAAAAGTTTTAACAAAATCATCATATGGTAAATAATTTAGACTATCTGTGCTGTAGCACTTTAATAGATTTAGGACACTGGTACAAAGCAGCACGATGGGAGAACCTGATACTTCCAGAAGTAGTGGAAAGGCAGAGAGAAAGTTAGTGAACATTATAGGCAAGCAATTCAGACAAGTGGAAAATCGCAAAATATGCTTAAGGTGGGATAGACTGTAGGCAGTATTTTTCTTTTGACAATTTTCTAATAAGTACATTGATTACTAAGGTTATATTTAAAAAATAACAAAAAATTATAAAACTAAAGATAGCCCACTTTACTCTGTGCCAGGTGTTATTATTTTGCAGATATTGATTTATGATGTAGATGTCCACAGCCCTCCCTACCCTGCTTAATTCTCAAATAAGAAATCTGTATATGTGCTGCCAAAGCGAGCACTCAAATAAGAAATCTGAACACAAAGGTAAATTGACTTTCAAGACCATCAGTTTAATGATTAAGAGAGCAAATTTCCAAACCAGGACATCTGGTTCCAGATACCACACCCAGGATATTTATCAGGCTCCCTGCTCAGCAGGAACCCTGCTTCTCCCTTTCCCACTCCTCCTGCTTATGTTCCCTCTCTCACTGTATCTCTGTCAAATAAATAAATAAATAAAATCTTTTTTTTTAAAAAAAAGAAAGAAATAGTAAAAGAAGTAGCAGCAGAAGGGAAGACTATTGAGCCAAGAAGATTAATAGTAAACACATAACAACTTCTTATTCTGTGTTAAGCATTATTCGAAGAGCTTCATGTTTAAATCATTTAGTCTTTATGACACTCTAAGACTTTGGTGATATTACGGTCCCTATTTACAGTTCAGAAAACTGAAGCACAGAGTTTAAATAAATTTTCCAAATGTACACATTTCTGGAGTCCGAACTCAGAAACATTGTACTAAATTGTTTTTGTTGTTGTTTTTTGTTTTAAAGATTTATTTACTTTATTGAGAGAGAGAAAGAGTGCTGTGAACAGGGGAAGAGGCAGAGGGGGAGAGAGAATCCGTCCAGCATGGAGCCCCATGTGGGGCTTAAACGAAATCGAGACAAGGACACTTAACCAACTGAGTCACCCAGACACTCCAGTACTAAATTGCTTTTATTTAATATGTATTTATCTCTCTGTAAATCAGAAATTTCCAAACTGAAGAAGCACATCATCTAGGGATTGAGCCAGAGTAAGCCACACAGGCTATGTTTAAATCATACCCATTCCTTCTTGCTCAAGCCCATGCTATATGAGCTTTTGTAAATGATAGGTATATTTATTTTGCGGGGATAGGGATTATATAGTAGACACATTCAACAGTTGTGTTAGGTTTTCAAAAATAAATGAGCTCATTTCTAACTCTGGGATAAAGAAGTACATTCAAAAATGCTTCAGAAGTCACGTTTCTGCTAATTTTATCCTTTGATTTAGGCTTATTTCTTTGGTTAAAATACCTTTTTCTTTTATAACTACCTGAAAAAATTTCCTGTGTACCACTGAAGGGTGTTAGCACAAAGTTCCACCATAAACCATGTATATTTTTTTTCTCTCTCTCTCAGTGTGTATATACATGTGTATATAGAAAGAGTGAAAGAGAGAAAATATATACAATATATATGTATATACATTTGAGATTGACAGAAAATTTGCAAAGATAGTAGTGCTCTCTTATACTAGTTTCTAATATTATTAACATCCTATATTAGTATGATACATTTGTTACAAATAATGAGCCAGTTTTAATACATTTTTATTAAAGTTGCAACTTTATTTAATATTTTTATAATAATTTAAAATAATTTGGGGCACCTGGGTGGCTCAGTGGGTTAATGCCTTTGCCTTCGGCTTAGGTCATGATCTCAGGGTCCTGGAATCGAGCCCCACGTTGGGCTCTCTGCTCTGCGGGGAGCCTGTTTCCCTCTCTGTCTCGGCCTGCCTTTCTGCCTACTTGTGATCTCTGTCTGTTAAATAAATAAATAAAATTTAAAAAACAATAATTTGAAAAAATTTTATTTTATTTATATATGTTCTTTTGTTGTTCCAGAATCTCATACATGTTCCGTGTTACATTTAGATGTCACATCTCCATAGGCACTTTTCATCTCAGCCAGTTTCTCAAACTTTAAATGTTTTTAAACAATTTTATTTAGGTATGATTAACCTCCAAAAAGTTGTACATATTTAATGTATGCAACTTAATTAGTTTGAGGATGAGTATGTATCTGTAAAACCATTATTATAATCTATGCAATAAACATATCTATCTTTTTCAAAAGTTTCCTTTCATCACCTTTAGTTATTTTTACCCTTGTTATTATTACTGATGAGAGTACAACATGAGATATATTGTGTTAGAAAATTTTTTAAGCATACAATATTGTTAACTATAGGTAAAATACTATATAGTAGATATCTAGGAGTTAATCATCTTACAGGATTGAAACATTGTCCTCTTTGACTAATAATGCTTCATTTCCTTTTCTTTAGGAAATGGAAATTTCCTAAATTTAAATTTTCTAAATTTCTCCTAAATTTAGATTAAGCCCTGTTAACCACCACTCTACTTTGTTCTTATGAATATGACTATTTTAGACCCCTCATATAAATGTAATCATGTTGTATTTGTCCTTTTATGTTGGCTTATTTTACTTAGCTTAATGTTCTCCCAGTCATATATTGTACCAAAGGCAGAATTTCCTACTTTTTAATGGCCAAATAATATTCCATCATATGGATGTATATACCATATTTTCTTCATTCATTTGTTCACAAGAGCTTAAGTTGTTTCTATATCTTGCCTATTATAAATAATGCTGAATGAATTGAAATGAAATGGCTGAGGGTGCCTGGGTGGCTCAGTGGGTTAAGCCTCTGCCTTCAGCTCAGGTCATGATTTCAGGGTCCTGGGATCGAGCCCCGCATTCGAGCCCCGCATCGGGCTCTCTGCTCAGCAGGGAGCCTGCTTCCCCCACCCCCCTGCCTGCCTCTCTGCCCACTTGTAATCTCTCTCTCTGTCAAATTAATAAATGAAATCTTTAAAAAAATGAAATGACTGAATGAATATGGGAGTGCAGATATCTCCTTGAGATCCTGATTTTCATTTTAATTTTAGATATATATCCCAGAAGTGGGATCACTGGATCATATAGACATTCTATTTCAATTTTGGAGGCACCTCCATACTGTTTTCCATACTAACTTTACAAAATATATCCCCACCAGCAGTGTATAAGGATTCCAGTTTCTTCATACGTTTGCCAAAATTTGTTAACTTTTTTTTTGTTTTATTTTGTTTATAATAATGGCCACCATACATATATGAGATGTCTCATTGTAGTTTTAATATGCATTTCACTGACAATTAGAGATGTTGAGCGTCTTTTCATCTTCTTATTGACCATCTGTGTGTCTCCTTTGGAGAAATATCTCTTCAGTTACTTTGCTCATTTTTTAATTTGATTATTTAGTAGTTTACTCTTGAGTTGTAAGTATCACTTAAATACTTTGGATACTAACACTTTATTATATATACATTTGGCAAATATCTTCTAACATAGGTTTCCATTTTATTTTGTTGATTATTTCCTTTGTTGTATGGAAGATTTGTAGTTTAATATAGTCCTGCTTGTCTATTTTTGCATTCACCTGTCACATCTAAGAAATCATTGCCAAGAACATTGTGAAGAAGCTTTTTCCTTATACCTTCTAGAAGCTTTATGGTTTCAGGTCATATGTCTAAGTCTTTAATCTATTTTGAGTTAATTGAATTTATAGTTTAAGGTAAGGGTCCAATTTCATTCTTTTTTTTTTTTTAAGATTTTATTTATTTTGACAGAGAAAGACACAGCAAGAGAGAACACAAGTAGGGGGAGATGGAGAGAAGCAAGCTTCCCACTGAGCAGGGAGCCCAATGTGGGGCTCGAACCTAGGACCCTGGGATCATGACCTGAGCAGAAGGCAGATGCTTAATGACTGAGCCACCTGGCACCCTCCAATTTTATTTTTTTTTTTTTGCATGAGAATATTTCATTTTCCCAGTCTCATTTATTGAAGAAACTATTCTTTCCCCATTGTGTATTCTTGGCACTCTGGTCAAAGATCAGTTGACTGTATATACATGAGTTTATTTCAAGGCTTTCTGTTCTATTCTAGTATTCTCTGTGTCTATTTTTATGCTAGTACTATATTGCTTTGATTACTATAACATTGTAGTTTGAAATCAGGAAGTGTGATGCCTCGAGCTTAATTCTTCTTGCTCAAAATTTCTTTTGTCTATTCTGAGTCTTTTGTGATTTCCATATGAAACATAAGGATTCTTTTTCTTCTTGTAAAAAATACTGTTGAAATTTTAATAAGTATGTAGGTTACTTTAGATAATGTGGCCATTTTAACCTATATTAACTCTTATAATCTGTGAATATGTGATGTCTGTCATTTATTTGTGTTGGCTTTAATTTATTTTATGAATATTTAATAATTTTCAACAAAAAGTATTTCATTTCTTTGCATAAGTTTATTCATACTTTATTCATTATGATGCTATGTGAGATTATGTTCTTAATTTCATTTTGTGATTATTCACTCTTGCTGTATGGAAAAGCAACTGGTTTTTGTATATTAATTTGTAGCCTACAACTTTACTGATCTTGTTGATTAGTTCTAACTGTACATTGAATGAGTCTTTAGGGCTTTCAACATATGGAATTATGGGGGAGGAGTCAAGATGGCGGAGAAGTAGTAGGCTGAGACTACTTCAGCTAGGAGGAGATCAGCTAGATAGCTTATCTAAATATTGAAAACACCTGCAAATCCATTGGCAGATCGAAGAGAAGAAGGAGAGCAATTCTGGAAACAGAAAAACAACCACTTTCTGAAAGGTAGGACCGGCGGAGACGTGAATCCAAAGCGACGGGACGATAGACCCTGGGGGGAGGGGCCACCTCCCGGCAAGCGGCGGAGCAACCGTGCACAAAATCAGGACTTTTAAAAGTCTGTTCCACTGAGGGACATCGCTCCAGAGGCTAAACCGGGACGAAGCCCACGTGGGGTCAGCGTGGCTTCAGGTCCTGCAGGGTCACAGAAGGATCAGCGGTGTCTGAGTGTTACAGAGCTTGCGGGTATTTGAACGGGAAAGCCAGCTACAGAGACAGAGCCGACAGTGAGCTCCCAGCTTGGTGTTACCTTGAACCAGCCACAGGCTCAGTGAGCTCAGAGCGCGGCCGGAAGTCAGGCAGACGGGAGTAACTAGGCGCTGTTCTCTGAGGGCGCACTGAGGAGTGGGGCCCCGGGCTCTTGGCTCCTCTGGGCTGGAGACCAGGAGGCCACCATTTTCATTCCCGTCCTCCAGGAACTCTACAGAAAGCGCTCAGGGAACAAAAGCTCCTGAAAGCAAACCCAAGAGGCTTACTAAGCCTGGCCCCTGGTAAGGGCAGTGCAATTCCGCCTGGGGCAAAGACACTTGAGAATCACTACAACAGTCCCCTCCCCCAGAAGATCAACAAGAAATCCAGCCAAGAACAAGTTCACCTACCAAGGAGTGCGGTTTCAATACCAAGGAGAGCAGCAGAATTACAGAGGAGGAGAAAGCACAGAATTCATGGCTTCCTCCCTGTGATTTTTTTTAGTCTTGCAGTTAATTTAATTTTTTTCTTTTTCATTTTTTTTTCTCGCCTTCTGGTAAAATTTTTTTTAACTTTTACCCTTTTCTTATTTAACGTTTTTTAACTAGATTATCTAATATATATATATATTTCTTTTTTATATTTTTCTTTATTTGTTTTCTTTTTTAAAAAATTCTTTTCTTTTTTTTTTTTGTCTTCCTTTTTGAACCTCTTTTTATCCCTTTCTCCCCACTCACGACTTGGGAACTCTTCTGATTTGCTTAAAGCCTATTTTCCTGGGGTCTTTGCCACCCTTTTAGTATTTTACTTGCTCCTTCATATACTCTTATCTGGACAAAATGACAAGACGGAAAAATTCAACACACAAAAAAAGAACAAGAGGCAGTACTGAAGGCTAGGGACCTAATCAATACAGACATTGGTAATATGTCAGATCTAGAGTTCAGAATGACAATTCTCAAGGTTCTAGCCTGGCTCAAAAAAGGCATGGAAGATATTAGAGAAACCCTCTCAGGAGATATAAAAGCCCATTCTGGAGAAATAAAAGAACTAAAATCTCACCAAGTTGAAATAAAAAAGCTATTAATGAGGTGCAATCAAAAATGGAGGCTCTCACTGCTACGATAAATGAGAGAGAAGAAAGAATTAGTGATATAGAAGACCAAATGAGACAGAATAAAGAAGGTGAGCAAAAGAGGGACAAACAGCTACTGGACCACGAGGGGAGAATTCAAGAGATAAGTGACACCATAAGACGAAACAACATTAGAATAATTGGGATTGCAGAAAAAGAAGAAAGAGAGAGGGGAGCAGAAGGTATACTGAAGAGAATTATTGCGGAGAATTTCCCCAATGTGGCAAAGAGAACGAGCATCAAAATTCAGAAGGTTCAGTGAACGCCCCTCAAAATCAATAAGAATAGGCCCATACCCCGTCACCTAATAGTAAACTTTACAAGTCTTAGTGACATAGAGAAAATCCTGAAAGCAGCCCGGGGGAAAGAAGTCTGTATTATACAATGGTAAAAATATTAGATTGGCAGCTGACTTATCCACAGAGACCTGGCAGGCCAGAAAGAGCTGGCATGATATTTTCAGTGCACTAAATGAGAAAAACATGCAGCCAAGAATACTATATCCAGCTAAGCTATCATTGAAAATAGAAGGAGACATTAAAAGCTTCCAGGACAACCAAAAAATGAAAGAATTTACAAACGCCAAACCAGCTCTACAGGAAATATTGAAAGGGGTCCTCTAAGCAAAGAGAGAGCCTACAAGTGGTAGATCAGAAAGGAACAGAGACCATATACAGTAACAGTCACCTTACAGGCAATACAATGGCACTAAATTCATATCTCTCAATAGTTACCCTGAATGTGAATGGGCTAAATGCCCCTGTCAAAAGACACAGGGTATCAGAATGGATAAAAAAACAAAACCCATCTATATGTTGCCTCCAAGAAACTCATTTGAAGCCTGAAGACACCTCCAGATTTAAAGTGAGGGGGTGGAAAACAATTTACCATGCTAATGGACATCAGAAGAAAGCAGGAGTGGCAATCCTTATACCAGATCAATTAGATTTTAAGCCAAAGACGATAATAAGAGATGAGGAAGGACACTATATCATACTCAAAGGATCTGTCCAACAAGAAGATCTAACAATTTTAAATATCTATGCCCCCAACGTGGGAGCAGCCAACTATATAAACCAATTAATAACAAAATCAAAGAAACACATCAACAATAATACAATAATAGTAGGGGACTTTAACACTCCCCTCACTGAAATGGACAGATGATCCAAGCAAATGATCAGCAAGGAAATAAAGGCCTTAAACGACACACTGGACCAGATGGACATCACACATATAGTCAGAACATTCCATCCCAAAGCAACAGAATACACATTCTTCTCTAGTGCACATGGAATATTCTCCAGAATAGATCACATCCTCGGTCCTAAATCAGGACTCAACCGGTATCAAAAGATTGGGATCTTTCCCTGCATATTTTCAGACCACAATGCTCTAAAGCTAGAACTCAAACACAAAAGGGAGTTTGGAAAGACCCCAAATACATGGAGACTAAACAGCATCCTTCTAAAGAATGAATGGGTCAACTGGGAAATTAGAGAAGAATTGAAAAAAATCATGGAAACAAATGATAATGAAAATAAAACGGTTCAAAATCTGTGGGACACAACATAGGCAGTCCTGAGAGGAGAATATATAGCAGTACAAGCCTTTCTCAAGAAACAAGAAAGGTCTCAGGTACACAACCTAACCCTACACGTAAAGGAGCTGGAGAAAGAACAAGAACAAAACCCTAAGCCTAGCAGGAGAAGAGAAATCATAATGATCAGAGCAGAAATCAATGAAATAGAAACCAAAAAAACAATAGAACAAATCAACAAAACTAGGAGCTGGTTCTTTGAAAGAATTAATAAATTGATAAACCCCTGGCCTGACTTATCAAAAAGAAAAGAGAAAGGAACCAAATAAATAAAATCATGAATGAAAGAGGGGAGATCACAACTAACACCAAAGAAATACAAACTATTATAAGAACATACTATGAGCAACTCTACGCCAATAAATTTGACAATCTGGAAGAAATGGATGCATTCCTAGAAACATATAAACTACCACAACTGAACCAGGAAGAAATAGAAAGCCTGAACAGACCCATAACCAATAAGGAGATTGACACAGTCATTAAAAATCTCCAAACAAACAAAAGCCCAGGGCCAGACAGATTCCTGGGAGAATTCTACCAAACATTTAAAGAAGAACTAATTCCTATTCTCCTGAAACTGTTCCAAAAAATAGAAATGGAAGGAAAACTTCCAAACTCATTTTATGAGGTCTGCATCACCTTGATCCCAAAACCAGACAAGGATCCCATCAAAAAAGAGAGCTATAGACGAATATCCTTGATGAACACAGATGCGAAAATCCTCAACAAAATACTAGCCAATAGGATTCAACAGTACATTAAAAGGATTATTCACCACGACCAAGTGGGACTTATTCCAGGGCTGCAAGGTTGGCTCAACATCCGCAAATCAGTCAATGTGATACAACACATCAATAAAAGAAAGAACAAGAACCATATGATACTCTCAATAGATGCTGAAAAAGCATTTGACAAAGTACAGCATCCCTTCCTGATCAAAACTCTTCAGAGTGTAGGGATAGAGGGTACATACCTCAATATCATCAAAGCCATCTATGAAAAACCCACCGCAAATATCATTCTCAATGGAGAAAAACTGAAAGCTTTTCTGCTAAGGTCAGGAACACGGCAGGGATATCCATTATCACCACTGCTATTCAACATAGTACTAGAGGTCCTAGCCTCAGCAATTAGACAACAAAAGTAAATTAAAGGCATCCAAATTGGCAAAGAAGAAGTCAAATTATCACTCTTCGCAGATGATATGATACTGTATGTGGAAAACCCAAAAGAATCCACTCCAAAACTGCTAGAACTTATACAGGAATTCAGTAAAGTGTCAGGATATAAAATCAATGCACAGAAATTAGTTGCATTTCTCCAGAACAACAACAAGACAGAAGAAAGAGAAATTAAGGAGTCAATCCCATTTACAATTGCACCCAAAACCATAAGATACCTAGGAATAAACCTAACCAAAGAGGCACAGAATATATACTCAGAAAACTATAAAGTACTCATGAAAGATATTGAGGAAGAAGCAAACAAATGGAAAAATGTTCCATGCTCCTGGATTGGAAGAATAAATATTGTGAAAATGTCTATGCTACCTAAAGCAATCTACACATTTAATGCAATTCCTATCAAAGTACCATCCATCTTTTTCAAAGAAATGGAACAAATAATTCTAAAATTTATATGGAACCAGAAAAGACCTGGAATAGCCAAAGGGATATTGAAAAGGAAAGCCAAAGTTGGTGGCATCACAATTCCGGACTTCAAGCTCTATTACAAAACTGTCATCATCAAGACAGCCGGGTACTGGCACAAAAACAGACACATAGATCAACGGAACAGAATAGAGAGCCCAGAAATAGACTCTCAACTCTATGGTCAACTAATCTTCAACAAAGCAGGAAAGAATGTCCAATGGAAAAAAGACAGCCTCTTCAATAAATGGTGTTGGGAAAACTGGACAGCCACATGCAGAAAAATTAAATTGGACCATTTCCTTACACTACACACCAAAATAGACTCAAAATGTATGAAGGACCTCAATGTGCGAAAGGAATCCATCAAAATCCTTGAGGAGAACACAGGCAACAACCTCTTCGACCTCAGCCACAGCAACATCTGTCTCGGAACATCGCCAAAGGCAAGGGAAGCAAGGGCAAAAATGAACTATTGGGATTTCATCAAGATCAAAAGCTTTTGCACAGCAAAGGAAACAGTTAACAAAATCAAAAGACAGCTGACTAATGGGGAAGATATTTGCAAATGACATATCATATAAAGGGCTAGTGTCCAGAATCTATAAAGAACTTAGAAAACTCAACACCCAAAGAACAAATAATCCAATCAAGAAATGGGCAGAGGACATGAACAAACATTTCTGCAAAGAAGACATCCAGATGGCCCACCGACACATGAAAAAGTGCTCCATATCACTCGGCATCAGGGAAATACAAATCAAAACCACAATGAGATATCACCTCACACCAGTCAGAATGGCTAAAATCAACAAGTCAGGAAATGACACATGCTGGCGATTATGAGGAGAAAGGGGAACCCTCCTACACTGTTGGTGTGAATGCAAGCTGGTGCAGCCACTCTGGAAAACAGCATGGAGGTTCCTCAAAATGTTGAAAATAGAACTGCCCTATGACCCAGCAATTGCACTATTGGGTATTTACCCTAAACATACAAACGTAGTGATCCAACGGGGCACATGCACCCCAATGTTTATAGCAGCAATGTCCACAATAGCCAAACTATGGAAAGAACCTAGATGTCCATCAACAGATGAATGGATAAAGAAGATGTGGTATATATTCACAATGGAATACTATGCAGCTATCAAAAGAAATGAAATCTTGCCATTTGCGACAACATGGATGGAACTAGAGCGTATCATGCTTAGCGAAATAAGTCAATCAGAGAAAGACAACTATCATATGATCTCCCTGATTTGAGGAAGTGGTGATGCAACATGGGTGCTTAAGTGGGTAGGAGAAGAATCAATGAAACAAGATGGGATTGGGAGGGAGACAAACCATAAGTGACTCTTAATCTCACAAAACAAACTGAGGGTTGCTGGGGGCAGGGGGTTTGGGAGAAGTGGGTGGGATTATGGACATTGGGGAGGGTATGTGCTTTGGTGAGTGCTGTGAAGTGTGTAAACCTGGTGATTCACAGACCTGTACCCCTGGGGATAAAAATATATGTTTATAAAAAATAAAAAAAAATAATAAAAAATACATATGGGATTATGTCATCTGCAAATGCATGATTTTTCTACTTCCTTCCCAATTTGGATACATTTTATTTCTTTTTCCTGTCTAATATCTCTGCTTAATGGCTTCCAGTACTTTATTGGATAGAAGAGGTAAGAAATGGGTTATTGGAAAATTATGGTAAAATTGGAAAATACTAGGCTCCCTGTTCATACAAGTAATAACTATCAAATCATCCTAAGTACACCAATTGACTTGAAGACTGACAGACAGAACTCCTCAACTAGATGGAGAGAAGAGAGCACACTGAAGAATGTAGTCAGTACAGAGACATGGTTTAAAGGATACATAGGTCATGGCTGCTGTGGAAGGAAGGGAGTCATGGTCACAGAGAAGGTCAAGAGAAATAGAGAGGGAGAAGAGGAGCATGAAGAAGAATGCACAGGAATGTTTCTCCAATGACACTGACCTAGAAAACAAGATGAACTAAATTTCTTGAGCTCCTGCATAGAAGAACTTTAAAGCCAGAAGTTTTAAAGGTCAGTGGTCTTTGACTTAGAACCCAGAAGGCAATTCCCTACTCCTGGAGATAAGGCAGGCAAACAACCCAGGTGAGGACAACGTGGTAATAGCAATCTGAAGAACTCCTGCAGCACAGAGTGGAGAGATTATTTACTCTTTTCTGAGCAAGTCCCTGGGATGCAACATTCACAGAGACTCCTCTCCAGTAACAAAGGAAATGGCCAGTGCCCTTATCTCCCCCACCTCACATCAGAAACACAGAAGCACCTGTGAGAAGGCCGGCTAACTTATTTGTATCAAACCCCACCCCACCCCTGTACTCTGGTGGAACTGACTTTTTCAGTCATGTTTGCCGTAGTCCCAGCATAACAGGACACTCCCACAGAAGACCAGCACAAACCCTTGCCCACACATCTCCTGGCCAGAGAGTTCTGCAGGGCCTCAGTTCCAGTGGAGATGGTGACAGTTTCATTTTACAAACAGACCAGGACACACTAGTTAAAACATACCACATTCAGGTCAAGGACCAAACACTGTCCACATCAAGCAAAGAGAGCCTCTGTAGGTAGCGGATCTGAAGGATAGACCAGCCAAAACACAACAGGAGAGCACACACAGCACATACCAGAGACACTCCCTGAAGTACAAGTAGGGCACTGCATGACCTCTTCACCAGAAGGCCATTATTTCAGGAGCAAGAGACATAACTGGCTTTTCTAACACAGAGAAGAAGGTAGAGACCCAGACAAAATGCCAAGATGGAGGATTGTATCTCAAATGACAAAAACAAGACAAGGTCATGCCTAGAGATGTAAGTGAAATGGGTATAAGTAACATGGATGATGGAGAACTTTTTTTTTTTTAAGATTGTATTTATATGGGGGGCAGGCATGAGCAGGGTAGGGGCAGAGGGAGAGACAGAGAAAATAGAAGCAAACTCCATACTGAGTATGGAGTACCACACTGAGCTCTGGCCTGATGTGAGACTTGATCCCATGACCCTGAGATCATGACCTGAGCCAAAACCTAGAGGTGGACACTTAAAAAACTGAGCCACCCTGGTGCCATGATGGAAAATTTAAAGCCACAGTCATAATGATACTCACTGGGCTTGAGAAAAGAATGTAAGATATCAGTAAAACCATTACCACAGAGATAGAAGAGTTAAAAAAGAACCAGAGATGAAGAGTGCAATAAATGTGTTTGGAAACAGGCCTGATGCAATGGACAACTGGCTGGAAGAAGCAGATGAATGGATTAATGACTTAGAAGACAAAGTAATGGAAGTTAATGAATATGAACAAAAGAAAGAAAGAAAGATTATGCAACACAGGAACAGGCTTAGGAAACACAGTGACTCTATCAAATGTGATGACATAATAAGAGTCCCAGAATAAGAAGAAAGCGAAAAGGTGGCAGAAAATTTATTTGAAGAAATAATAGCAGAATACACCCCTAATCTGGGGAAGGAGAGTGACATGTATATCCAGGAGGCACAGAGAACTACCATCAAAATCAACAAAAGCAGGCCAACACCAAGATATATTGTAATTAAATTTGAAAAATATAGTGAGGAAGAAAAAATCTTAAAAGAGGCTAACCAAAAGAAGTCCTATCTTACAAGGGAAGACCCATAAGACTAGCTGGAGATAGCTGAAAAGAAATGTGGCAAGCCAGAAGGGAGTGGTATGATATATTCAACATATTAAATGGGAAAAATCTGCAGCCAATAACACTCTATTCAGAAAGGCCATCATTCAGAATAAAAAGAAGGAAAAAATTTTCCCAGAAAAATAAAAGCTAAAGGGGTTCATGACCACTACACCAGCCCTGCAAGAAATATTATAGGGCACTATGAGCACAAAGGAGAAGCCAAAAGTGACAAAGACAAGAACGGATTAGAGAAAACCTCCAGAAACGATGACAAGATACATACTAAAATTGACAATAACTACTTTGAATGTAAATGGAGTCAACAGTCTAATCGAAAGACCCACAGTGTCAGAATGGATTAAAGAAACAAGGCGTACCTCTGTGCTGTTTACCAAAGACTTGCTTTAAGATAAATGCAGACTGAAAATGAGAGGATGGAGAAACATTTATCATGCAAACAGATGTCAAAATAAAGCTGGAGTAGCGATACTTACGTTGGACAAACTAAACTTTAAAATAGACTGTAAGAAGAGACAAAGAATGGCACCATGTCAAAATAAAGGGGACTCTCCACGCAGAAGATGTAACAATTGTAAATATTTATGCACCCAAGATGGAAGCACCCAAATATATAAAACAGTTAATAGCAAACATACAGGAGCTCATTGGTAGTAACACAACAATAGTAGGGGACTTTAACACTGCACTTATATCAATGGGCAGATCATCTAAATGGAAAATCAACAAGGAAAAAACGGCACTAGATCAGAAGGACTTAACAGTTATAATCAGAACATTCTATCCTAAAACCGCTGAATACATGTTACTTTCAAGGCTCATGGGACATTCTCCATGTCACATTTTAGATCACATATTAGATCACAAAACAGACCTCAACAAATACAAAAAGACTGAAATCATACCATGCATCTTTTCTGACAAAAACACTATGAAACTAGAAATCAACCAGAAGAAGAAATTTGGAAAGACCACAAATATATGGAAGTTAAACAACATGCCACTAAACAGAGAATGGGTCAACCAGGAAATCAAAGAAGACAAATAATGAGGGAAAGAAATTGAAAACACAACAATCCAAAGCCTATGGGATGCAGCGAAAGTGGTCCTAAGAGGGAAGTGTATAGCAATACAGGACTACCTTAAGAAGCAAGAAAAATCTCAAATAAACAACCTAACCTTATACCTAAGGACGCTAGAAAAAAGAATAATAAAGCCTAAAGTCAGAAGAAGGAAGGAAATAGTAAAGATTATAGCAGAAATAAATGATAGAGAAAATAAAAAACTAAACTAAGCTAAACTAAAATAGAACAGATCAATGAAACCAGAAACTCGTTCTTTGAAAACAGTAATAAAATTGATAAACCTCTAGCCAGACTTTTAAAAAAGAAAATAGAGAGGACCCAAATAAATAAAATCATGGATGAGAGTAGAGAAATAATACCACAGAAATACAGAAAACTAAAAGAGAATATTATGAAAAACTCTATGACAACAAACTAGACAATCTGGAAGAAATGAATAAATTCTTAGAAACACATACACTACCAGAACTGAAACAAGGAGAAATAGAACACTTGAACAGACTGATAACCCATAAAGGAATTGAATCAGTAATCAAAAAACTCCCAAGAAACAGAAATCCAGGGCCAGATGGCTTCACAGGCAAATTCTACCTGATATTTAAATAGAAGTTAATGCCTATTCTTCTCAAACTATTCCAAAAAATAGAAGAGGAGGGAAAATTCCAAACTCCTTTTATAAGGCTAGCATTACCATGATACCAAAATCAAAGAAAGACTCTACCAATAAAAGAGAGCTAAAGCCCAATATCCTTGACAAATATGAATCCAAAAGTGTTTGACAAAGGGGTGCCTGGGTGGCTTAGTCAGCTAAGCATCTGCCTTCAGCTCAGGTCTTGACTCAGGGTCCTGGGATCCAGCCCCACATCATGCTTCCTGCTCAGTAGGGAGTGCACTTTTTTCTCTCTCTCTCTCTCTCTTTTGATCTCTCTCTCCCTCTGCTCCTCCCCACCACATGTGCTCTCTTTCTCACTCAAATAAATAAAATCTTAACAGGAAAAAAAAAAAAGTTCGATAAAATACTAGCAAACCAAATCCAACAAAACTTTTAAAAAAATTCACTCACCACAATCAAATGGGATTTGTTTCTGCCTTGCTAGGGTTGATGAGAATTCTCAAATCAATCAATATGATACACCATATTAATAAAAGAAATGATAAGAACCTCATGATCATTTCAATAAATTAAGAAAAAAGCATTTGACAAAGTACAACATACATTCATGATAAAAACACTTAATAAAATATATTTAGAAGAAACATACTTCAACATGATATGGGCCGTATATTAAAAACCTACAGCTCAGATCATCATCAATGACAGCTCAGATCATCATCAATGGGGAAAAATTGAGAACTTTTTGTCTATGGTCAGGAACAAGTCAGGGATGTCCACTCTCACCACTGTTATTTAACATGGTACTGGAAGTCTTAGCCATATCAGCCAGACAACGAAAAGAAATAAATATACCCATCCCATGAAGGAAGAATTCAAGCTTTCACTATTTGCAGATGACATGATACATTGTGTAGAAAACCTTAAAGACTCCACCAAAAAGCTACTAGAACTGATACAGGAATTCAATAAAGTCACAGGATACAAAAGCAATGTATAGAAAGCTGTTGCATTTTTATACACCAATAATAAAGCAGCAAGAAAAGAAATTGAAAAATCAACCCCACTTACAGTTGTGTGAAAAACAGTAAGATGCCTAGAAATAGACCTAACCAAAGGTGTAAAAGACTTGTACACTGAAAACTATAAAACCTTGATGAAAGAAACTGAAGAGGACACACAGAAATGGAAAGACACTCCGTAATCATGGATTGGAAGAACGAATATTGTTAAAATGTCTATACTACCCAAAGCAATATACACATTTAATGCAATCCATATCAAAATACCAACAGCATTTTTCACAGACTAGAACAAACTATCCTAAAATTTGTATAATACCACAAAAGACCCTGAATAGTCAAAGCAACTTTGAGGGGGAAGAAAAAAAAAAAAAAAGCAAAACTGGAAGCATCAGAATTCCAGACTTCAAGTTATATTACAAAGCTGTAGTGATCAAAATCATATGGTACTGGCACAAGAATAGAAACATTGATGAATAGAACAGAATTGAAAATCCAGAAATGAAACCACATTTATATGCTCAATTAATTTTTAACAAAGCAAGAAAAGAAAACCCAGTCCAGTGGGAAAAAAGACAGTCTCTTCAACAAATGGTGTTGGGAAAACTGGACAGCCACAGGCAAAAGAACAAAACTGGGCCACTTTTTTACACCATACACAAAAATAACTTTCTATGGTGCCTGGGTGGCTCATTTCGTTAAGCATCTGCTTTCAGCTCAGGTCATGATCTCAGGGTCCTGGGGAGTCTTCTTCTCCCTCTCCCTTTGCCTCTCCACCCTGCTCATGCTTTATCTCTTTGTCTCTCACATAAATAAAATCTTTAAAAAAATAACTTTCAAAATGTATTAAAGTCCTAAATATGAACCATGAAACCATCAAAATCCTAGAGAAGAACACAGGCAGTAACCTCTTTGACATTGACCATAGGAACTCATTTTTAGATGTCTCCTGAGGTAAGGGAAACTAAAGCAAAGGATGAATACCCAACTTTTGTAGCAACATGGATGGGACTGGAAGAGATTATGCTGAGTGAAATAAGTCAAGCAGAGAGAGTCAAGTATCATATGGTTTCACTTATTTGTGGAGCATAACAAATAGCATGGAGGACATGGAGAGTTAGAGAGGAGAAGAGAGTTGGGGGAAATTGGAAGGGGAGGTGAACCAGGAGAGACTATGGACTCTGAAAAACAATCTGAGGGTTTTCAAGGGGCGGGGGTGTGGGAGGTCGGGGTACCAGGTGGTAGGTATTATAGAGGGCATGGATTGCATGGAGCACTGGGTGTGCTGCAAAAATAATGAATACTGCATGCTGAAAAAAAATTAATTATACTTGCCAAATACTCCTTGGAAATATTTGTTTTGTCTCTTGTGAAATAAAAACTTTGCACATGTTGAAAAATAAATAAATAACTATATAAACCATTGGGACTGCATCAAAATGAAAATCTTCTGCACAACCAACAAAACTAACACGCAACCTATGGAATGAGAGAAGATATTGGCAAATAGCCATGTCTGATAAAGGGTTCTATCCAAAATATATAAAGAATTTATAAAATATAAAACTCAACAGCTCAAAAACAAATAAACCAATTAAAATTGGGCAGAAGATACAAATAGACATTTTTTCCAATGGAGACATACAGATGACCAACAGATATATGAAAAGATGCTCAACAGTGAAATGCAAATCAAAACTACAATAAACTATCACCTCACACCTGTCAGAATGGCTAAAATCAACAACACTATAAACAACAGCTGTTTTCAAGCATGTGGAGAAAGGGGAACACTCTTACACTCCTGGTGGGAATCGAAACGCGTGCACCTACTCTGGAAAACAGTATGGAGTTTTCTCAAAATCTTAAAAATAGAACTACTCTATGATCCAGCGATTGCACTACCTAAAAAATAAAAAAATAAAAAATACTAATAAAGAAAAAAAAACTGATTCAACAAGACACAGGTACCCCAATGTTTATAGCAGCATTATCTATAATAGCCAAATTATGGAAATAGGCCAAATGTCCATTGACTGATAAATGTATAATGTAAAAAAGAATATGTTTGTGTGTGTATGCATGTATGTATATATACATATACATATATACATGTACATATACATATATACACATATATGTATATATATACATGTGTGCATATGCACACACATATATGGATGGAGTTAAAGCATATTATATTAAGTGAAATAAGTCAGTCAGAGAAAGACAAATACCATATGATTCTACTCATATGTGGAATTGAAGAAACAAAACAAATGAGTGAGTGTAAAAAAAGAGAAAGAGAGAGAGAACCAAACCAAGAAACAGACTCTTCACTATGGAGAACAAACTGATGGTTACCAGGTAGGAGCTGCGGGGGAGATGGGTGAAATAGAAGACGAGGATTAAGATGTGCTCTTGTGATGATCGCCAAGTGTTGTATGGAAGTGTTGAATCACTATATTGTACACCTGAAACTAATATGACACTGTATGTTAACTAACTGGAGTTTAAGTTTAAAAAAAGAAGAAGAGCTGAGGGAGGGAATCATTATCTTGCTACAGATCTTAGAATAAAAGCTTTCAGTTTTCACCACTGAATATAAGGCTGGCTGTGGGTTTTCATATATAGACCTTTTTATGTTGAACTAAATTCCTTCTACACCTAATTTGTTGACACTATCATGACACATTGTTGAATTTTATCAAATGCCTACGCTGCATCTATTGAAATGATCATGGATTTTCATCCTTCTGTCTGTCAATATGGTAGGTCACATTGACTGACCCATCCTTTCACCCCAGAGATAAATCCCAATTAGTTATGCTGTGTGATTTGAATGCTCTGGTGAATTCAGTTGCCACTATTTTATTATGGAATTTTTTATTCATGTTATCAGAGGTATTGAATGGTAGTTTTGTTTTCTGTGATGTCTGTATGGCTTTGTTTTTAGGGTGATGCTGGCCTCATAGAATGAGATTGTAAGTGTTCTTTATCTCTTTTGGGGGAGTGTTTAAGGAGGATTGGTATTATTTAAATGTCTGTAAAATTCACCTATGAGGTCATCTGGTCTCGGGCTTTTTGTTGTTAGTATGTTGTGCTCAACAATCCAGTTTCTACTTGTTACTGGTCTATTCAGGTTTTCTACTTCTTGGTTCAGTCTTGGTAGTTTGTATGTTTCTAAAAATTTGGATGTGCCACGCATAAAGCCAAATATTATGAACTTATTGCACACTCCACATGACGTTGGCATACTTTCGGTTTTTCAGAGAAAGTCAGATTACTTGATGATTTTTCATCTTTTATTACTGAGAAGGGATTAAAAATCAAATCTGGCTGAAATCATTTCAGTATGCTTACCTCAATAGAACATACTTTTGGTACAAGAGTCACAATCTTACCACTCCTTCATCAATCATCAGTGTTTATAGATTTCTATGTATAGTTACACCTCTATGAAAGATGATAGCAAATGAAAATGTATCTATAAGTAGCTTCACTGGAGGCAAAGAAAAGTTTCAAAATCCTAACATGAATGGCTAAAAGAGTTGAGGAGTATAATCTGTAGGAGAGAAAATTAAGCAGGAGTGCATTTTGTTTTGTTTTGCTGAATTATGTCTCTCTAAATTCATTTGCTGAAATCCTAATCCCCAGTTCCTCAGAATGTAAGTACGCTTAGACTTAAAATCTTTAAAGAGGTTATTGAGTTAAAATAAGGCCCTCAAGCTGGGCCCTAATCCTACTTGACTGGTATCCTTATAAGAGGAGGAAATTTGGATACACAGATGTGTAAGGGAAGTGTTGGCATGGAGAGAAGACCCCCTGAGGGCAATGTAACAAGAGGGCATCCATCTGCAAGCCAAGGAGAGAGGCCTTAGAGCAAATCAACTATACTGGAAATGTATCTCAAACCTCCAGTCACAAAACCTATAAGAAAATACCTTTCTGTTGTTTAAGCAACCGAATCTGTGGTATTTTATTATGACAGCCCTAGCAAACTAGTAGAGAGGAGGTGTGATATAGTCATTGGATATCTGAAATATTACCATCTTAAAGTAACACACACTTGTTTTGAAATATCCCGTAAGAAAAAAATTAGAGGCAAAAATATCCAGAGATAAATTATACCAAATCTATAAGCTGACTTTTTAAAATAAATTAGATTTTTTTTAAGAATGAAGAGTTGTTCCCTTTATGTTGCTTTAAATGGCAAAAAGAAAAAAAAAAAAGGAAGAAAGAAGGAAAGAAAGGAAGAGGAGATTGATGATCCCTTTTGGCTATATAATTCTTATCTTTAAGAATCAAGTTAGTTAATGCTCTAGGACATACCTTGTTAGTCAGATATCCTCATTACATTGTCTTGAACGTGGCTGTGATATGTGCTTGCTTTATCTCGTACTTTCCATCCTAAAATACAAGGGGGTATAAACCCGGTCTGTTCTTATCTTCCTTTCAATATTTAGTGAGACTGGTAGCGAGGGCAGTTGGTAATCATTTGCTAGAAGGAAGGCAGGAAGGAAAAAAAGGAAGAGATGGAGGGACGTAAGAATAGAAGAGAAGGAAGGAAGGAGAAGTGGGGGAGGGAGCATGGAAAGAAGGAAGAAGGGAAGAAAGAAGCCAAAGGAATGAATGAGGCAGTGTAGTTGGAACTATTCAGAGAACTAAATGACTGTCAGGAATGCTGAAGAAGGAATTTTTAAAGGTGTGTTATTTAGACTAAATGTCCTTTAACTTTTATTAAGATTGAAATTCTATGAACTTATAATATGTTCAGAAACAAAATATCAATATATCCTTCACAACTCCTTTGGTTTTCTAATAAATAATGATTTGACAAATGTAGCATTTAAAATAGCAATTGGTTCTAGTCTGATTAATTGCTTATTAGAATAATCATGCTCTCTACCTTCCCCAGAGAGCACTCAGCTTAAGTGACATTCTTTATAATAGTGCTTCCTCTTTTGAAATAAGAATCTTTAAAAATAGCCATATAATAAATGAGCCAATAATAAATGAGCAAGTAAACATCCATTTGCTCTTATTTGATGGCTAATTGGGAGATAATTCAGAAGTTAATTTTAAAGTTGAAATTTCAGGATTACTTTCAATTTTTTGAAATCTTTTTGTTTCATTTAGATGAAATGGATTTTTAAAAATTTTTTCTAGCTCTGAAAAACTGAGTCTATAGCTATATTACTTAGGACTCAATTAAAACTCACCCATAATAACACAATTTTGATATATTTTTAATGAAACGTTCAATTATTTTTCTATTCTAAAATTTAATTTGCCATTTTAGAGCTGAGTGTTTTTGTATAAGATTTACATACTTAACAGAAACTTTTAAAAGAGATATGTACATTCACATTCAGTCACAGAACAAAATAATTATAATAATGTAATGATAATCATAATAGTGAAACAAATCTAGGCATTTAAATGTTTTCTCATCATAGCTCATAGTTCCCTACCTATTTTGGGAAGTTTGTTCATAGCTTTCCTTTAAATAACAGAAAACAAGTTGCTATAGTCAAGTTAGAAAATTACATATACTTTAGTCATTTTAATAGAGTAAATGTAGCTTTTTATTGCCAATAACTGATGAGATCTTCTTATAGAGCTCCTGTCCCATAGAGACAGTGGAGAAAAACAAACAAAAATCTTAGTCTGTCTACAAACTCCCTGTGAGTAGTATAAGCAATCTCTTAGATAACTCGGTACATTTTTTTTTTAATTTAAAATACTGAGTGTTATGGCCCAATAGAGGGGCATATTCAGTGGGTCCATAATCCTTAATGTTCTGGATATTGGGTTGGTAACTCATATGTGATTTGCTTGAATTCCATGCTTGGACTTTCTTCTGGTGTTTGATACTGAATTCTGTTGAATGGATTCTGGTATCCGAGGCTGAAATCTGTAAATATAATATTTCAATATTTGTTTTTCTCTCAGCTCTGCTGTGTTCTTTTGATGATCCTGTTGGACATGTTAGACTGTCTTTAGCTCTTAATTGCTTGTATGCCCCTGGTGTCTCTTCTTTTGATAAGGACACTAGTCCTTTTAGAGAGGAACCTACTCTTATGACCTTATTTAACGTTAGTTATCTCCTTAAGAGACCTCATTTCCAAATATGATTGCACTGGGAATCAGAATTTCAACATAAGAAATTTAGTAAATGCATTTCAGTCCATAACTATCATATCAAAAAAAATGTATTTCCAAATATTTCATGATTGTTCCTTGTTCTTTTCATAAATTTCCTTATTGTGACATTTCTTCTGCTTCAACTCTAGCAAAGCTTCAAGTGACTTTTAGCCAAAAGAGTTAATATAAATAAGACCAGTCAGTTACTGGCATGTTTTCTTCACTGCTCTGTGCAAGTTCTCTTTGTTATTTCTTTGATTCATTGAGTGGTGAATTGATTTATTCCATTTTATTCCTGTCCTCACCTTCGCCTCCCATAAACAATTATTTTAATGGTTAAAGGATGTTTTTTATATACTCTCTTGCAAAGTTGGTTTTGTTTTATGTGTATCAATTTATGTAAATATTGTACTGTATATCTTGTCCCTTTTCTTTTCTTTTTTCACTAATAACCAGGTTTTTAAGAACTGCTGCTGTTCCTATGTGTGCCTCTATTCTGTGATTCTAACCACTATAAACATTCTATGGTAAGCATCCAACACATGGCTTTTGAATTTTGACATGATTATCAATGTCATCTTTGAGTTAGCTGAAATACAGATCTATCCACATACCCACAATTACATCAACTGTTACTAAGAAATAAACCTTAAAAAGAACCCTCAAATTCAAAAAACAAGCAAACCCCAAATTACAAGTACAAATAAAATTTAATAACAATAATAACAATAATAATAGACTATAAAAACAATAATCAACTGTTACATAACTGATTTAAGCAAATCCAAAAATTAAATAAGAAAATATGAGCCTCCATGGTCTTTGAAATCTTCTAGTAAAGAGACATGATGGAGTTAAATGTTATGTATTATAAATAACTGAAAGAGATGAAACAAAGTGAGTAGAGAGAGATTACTTGGCTCGAATTCCCCAGAAGCAAACCTTGAGTTAAATAATCTACACAAAAGACCTATTAAAGAAATTTCTCCAGGAGAAACTCTTAAGGATTGGGAGAAAAGCAGAATGAGAGGAAGAAGCAAAGCATGAGTTCCAGTTTAGACAAAATGCCACCTACAGGCTGTCCCTACAGGAGAATCCTAGAACATAAATGCAAAAAAAAAAAACAAAACCCACCCCAAAACAAAACAAACAAACAACAACAACAACAAAACCACCCACAAAACCTTGGGGTCTATCCAGGTTTGGCAGAGGATCTGCATATACCAGCCAGTTATTGACTGGCCTTTGAATGGCTAAGTGCTACCTGGAGCTCTACAGGGGGAGGGAACTTTCCAGTCCAGCACTCCTGCTCCTGTTAGCCAAGTGGCTACAGCCAGCAGCACAGCTACAATTCTCTGAAGAGAGTAACAGGTGCAAGTATATTAGAAACAACAATGCACGGATAGGTCTGAGGAAATGATAGATGGGATCAGATGGGATCTGAACAGAGCACTGATAATGTCTGCTATGTGTAAAAAATTAGAGAGAATTCAATGGAGTGACTAGATTATAATGAAAGTACCCCTGCAGGACTGAGGATTGACAGATTTTATGATTAACCAATGTTGTTAAGTAGCACTTAATTTATTTACTGCTATTTTAATACTATGTAAAATAGTTCTGGATGTGACTTATTGAAAAAACCTGGCAGTTTTCTCCTCAGCTATAGACCAACACATTCCTTTGGCATTTGAGAAAATCTGAAACCTAGAGGGGTTAGGTGACATCTTTCATGCCCTGCTGAGTGCTAGCATAATTTCTGGGACCCAAGATTTCTGGACCCCATATTTAATCATGAATTTTAGAAAAAATAAGTATTTTACACAATTACAATTACATTCTCACAATTTCTCAACTTCTTTAAAATGAAAACCTTGAAAATTTAGACATTTTAGCCAGTAAAATTTAGAAGTACATAAACGTTCAGGATAAATAGCATAGTAGACACAGAAATGTAGGAAATGAATTTTAATTAAACAAATGAGGGGATGAAAATGAGAACACATAGGTGTAATAGTGCTGAATATAAAATTTGTGGCAATCTGGATTATTTTCTTTAGGTGTTAGCATATCTTAAAAGAATCCTTGTTCAATGTATTCAATTCTTAGAAGAGCCTTTCTGTTGGTCTGGTCAGGGATTCATGGTTTTTTTTTTTTTTTTTTTTTTTTTTTTTTTTTCCACATGCGCTGTCAGTGAAAGCACATTAAAAAAAAAGAAGAAGAAAAGAAAAAAAGAAAAATTATTGTTTTTTTAATGTCCTATCCTTGACCTATTTTCATATTTCAAATTATTCCTTATAATTCTTCTAATATAACCTTCTTGAACTTAATAGTACTTTTAAATGTAATGCTTCTTTTTAGATAGGTGATTTTTACAGCTCTTCCTTCAAGTTAGTGTCATAAGTAGGTCAGCATAATGAAATATATGGAAAGGAATGAAAATAAGCAATTTCTGAAAAGTTGCAGATTTAGTTTTGAGTTGTATGCTCTTCTAATTTTTTTTAATTCCAAAAACAATCAGGCAGCATTGTTTATAGTTCATTTTTTTCAAACAATTTGTTTACTATCTAAAGCTTCTTTTACAGATTTTTAAAGAAAATAAAAAGAAATATTTAGAAAATAACATTTTAAATGAAGGATCCAGAAAAATGTTTTATTTCAGTACGACACTGATTATTTATACTTGATTATAAAATAAAAATGTAGTGTATCAAGATAAATTTATCAAGTATTCCACATTTCAAAATTCAGTCACTTTAATGTATTTGTATCCTTCCTCCCTAAATCAAATAAATTTTTAACTTTTTAATTGAGAATTTTCCTTAAGACCTTTAATAAATAACCAATACTATAACATCAGTTTCCCAAATTAAGGCCGTCAAAGACCCATTAGCAATTCAGATAAATTAAACAAAAAATAATTATATGTATCTCACTTTTATTTTATTGTATGAATGATTATCTCTTTTATTTTAATGAACATTTTACGAAAATTACAATGAAATATGTCAAACACATGTAATTACCACTCATTTACTATGCAAGAAACCCTTCACTTTTCTTGTCAATGGGATTCCTATTTTTTTGATCCACTATCCTAAAAACAATTGTGTCAAATTTAAAAAATTAATGCTATTATTAATACCAAACATGAAACATACGTAATTGGCAAAATTGGTTACAGGTTTGTGAGAAAAATGCATATCTAATTTGTGGGAGCTCTTTTAGAGTAAAATGATTCAACCTAACAAATATAAAATTAGTATACATGTGAATGTGTATGTTACAGTGAAAATAATTGATAAAAAAAAATCTAAGAATATTTAAAAGCATCTAAGGTCATGATCCAGGGGTCCTGGGATTGAGTCCCGCATTGGGCTCCCTGTTCAGCTCCTTCTCCCTCTCTCTCTGCCACTTTTCCTGCTTATGCTCTCTCATTCTCTCTCTGTCAAAAAAATAAATAAAATCTTAAAATTTTTTTTCTTTACATTTAGTTTTTTTACTTCACCCAAGATTCTTCCTTTCCATCACAATTGAATCTGAAAATAATTCTGAATCCTAATTACTCTGAAAAAATACAAGATTAAAGTAATTACACAAAATAATTGTACTGAATTTTCAAATGAAAACCATGTTGCAGGGGCGCCTGGGTGGCTCAGTGGGTTAAGCCGCTGCCTTCGGCTCGGGTCATGATCTCAGGGTCGTGGGATTGAGTCCCGCTTCGGGCTCTCTGCTCAGCAGGGAGCCTGCTTCCCTCTCTCTCTCTCTGCCTGCCTCTCCATCTACTTGTGATTTCTCTCTGTCAAATAAATAAATAAAATCTTTAAAAAAAAAAACAAAAACATGTCGCATTAATCCATTAAGGGTAATTAAAATAGTCGTGTTGAATTTCTGATGAATATGTATGATTTTGTTATCGGAATAGTTGTTTCTTTTCGTCACTTCCATATGTCAGAAGCAGTTTGTTTGACTGTTTATCCTTTAACCACTATTCTTAACAGGGAAAAGATATGTCAGGTACATTGTAAAATAATCCTGGTATCTTGGGTTGCACAAAATATGTAACTATATATCAATATATCAGCTGTATCCTATTATCATAGGAAATCTATCCATTTTAAGCAAATTCACATAAAAAAGAAAATTGTGGTGTGTCTATGATTGTTTATGTCATATTGTTGAGTATTTTTCTGACAGAAAAGAACTTTCTATTTGAGCAGGTCTTGCTGAGAACCTAAACTTCTGCTCTGCTTGCAGTTTTATGTCTGAAGATTAGAAAAGTTTCCACAGGTTAGTTACAGACCCCATACTTTCAGATCTTATTTCTTATCCAATTCACCACTATTAATAATCAGATTCAGGATATTTTGGTATCACTGTACCATCTCTTGTTCTCTGACTTTATGATGCTGGATGAGTTGGCTCAGTTAGGGGTGAGGGTATCCTCAGACCTATCCCTCTACCTGGATACCAAGCAATAACTGCTCTCAAAAGTGAGTATGAACTACATAAGAATATCTCACTAAAACCAAACTAAATGTACACCAACATAAATTCTCCTTTTGCCATATGACAAAAAGGCTTGATCTATTTTGATTCTAGTGAAGGAATTAGATAGTGAGGGTATTGAGTAGAAAGACAAAACCGTATTGACCATCTAAGTTTAAACCATAAAGTCCTATGAACCCACTCAAGAGCTTTATCATACCTTGGGAAGAGCCCCATTGAAATGAGAATTCCTCAGTCGATTAAACATCTGTCTTTAACTCAGGTCCTGACTCCTGGGATCGAGCCCCACATCAGGCTCCCTGCTTAGTGTGGAGACCACTTCTACCTCTCCTCCATGCTTGTGTTGTCTCTTGCTATCTTTGTTGGTATCTCTATCTCTCCCTCAAATAGATAAATGAAATTGTAATTTTTTTTAAAAAAGATAGAATTCCTGACCCTTTCCTTTAGTGACTTCTTGTAAATCCAACTAACTAGTTAACTAAATAGATAAATAAAACACTGTAGCACTTCTAATGACTCTGCTGCTGAAGTCTATACTGAAGCAGTGTCCAAGAAACACTACATTCAAGCACCTAAAGTATAGTGAAAGCACACAAGGCTGTTCCTAATATGTGTTCCAAGACTACAGAAAGACCCTGCTCCGGTCCCTCCAAAATACTTTTCAAAGTTTCTTATTCATACAGAGATGTCTTTTTCAGGCCTAAATACTGACTTCCGGAAGAACAACATGTTAATTCGAATCACTTTTGGGGTGGGTAATATTATATTACATTTCACACATTGCATCATTTTCTTTAAACAGAAAAGAACGTGAGAGTGAAAAAATATGTAGGAAACTCACAAAGGAACTGAGTTATTAAGTATATTTTTTTTTCAGGCAGTAATAGGTAAAGAGCTTTGCTTTGTTTCCAACCCATTGGTAGGAGACGAGACAAGTGTGAACACATGACAGAAGATTAAAGAAATCATACACAAGGGATCAACATAGGAAGGATGTTTATTAGATTGGTGACATAGGAAATGCAGCTGAAGTAGGTAGTACTTGATACATAAATTAGAAGGCAAACATTTACAATAGATGAAAATGTATAGGGTCTGTTACCACTTTGCTTACTGAACCAGAATTATCATTCAATACTCAGGCAAGTGGTAACTAATCCCAAGATCTTTCCTCCACACTTCCTTTCCCTTCAGGAGAACTGGGTCTTTCTTTCCTCTGTTTTCATTCTTTCATGTGTTCATGTGATGGTAATGATCGCTGTAAATGATAACTACATTCAGGAATATCTTGTCACTGGATAGTTACCTCCTTCATGGCATGATTCTGTCTTGTTTATTTTGCATGCCCAGCAAATGATATGTGTCACTTTGTTTGAATTCAATAAATGTTTGTTGGCTGTAAGGATAAACATGGGAGCAACAGAACAAGTCAGTGTTATAAAAAACAAAACAAAACAAAACACATGGTTCATATTTGATGAACAGCAAGTTGGTTTTGACTGGCAAATGTAAAATATACACTTGAACATATCTCCAGAAATCTAGGCTGCAGCAATATTGAAGAGAGCGCTAAATGCCAAATGACATAACCTATACTAAACTGGTCATTATCTGCCAGTCTCCAGAGGTATTTTTGTCAGAAGAAGCATTCTTGAATCCTGACAAAGGAAGGATTCTGTTGTCATAAAAGCAGTTTAAAAGCAGTGAAAAATAAATAAATAAATACCTGTTTTAATGCAAGGTATATTCAGGCAACTATTGCTTGTTGATATAGTACAGAATTAATATTTAAGTGTATTTTTGTGGACTCCAAAGATCAGAAGAATGAAATTTGTGTTGAAAATAAACTTAAGGAATTAACTTCGAATCAAAAAAGGGTATTTTTGTAAACAATGTGATGTAGTGACATATACAGACATTGATAATTTTGCAGGTACTCAGGAAGGAATTGAGTTTATTTCTGATTGCCATATGTCCTCTAGAAAGTAACAGACAAGGTCATTTGTTGTGTAGGTAATTGGGTTGAGGAAAAATGTAGGTAGAATTTGATGAGTTATAAATATAGTATTTGTGGGTCTGTATAAGAAGAAATGAGACTAGTGATATAAAAAAGGTGATAGGGTTTCAAAATCATATACACGATACAGAACTGATATGTCATTGCTTCTTGCTTCCCTCCTACAATGAAAAGCTACCATCAGGTAACAAAACAGAATACAAATTATGTGAACCTTGCATTTTGTCAATACAGCTACATAAGAACTACTTTTCCCAAAATATCTTTCTCTTAACAATTTCATGTTAACAGGAACTAAATCTTCTTCACATAGACATATTTTGACTCACATAGACATTTAGCACAAGATTTGAAAGGCAGTATGAAAAGTAACAACTATAGATCAATGACAGGTAGGTAGATATATAGGTAGATATATAAATATATAGGAAGAGCTCAGAAGGTCAGCACAAGGCATAATAAGCTATTACTGCCACACATTATCACTTGTGTGTTGGTTCCTCTTACCAGCATGGGATTGCATCTAGGCTCATGGCTTGCTTAGACCTTGTCAAATTTTCCTTCAGCATTCTCCACTCCTGGGCCAGATATACCTTTATTTCCATGGCAAGTATCATAAAATTTTGCAAGACACCACCATTATCAAAATTGGAGACCTGGAGACATAGAAGACACCCAGGAAGTTCCCATCTATCCTATGGTTTACAGCTCATCTAAAGAAGTCTAATGTTACCATTGTTGCTTTGTGTCCACCTTCTCTTCCTGATCACTTGTTTTGAGGATTTTAGTTTCCTGTACCAGAGTTGATGCAATAGACTTACATAGACCACATAACCAGCCCAAACAATTGTGCTAAGCACAGTCACTCAATAAGCCACACATTGCTCTATTCTTTTCATTAAACCATAAATAATTCTCATCCAATGTTGGCAGTTTCCACAGCAGGCATGGTAGCAAAGAGATTTTATAGTTCTGGTAGCAGAGAGAGGAAAATGGCCTATCAGAGCCTCTGGGCTGGGTGGAGAATGAATAAAACTTTGCCCCTATAAATATAACTCATGAATAACCAATTTTTTGAAGAATTCACATATTAGCCAAAAATAGTTGTTTTATTTCTCAGTGATTAGCTACAAATGTATGTAACTTTACATTATTTTCCATCTCAAATATATTATCTATATATGTATATATGCTCACATTTTAAGTTTTTTTTTCTTTTTCCTTCTTCATCATCTCTTCAACCCTGTCCTGCTAATGTGCATAGAGTAATCTATTTTTGGAATGGCTAACTAACTCAGGAATAATAAGTAATCATTATGCTTGATCTACCACTATTTACATATTTGTAATCAATAGTATGTTGTCCATATAGTGAAGCAATATCTTATATTTTAAAAACCAAAATGGTTATGTTAAAATTTATTGAATTATTAGGAAAAACTAAATAGGATTTTATCTGCAAATGGGCAGAATTTTATATATCTTAACTAGTTTCAGCTTCATCTTTTTTTTTTAATAAGCACAGGAGAAAAGGTTTTTAATGATTACTAAAATGTATGTATAGATACTGTGACAAATTAGATCAATATTTTAAAATTTACAACTGTATTCTATGGAAATATGTAAAGACTTTCTAATTGTTGATGGAATTTTCCTTCTGAACAGGTAAAGAAGTGGGCACATACAAACTACATTCAATGGAGGGGGGTAAAATTCCCTAGGACTTGTCATATATATTTAAAATAATTGCATCCTATTAAGCAATGGAAAAAAAATTAACTTGAGGCATATAAGGTGGTCCAGTCAATCTTTTCACATAACTAACATTCTAAATTTAGTATTCTGTATGCAGTGGAATAGAGACTTTATTAAACATGTATCATTTTATTTTACAGAATACACCTGCTACATAAATACCAAAAAATTACATTCTAGTTGTTATGAGAGAAGTCTAGCTATGTTTCACAGCTAACAAATAATTGCAAGACAGAAGAGGCTACTGTAGTATTATAAATTTCTGCTTCCAGTCTTTTTATATTTCTACATTTTCTTTCTAAGTCAAAAGTCCTCCCCTGTTTATATTTCATAGCTATAGTAAAAAAATGATCTATGTATGCTGGACTTAGTTTTATGAATTTTAGAGAAGCACACTTTTAAAATAAGTATTTTATTTTATTGACTTAAACAAAAGAGCAATGTTTAGAAACATGTTGATTACAGGGAGGCAGAAAATTAGAGTGATCATGGGGAAATTTTAGAAGGGTAAATAAGTTTGAGTGCTAGCTTGGTCAATTATAATTTGCATTATTTTGGACAAATTATGTGCTCTTTTTAAGCTTCAATTTTATCATCCATAAAAGAGCCTTATATACACTTTGCTTTCCCTACTGTCAAACTCTGCTCACTTTGCATTTATAGGTTCTCCTTCCATCAACTGTACCTTTCTATGTAACTTGGCCTTAATCCTCTGCTGAGCAGGGCCATGCTGATACCTTAGATGAACTGTCTTTGAAAAAACGTCCTTATAAATCCTATTTGTCTTCCTAGTCCTCACATTTATTATGGAAATTAGGACACCTTAGATGATCTTAGGATAGATATAAAGCTGACAACCTCATTAGGAGGTGGTTGTATATGATTTACTTCAGGATTGCACCTTTACCTCGCTGAAATCACTACTATGATAGACACTAACAAGAGTTTAAGATTCCACAATTTCATACAAATTTAAGAATTATTCATTCCATTTCTGAGAAAAAAAGTTGATGGTATTTTGATAGGGATTGCATTAAATGTGTAGATTGCTTTAGGTAGCACAGACATTTTAACAGTATTTGTTCTTCCAATCCATGAGCATGAAACATTTTTCCATTTCTTTGTGTCTTCCTCAATTTCTTTTATGAATATTCTATATGAGTAGACATTCTTTGCCTCTTTAGTTACGTTTATTCCGAGGTATCCTATGATTTTAGGTGTAACTGTAAATGGGATTGACTCCTTAATTATTCTTTTTTCTGCCTTTTTGTTGGTGTATAGAAATGCAATTGATTTCTGTGCTTTGATTTTATATCCTGACACTTTACTGAATTCCTGTATGAGTTCTAGCAGCTTTGGGGGGGGGGAGTCTTTTAGGTTTTCCACATAAAGTATATCATCTGCAAAGAGTGAGAGTTTGACTTCTTTTTTGCCAATTCTGATGCCTTTTATTTCCTCTAATTGCTGTGGCTGGAACTCCCAGTACTATGTTGAATACCAGTGGTGGTAGTGGACATCCCTGCCATGTTCCTGATCTTAAGGGAAAAACTCTCAGTTTTTCCCCTTAGAGAATGATATTCGCTGCAGGTTTTTCACAGATGGCTTTTGTGGTATTGAGGTATGTAACCTCTATCCCTATACTTTGAAGAGTTTTAATAAAGAAATGATGCTGTACTTTGTCAAATATTTTTTACACATCTATTGAGATTATCATGTTTCTTGTCTTTTCTTTGATTAATGTAGTGTATAACATTGATTGTGAATGGTGAGCCAACCTTGCAGCCCAGGAGTAAATCCCACTTGGTCATGGTAAATAATCCTTTTAATGTACAGTTGAATCCTATTAGCTAGCATTTTGGTGAGAATTTTTGCATCCATGTTCATCAAGGATATTGGTCTATAATTCTCTTTTTTGATGGGGTCTCTGTCTGGTTTTGGGATCAAGTTAATGCTGCCCTCATAAAATGAGTTTTGAAGCTTTCCTTCCATTTCTAATTTTTTGAACAGTTTCAGATGAATAGGTATTAATTCTTCTTTAAATGTTTGATAGAATTCCCCTAGGAAGCCATCTAGCCCTGGGCTCTTGTTTGCTGGGAGATTTTTTATTACCACTTCAGTATGCTGGCTGGTTATGGTCTGTTCAGGTTTTCTTTATCTTTCTGGTTCAGTTTTGGTTGTTTATACATCTCTAGGAATGCATCCATTTCTTCCAGATTGCCTAATTTGCTGGTATATTGTTGCCATAATATGTTTTTATAATTGTTTGTATTTCTTTGGTGTTGGTTGTGATCTCTTCTCTTGCATTCATGGTTTTATTTATTTGGGTCCTTTATCTTTTCTTTTTGATAAGTCTGGCCAGGGGTTTATTAATTCTTTCAAAGAACCAGCTCCTAGTTTTGTTGATCTGTTCTACTCTTCTTTTTATTTCTATTTCATTGATTTATGCTCTGATTATTATTTTTCTTCTCCGCTCTCTTTGCTATTCTTTCTCCAGCACCTTTAGGTGTAGGGTTAGGTTGTGTATTTGAGACATTTCTTGTTTCTTGATAAAGACTTGTATTGCTACATACTTTCCTCCTAGGATTGCCTTTTCTGGATCCCAAAGATTTTGAACAGTTCTGTTTTCATTTTCATTTGTTTATATGAATTTTTAAAATTCTTCTTTAATATCCTAGTTGACCCATTCATTCTTTAGTAGGATGCTCTTTAGCCTCCATGTATTTGAGTTCTTTCCAACCTTCCTCTAGTGGTTGGGTTAGAGTTTCAAAGCACTGTGGTCTGAAAATATGCAAAGAATGATCCCAATCTTTTGGTACCAGTTGAGACCTGATTTGTGACCCAGGATATGATCTATTCTAGAGAATATTCCATGTGCACTAGAGAAGAATGTGTATTCTGTTGCTTTGAGATGGAATGTTCTGAATATGGAACCAGAAAAGACCCCGAATAGCCAGAGGAATGTTGAAAAAGAAAAGCAAAGCAGGTGGCATAACAATTCTGGACTTCAAAATCTATTACAAATCTGTGACCATCAAGACAGCATGGTACTGGCACAAAAGTAGACACATATATCAATGGAACAGAATAGAGAACCCAGAAATGGACTCTCAACTCTATGGTCAACTAATCTCTGACAAAGCAGGAAAGAATGTCCAATGGGGGAGGGAGGGGAGGGAAAGTCTCTTCAACAAATGCTTTTTGGGAAAATTGGATAGCTACATTCAGAGGAAAGAAACTGGACCATTTCCTTATACCACACACAAAAATAGAGCCAAAATAGGTGAAAGACCTCAATGTGAGACAGGAATCCATTAAAATCCTCAAGGAGAACGCAGACAGCAACCTTTTTGACCTCAGCCACAGCAATTTCTTCCTAGACACATCACCAAAAGCAAGGGAAGGAAGGGCAAAAATGAACCATTGAGACTTCATCGAAATAAAAAGCTTTTGCAAAGCAAAGGAAATGGTCAACAAAACTAAAAGACAACTGACAGAATAGGAGATGATATTTGTAAATGACATATCAGATAAAGGGTTAGTATCCAAAATATATAAAGAACCTATCAAACTCAATACCCAAAGAACAAATAATCCAATCAAGAAATGGCCAGAAGATATAAACAGACATTTCTCCAAAGAAGATATCCAAATGGCCAACAGGCACGTGAAAAAGTTCTCAACATCACTCGCCATCAGGGAAATACAAACCAAAACCAAAATGAGATACCACCTCCTGTGGTATCAAGTGGCATGCCTTGACCTCACACCAGTCAGAATGGCTAAAATCAACAAGTCAGGAAATGACTGATGTTGGTGAGGATGAGGAGAAAGAGGAATCCTCCTACACTACTGGTAGGAATGAGAGCTGGTGCAGCCACTTCAGAAAACTGCGTGGAAGTTCCTCAAAAATTTGAAAATAGAGCTACCCTCTGACCCAGCAATTTTACTACTGGCTATTTACCTCAAAGATACAAATGTAGTTATCTGAAGGGACATGTGCACCCCAGTGTTCATAGCAGCAATGTCCACCATAGCCAAACTATGGAAAGAGCCCAGATGTCCATCAACAGATGAATGGATAAAGAAGATGTGGTGTACATGTGCGCACACACACAGAGACACACACTCATACAATTTGCAACGATGTTGGTGGAACTAGAGGGTATTAGGCTAAGCAAAATAAGTCAATCAGAGAAAGATAATTATTGTATGATCTCACTGATGTGTGGAATTTGAGAAACAAGGCAGAGGGTCATGGGGGAAGAGAGGAAAACATAGAGTGAGAGGAAACCAGAGAGAGAGAGATGGACCATAAGAGACTCTTAATCTCAGGAAACAAACTGAGAGGTTGCTGGAGTGGAGGAGGGTAGGAAGAATAAGGTGGTTGAGTGATGGACATTGGGAAGGTATGTGCTATGGTGAGCGATGTGAATTGTGTAAGACTGAGGAAACACAGACCTGTGCCCCTGAAAAAAAATAATACATTATATGTTAATGAAATTTAAAAAAAATTCCACACTTCATTTACCATTGAGAAACTACCACTGGCCATAGTCTGCTGTGGTAACAGAGATTTTTCACAATGAATTGAAAAACTTAACATATTTTTCTTTTTCAAATTACATATCTTTGTGGGTCCATATTTTCTTCATCTATGTCCAACAGAACAACTGTTTAAATGCAAAAGCAGATAGGAGAAATAAGCCACCTTCCATTAAACTAGATTTGAGAATAAAATGAAATATCATTAAATAATTTTATAATTTTAAAATTATTTTGTTTTGGAAAAGAGTTGTTTTTCATAAGAGTATTGTCTATAATAAATAGATTTAATATTGTCATCTTTAAGTGAATAAATTTTTAATTTTTGTTTTAATCTTGAATGTAATAAATATAGAAATAAACAAAAATCCCTTTAACCTCCTCAATAATTTTCTAAGACTCTTGTCTGTACTGTCATTTGCAAATATCTTCTCCCATTCCGTGGGTTGCCTCTTTGTTTTCTTGACTGTTTCCTTTGCTGTGCAGAAGCTTTTGATTTTGAAGTCCCAAAAGTTCATCTTCGCTTTTGTTTCCTTTGCCTTTGGAGATATATCTTGAAAGAAGTTGCTGTGGCTGATATCAAAGAGATCACTGCCTATGTTCTCCTCTAGGATTCTGATGGATTCCTGTCTCACATTGAGGTCTTTTATCCATTTTGAGTTTATCTTTGTGTATGGTGTAAGAGAATGGTCCAGGTTGATATCCAGGATCCATAATGAACTCCTCAAACTCAACACACACAAAACAGACAATCATATCAAAAAATGGGCAGAAGATATGCACAGACACTTCTCCAATGAAGACATACAAATGGCTATCAGACACATGAAAAAATGTTCATCATCATTAGCCATCAGGGAGATTCAAATTGAAACTACATTGAGATATCACCTAACACCAGTTAGAATGGCCAAAATAAGCAAGACAGGAAACAACATGTGTTGGGGGGATGTGGAGAAAGGGGAACCCTCTTACACTGTTGGTGGGAATGCAAGTTGGTGTAGCCTCTTTGGAGAACAGTGTGGAGATTCCTCAAGAAATTAAAAATAGAACTTCCCCATGAACCTGCCATTGCACTACTGAGTATTTACCCCAAAGATACAGATGTAATGAAAAGAAGGGCCATCTGTACCCCAATGTTTATAGCAGCAATGGCCACAGTCGCCAAACTGTGGAAAGAACCAAGATGCCCTTCAACGGACTAATGGATAAGGAAGATGTGGTCCATATACACAATGGAGTATTAGGCCTCCATCAGAAAGGATGAATACCCAACTTTTGTAGCAACATGGACTGGACAGGAAGAGATTATGGTGAGTGAAATCAGTCAAGCAGAGAGAGTCAAGTATTATATGGTTTCACTTATTTGTGGAGCATAACAAATAGCATGGAGGACATGGGGAATTAGAGAGGAGAAGGGAGTTGAGGGAAATTGGAAGGGAAGGTGAACCATCAGAGAGTATGGACTCTGAAAAACAATCTGAGGGATTTGAAGGGGTGGGGGGTTGGAGGTCGAGGTACCAGGTGGTGGGTATTATAGAGGGCACGGATTGCATGGAGCACTGGGTGTGGTGCAAAAATAATGAATACTGTTATGCTGAAAATAAAAAAAAATAATTAAAAAAAATAAAATTTAAAAAAAATAATTTTCTAAGACTATAAACAGATCTTGGAATCACAACTTTTGAGATACTCCCTTCTGTTTTATTCTGTATTGAATGGTCTGTCTTTACCTAAGTGGCATATGCTTTTACTGCAATTTTAAAAGAAATGTTGGCATTGAGTAAGGCTAGTTCTTTCACTTTCTTTTTTTTTTTGTTGTTTTTTTCTTCATTAGTTCTTTGTGGAGCTTAGAAATAAGGAAAGTAAGGTGAATTTTACCTTATATTTCAAATACTCAAGAGGTTAGTGGGGAGAGAGAATGGGTTAAATTGGTGAGGGGGATGAAGGAGTGTATTTGTGTTTACCACTGGGTTTTGTATGGGAGTGATGAATCACTATATTGTACACCTGAAACTAATATTACACTGTATGTTAACTAACTGGAATTTAAATAAAAACTTAAAAAATACTCAAGTATTATTTGAATTTGTATTTTCATATGCACATGCATTATTTACATAATAAAATTTAAAATATGTAAGCATTTAATAATATAAGATTGAATTAATATTAAAGATATAATAACATGAGTCATTTACAAATTCAAATGTCAGAACCTTCAGTTCATCAACAATAGGATATGGCCATGACTCATGAAAAAGAAAAGAAGAAACTAAAGTGAATTCAACAGGAATGAGAATGTCACTTGAAGAAATCGTTGATCTGAGAAGCATAAAATGTTCACATTAATGTTGTTGGAAAAACGCAGTATTTAATATGAATCAGAGATCTCTTAGTACTTAAACATGTTGGCAAGAATACTGGATAGATATATTTAGAGAGGAAGAGCCTATGAAATGGAATATATATTATGTATCATATTTTTCTTCTCAATTATCATAGACTTGCTTTTTAATAAGTAAATCTATAATCCACCTAGAATAAAAATCAAGTTTAGAAGCACATTACTTGGCATCCCTTTTTCAAATTATACTTCTTATTTTGTGATAAAATATAGATTCACATATTGATATGAAATAATACAGAGATGAATTATACCCTTTACTCAGTTTCCCCAAATGGTAACATCCTACAAACTTTAGTTCAATATCATGAACAAGATATGAACAGTGATGATACATACATTTCTGTCAACATGAGAATTCTCTATACTGCCTTTTTACAACCACACCCTTTTTCTTCTTGCTCCTGCCTCTTCAATAAGCCCTGGCAAGCACTAATATGATTTCCATTTCTATAATTTGTCATTTCAATTTGTTATATAAATGAAGTTGTAAAATATGTGACCTTTTGGAATTGACTTTTTTCACTCAATATAATTTCATTGAGATCAGTACAAGTTGTGAATATCAATCATTCTTTCCATTTTATTGCTGAGTATTTTTCTACAGTATGGATACACCAGTTTGTTTAATCATTCACCTATTGAAAGACAACTAGATCAATTTCAGTTCGTGGCTATTATGAGTAAAGTTGCTATAAACATCCATGAATGTTTTTATATGAATATAAGTCATTTTTCTTGGATTAATGTGCAACAGTATGTTTGTAGGTCTGTATGGTCGGTCAATGCATGTGCAATTTTATTTTTTAAAAAACCCATCAAATAGTTTTCCAGAGTGACTATAACATTTTAAATTTCAATCAGTAACAAAAGTGATCCATTTCATCCACACCTTTGCCAATATTTGGTTCTGTCAGTATTTTTTTTTTATTTTAGCCATCCATTCTTTATAGTTGTGTACTGATATCTTTATTGTGGTTTAAATTTGTATTTTTATGATGAATAGTGGTATTTAACATATTTTCATGTGCTTATTTGCCATCTGTATTCTTTTTTCACTTACATGTCTGTTTATGTAATTTCCCATCTTCTAATTAATCTTTTTTATTCTTTAGTTCTGAGAGTCCTTTACATATTATATATACTGGTCATTTTTTGAATATATGGTTTACAAATATTTTCTTCAAGTCCATACATTATCTTGTCTTTGTATTTGCTTAACAGTCTTTATATTTTTTTAAAGATTTTATTTATTTATTTGATAGAGAGAGATCACAAGTAGGCAGAGATGCAGGCAGAGAGAGAGAGAGGAGGAAGCAGGCTCCCTGCTGAGCAGAGAGCCCAATGCGGGACTCAATCCCAGGACCCTGAGATCATGACCTGAGCCGAAGGCAGTGGCTTAACCCACTGAGCCACCTAGGCGCCCTGCTTAACAGTCTTTAATAGAACAAAAGTTTTAAATTTTGATGAAGCTCAATTAACAATTTTTTTCTTTGTTGATCATGATTTAATGTCTAATGGCCTAACTATAGATGAAATGTGAGATATTTATGCTAAAAATCTGAAACATATATCAAAGATTTGTTTGTTTGTTTATGGATGGCTAATTGTTTCAGCATTATTTGTTGACAAGATTTTTCAACTTTACTCCACTGAATAGGATTTACATCTTTGCAAAAAATAGTAAGGCATATTTGATGAGTCTATTTCTGATTCCTTTATTATGGTCCATTGAACTGTGCATACATACCTTCATCAATACCACAGAGTATTTTTTATTTTTTTAAAGATTTTGTTTATTTATTTGACAGAGATCACAAGTAGGCAGATAGGCAGGCAGAGAAAGAGGAGGAAGCAGGCTCCCTGCCCAACAGAAAGCCCAATGCGGGGCTCTATCCCATTACCTAGGATCATGACTGGAGCAGAAAGCAGAGGCCTTAACCTACTGAGCCACCCACATGCCCCAATACCACACAGTATTAATTACTATAACTTTACAATTAGCCTTGAAATTGCATAAACTGTTTCCTTCTACTTTGTAGTTTTGTTTTGTTTTGTTTCAAAATTGTCTTAGCAAATCAGGTTTCATTGATGTTCTATATTTTAGAGTAATCTTATCTGTATCAACAAATAGTCTTGCTGAGATTTTGATATATGTTGCATTTAATCTGCATATCAATTTTGAAGAACTGTATCTTTAAAATTTCAAAATAGCCCTCCAATGTATGAACACAGTCTATCTCTCCATTTATTTAAATGTTATTTCAGTTCTTCCATCAGTGTTACATAGTTTTCAAAAAATGAGTCTTGTACATGCTTTATTAAATTTTTATTTAAGTGCTTCATTTCTTAGAGAGATTATGAATGGCACTGAATTTGTAATTTTGATATCCACAGGTTTATTAGTGGTATATAGAAATACAATTGTCTTTTCATATTTATTTTGCATCATTCATTTTTTTTTAAATTTCAGTGTAGTTAACATACAGTGTATTAGTTTCAGGTTTACAATATGTGATTCAACAATTCCATACATTACTCACTGCTCATAAAGGTAAGTGTACTCTTAATCCTCTTCACCTATTTTACCCATCTTTCCTACCCACCTCTCCCCTGATAACCATCTGTTTGTTCTCTGTAGTTAAGAGTAAATTTTTTTGTTTCTTTTTTTCCCTTTGTTCATTTGTTTTGTTTCTTATATTCCATAAATGAATGACATCATATGGTATTTGTCTTTTCTGACCAGCTTATTCTACTTAGCATTATACTCTCTAGCTCCATCCATGCTATTATACCATATGAAGTTGCTAAAATCATTAATAGTTCTAAGAGGGTTTCTGTGTTGTTTTATTTGTTTTCATATATTACTTGAAAGTTTGGTTTGTTTGTTTGGGTGTTTTTTTTTTTCCCCTAAGATTTTATTTATTTATCTGTCAGAGAGAGAGAGAGAGCCGGGGGGAGAGGAAGGCAGAGGGAGAAGCATGCTCTCTGCTGAGTAAGGAACCCAATCATGACCTAAGCCTAAGGCAAATGTTTAATGGACTGAGCCATCCAGGCATCCCTCCTTGAGGTTTTCTACACAAGCATCCTGCTGTCTGCAGAGATAGTTTTATTTCTTTTATTCAGACCTGTATTTTCATTTCCAACCAACATTGTAGGAATATTTTATTCTTATTTTTATTTCTCTTTCCTGCTGCATTACATTGCTGTAACTTCTAGGACTATATTAAATAAAAGGTGTGAAAGAACAATTTTTGCTTTGTTCTTGATATTAGGCAGAAAGCATTTAGTGTTTAATAATTAGGTATTATGTTTTATATTTTAAAGTCTCCTCTATTACTGTTTTTCTGAGACATTTTATAATAAATAGACAATGAATTGTGTAATTTTTTTGTACATCAATTGATTAGATCATGTGATTTTTCTTCTTTAGCCTGTGAATACAGTAGATGTGGCTTGTACTAAGTTTTGAATATGGAGTCATCTTTCTTGCATTTCTGTAATAAACACCATTTCCTCATATTGTATATTTATCTTTATATGCCACTGAATTTCATCTGCTAATTTTTTTTCTCTTTTTTTAAATTACTCACCATAGCACATACCCTCCCCAATGTCCAGAACCCCACCCCCTTCTTTCAACCCCCCTCCCTCCAGCAACCCTCAGTTTGTTTTGTGAGATTGAGTCACTTATGGTTTGTCTCCCTCCCAATCCCATCTTGTTTCATTGATTCTTCTCCTACCCCCTTAATACCCCATGTTGCATCTCCAATTCCTCATGTCAGGGAGATCATATGACAGTTGTCTTTCTCTGCTTGACTTATTTCGTTAAGTGTGATACACTCTAGTTCGATCCACATTGTCGCAAATGGCAAGATTTCATTTCTTTTGATGGCTGCATAGTATTCCATTGTGTATATATACCACATCTTCTTTATCCATTCATCTGTTGATGGACATCTAGGTTCTTTCCAGTGTTTGGCTATTGTAGACATTGCTGCTATAAACATTCGGATGCACGTGTCCCTTCGGATCACTACATTTGTATCTTTAGGGTAAATACCCAGTAGTGCAATTGCTGGGTCATAGGGCAGTTCTATTTTCAAGATTTTGAGGAACCTCCATGCTGTTTTCCAGAGTGGTTGCACCAGCTTGCATTTCCAACCAACATTGTAGGAGGGCTCCCCTCTCTCTGCATCCTCACTAGCATCTGTCATTTCCTGTGTTGTTAATTTTAGCCATTCTGACTGGTGTGGGGTGATATCTCATTGTGGTTTTGATTTGTATTTCCCTGATGCCAAGTGATATGGAGCACTTTTTCATGTGTCTGTTGGTCATCTGGATGTCTTCTTTGCAGAAATGTCTGTTCATGTCTTCTGCCCATTTCTTGATTGGATTATTAGTTCTTTGGGTGTTGAGTTTGCTAAATTCTTTATAGACTTTGGACACTAGCCCTTTATCTGATATGTCATTTGCAAATATCTTCTCCCATTCTGTCAGTTGTCTTTTGGTTTTGTCAACTGTCTCCTCTGCTGTGCAAAAGCTTTTGATCTTGATAAAATCCCAATAGTTCATTTTTTCCCTTGCTTCCCTTGCCTTTGGTGATGTTCCTAGGAAGATGTTGCTGTGGCTGAGGTTGAAGAGGTTGCTGCATGTGTTCTCCTCAAGGAATTTGATGGATTCTTTTCTCACATTGAGGTCCTTCATCCTTTTTGAGTCTATTTTCGTGTGTGGTGTAAGGAAGTCGTCCAATTTCATTTTTCTGCATGTGGCAGTCCAATTTTCCCAACACCATTTATTGAAGAGAATGTCTTTTTTCCATTGGACGTTCTTTCCTGCTTTGTCGAAAATTAGTTGACCTTAGAGTTGAGGGTCTATTTCTGGGCTCTATGTTCTGTTCCATTGACCTATGTGTTTGTTTTTGTGCCAGTACCATGCTGTCTTGATGATGACAGCCTTGTAATAGAGCTTGAAGTCTGGAATTGTGATGCCACCAACTTTGGCTTTCTTTTTCAATATTCCTTTGGCTATTCCAGGTCTTTTCTGGTTCCATATAAATTTTAGGATTATTTGTTCCATTTATTTGGAATAAATGGATGGTATTTTGATAGGATTTGCATTAAATGTGTAGATTGCTTTAGGTAGCATAAACATTTTCACAATATTTATTCTTCCAATCCAGGAGCATGGAACATTTTTCCATTTCTTTGTGTCTTCCTCAATTTCTTTCATGAGTACTTTATAGTTTTCTGATTATAGATTCTTAGCCTCTTTGGTTAAGTTTATTCCTAGGTATCTTATGGTTTTGGGTGCAATTGTAAATGGGATTGACTCCTTAATTTCTATTCTGTCTCGTTGTTGGTGTAGAGAAATGCAACTGATTTCTGTGCATTGATTTTATATCCTGACACTTTACTGAATTCCTGTACAAGTTCTAGCAGTTTTGGAGTGGAGTCCTTTGGGTTTTCCACATATAGTATCATATCATCTGCGAAGAGTGATAGTTTGACTTCTTCTTTGCTGATTAGGATGCCTTTAATTTCCTTTTGGTGTCTTATTAATGATGCTAGGACTTCTAGTACTATGTTGAATAGCAGTGGTGATAATGGACATCACTTCCATGTTCCTGACCTTCTATGAACAGTTTCGATCAAGAAGGGATAATGTACTTTATCAAATGCTTTTTCAGCATCTTTTGAGAGTATCATATGGTTTTTATTCTTTCTTTTATTGATGTCTTGTATCACATTGATTCATTTGCGCATTTTGAACCAAACTTGCAGCCCTGGAATAAATCCCACTTGGTTGTGGTGAATAATCCTTTTAATATACTGTTGAATCCTATTGGCTAGTATTTTGGTGAGAATTTTCACATCTGTGTTCATCAAGGATATTGGTCTATAGCTCTCTTATTAGATGGGATCGTTGTCTGGTTTTGGGATCAAGGTGATGCTGGCCTCATAAAATGAGTTTGGAAGTTTTCCTTCCATTTCTATTTTTTGGAACAGTTTCAGGAGAATAGGAATTAGTTCTTCTTTAAATGTTTGGTAGAATGTCCCCAGGAAGCCGTCTGGCCCTGGGCTTTTGTTTGTTTGGAGATTTTTGATGACTGTTTCAATCTCTTTACTGGTTATGGGTCTGTTCAGGCTTTCTATTTCTTCCTGGTTCAGTTGTGGTAGTTTATATGTCTCTAGGAATGCATCCATTTCTTCCAGATTGTCAAATTTGTTGGCGTAGAGTTGATCATAGTATGTTCTTATAATAGTTTGTATTTCTTTGGTGTTAGTTGTGATCTTTCCTCTTTCATTTATGATTTTATTAATTTGGGTCCTTTCTCTCTCTCTCTCTCTCTTTCTCTCTTTTTTTTTTTTTGATAAGTCTGGCCAGGGGTTTATCAATCTTATTAATTCTTTCAAAGAACCAGCTCCTAGTTTTGTTGATTTGTTCTATTGTGTTTTTTGGATTCTATTTCATTGATTTCTGCTCTGATCTTTAAGATTTCTCTTTCCTGCTCGGTTTAGGGTTTCTTTCTTGTTCTTTCTCCAGCTCCTTTAGGTGTAGGGTTAGGTTGTGTACCGGAGACCTTTCTTGTTTCTTGAGAAAGCCTTGTACCGCTATATATTTTCCTTTCAGGACTGCCTTTGTTGTGTCCCACAGATTTTGAACCGTTGTGTTTTCATTATCATTTGAATCTTTTCAGTTCTTCTTTAATTTCCTGGTTGACCCACTCATTCTTTAGAAGGATGCTGTTTAGTCTCCATGTATTTGAGTTCTTTCCAAATTTCCTCTTGTTTTGAGTTCTAGCTTCAGAGCATTGTAGTCTGAAAATAAGCAGTGAATGATCCCAATCTTTTGATACCGGTTGAGACATGATTTAGGACTCAAGATGTGATCTATTCTGGAGAATCTTCCATGTGCACTAGAGAAGAATGTGTATTCTTTTCTTTTGGGGTGAAATATTCTGAATATATCTGTGATGTCCATCTAGTCCAGTGTGTTATTTAAGGCCTTTATTTCCTTGTTGATCTTTTGCTTGGATGATCTGTCCATTTCAGTGAGGGGAGTGTTAAAGTCTCCTACTACTATTGTATTATTGTTGATGTGTTTCTTTGATTTTGTTATTTATTTTTTTTAAAGATTTTATTTTTTATTTATTTGTCATAGAGAGAGAAGTGAGAGCAAGCACAGGCAGACAGAGTGGCAGGCAGAGGCAGAGGGAGAAGCTGGCTCCCTGCCAAGCCGCTTAACCAACTGAGCCACCCAGGCGTCCCTGATTTTGTTATTAATTGGTTTATATAGTTAGCTGCTCCCACGTTGGGGCATAGATATTTAAAATTGTTAGATCTTCTTGTTGGACAGATCCTTTGAGTATGATATAGTGTCCTTCCTCATCTCTTATGATAGTCTTTGACTTAAAATCTAATTGATCTGATATAAGGATTGCCAATCCTGCTTTCTTCTGATGTCCATTAGCATGGTAAATTCTTTTCCACCCTTTCACTTTAAATCTGGAGGTGTCTTTGGACTTAAGATGAGTTTCTTGTAGGCAACATATAGATGAGTTTTGTTTTTGTATCCATTCTGTACCCTGTGTCTTTTGATTGGGGCATTTAGCCCAGTAACTTTCAGGGTAACTATTGGGAGATATGAATTTAGTGACATTGTATTGCCTGTAAGGTGACTGTTACTGTATATTGTCTCTGTTCCTTTCTGATCTACTACTTTTAGGTTCTCTCTTTGCTTAGAGGACCCCTTTCAATATAGAGCTGGTTTGCTGTTTGCAAATTCTTTCAGTTTTTATTTGTCCTGGAAGTTTTTAATGTCTCCTTCTATTTTCAATGATAGCCTAGCTGGATATAGTATTCTTGGCTGCATGTTTTTCTCGTTTAGTGCTCTGAAAATATCATGCCAGCTCTTTCTGGCCTGCCAGGTCTCTGTGGATAAGTCAGCTGCCAATCTAATTTTTTTACCATTGTATGTTACAGACTTCTTTTCCCGGGCTGCTTTCAGGATTTTCTCTTTGTCACTGAGACTTGTAAATTTTACTATTAGGTGACAGGGTGTGGGCCTATTCTTATTAATTTTGAGGGGTGTTCTCTGAACCTCTTGAATTTTGATGCTCTGTTCCCTTTGCCATATTCGGGAAATTCTCTCCAATAATTCTCTCCAGTATACCTTCTTCTCCCCTCTCTCTTTCTTCTTCTTCTGCAATCCCAATTATTCTATTGTTGTTTCATCTTATGGTGTCACTAATCTCTTGAATTCTCCCCTCGTGGTCCAGTAGCTGTTTGTCCCTCTTTTGCTCAGTTTCTTTATTCTCTATCATTTGGTCTTCTATATTCCTAATTCTTTCTTCTGCCTCATTTATCCTAGCAGTGAGAGCCTCCATTTTTTTATTGCACCTCATTAATAGCTTTTTTTTATTTCAACTTGGTTAGATTTTAGTTCTTTTATTTCTCCAGAAAGGACTTTTATATCTCCCGAGAGGGTTTCTCTAGTATCTTCCATGCCTTTTTCGAGTCCAGCTAGAACCTTGAGAATTGTCATTCTGAACTCTAGATCTGACATATTACCAATGTCTGTATTGATTAGGTCCCTAGCCTTCGGTACTGCCTCTTGTTCTTTTTTTTGTGGTGAATTTTTCCGCCTTGTCATTTTGTCCAGATAAGAGTATATGAAGGAGCAAGTAAAATACTAAAACGGTGGCAAAGACCCCAGGAAAATAAGCTTTAAGCAAATCAGAAGAGATCCCAAATAGTGAGTGGGGAGAAAGGGGATAAAAAGAAGTTCAGGAATAAAGAAAGAAAGAATTTAAAAAAGTGAATAAAGAAAATATATAAAAAAGAGAAAAATATATATATATATTAGATAAACTAGTTAAACGTTAAAAAAAGAAAAGGGTAAAAGTTTAAAAAATTAGCAGAATAAGAGAGAAAAATATTAAAAAAGAAGAAAAAATTAAATTAACTGCAAGACTAAAGAATCATGGGGAGAAAGCCATGAGTTCCGTGCTTTGCTTTCTCCTCCTCTGGAATTCTGTTGCTCTCCTTGGTATTGAAACCACACTCTTTGGTAGGTGAACTTGGTCCTGGCTGGATTTCTTGTTGATCTTCTGGAGGAGGGGCCTGTTGTAGTGATTCACAAGTGTCTTTCCCCCAGACGGAATTGCACCACCCTTACCAGGGGCTGGGCTGAGTAATCCACTAGGGTTTGCTTTCTGGAGCTTTTGTTCCCTGAGCACTTTCCGTAGAGTTCTGGAGGACGGGAATGAAAATGGTGGCCTCACAGTCTCCTGTCTGGAGGAGCTGAGGGCTCAGGGTCCCACTCCTTAGTGAGCCCTCAGAGAATAGCGACCAATCACTCCTATCTCCCTGGCCTCTGGCCGAGTTCTGAGCTCACCCAGCCTGTGACCAGTTCAAGGTAACCCCTAGCTGAGAGCTCACTCCTAGGCTCTGTCTCTATAGCCGGCTTCCCTGTTCTAATACCTGCAAGCTCTGTGACACTCAGACACACCCGAAACTTCTTTGACCTTGCGGGACCTGAGGCCATGCTGACCCCACATGGGCTTCACCCCGGTTTAGCCTCTGGAGTGATGTCCCTCAGCGGAACAGACTTTTAAAAGTCCTGATTTTGTGCTCTGTTGCTCTGCCGCTTACCAGCAGCTGGCCCCTCCCCCTGGGGCCTATCTTCCCGTCGCTTTGGATTTGCTTCTCCGCCAGTCCTACTTTTCAGAAAGTGGTTGACTTTCTGTTTCTAGAATTGCTCTTCTTCTTCTCTTCGATCTCGCATTGGATTTGTCGGTGTTTGCAATCTTTAGATAAGCTATCTAGCTGATCTCCTGCTAGGGGAAGTAGTCTCAGCCTGCTACTTCTCTGCCATCTTCTCATCTGCTAATTTTTTGTAGGAATTTTTGTCTATATTCTTTAGGAGTATTGATCAGTGGTTTTCTTTCATTTTTTTAAACTAATTTTATTTGGTTTTGATGTAATAATAGCTTTAGAAAATGAACTGAGAAGTTATCTCTTCTCTTCTATTCCCCAGAAGAGATTGTATAAACTGGTGTTATGTCTAAACATTTGGTGAAATTCTCCAGCAAAATCATCTAGATGTACAGATTTCTCTTTTGGATACTTTAAAATTTCCTTAATAGAGAGTTATTCAAATGGTCTAGTTCATATTAGGTGAGGTGTGGTAGGTTTTGTTTGCTGTTGCCATTCTAGTAATTTGTCTATTTCATGAAAGTTATCACTTTGTGTGTGCAGAACTGTTTTTGGTTTTCCCTAAATATTCTTTTAATGTGTCCATGGAAGTGGTAAGCCCTATGTCATTCCTCATAATTAATAATTTGTATGTTTTCTCTTTCTTATCTTGTCTCATTGTAAGTTTGCAAATTTTCTTTACCTTTCATTTAGGGGTAGTGCTAAATTCTCTTAACTGTAGTGAATTTGTCTATTTTTCTTCTTCATTCTGATAGTTATTTTGTTTAGCATAATTTGTAACTCTATATTTTAGTGCATTCACGTTAGGTATATGCCCAGCCCTACTGAGGTTTAATTGACAAAAATTGCATACATTTTAAATGTTGATATATGTATACATTGTGAAATGATTACCACAAACAAGCTTACACATTGGTCTCCACACATAGTTCTCACTCCAATCTCTTGAAGTGGTGAGAAAATTTAAGATATATTTTTTTAAATAAATGTTAAGTGTACAATACATTATTATTAACTATCGTCATCCTGTAATACACTAGATCCTCAGAACTTATTCATATTATAAAGAAAAGTCTGTATCGTTTGTCTAACATCTTTTCATTTCCCCACCCTTTAGCCCTGGTAACCACCACTCTAGTGCCTACTTCTAGGAGTTCAACTTTGTAAATTCTATATACAAATGAGAACAGTATTTGTCTCTCTTTGTTGAGTTTATTACATTTGACATGATGTCTGTCAAGCTCCTCCATATTATCACAAACGGCAGGAATTTCTTCCTTATAGTTGATAATACTCCATTGTATATATATGCCACATTTTCTTTATTCACTTAGTATTGACAGAAATCTTGTGTTTTTTTTTTTTTCCCCATATCTAGGCTATTGTAAATAATGTTGCAAAGAACATAGTAGTGCAGATATCTGTTGAGATAGTGGTTTTATTTCCTTTGGATATATACCCAGTTGTGGGATTGCTGGGTCATATGGTAATTCCATTTTTCATCTCTTGAGGAAACTGCATATTGTTTTTCATAATGCTATCTTGATTTACATTCCTACCGACAGGGTAAAATGATTCCCTTACCTCCACACCCTCACAACACTTATTTCCTGTTTGTTTGTTTGTTTGTTTTTCTTAAGATTTATTTATTGGGGTGCTGGGTGGCTTGGTTGCTTAGATGTCTACTTTCGGCTTAGGTCATGATCTCAGGATTGTTGGATCAAGCCCTGTGTTGGGATCCCTGCTCAGTGAGGAGCCTGCTTCTTCCTCCTCCTCTGCTTCTTCTCCTGCTTGCACTCTCTCTCTGTCAAATAAATGAATACAATATTTTTAAAAATATTTATTTATTTGAAAGAAAAAGAGAGTGAGAGCAGGAAAAGGAGCAGAGATAGAGGAAGAGAGAAATTTAAGCAGAAAGTATAGAGCTGATGCAGGGTTCAATCTCAAGACCCTGAAATCAGGACCAGAGCTAAAACAAAGAGTTGGATGTTTAACCTACTATACCATCCAGGTGCACTCTTGTCTTTTTGATAATAGCCATCCTAAAAATTATGAGATAATATCCCATTGTGGCTTTCATTTGCATTTGCACCCTGATGATTAATGATTTTGAGTACTTTTTCATGTACCTATCGGATATTTGCAGGTCTTCTTTGGAGAAATGTCTATTCAGATTTTCCTGATATATCATTTTTTATATGTAATATGTCTCTCTGGTAATATTCTTTACTCTGAATTCTGCTTCATATGATATTCATATAGATACTTCTATTTTCACTTAATTAATGTTTACTTGATATACCTTTTTATCTCCTTTTACTTTCAAACTGTCTATATTGTTATATATTTTTACATTGATATATTTGAAGTGAGTTTTTTAATAGACAACATAGAGTTGAGTCATATTTTTAATATACTCTGATAATCTTGGGGCACCTGGGTGGCTTAGTGGGTTAAAGCCTCTGCCTTTGGCTCAGGTCATGATTCCCAGGGTCCTGGGATCAAGACACAGGGAGCCTGCTTCCCCCTCTCTCTCTGCCTGCCTCTCAGCCTACTTGTGATCTCCCTCTCTCTGTCAAATAAATAAATAAAATCTTTAAATATATATATATATATATATATATATATATACTCTGCTAATCTTTACATTTTGAGTAATTTATTTATACCTTTTGTTATCTATTATAATCAATATATTAAGACTAAAATATTCTAATTTATTTTTTGTATTTCATGTTTTCTTTTTATTTTTATTCTCTGTTATTTTTTTCTACTTTCCTATGGGTTACTTGAAGATTTCTTAGAATTTTGTTTTCATTTATCTATAGTATTTTTAACCCATTTGTTTGTATAGCTATGTTATTGGTTGTTCTAGATGTTGTGTTATATATGCAGTATTTGTCATAGCGAACTGTTATGTTTCAATTCAAGTTAGGTATAAAAATGTTACCACTTTTTGCATACATTTATCTTTGCTAGTTTAAAATGCAATTGTCAAGTATTTTCCTGCATACATTTAGAATCATTTTAGACAATACTATAGTTTTGTTTCAATCATTAAATATAATTTATAAATCTCAAGAGGTTTGCCTGAATATGGTTTTCTTGGCATGTTCTTTCTTCTTTCCTTATAGTCTAGGATTCCTTCCTTTATTATTTCTTTTCTTTTGAGGTAATTCAATTAGTGACAAATTCTCTTTATTTTCTCTTTCTGAAAATATCTGTTTTTCTCCTTCATTCCAGAATGATATTTTTAATAGCTATATGTTTCTGAACTGACATTTCTCTTCATTAAGCAGTTGGAAAATAAGATGCCAGTTTCTTCTGGTCTCCATGGTTTCTAACAAGAAGTCGCTGTCATTCAAATTGTTTTCTCCTTTGTATATGTCATTTTCAACTGGCTTTTTTCAGTACTTTTATTGGTCTTTAATTTTCAGATAGTCACTTATGAAGTGTCTTGAAGTGGATTATGGGTTTGAGATTCAATCACTTCTTGAATTACTCTCACAATGTTACATTTTTATCCCCCATGTATCACCCCAGAGGGTTGTACGAGGTTAGTCTCTTGAAAAATATGGGAAATTTCATTCATTATTTCTTTGAGTACTTTTTCTCCTCCTTCTGTGACTTCAGTGAAGAAATATCATATTATTTGTTATAATCTCATAGGTCTTGTTCATCTTGTTTCTATTTTGTTTTCTTTTTGTCATTCAGATTGGGTAATGTTAATTTTTTGTTTGCCAGTTTACTTACTCTTCAACTATTGCCTATATACTGCTATTGAATCTAGTCACCGAAATTTTTATTTCTCTCACTTTTTGGTTCCAAAATTTCCATTTGATTCTACTTTGTATCTTCTCTTTCCTTTCTGAACCTGTCTGATGCACTGCCAAATATTTTGTTTGTTTCTAGTGGGTTCATAATTATTTGTTGAAGCATTTTTATCATAACCATTTAAAAATGTCTGTCAGATAATTTTAACACCTCTGTCATCTATTGTTTGATGTTTTGAATTGATTTTGAGACTCCTTGGCTCTTGGTACAGCAGTGATTTTTTTACTAAAACAGACATTTGTGTCTGTTATGGGACTCTAGATCTTAATTAAACCTTCTTTTAGCTCACTTTTACTGATATCACTGCATTAGGAGAAGGGGAATGTCACATCATTGCTGCAAGATAGACATAGGGGTTTTGGTTTCCCACTTGGCCTACCTGATTCCTAGGTGTGGGGCTCTTGATTACTGCTGTGTAGAAATTAGAGTTCTGGTTCTCCATGTAGTCTCCAGAGACACTGTAATGCTGTTATCCTCATGACTGCTGGGGAATGGTGAAAGTCCAGGGAATCAAGCTCCCTTCATGGTTTCCAGAGATACCATGAAGGATAGATGGGGTCCATCAAGGCCCCATCCATGAAGGTGGATGGGACCTTGTTGCCAACTGATAGAGATGAAAGTCCTGGCTTCCTACTAGGTCTTAACTAACACTATACCTGTGAGGTGTTAAGACATTTCATTACAGTCTTTTAAGAGTGGATATCTAGGCTTCCTACCTAGTTTTTGTTGATGTGGTTGAGTAGAGAAAGTTTTCCTGCAGAGTTTACCTGATTTAAAGTAGTTATTTTCAAAAGGCCTTCCTAAGCTGTCCCTTTCCTGGTCCTTTTTATAAAGAAAGAGCTCTTTTGTTGGTGTTTATTTTGTTTATGCTTGTAGGTGTTTTAGGTTGCTAGCTTTTTCAGCTCCAAGTCTGGGACATATGAAGAAGAAGAAAGACACACACATACATCACATCACATACATATGAAACTCATCACTATGTTATTCCTTAGTTCCTGATATTCTTAAGAGGTCTTTTTTTTTAACTTAATTGTATTCCTTTTTATGTTTATTTAATATGTAATGTCTAGGGTTTTTAACTGCATTTAGCAAAAAAATAGAAAAAAGTATATCTATTCTTTGTTTCTGAAACAAAAGACTCAATTTCATTTTTAAACATCAGAAAATCTTTTTTGAATTTGGTGAGTGCTGTGAAGTGTGTAAACCTGGTGATTCACAGACCTGTACCCCTGGGGATAAAAATATATGTTTATAAAAAATAAAAAATTTAAAAAAAAAGAAAAAAGAAAATCTTTTTTGAAAATACAAGCCACATAGGTATATCTTCAGTCTTTATTCACCATTTCCCTTCTGCAAAATTCCTTCAGGGTTCCTGGAACATTTTAGAAATCTCGTATTCCAAAATATTCCAGAATATAGTATTTTCAGGTCAGATGAGTAACTTGGCATATTCAGCTGTAATACTCTTTTTAAATTAATTCACTAAAAGGAATATTTCTTTTCCTGTTTTCAGTGGAATGATATTCCTTAGAGGGAAACACAAATGGTATTTAAAATTCCATTATCTGTCATTTGTTAATATTATAAATCATCAACTTAATTGGTATCTTTAAAGTCCACACTGAAAGCTTTAGAAACAGCTATACTAGCCATAGTGTAAAACAATTTGAAGGTCAAAAGACCATTCATTTCAGATACCACAAATTTTAAATTTAAGAAAGAGAAGTATATTTTATGTTAGTTCCAATTCTTGACTACCTTTCAACTTAAAACATTAATATGTCTCATTATAGTGTCTTTTTTGTTGTTGTTATATATTCATGAGCTAAAAATTTGATCTTTGATTCATAGTTTAAATATGTATTTTTTTTTCTAGCAATATTTGATAATTTTCCTTCAGGAGTAGGGAATTCAAAATGTGCTTTTCATGGCTAAACTGAATATTTAAAAGAATAGGTGAGCAATTTTAAATGATTATAAGGTCATGACTACTTTCTTTGACCCATTTTCTAGTCTCTTTCTAAAATGATCACTTACTTACAGACCTTACAATTAAGTCCATTGTTCCGATAAGGAAGTGAATCTAGGTACAGATCTATTAAAGCTTACAAACCAAACCAAACCAAACCACTTCTTTGTGATTGACTTTTACAGATATATTTTTTTAAAAAAACTGTTCTAAAATAGAAAAATTGTGCTATATTCAGGTAACTGAGTGTTGTGTGTATCTAATATTTATTAAAAACAAAGATACTACAGTTCCGTGTATTGTGGTCATTTGTATATATTAAACTATTTTTAAAAATAGATTAAAGGAGGTAAGAATATCATCTTGGTCCATTTGGGCTGCTACAATGAACAACCATAGATGGATGGTTTATAATCAATGGAAATTTCCCACATTCTGGAGATGGGAGATCTAAGGTGAGGGTACCTGAATCATTGGGTAAAGATCCTCTTCAGGTTCCAGACTTTTCATTGTAGCATCACAGAAAAAGAGCAAAGGATTTCTGTGCAGTCTTCTTTTTTAAAATAATTTTTTTAAAGATTTTATTTATTTATTTGACAGAGAGAGAGATAGTGAGAGAGGGAACACAAGCAGGGGGAGTGGGAGAGGGAGAGGGAGAGGGAGAAGCAGGCTTCCCACTGAGAAGGTAGCCCAGTGAAGGACTTGATCCCAGGACTCTAGGAGCATGACCTGAGCAAAGGCAGTTGCTTAAGGCCTGAGCTACCCAGGTGCCCCCTGTGCAGTCTTCTTTATGAGAGCACTTATCCTACTTATAAGGGCTCCTCCACCTTCATAACCTAATCACCTACTATCATCTTTGTAATTAGGATTATTTTTTCTTTAGATTTTATTTATTTATTTATTTGAGAGAGAGAGAGGATGTACAAGCTTGGAGAGGGGCAGAAGGAAAAGGAGAAGCAGACTCGTCGCTAACAGGGAGCCCAATGTGGGACTTGATCCCACTACCTTGAGATCATGACCTGAGCCAAGGCAGCCAGCCGCTTATCTGACTGAGGCACTCAGGCATCATGGTAATTAAGATTTCAATATGAGTTTGGGGGATTACACAGACATTTGTACCATAGTAGATATATTCTTGGAAAGTGGGTAACATTTTAAGAAATTAGGCTGAACCAACAAAAATAAGTAAATAGTGATGTTAATTACAAATGATTTATTAGATATCTATTAATGCTGTATAAATGTCTTTAATTTTTTTCAATGAAAAATACATCTAGAATCTTGACCAGTACTTTAGGTGATGTGTCAGAGAGTGGAAGTGTAACGGGGAGGTGATGAGAATTATTGCTACAGGGATAAGAAATGCAGAATACTAGAGACAGTATCCAATACAGAGTAAATTCTCAACAAATATCAGTTTTATGTCTTCTTTTAAGGTATCCACAAATGTGATTGTAGGAAGAGGTTTGGGGGAAGGTTTAGTCCTATTGGTTGCAATAAATTTTAAAGGAAAAAAAAAACACACTAATAACCATGATTTGACTTAAAAACTTACAAAATTCTATGAAATTTATAGGCTATAATTTTTGTTTAAAGAGGAGTGAATAATATTTTAGAGAATCCAATAATTTTTGTTATGCCTATTCTATATAAATCTGCATGTCATAATCATGTTATCAGCTTTGCATACAATATACCTTTTTAAAAATATTTTATTTATTTATTTATTCAACAGAGAGAGAGAGAGATCACAAGCATGCAGAGAGAGGGAGGAAGCAGGCTCCCCACCAAGCAGAGTTAATTTGTATTATTTAAAGAGCATATCAACCCCTTTATCAAACATTAGACGGCCAAGGTTAAGCAGGATTTATATAGAAAACTCATTTCTTTTATTATTAAACCTAGATTTCATGGGGGGAAAAGGGAAATATGAATGGTAATGTTATATTTATCTTTTTTTTTCTTTTTGGATTACTTGTGTTTCTAAGATGATGAATAATATCAAATTGGTGGAAAAAACTCAAAACAGTTAACAGTCTTGTTTCCATAAACAAGGTTGAATAATCATAGTCTACACATTTCACTACACTTAGGCTCAGGTAAATATAACATAATGCTAACTGACAGATATTATACAAAGGCAAAAATTTAATTTTCCCACATTTTGAGGAATAATGTATTATCAATATGAATTCTCTTCTATTGCCTGTACAGATGGAATTACACATTTTGTTCCTTGTCTTAATTTAGAACACAGTTTTGTGTTTCAGAAAAACCAAAAAGTAATTTTAGTCAATTACCATGAACTCTTTTTATAATTGTAATCATGCCAAATTATGTAATTACAAAATATTACAAGTATCAGCAATCATACCCTGACATCTTGTAATTATGTAATTACCATGTGGACTTATAGAATTATGACACCTAAAGATGTCAAAGATATTTTAAGATGATTATTAACTCTTTCCTAAAATTACGAATCTAACTGAATTAGGTAACATACATATAAAAAAAACAGGGATGCATTATGGAATCTTCGATTATAAATAGGAGAGAAAATAAAGAAAACTTTGGAACTAGTTATTTATTTTAAAATTCTCTGAAATATCCATTTTATATACACACATACCTTATATTATGACAAAAACATTGAAGTGTATTTCTTGAACAATATGCTTTTCGTATCAATAAAATAATTCAAAATGTGGGCACCTGGGTGGCTCAGTGTGTTAAGCCTCTGCTTTCAGCTCAGGTCATGATCTCAGGGTCCTGGGATTGAGCCCTGCATCGGGCTCTTCACTCAGCGGGAACCTGCTTCCCTCTCTCTCTCTCTGCCTACTTGTGATCTCTCTGTCAAAATAAATAAATCAAGTATGTTAAAAATAACAATAATAATTCAAAATGGTTATATATTCAATTAACCATATAAATGCATTTCTAGACTACCTATTCCTGAAAACCAATGTATATGTAATGCATAAGCATTTTTTGAACTAGATGAAATTTCATGTATATTAGTCTAATCTAATTACACATTAGATTAAGTATGTTAAAGTAACATACTTAAAAAAAATAGTGACCTGGATTATGGGTGTTTTAAGGAATTCTTAAGCAATAGGAAGCCCAAAAGGCATGAATAAAACAACAGGCATATTTGACTATGTAAAAATTAATAACTCTGGTATGCTTCATTATGGTGAACTAAACTCACTACTGCCTATCCCTCCCACTGATTACAACTAATTACAGAAAGCAACAACGTAACAACTTTGAACAAATAAAAGGAAGCAATCACTTAAGAACTTTGAAAAAATAAACAAATAGAATGGAAAAGAAAATAAAAACTTAAGGAAAATGCCCAGGAAGGGCATTTCATTATTTTTTGTATATATTTTTCTACTTTGTCTTGTGGCTTTGCATGAACAGTCCTAAGTCTAAAAGCTGCACAGCAAAGCAAGGAGGTAGATGATTAAGTCTTTAATAGAAATCTTGTCTTTATAGTCCATCAGAACTCTAAAAACTGAACTCTGCAAACAAGAGAGTATGGGAATTACAGTATTACAGTAGAGAAGAGAAAGGAAAGGGATCTTATGATTATGTGCATGAATCTTCCTAAGACCAAGGCACACCCCCGAGCTCTGCATGTGGCAGGGAAGACACAGATCAGCATACCAGAGATTTTGAGATATAAGTTGAATTTAAGCCATTAATCACATCTAAGATTAAATCATGAAAGAGCATGCACAAGAAATTCAAAGTATCATAAGAAAGTCTTTGAAAATTGAGATTCAAAACAACACACATACAAGATAATGCGAATATTATGGTTTAATACTAACCATATTGATTGCTTGTAAAATACCACCAATTATAACAAAAATAAAAATAACTTTTTCTAGTGATTTATAATAAAAATAAGTATAAGTTACAAAGTTATATATAATTTATAATAAGAATAAAATAAAAAGTAGAGCCTATGCACCACATTATTTAAAGTTGCAATTCGAAATTACTCAGCAAAGAACATGGAAAATTTAACCAAACTACAATGAAAGATAATCAACAGATGTCAACATTTATATGAACATTTATCAAAAATGACATAGTAAATATTAAAACTAAGCTTCCTGTGGTAAAGGAAAATACACTTGAAAAAAAAAATAGAAAGATAGAAGTTCTCATCAGAAACCCAAATGTACTAAAAAGTACAATATTTGAAAACAAATTAGATGATCCGAATAGCAAAACTGAAGTCACAGAGGAAAATATCAAGTAACATGGAGATAAATGAATTACAATTATCTGGTATAAAAAATATGCCTTTCTGTCTACTTGTGATCTCTGTCTGTCAAATAAAGAAAATCTTTTAAAAAAAAGTTGAAGATAGATAATACCCAATTATGTGTTGTCTACATAAAACCCATTTTAGGGGCGCCTGGGTGTCTCAGTGGGTTGAAACCTCTGCTGTCAGCTTGGGTCATGATCCCAGGGTCCTGGGATGGAGCTCCTCATCAGGCTCTCTCCTTGGCAGGGGTCCTGCTTCCCCTGCCCCCCGCCTGTCTCTCTGCCTACTTGTGATCTCTGTTTGTCAAATAAATAAATAAAATCTTAGAAAAAAAAAAAAGAAACCCATTTTAATTATCAAGACAGATTTAAGTGAAAAAGTAAAATGATTTTTTCAAAAATAAACACAAATAAAAGGAAAGCTGAGTACCTATATTAATATTTGAAAAGAAGATTTCAGATTAAAGGATATCACCATGAATAAAAAAGGATATTATATAATTATGAAAGTATAAACTCACAGAAAAATGTTATTATAAATGTTTATAATCTAATAATTATAAAGCCTCCAAATACATAAAGCAAACACATAACTGGGAGAAATAGACAAACAATTTCAGTTGGAGGCTTTAATATTCTTATTTTAATACTCTGCCATAGAAAGAAAGGTAGTAAGGGTATTAAGGATCTGAAGAACATTATTCGCCAGCATGATATAGGTGACATTTATGGAAAACTCAATCCAACAACAGAAGCATACATTTTCTTTTCAAGTACACTTGAAACACTCATCAATGAAGGCTATATCCTAGATATAACATGTTTATTACAAGATTAAAATTAGTAAATAAATTTACCATAAGATAACTATACTAGAAATCAGTAACAGAAAGATATCCATAAAAGTCACCAAATAATTAGATATTAAAATAGATACTATTAAATAATAAATGGATTTAAGGAAGTTACAAAGGAAATTAGACAATATTTCAAATGGAATGAAAATGAAGCATATCAAAATGTGAGAGCTATAGACAATCCAGTGCTTACAGTAAAATTTATGGTATTAAATATTTACATTAGAAAGAAGAATGATTTCAACTCAATCATCTAAATTTCCATTTTGAAACCAGAAAAGGAAAGGAAATTAAAACCAAATTCATAGAGGAAAGAAATAAAAAGATAAAAGCAGAAAGATAATACAAAATATCAATAATACAAAATTAAAACTAATACAGTTAATCTCTAACCAGACTGACTCCAAAATACTGGTTTAAGAAATGACAGATGGGATATCTCAAAAAATACCATAGATAATGAAAGGATAATAAGAAAACATCATGAACTATCTTATACCAATAGATCATATAATTTAAATAGTATGTTTCAATTCCTTGACAAAGTGTTCACCCAAAAATAGAGAAAGAGAAGGAGAAAGAGAGAGGAAGAATGCAATTTTGAATAATATTTATTAAAGAAATTGAATTCATAGATATAGCCTTTTAGAAAAAAAAACTCCTGGCCCTGATGGCTTCATTTATGAATTGTTCAAAATGTTTAAAGAAGATTATACCAATTTTATGCAAATTTGTTTTGTGAAAACACTATATTAATATAAAAATAAAACATACACATTATAAGAAAATAAAACTACAAGTTAGTGTCCCTCATGAATTTATATGCAAAAACTATCAACAAAAGAATTGCAAATAGAATTCTGCAATATATGAAAATATATTAAGAACAAATTGGGGGTTACCTGAGTGGCTCAGTGGGTTAAGCCACTGCATTCAGCTCAGGTCATGATCTCAAGGTCTGGGGATCGAGCCCCTGCTGAGCAGAGAGCCTGCTTCCTCCTCTCTCTCTGCCTGCCTCTCTGCCTGCTTGTCATCTCTCTCTGTCAAATAAACAAATAGAATTTTTAAAAAAAATTAAAAACAATCAAAAAAATTTTAAAAAAATTTAAAAAAGAACAAAAGGGGATCATTTTGAGAATGTAAAGTTAATTCCACATTTCAAACTCTATCAAACATCACATCAACAGAGTGAAGAAAACTCTATGAACATCTCAGTAGATAGATATAAAATATCTGACAAAATTCAACCTCTATTCATGATAAAATCTCTTAGTAAAATAAAGAAGGGAACTTCCCTAATATTATAAAGAACATCCACAATGAAATATACAACTAATATAAAAACTAATGGTGAGTAATAGAATGCTTTCTCCCTAAAATTGGAAACAAAGCAAGTGTATCCATTCATACAAATATTTATAATGGTTTTATTCATAATCCTCAAAAAAGGAAACAACCCAAATGTCTTTCATCTTAATCTTAATCTAGTGAATAAACTAACTGTGATGCATTTACATAATGGAATACCACTCAACAATTAAAAGTAGCAATTTATTCATACACTACTTGAAAGAATTGCAAGTTCATTTTTCTAAGTGAAAAAGCAAACTCAAAAGTACATACGTTACATACACATATATATGTAAATATATATATGTATATATTTTTTCCAAAATATAGTATGTATATCCCTTTCATGAACACTCTGTAATCATCGCAATTCTGAGAACTAAAAGCAGATCAAAGATTGCCATGGGCTTGGTAATGGAAGGGTGACATAAGTGAATTTAGGGGCTAATGGAGCTGTTCTACTTTGTGATTATAGTGGTGACTAAACGGCAGTATGCATTTGTCTAAACCATATGCCAGCAGAGAAAAAAATGTATGCCAGAGATTTTTGTCAGAGATTCAGCATAAAAAAAAATCAGGTATGTGTCAAATGTAATGGTAAACTTCACAATTATAAGTGTGAGGATTAGAAAGAATGAATGATGGTTTAAACTACACTCTCTCCAAGGAAAGCTAAATAAAGCTTTCAGGAACTAAAGACTATATTCTGATGTTGATTTATATTATAGGTATGTGTATCATGGACTTTCTATTAAAATGAAACTTAAGAAGTCAACCTCTCCACCATTTTTCTTTAGATTCTTGGCAATTTTCAAATATCTGCATATATTATGAAACATGTTAAAAACAGTTTATATTAGAAATAAATATGACAAATATGACATAAATATGATAAATATGACAAATAAATATGACAAAAACAGTTCATATTAGAAATAAATATGACAAAACCTCTCTCCATAAACACTGAAGAGCAAACATCAGGGGTAATCTGAAGAGTCTTTATAAATGTCAGTTAAAATAAAAAAAGAAGGGTAAGCATATGAGTGAGCTTTATGTGAAAAGTATAAATAAATATATTGATTTTTTTAAAATAAAGCTTTCCCCAAATTCTTTAAAATGTAAATATTCATTTTGAGTCTCCAAAAAAGATATATATTATAGTGTTCCCATAAATTATATAAACTCAGTCAAGAATTGTTTATAAGGCATTTATTAAGAATATAGTTATAAAGAGAAGACATTAAGGAAAATTTATGTAATGTAACACAAGAAATGCCCAGCTTGCCATAATCATGAAAAAAGTGATATAATGTTTTCTAAATTCTGAAAGAAATTAACAGAGAGGTGATTGTAAGGATATAGATTTAGCTATACAAAAGAATCAAACAGATTTTTAAAGTGAACAACATGAACTACCCCTAAATTATCAACACCTTGATAATATAACCAATGAAATGATACACAGTTGACCCTTGAACAACACAGGTTTGAACTCTGTGGGTCTACTTATATGCAGCTTTTTTTTTTCAATAAATTATACTGCTGTCAATGTATTCTCTTTACAGTTTTTAAAATAACATTTCCTTTTCTTCAAATTTATTGTGAGGATACTATATACAATACATAAGGCATACAAAATATGTGTTGATTATTTATGTTACCAGTAAGATTTCCAGTCAATGGTATACTATTAGTAGTTAAGTTTTGGAGAATCCAAAGTTATATGCAGATTTTCAACTGTGAAGGGGTCAGCTAACTCTGATTCTAATCCCTGTATTGTTTAAGGGTCAACCGTGTATGTTGTCCAGCACCATATGCAGCACCTTTCAGAAACACAGTAAATAATGGTTTTCCTGAATTGGTTTTATTTTTACCCCTCTGCATTTGAAAGTGAAGTTCCATGTTTGAACTTAAGAGCAACGAAACTCCTGGGTGGCTCAGTGGGTTAAGCTACTGCCTTCAGCTCAGGTAATGATCTCAGGGTCCTGGGATCAAGTCCGGCATCAGGCTCTCTGCTAGGCAGGGAGCCTGCTTCCTCCTCCCTCTCCCTCTCTCTCACACTCTCTCTCTTTCTGCCTGCCTCTCTGCCTACTTGTGATCTCTCTCTGTCAAATAAATAAATAAAATCTTAAAAAAAAAAAAAAAAGAAGAAGTAGAAATTAACAGTACCATACCAGCTCCTTCTGGCTTCTGGGAGCATATTAAAATTGCTTTGTCTTTCTTTTTTTTTTTTTTTCCTTTCCTGCCACTCTCAATGGTCATCTAATATTGTGGACTAATAAATACTTCCCCTCTCACACTCTGAATTCAGAAGAGGAATTGAGTTCTGGAACTGTTCCATTTAGACATTTCTATGATGGTTAACCCACCCCCCCCTTTTTTAAAGTTTATTTATTTATTTTAGAGAGAGCACAAGTAAGCTGAGGGAGGGACAGACGGAGAGAGAGAACCCTGAAGCAGACACAGAGCTGGACCCAGGGCTCAATCCCAGTACCCAGAATCATGACCTGTACAGAAACCAAAAGTTGGCTGCTTAACCCACAATGCCACCCAGGCACTCCTGGCTAAATGATTTTATTTGCCCTCTGCTCATTCTGTCTACCCAATTTTTACACTGTTTACATTTTCTGTATTTTTGTAATTGACTGTATATATGTATTTTTTAATCAAAACTCTTCTTGCATTAAGAATTTCTGTCTATACAAACCATAAGATACTCTCAATCTCATGAAACAAACTGAGGGTTGGTGGGGTGTGGGGTTGTAGGGAGAGGGTGGTTGGGTTATGGACATTGGGGACCGTATGTGCTATGGCAAGTGCTGTGAAATGTGTAAGCCTCATGATTCAGACCTGTACCCTTGGGGCAAATAATACATTATATGTTAATTTAAAAAAAAAGAAAAATAATATCTATAGATGGATGGACATTTCAATCCATCAGAAACTTTGGCTCATGGTCCCTTATTGGTATCTTTTTTTTTTTTTTAAGATTTATTTATTTATTTGACAGAGAGAGACACAGTGAGAGAGGGAACACAAGCAGGGGGAATAAGAGAGGGAGAGGCAGACTCCCTGCTGAGGAGGAAGCCTGATGTGGGACTCCATTCCAGGACCCTGGGATCATGACCTGAGCTGAAGGCAGATGCTTAATGACTGAGCCACCCAAGCGCCCCCTATTTGTATCTTTTTATTTTTAAAGATTTTATTTATTTATTTATTTGACACAGAGAGAGAGAGATCACAAGTAGGCAGAGAGGCAGACAGAGAGAGAGGGGGAAACAGGCTTCCCGCTGAGCAGAGAGCCCAATGTGGGACTCGAGCCCAGGACCACAAGATCATGCATGACCTGAGCCAAAGGCAGACTCTTAACCCACTGAGCCACCCAGGCGCCCGCTATTTGTATCTTTTCACTCTTGGAATCTATCCTTCTTGACGTATCTCAAACTCTAGACTGTTGATTTCAATGTTTTCTTCAAAATATCTATTAAAAACTCCCATCCACCTCTTCTTTCCTTCTTTTCTTCCTTTCTCCTTTCCTCCACTATTCATGTCAATCTATAAGGATAAAAAAGTTGAATGAAAGCATTAGATTTATTCAAGAAATACTGGATTACAATAATATTAATTTTGGAGCACCTGGGTGGCTCAGTGGGTTAAAGCCTCTGCCTTTGGCTCAGGTTATGATCTCAGGGTCCTGGGATCGAGTCCCACATCCGGCTCTCTGCGTTGCAGGGAGCCTGCTTCCTCCTCTCACTCTCTCTCTGCCTGCCTCTCTGTCTACTTGTGATCTCTGTCTGTCAAACAAATAAATAAAATCTTTAAAAAAAAAGTTTAAAAAAATAATATTAATTTTGTTCTGAAATGTCTTTCCATTAAGGTGCTAGTTCTATAAAAAGAATTGATGTGCTTTGCTAAAGATTACAGATAATATTTTGTTTAAAGCAAGGCACAATTAAAATCAGGACTATCATGCTTTTATATGAGCTCTTAACAATTTATTTTTAGTTTTATGAAAGTGAAACTTTGCAAAGACGTTTGCAAATCCTTATAGTGTCTTCACTTGCCATATTGTGCTTTTGGGCCAATAATTTAGGTGACAGATTAAAAGAATACATAACTATTTCCCCAGTGTCCATACTCTACTTCAAAGATAAATTAAGAGAGTTTTCCCAGACAAATCTGACATCTAGTATTCTCACAATTTCATTATGGCAGTTCTTTCTTTATGGCATGGTACTATTTTAGTCATGTCTTTAGGATTATACGTGGCTTTAAATATGTAAAATTTTATTCTGGAATGTATGTTTTACAAAATCTTTGAGCAAATTAAAACATCTGATATAATCTAGATTTTTTATTTTTTTCAATTTTACCTAAAAGTGTCTTTTCGTTTGAAGTCAAAATTTTCTTCTTGTATGATTTATAATTTTTCTAGTGAAATTTAATTTTTTGTTTAGTTTTTTTTTTCTTCACCTGGTATTGAAGCAAGTAAAGAATCCCAATAATATTAACATTCAGGGCAATTATCTTTTAAATAACACTCTTCACTATGTTTAACATAACAAGATAAGAACTCAGTATATTTTTGCCATATCAATATTTAAAAGCATTTGCTCCCCTAGAAATAGAATATGGAAGATAATTAGAAGAAATACATTCTAGTGTATACCACATAAACAATTTTAAGACATCAAAACACCCTCTCCCTCTCTCTCAAATAAATAAAATATTTTTAAAAAGTCAGGGAGAGAAGGGAGGTGGCATCTGGGTGGCTCAGTTGGTTAAGTGTCTGACTTTGGCTCAAGTCATGCATGATCTCAGGGTCATGGGATCCAGGCCCAGGCTGGGCTCCCTACTCAGCAGAGCGTCTGCTTCTCCCTCTCCCTCTGCCCCTCCCCCCAGCCCTTGAGCATGGTCTCCTTCTTCCTCTCTCAGTTAAATAAATAAAATTTTAAAACACACACACACACACACACACACACACACACTTAACTACTGTATCACCTATATTGATACAAGAAAATGTATCCTTTCTACAGAGGTATGAGATGGAAAACTTAAAAAAAAAAAAATTTCAGCTATGAATTTACCATTAGGAAGACCAAAAACACAATTCTATAAAGTGCCAAAAAAATTTGTAGAAAATGAGAGTGTAGGGATGCCTGGGTGGCTCAGTTAGTTAAGCATCTGCCTTCAGCTCAGGTCATGATCCCAGGGTCCTGGAATCAAGTCCCGCACCTCTGCCTGCCACTCCCCCTACTTGTGCTGTTTCTCTCTGACAAATAAATTAAATCTTAAGAAAAAAGAAAATGAGAGTTTACTTTGTTGGTGTTTATGTTGTTGACATTTATACCAGCACTTTTAATTGAGATTCTCTGGAAAAAGGAGATGCATTTTTCCTTATAGCTTTCATGATTAAAGCTGAACTTTAAGGTGAACTAATAAAACAGTATATTTTATTCTCTGATATAGACTTAGTCTATATTACAGGACAGCTCCAATAAAAATTTTGATGTATTTGAAGAGTTACTTTAATATCTATCCTAGCAAGTTTTATTTGCCTTTTCTGTGCTGCCTGATTTCAGCTTTCCCTGCCTTGATCCAGACTAATTACCACTTAAGGTCCCTTGCATGTCAAAGGTTTGGGATGGATCCATTTTGAGTATTATTTCTTTTTCTGCTCCTGATATGGTGTATACTGTGGTAGACAGTGTATTAGAATGTGAATTAGTTGGATTAGGCTGTAAATTCTGTTACTAATAACTGTGACTTGGAACAATTCTATTTTGTAAAATTTACAGTGTTCTAAAATGACATTTTTAGTCTTTGAATTCTGTGTTTTAGCTCCAAATGTTAGATTATTCATTGGAAATCCTATTGTCATGTAGCAATTTTCTAATTTAATTTGTAAAGACTGACCCTTTCCGGAACCCAATATCAAACATTAAGACTTTGCTTTCCTTGGTTTTAATTTTTTTCCCATGTCACAAATTTCTGGAGCCTGCTTTATTCCATTCTAACTGAATAAATTACTTTTGTTCTCAGGTTGAATTTTTAAAGTACTAAATTGCATATGTATTTATGATTAGCCAACCCCTATTGCAGGGCCAGTTTCCATTGATTGGAATAAAAATTGTTAATCTTCAGTTTCTAGTGATCAAATGTATGTTAGCCTAGTATATTCCATAGGCATATAAGTGATTTTAAAGATTTTTATTTATTTATTTTAGAGAGTGAGAGAAGGGCAGAGGTAGAGACAGAATCTCAAGCAGACTCCTCGCTGAGTGGGGGAGCCCTATATGGGACTTGAACCCAAGACCCTGAGATAGTGATTTGAGCTGAAATTTAAGAGTGGGACACTTAAGTGACCACCCAGGTGCCCCACTATATAAATAATTTTAATCCACAGTAAATAGTCATTTGCCCCAGACTGAAATTTCTCTAAAAATGTGCTCATTTTCCCCAGCTTGACACTTTTCTTTTTTTTTTTTTTTTTTTAATGATTTTTTTTTTTTTTAAAGATTTTATTTATTTATTTGACAGAGAGAGATCACAAGTAGGCAGAGAGGCAGGCAGAGAGAGAGAGGAGGAAGCAGGCTCCCCGCTGAGCAGAGAGCCCGATGCGGGACTCGATCCCAGGACCCTGAGATCATGACCTGAGCCAAAGGCAGCGGCTTAACCCACTGAGCCACCCAGGCGCCCGCTTGACACTTTTCTACACATTAACTCCAACACTATAATGAAAGTATAATGTACAGTTTTATAGCACAGGGAGGCATTATATTTTTGTAAAAATACTAATGAGTATTTGGACACATTATTTATGTGCAAATAAATTTATTTATCTAGATTAAAATATTGCTGACAAAAACATGCTTAATAGAGCTTAGTATTGGATAATACTAAGTATTGGATAATTTTTGTTTCCAAATTTTATGGCAATTATAAGCAGTTAAATTAAGAAGCACAAGATTCAGACATATTGATCTCTCCAAGTCCTTCAAGCTATTCTGTTCTATTTGTTAACTTACTAGAAATGTAAGAGGAAAAGCCATTTACCATGAGGGTAGTGGTTCTATATTTAAGGAATTTGAATAATATACAGTAGAGAAAAGAAAGGCCTAACTCTTCATTTATAATATTTTTTCCATAAAAGCAAAAATCATTGCACACAGCTAGTCCTTGACTGCTGGATATGGATTTTTTTTTTTCGTTTGGTCTGCCTAAACTGATAGGGTTGCTGTTCCATTGTTCCTTCTATGGATCTGTGTCTGATTATCAAGGAGATAGACTCTTGAGAGAGTCAGAGTAGATTTATCAGCATCATTTTGTTTGACTACTGGCCCATTTTTATTTTTTTATTATTTTTTTTAATATAATTTTTTATTTTTTATAAACATATATTTTTATCCCCAGGGGTACAGGTCTGTGAATCACCAGGTTTACACACTTCACAGCACTCACCAAAGCACATACCCTCCCCAATGTCCCATTTTTAAATTCAACATTTCAGTGAATTCTGAAGCCACCATTTTCCATATAGAAAATGAAAGGCCTAGCAGCATTCAGAAATTTTATATAACCCAAAGTATTTCAAGTGGAATTTTGTGTCAAAAATGAAGAATGAACTTTGAAAGCAAAAAGTTTCAATATAACAATTTATTCAAAGATGTTTCATCACTATAAGCTATGGAAACCTCTATAGTTAGGTATATCCTCAATATGTCCTGATGATAAAAACACATAGAACCATACATTATGACTATTATTGGTTAGTGTTCCCTTTTTCTTGAAGCAGTTAATTAAGTTATTGCCAAACCAATGCTGATGTTATTTTTTAGGGGTAGACCTCCTTTGTGCAATTGAGACATAATGATTCAGACTGAGGAGCCTTGAGTAGCTCGGCCCTAGAGTTGGCAATGGATATCCAAAATTCTTCCATATTGGTCATAGATATCAAATTGAAAAAGAAAAGGAAGAAGGCTTTAGAAAAATGAGGTAGGATTAATATTCAAGACTTACTCTATATATTACTGCTAGAATTATCCAGACTCACATGAAGGGCAGACTGATACTTATGAGACTATTTATTACATTTAATTCCTTTTTACATTCCCATCTAAGGAAGATCATAGTTCTTAAGGATGGTAGCTACATACATAAAGAAATATGTAAAGTGAAAGAAGGCTGTGCTATGTCAGCTGTATTATTTCTCTACTGTCTGGGGATATGTACTTGGAGGTGTGTATTTTATGCCCTATTTTCTTTCTAGTGCTTATTTTCCTGATTTTGTGGAGGTCAAAAGAAAATGTAGACAATGCATGAACATGAAGGTCATTAAATTGAGGGTCTGTTAGGTGATAAAATAAGAGGATATTCGAAGATGACAACCATGCAAAACATCTGGCATCCTGTCACCTGAATATTTTTATAACTAAACTGCTACATGTGCTTTTGTGAGCTTGTGCCAGATGGACACTACAATTATATACTACAGTGAATTACTGGTCTCGGAGGAGGACATTTGCATGTTTCCCCTTACACCATTTAAGCCCTCAGGACAAGAAAGGCCTGCAAAAAAGAAACCAAAGCAAATGTTTAAAAAACCCTAACTGGCTCAATTTAATCTTTTTCTGTGATTATTGGTTGCTTTATACATTAATAGAAAGTTACCAGATTGCCAAAATATATTTACTTTTTGTGTTAATAATATTGATACCTAGATGAAAATAACAGCAATCTAATGCCCACCAACTATCTTTTGCATAAAGGGGAAGACTTAGTCCAAGGACAGATGTATTGTGTAAAAATAAATTCTTTCATAAAATTCCTTATGGATTCCTTATCATTAACTTGAGATATCAATACCTGTGTTAACAGTGGAGGTATTAGTCCCATACACACAGTTGCTCACTCCCTGACTGGCAGCATCTCTCTTCTTCTTTTTTTAATTATGTCAGTCACCGCACAGTCCATCTTTAGTTTTTGATGTAGTTCATTGTTTGCGTGTAACACCCAATAAGTCTTCTTCTTACTGTGTGTGTCTATACCATCTTCTCAGCAGCTACTGAATACCAACAACTGCTTTCAGGCGCTTTGGGAACTTTTTACTGCATTTAGTACAAATAACAGTGATTTCTTTTTAAATAAATTATTTGGAAAATGTAACTCTTAACAGCATCTAGAAAGTAATACATCATTTAATTTTTAGATATATGCATATATTCATAAAGTAAAGACTGAAGACATTGTTATCTGCTAAAAGTCTAATTTGGGCCTTGTATTATAAATAAATTATATAATTTAATCTTTATAAAGATGTTTAAGGAAGGTAACATTATTCCACTTTCACCCTATGGAAACTCAGCAATGAGGAAAACAACTTGAACAGGGACAATCATTTTATAAGTGGAAGAGGGAAAAGTAGAGCTAAATTCCAATTACCAACAAGATCCATGGGCTTTTCACAATATCATACTAATATAATTAACTGCAATAACATGACTCACTGAGATAAATTATTGCTTTCAGAAATAATTTTTTCCATCCTTTGCTGATATCTGTGAAACCCAGCACTGTTTGGTAAAAAAAGCTCTCTTAAATCTGGATTTCAGAACCATGGATTTTGAACCATGTAATTATGGCTTATAATGCAGAATAAACAAACAGCAAATAAATTCCAGAAACTTTCTTCCTTAATTATTTCACCTATAAACAAATATTCAGTGTTACCAGGTTGGCTTTGCTAATGCATTTTTTGAAATTGAAATCCATGGCTGTGATTTGTCAGGATGGGATAAGAAAGATGTGAAATGGTCAATATCTTGTATTCTTAGCAGGGGGAAAAAAAAGAAAAAGAAAAAAAAAAACCCTTTAGGGACTACTTTGATGGCAAGTTTATTTTTAATAGTTTGATTTCTATGTTTTCCTCAACTCTAAGAGTCTGAGAAAATGGAAGGTTACTAAATCTAGATTTTGTTAGTTGCTTGGCTGATACATATGGGGAAAATGAGTCAGTAGTCATATTTCATTTCAGAGTCACCCATACTTTTCCCCTTTCATATATTTATTAAGATGTATCTAATATTATTTACCATAAATACAGAAGACATCCAAACATCAATTCAGAAATAATTATTCTGTAGAAATACACTCCATAATTTCCAAACACTGTGATCTATCTTAATACAAGAATCCTCTCTGGCCATTCTCATGAAATTTGGATGTTAGTAAAGATAACTGGGCAGGTTTCTTCAGTTTCACCCACACTTTGATAAGGCAGTGCTGTGTAAGAGTATTCTAGGATAGACTGTCATCTAGTAGCTTGCAACTATGGCTTGGATATGCAACACTTCAGTGCAATACAATTTCTGATCCTTCCAGGATGAATCATAGAGGGGAGCTGGAACTTTGTTTCGTTGGTTCAGTTTTCTCTTCAAGTTATCCCCAGCTGGATGGGAAATCTTAGAAGTCAGTTTGAACAAGTTTGAAGATGAAAACTTGCTCAATTAACACTGAGAACATTTTATAATGCAATACTAAACCACAACCAATGGACTTGAGATCTCTGTCCTTTGAGCAAAATCTCAGATTTGTTTGGTTGTCATATTTCAACATGTGTCATTCTTTCCAGAAAAAGTGCTGAAAGAAATAATCTCATTGCATTTTTATTATCTATTTGCAAGTTGCAGTTAGCCCAAAATAAAGTATATTTCATCATTTATTCTAACCAAGGAAACACTCCCTTTCCTCTACAATTAAAACAAAAAGTTTATTATGAAAGTAGATTTATTTTTTTTAACAAATTGAGATTTGATTTATTTAGTGACAAATACGTAGATTTCTTTTCTTTTCTTTTCAATTCTTTTCTTTTCTTTTCATTTTTAATTTCCTTTTCTTTTCTTTCTTTTCAATGTTCCAGAATTCATTGTTTATGTACTACACCAAATGCTCCATGCAATATGAGCCCTCCATAATACCCATTGCCAGCTCAACCAACCCCCACCACCTGCACCTCCAAAACATTCAGTATGAAGGTAGATTTAAACCATAAGAACTATTAATCCTTTTTGCTAGATTGCCACAATAAATTAGTCATGCATGGACATCTGGGATATACAGCATTCACCAAGTTATTTGCTAACCAGTACTACAATAATTGATAAAGGTTTGTTTGTTTGTTTGTTTTGCTTCTTGCCCTACTTTAGAAAGAATAATTATTCAGAATTCACAAATTTCTGCATTAGTTGAAGAAATTGTGACTATATTCATGTCTTTTTTTCCCTCCTGTGGTTCTATATAGCTGTCCATATATGCTTTTGAATCAATTTCTTACTCAAAATCCTTTCGCATAAAAAAAACTGAACAAATTATCATGATGTCAGTATTGGAGAACTTAGGAGGACAGATTTTTAAATACTTGACAGGTATCATTAAAACATAAATATGTCTTTAATTATTTATGAATACGAATTTGATGGGTCAGTGACTGTGACAAATAGTATACCATGCTTACATTACCTTAGATAGATAAAGTCCATTCTGAATTCCAAGTATTTTACTTCACAAATCAGATGAACAGAAAAGTGAAAATTCAACAATTTCTAAGAGATTTAAGTTAAACTTAAGAAATGAAATCTAGGGGCACCTGGGTGGCTCAGTGGGTTAAGCCTCTGCCTTCAGCTCAGGTCATGATCCCAGGGTCCTGGGATCAAGCCCCACATCGGGCTCTCTGCTCTGCAAGGAGCCTGCTTCCTCCTCTCTCTCTGCCTGCCTCTCTGCCTACTTGTGTTCTCTGTCAGATAAAGAAAAAAATCTTTAAAAAAAAAAAAGAAATGAAATCTATTATTAGTGTTGTTACAGAAAACAAAGTCCTATTTATATTTCAAAAATTGAATAAAATATTGATCTACCTGTTTAATTAGTAAAAATAAGTTCCCCCAAATGTAAATGATGGATTCTACCTCCCTTGAAATTGACTTGTTATATATGAAACAATAAAGACTACTAAAATGATAGAGGCAAGACTAAGAGTATATTCCAAGTGCCACATATATGATAAATGCTATTCGATTTCTTAAGAGAGTAGAAGCTCTATGGGATGGGATGGTTAGGTTCAACTTGATGGAGGCAAAGGGCTTCACAGGGTGGGACAATCAGAGTGGAGAAATTGACTATACAAATTGAGTTAAGATCCATGGAGATTCACTTTTTATCTGGTACTCAAGAGCTAACTCTTTCCCATTTTAACCTGGCAATAAAAATCTCAGAGTTTCCAGAGTACAGGATCTAATTTCATGGTATTCTGTTTTTGGAGTTCTGAATAAACCTCATCATCCGAATGTAATGGAAAGGAGATTTGAGATCCAACTCCCTGAGTTTGTCTTTGAATAGCCTTGAGCAAATCAAATTCAGAAGGTTGTGCCCTGCAGTTATTCTGAAATTTGCTGGTGAAGTTAGAAGTTGTGAGATCAATGTTTGAATGGAATAGGGGGAGAAATGAATGCAGGGTAAGGTGAAATTAACTTCCTTAGTAATAGGCATCAAAATTCATTATCTTCTCTCCTTGGCTTTGCTTCCTTAAACAGCCATCCTCTTGTCATTGCTTAAATGTAGATCAATTCTTTTTGACTCTGGGAAAAAGACATCTCATTTCCTACTTTTTTGTGACATCACACAACCTGGGAGTGCCATGGCAGATGGCTACTGCTGTTGTTGATATTTATCCTTATTTATGTAGAAGCCTAGGAATACTTTTTACCAACAACTTTCATTGACTTTAATTCCTTCCATGAATTTTTAATACAGCCAAGATATTTCTAAGTGTTTTTTCTCCTTTTTGCAAATTCAAGGTCATCATAAAGAACTATGTAGTAAACCTGGTCTATATGAAAGTAACACCAGCATGAGAAAAAATTCCCATTCCATTATTTTTATCCATATGTCCAAATAGCAATTCAAAGTATATTCTGTGAAAGTTAAAAACTGAAATAGAGTATGAAGTGAAAGTTTGTATTCTGTATTCACATTTTTTGCTTTGTTCCATAACCATCTTCTCCATGAGCTGTAAAGTTCTAAGAGGACAGATATCATTCTCGTTCTATTAAATACTCTATGCCAAGTATCCATCATTATACCAACCTTTTTTGTAGGCATTCTGTCTTTGTTGCATGGTAGAAATAAGCCTTATTCCTAAAAGTAGTAATTAAAGAATAATTCTCAAGAAATAAGTGTCAGCTTTCACTAGCTTTCCAGTATAAAAAACTAAAAAAGAAAAGAAAATGTCAGTAACACAGTTGAGTTTATTAGAATATTCAGTATTAGAGAAGCTACCTGAATATGATAATTCTATTTATAGCAGTTAGTACTTATATTTTCTATTCTTTGCCTTATATCCACCCAAACATTCATAGGATGCTCATAAATCCAGTCTCATCTGTTAAGTGAACATATTCATTGTCAATGTGCCAACTGCCCATTTTTTGTTAGTTATTGTTTTTCCAAAATTCTATCTTGGCTCAAGCCATCCAGCATATGCTGGTCAGTCAAGTGCACAATTCCACTTTACTGTGAATGGAAGGTATTCTTTATAATAATGATTTACAATTGTAATTTGCCTCTCAGTTCATTTTACTAAGGAATTTTTTTTACAACCTCAAAGATTTGAAAAATCATCAAAAATAGGAATCATTATTCTTTGCTTCCTTTCACATTATCTATTCCTGAACTTGTATTATGATTTTCTCTTTCATGTTTTATAGTATATAAATTGCATTTTTCTTGGATAGCACTCTGAGTTATAACTAGGATAATGGATAATTTTGTTATCCAAAATGAGATACTTTCAAGAATGAAATGATGTATTTGTAATAATCAGGCAGGAAAAACAGGCATAAAATAGCAGTATCCCAGGTAAAATTATAATTCAAATTATATTCATATATCAATGAGCAATTTGCCATAATCTAATTTATGATTATCTCTGTATTTAAAAAATTCCCAGTTTACCACTGTTTCTTGTTTTTCTGGTTTACAACATAAACCCATACTATATGATTACTTTGTTTCAGTAAACATTTGTCTATATATGAGAATGCACTGTGGAAGAGACATTGTATCTTTGCCATCATTGTTATATATTTGGAGATAAAAAGAAAAATGAAATATAGTTCTCCAAAAAGAGCCATTTAAAGTAAACAAATTTGTATGAAACTAACACCTATATGAAATTATGTTGAGTATAAATAGATGAACTAGCACTAAGGAGAGAAACTTTTTTTTTTATTTTTACAAGAAAAGTATTTAAGATGAATTTTGAAGAATGGGTAAGATTTTAATGGAATAAGATATATATAATGACAGTCACAATATAATGAGGAAACAAGAAATTTATTGAAATGATTATCTTTGATAAAAGAGCTATTAACCCAACAGGGTAGTAAAATAAACTTGAAATTAGCTGTAACGAGAAGGCTCTGTCATCTGTACACTGAACAAAGAAGGCAAGAGGATTTCCGGAGCTAAAGGGTACCAAGGTCACCCAGCACAAGTGGGAAGTGAGGTGGTCCTCACTTGCTGGAGCTGGAGGGTAAAAGGTGATGCAGTAACTTTGGGAGAGGCAAAGAGGGCAGATTATTTCTCTGCCTTTTTCCTTTCTCTTTTTCTCCAGTTTCCCTGCCTGTGACTTCATTAACTAAACTCATCTGGAAGCCAGCTGACACAGAAACTTAGAGAACAAAGGGTTCTCAGATGCCAAGTAGAACAATGCAGGGGAGGAACCAGGTTATATAAAAAAATGGCTTTTAATAAAAATTAAAATGTATGGAAAAACTGGTAGGTTCTTCCTTGTATCTGAGAGAAGGGATCACTAATAATGTACATTCATTGTTGATCTGCTCAGTTAATCCTACTTTTTTATATTCCTTTCATGTGTCTTTCTTTTTTAAAAGGTTTTATTTATTTGACAGAGCACAAGTAGGCAGAGTGGTAGATAGAGGGAGAGGAAGAAGCAGGTTCCCTCCTGAGAAGAGAGCCTGATGCAGGGTTCCATCCAAGGACCCTGAGATCATGAACTGAGCCAAAGACAGACACTTAGATTAACCTACAGAGCCACCCAGGTGCCCCAATCTTCATGTCTCTTTTGTGTTTGAGAATCAACTACTCCTTGACAAACCTATGGAAGTTCAGTGGGAACATCAATCATAGTAGCCATCTCTTTGACCTGTGCTAATGGCAAATCATATGGTCTGGGGCAATCATAATTTATTCCTGAGATGTTCCTGTATGAAATTTCAAAGTTGTTTTTTTTTTTTTTCCTTTTTCACTATATCAAGTCTGTAAAAACAAAACTATAGAACTACGGACAGCTGAGTCTCTTGGCAGGAAATCATAATAAGAAAATTTGAAAGAGACAAAGTGCCCCCTCAAATCTCCATAAACTGCCCCACTAATCCTATACTAAATAAATATGCAGCAATTTAGGGGAAACAATGCTGTTACAAATGAAATGCAATTGTTTCTTGGCCTTTTGACTAAGATCAAGTGTACAAGTCACACATAGCATCAAGTCTAGCCCCAACATTGTGACTGGATAGTCTACCCCAGAAGGATTAAAAAAAAAATTCATAAACTGCTATTCTCAGAAATCTTTATGGAAGAATAATATTGGAATAATAATAATTTTAAAAACCCCTAAAAATAGAGAAATCCTGTACTATTTATGTATTACTTTATTCTACCTAAGTACTAGAATGCTTTAAGAGGAAGATATTAGCTCATAGGCTCTGTATCATTTATCTATTTTTATCAGGTAATAAGGGAGATAGAAACTGATATAATTTCTCTCATCAGTGAGAATATAATGTAGTTGAGAAGATGATAAGAAAGAAACGGGTAAACATGTGAGATGATGGATGTATTAACTTGAGGGAGAGAGTCCTTTCACAATGTATATCGAAACATCACATTGTACACTTTAAATATCTTACACTTTTATTTGTCAAATAAATGTATTTCTTTTTAATAACTTTAATTCATTTGTTCAATGCATTTATTTAGACCTCATTAAATCTGGAAAAAAAATTGGCAAAAATAATAAGCATCAGAAATTGACAAGGGTAGTCAGAGACTAAAATTATGGAGGAAGTTTATTTTTAAAAGGGATTTGCGGGCGCCTGGGTGGCTCAGTGGGTTAAGCCGCTGCCTTCGGCTCAGGTCATGATCTCAGGGTCCTGGGATCGAGCCCCGCATCGGGCTCTCTGCTCAGCAGGGAGCCTGCTTCCTCCTTTCTCTCTCTGCCTGCCTCTCTGCCTACTTGTAATCTCTCTCTGTCAAATAAATAAATAAATCTTTAAAAAAAAAAAAAGGGATTTGCAGTATGGATTAAATATGCAAAAGCAATCAAGTGAGGAGAAAGCCTGAGTTGAATGAGGACCTGAATAAAAAAGGTAGTTTAGAGTATTTAAATCAGATTTAAGAAAGAATTTGACTCCACTGGCTATAACAAAAAATTGTGCTTTCAACACGTGCTTTTGGTGGCAGGGGGAACTGGTATTTCAAGGAATTGTATAAAGGATTGCAGGTAAGTAAATTTGAAAATATAGTTGCAGACTCATTCTTAAAGATCCATAAAATTAGATTTCATAAAGATGGCCCTTTGTAGATAATAACATGTATTAGATATGCAGGAATACTCTACTTATGAAATGTAAAGATAACCGTCATAATGACAAGGAAACATTTCCAAAATTGAATTAAAAAACAAAAAGAAAAAGAATTAATGAAACCTCTGGTACTTTTTAACTTTATGTTTTATTTCATTGTTTCAGTTATTGAATGTTTTATTTATTTATTTCATTGACGTTTAAAATATATTAAAAATGTACATATTTACTTATCAGTTTGATAAGATTTAATGATTGTATATCCCCATGTACCATCACTCAAAACAAGAGATAGATCATTTACATATTCTCAGAGTTACATCTTGCTTCTTTTAGTCATCCCTTGCTTACTCTGCAAGAGGCAAGCCCTTACCTCCGTCTAACACTATAGATTTGTTTGCCTGTTCTTAGAATTAACATCATTGATATGTAGTTTGGCTTTTCTATGTAAGGCTTCTTTTGTTAAACATATCATATTTAAAATGATCTATGCTGTATCATTAGTTCATGCTTTTTGATGACTGAGTAGTATTCCATTTAATGGTGTCAACATAATTTGCTTACCCATTTTCCTGTTCATGAAAATTAAGGCTGCTTTCAATCTGATGTTTTTAAGAAATATTTCCCAAGTTGTTTCAAACATATAGCTTTTCATTGTTATGGGTAAATACCAAAGAACTTATATATCTTTATGAGAAACTGCCAACAGTTGTCCAGAACAGTTATAGAATTTTATTTATTTATTTATTTTTTAAATTTACTTTGAGAGACAGTTTTATTTTATTTTTATTTTTTTAAAGATTTTATTTATTTATTTGACAGACAGAGATCACAAGTAGGCAGAGAGGCAGGCAGAGAGAGAGGAGGAAGCAGGCTCCCCGCCAAGCAGAGAGCCCGATGCGAGGCTCGATACCAGGACCCTGAGACCATGATCAGAGCTGAAGGCAGAGATGGGGCGCCTGGGTGGCTCAGTGGGTTAAGCCGCTGCCTTCGGCTCAGGTCATGATCTCAGGGTCCTGGGATCGAGTCCCGCATCGGGCTCTCTGCTCAGCAGGGAGCCTGCTTCCTTCTCTCTCTCTCTCTCTCTGCCTGCCTCTCAGTGTACTTGTAATTTCTGTCAAATAAATAAATAAAATCTTTAAAAAAAAAAAAAAAGAGCTGAAGGCAGAGGCTTAACCCACTGAGCCACCCAGCTGTCCTCAGTTATAGAATTTTATATGCCCACCAGCAAATTATAAATGTACAATTCCATATTCTGGACGATATTAGATAATATCCATCTTTTGATTTAGCCATCCTAGTGGGTTAAAAATTAAAGAAAAGCCTCATGATTTTGTATTTTCTTGATAAACACTTTTTCTTTTTTCTTTCTTTTTTTTTTTAAGATTTTATTTATTTGACAGACGGAGATCACAAGCAGGCAGAGGCAGGCAGAGAGAGAGGAGGAAGCAGGCTCCCTGCTGAGCAGAGAGGGGCTCGATCTCAGTACTCTGAGATCATGACCTGAGCCGAAGGCAGCGGCTTAACCCACTGAGCCACCCAGGCACCCTAAACAAACACTTTTTCATGTACTTAGTGGCCACTCCTGTAACTTCCAATGTGTAGCTTGCGCATTCAATTTGCTGATGATGTCATTTAATGAGAAAGAAGTTTTTATTTTAGTGAAATCTAATCAATTTTCTCTTTTAAGTCAGTGCTTTTTTGTTTTGTCTAAGAAAATTTTTCCTAGCCAATGGCTATATATACATTATCTCCATTACTCTACAAATATTTTCTAATGTTTTATTTAGTAATCTAGCTCAAATTTTTATGTATAGGTGATGGTAAAGCATATACAATGTTTATTTTATTGATAGATTTAATTCTGCCACTAAAATTCTTTAAAGTACTTTACTTTCCTCGTTAAATTGACTTGGCACCTTAGTAAAGTTTAGTTGACTAATCTTCAGCTCTACTTTTATATCTTCTGTTTGATTCTTATACAAATAATAAGCTTTCTTAATATTACAAATTTATACCAAATTTTAAATAATACAAAACTCCATTTTTTTTCATTTTTAGTTTTATTTATAACTAAATTTACCAGGGCACCTGGGTGGTTCAGTGGATTGAGCCTCTGCCTTTAGCTCAGGTCATGATCTCAGGGTCCTGGGATCAAGCCTCACATCAGGCTCTCTGCTCAGCAAGAAGTCTGCTTCCTGCTCTCTCTGTCTGCCTCTCTGCCTACTTGTGATCTCTCTCTCTGTCAAATAAAAAATAAAATCTTTTTTAAAATAACTGAATTCACTTTTTTCAGCTCCATTGAGATATATTTGACAAATGGATTATGTAAGTTTAAGTTATACAGCATGTTGGTATGATACATTCATATTTTGCAATATGATTACTGCCAGAGTGGTAGCTAATACCTGCATCACATCTCATAATTACCGTTTCATTTTTGTGATGAGTACATTTAAGATTTACTTTCTTAGCAACTTTGAAGTATATAATCGAGTTGTGTAAACTATATCAGTGTGGTGCATTATATCCACAACACTTTTTCAGCTTCTAAGGGGGCTTTTGTACTCTTTGCCCAATGTTTCATCAGTCCCCCAACAGCTGATAACCACCATTCTACTCTGTTTCTATGGGTTTGGCTTTTTAGATTCCACGTGTAATTGATATCATGCAGTATTTATTTTATCTCTCTCATTTCTTTTATTTAGCCTTCAAGGTCCATCTGTTTGTCACAAATGGCAGCATTTTCTTCTTTTTGGTGGGTGAATAATTTCCCATTGTGTATATATACCACATTGTCTTTATCCATTCATCCTTTGATAGACACTTAGGCAGCATTCTTATTGTGGCTATTGTGAATAATGCGATAAACAAGAAAGTGCTCATATTTCTTTGATATCTCTGTTTTCATTTCCTTTGAATGTGTATCCAGAAGTGGGTTTGTTGAATCCTTGGAAATTCTATTTTTTATTTTTTTAAGAACCTCCATGCTATTTTCCATAATGACTACACCAGTTTACATACCCAATAGTACACAAGGGTTCGCTCTTCTCCATATCCTCACCAATACTTGTTATCTCTTGTCTTTTTTGTGTTAGCCATTCTAACACTTGTGAGATGTTATCTCATTGTGATTTTGTTTGTGTTTCCTTGATAAATAATACACTTTAGCATATTTTCATGTTCTTGTTGGAAATTTATATGCCTTCTTTGGAAAAATGTTTATTCAGTTCCTCTGACCCTTTATTTAATTGATTTTTCTCTTTGCTCCTGAGTCGTATGAGTTTCTTGTATATTTGGGTTATTAACCTTTTATCAGATATATGATTTATAAATATTTTATCCCATTGTGTAGACTCCCATTTCATTTTGTTGATTGTTTCCTTTCCTGTGCAGAGCTTTTTAGCTTGATATAGTACTGTTTATTTCCTTTTTCCTTAAGTATTTGTGTTATTGTCATATGCATAAAATGGGTTGCCAAGACCAATGCCAAGGAGCTTTTCGCCTATGTATTCTTCTAGGAATTATAGTTTCAGATCTTCTGTTTAATTTAATTCATTTTGAATTAATTTTTGTGACTGATGTAATATAAAGATCCAATTTGATTCTTTTGCATATGGCCAGTGTAATTCTTGGCTCTCATGTCAAATATTAGTCAGCTATATAGGTGGGGTTTGTTTCTGAGCTTTTGATTCTGTTCCATTTGTCTGTGTGTCTATATTTATGCCCACACATACTGTTTTGATTATTGTAACTTTGTAGAATAGTTTTAAACCAGAAATTGTGATGCCTTCAACTTTGCTCTTCATTCTCAGGACGGTTTTGGCTTTTTGGGGTCTTTTGCTGTTCCTTACAAATTTTAAGACTTTATTTATTTTTTTTTCTATTTCTGTGAAACATGCCATTGGCTTTTATTGAGTCTATACATTACTTTGGGTAGTATGGGCCTTTTTAATTTTTTTTTAATTATGTTCATTTAGCCACTGTATTGTACATCATTAGTTTTTAATGTACTGTTCAGTGATTCATTAGTTACATATAATACCCTGTCCTCATCACTACATGTGCCCTTCTCAATACCTATTACCCAGTTACCCTCTCCCCCAATCCATCTCCCGTCTGAAACCCTCTGTTTGTGGACCTTTTAACAATATTCTATGAACACAAGATATTTTCTCTCTTTGGATTTGTTTTGTTTTGTTTTGTTTTTGAGATTTATTTATCTATTAGAGAGAGAGCACAGGCTCAGGGAGAGGAAAAGGGAGAGAGAACTTTAGCAGAGTACTCGCTAAGCTTGGAGTCTGACATGGGACTTGATCTCAGGACCCTGAAATCATGACCTGAGCTGAAACCAAGAGTAGAACACTTAGCTGACTCTACCACCTAGGGACCCCCTGAGATATATTTTTCTATTTGTATCTTCTTCTTCTTTTGTTTCAAGATTATTTAGAATATGCTAGACCATTGTATTTCCATAAAATGTTTACATCAAATTACCTTTTTTTTTCCCAAAAGTCTACTACTGTATGTGCTGAGACTGCATTAAAATAAAATGTAAATACACCTGGGAAGAATGGATATCTTAATATTAGAGTCTTTCATATCATGTATATCATTATATATCACCATTTATTTCTTCTCCAATATCTCTGACCATATGCTCTGATATTAACGGAAGATCTTGAATGTAGTTTGTAATATCATTCACACTAATTCGTTATGTTTTAAAAACTATTGCAAATGGTATTTGTGTTCCATATCTCTGCTGTTTGTTTCTAGAATATAAGTAGTACAGATGATTTTGCTTCCTGACTTTGTTTCCTGCTACCTGGTCACAATAATTTATTGGCTTTAATAATTCTTTGCTGATCTGAAATAATATTTCATGTACACTATCACGTCATCTCTAGATAAAGACATCTAACTACTTCTTTTCTGATCATTACACCATGGCTCTCTTCTCCCCTGGGAAGGGATGTCAGTTTCTGGAATTTAGTTCATCTGGATATCTTTGCTGCCTGTTTGTTTTTTTTTTTTAACAGATTTTTTAAAAACAACAGTGAAAACTCTGATGTTGTAGTTTATTTGGCTTTTTCTCATTATTTGTATGAGAACAATATTCTGTCTTGTAACTTTCTACTTCCTCGTCAGGGTCAAATTCCCACATGTATTTTGCGATAGCTGGGAAATTAATTATTTTAGACATTGCAACTTAAGACTGAATATGTCAAAAGTATATTTACATTAGAAATGATGACAGAATATATCACATTGCCTTATCGACATTAATTCAAAGGTCCGGTGATATTTTAAACACTAAACTCCCCTTAGAATTTATGCCATGTTTTTCAGTAAGAAAAAAGTCAAAAGCAATAGCTGGAGACTTCTGGCTTATATTCAGAGTGAGTGGAAAGAGTATCAATTCCACCTTCACAACAATGGTAAACATTCTGTCTTTTTAGGGAAGTGAAAATAATACAAATAACAAAAATGAGATACCAATACATACCTATTAAAATGACTAAAACCAATATAAAACTGACCAACCAAGTACTTAATAAGGACATGGAGCAAGTGTAACTCTTCTAATTTGCTGTGGGAATCCAAAATTGTATGGTAACTTTGGAAAATGGTATTGTAGCTTCTTACAAAATTAAATACACACTTACTACATGACCCAGTTATCTCACTGTGGAAATTTACTTGAAAAAACAGTTATGTTCACACAAAAACCTGTACTTAAATGTTTATGAAATTTATATATAATCAGCAAAATCTGGAAACAACACAGATATCCTTCAACCACTGAATGAATATACTATGATACTTCTATACATTAGACTAGCTCTTAGCAATAAAAAGGAAAGGACTATTGATGCAGGAAACAAAATACATGTTTCTAAGTGCAAGGAGCCAAACCCAAAAGACTACAAACTATATGATTCTGTTTGTTTGGCATTCTAGAAATGGCAAAATTATGGGACTAAAAGCAGATCAATGGTTGCCAATGATAGGAAGTAGAGGCCATGGTTGATTAAAATGGGATGCAGAGAGAAATTTTTATACAGTGGAACTGTTCTATATCATGCTTATGATGATAGATCATAATTCTATATATTTGTCAAGGCTATAGAACTGTACACCATAAAAACAAATTTTAATGTATGTAAATTAGTAATAATAAAAATTAATCAAATGACCAAAAAATAAAACAGGAATAGGAAAGGAGAAACTCTCAATTTAGGTTCAGACTCAATAGCTGCCTAAAGCAACTAGCTAGTACTTCACATGAATTTTTATTCTGGAGTTTGCTGATTTACCAGGATCCTTTCTTACCAAGACATTAAGCGATTTGTAATCATTTAATGTGACAAAGTTGGAAATTTCACTGTCATTGAATTAAACCCAACGGAAACCCCCTGAAAAGAAATTAGATGGTCAAGGAAAGAGCCCTGGGCAGAACCATTTCACAATTGTCCTTATTCCTCAGCAAAATGTCATTCTCTGACACTTTTTATCTTATTGTGACTCCTCTGGGTACCTAGTGGATTTAGTTATTATAAATGAAACTATTGTATATTAATTCAAAGTCTAAATGGAAAGAGTTCTTTATTACAAAGATAAGCTAATATCAAAAATAAAACACAGCCACATCCTTTCCCTTCCCTTCTGTGGCAGCCTGGTATGCTTAGTAAATGGACTCTATAGTCCAACATCTTATATCAGAAAAAGGGACATTAGCTAAAGTGCCTTCTTTTCTTCAAGATGGTGCTTTCAGTGAGACCTTTTTCCAGTATTTGCTTTGGCAAATTGCAGTAATTTCTACAAACCATTAGGTATCAGCAAACTGAGTGCAAGCCTCTTGCAAACTGCCTTTGTGATATTAAGTAAGTTACTAAATCTATTTGAGTATTTCTTCTATGTACAATGTCTAGTGAGTTAAAATATACATTTCAAAATACCATTCAAGTAGTATATGACTCTACAAGTCTTTCTTCTCTGTCTTTGTATTCCCCTTTAAAACACACACACACACACACAACAACACTTACTATCAAACCCTGTGGTAACTAGACCATATTCTATGAGTTTTAAAATAATTACTCAAATATTTACCTAATACATTTTGAGCTTATAGAACTAATGGATGAAGAAAATTGTATAAAATATTGGAAAAATACATTAGTTAAAAAAAGTTGGTTGTTTTATTATTTATAATAAAAGGTATACCATTAATATAGCTTCATTGATTCAATTTAAAAAATGTTTTTCAGCCACAAATTAGATTTAATCAAGTAATTCCGAGAAATGTTAGCTCTATTAACAAAATGTGAAATATTTCTCAAACATTTTATTTACATGGATCTCGAATTATTCAAATCATTAATCACAGTAAAAGTAAATAATCATGGTTAAAGCAAAAGAAAATGAAGACTTTCAGAGTGAGGGCAAAATGCTGAAAATTAGCCTGTGTATCCTCAATCTAAAGGAATCGTAGACTTTTCATGCTTATGTGTTACTAGTTAAAACGTTCCCTTTATTACAAAGAAGAAAGATATCAAAGAAAAGGATATCTGGAAACAGCACAGACAACACAAGTAAGAAAATAAAGGCTATGTTTACAGACATACAGTATAATAATTTTCTCACTTTATTTCCTTTATAAAATCTGGTTCAAATTTTTTTTCCTCATGCCACTTTTACAACTTTGTTTTCAGATTCAGCAAGCTCAGGACTGACCTTTGACCTGTTTAAAAATGAAAAACTATTGGGTTATAATACATAGCCCCCTTTGAATTCTTTTGCAGCCTCATATTTCTTTTGCTTTACTTATTTGAGAAAAAGAAATTTTTAAACAAAGACAATTTGTCCTAATCCAATTTAATCTAATTCATAAACATAATACTTTTTAAACTTTGACACTAGCCAATCAATAACACTTTTATAACATGGGATATGACACGTAAAAGGGAAAAGCTATATATGTGTGATCACAACAAATGAAAGATGTTCCATAAAGACCATGAACAATTATGATTCCTTTGATTTTTCACATGAAAATGATGCCCATTACATACAATAGGCATTATTAATTTTTTTAACCTATGAACTTAATTTGTATTTCTCTAAACAGAGAGTGTATTTCTTCCCAGCCCTGGTTTTCATAACAGAATCCATGATTTACAGCTCCTGCGCTCATTTGTACCACTTTGCCAACTGGTAAAGACCTATTTTTTCTGCAAATAATAATGCTGACTGCAAGTTTGTGCATATTTCAGATTCTTTCCATTTCTGGACAAAATATCAGAAGTTATAATCAGAATATAGCATATTTAGGGCCTAATTTATTATTTTGTGCTTCATCTTCAGGTAGTTTTCACAGGCTTTTTGGCACAAGTTGCCTTTTGTGATTAAGAAAAGTAGACTAACTTAAGTGTCATATGCAAAATGCTTTTCCCCAGTGACAACTTAACCTTGAAAACCGTTTTATAATAACTAAAACAACAATGCCTTACGATGTCTGAGGAGTTAAGGTTTAGGTACACTTTAAGAAGCCTCTGTTCTCTTTCAGAGGTAGAACTAAAAAGCTAATGCTGTTCTACTAATACTGAAGAAAGATTTTGCAATGGTATTTTGTGTCTTTTTTTTTTTTAATTTTCAGTAAGAAAATATAATTACAATTTAAATGCATTATAACTTGATCAAATGTGTTAATATGTGGTTGGCACCTTGAAATAAAAAAGAAAATGCTAGAAATTCAAATATATGTGATTTCTGTGATTTCCTATGGGAAATTCAGGAACTTAAGTCAGCCAAAGTTACTTGCTATTACCAGTGTATAAACTAATATTTGGTTTGTTGTTAAAGCTTTACAGCATGTATCTTTACAGTTTGATTTTCTGTGGCCCATTTGCTTTGATTTTAAAACTGTGTCTCTCTTAATGACAGGTCAGGCACTCTGCTCTCCCTATTCCATCCAACTGATGATTTTTCCTTGCAGTTGCTGGAATTGTGTTGTTCATATGTTTTATATGTTTTCAATTTAATAAATAAAAGAACATATACCACTTTTGATATAGAGCCTTTACCATATCCAAGATTATGTACAGTTGTATTAGTCAGCTCAGGCTGTCAGAACAAAATACCGTAGACTGGGTGACTAAAACAACAAAAATTTATTTCTTACAGTTCTGAAGATGGGGGTCTGAGATCAAGGTGCCAGCGTGGTCAGGTTTCTCTTCCTGGTTTGCAGATGGCCACCTTCTTGCTGTGTTCCCACAGAGCCAAGAGAGAGAGAGAAATTGAGGGACAAAATGCAAGCTGTCTGGTGTCTCTTTTTGTAAGGTTGCTAATCCCTTTATGAGGGTCCCATCCTCATGATTTCATCTAAATCTAATTGCCTCCAAAGACCCTTCCTCCAAATACCACCATCATATTGTAGATTAGGGCTTCATCATGTGAATTTGGATGGGACACAATTCAGTTCGTAGCCATACCTTCAATATTCATATTCTTGTTGCTTTTCCAGATTTCTTGATATTGTGTGTCATCATCATCAAACAATGAATGTTTCCTTTAACTTTTCTCCTGTCTTGTATTTATTTTATTTACTTTTAATTTCAGTGTAGTTAACATTTAGTGTTATGTTAATTTGAAGTGTACAATATAGTGATTCAACAAGTTCCCATACATTACTCAGTGCTCGTCAAGATAAGCGTACTCTTAATCCCAGTCACCGATTTCACCCCCATCCCCTCTCACCTCCCCTCTGGTAACAATTTGTTTGTTCTCTACAGCTGAGAGACTGTTTTTTTTTTTTTTTTTTGGTCTCTTTTTTCTTCCTTTGCTCATTTGTCTTGTTTCTTAAATTCCACATGTGAGTGAAATCATATGGTATTTGTTTTTCTCTGACTGACTTATTTCACTTAGCATTATACCCTCTAGTTCCAACCATGTTGTTGCAAATGGCACAATTTCATTCTTTTTTATGGTGAATAATATTCTATTATGCATATAAATATGGCACACCTTCTTTATCTGTTCATGCATTGATGGATATTTGAGCTGCTTCTATATTTTGGCTACTTTAAATAATGCTTCTATAAACTTGGGGTGCATGTATCCCTTTGAATAACATTTTTGTATTCTTTGGGTAAATACCTAGGAGTGTGATTACTGAATCATACGATGGTTCTATTTTTAATTTTTTGAGAAACCTCTATACCATCTTATATAGTGGCTGCACTAGTTTTCATTCCCACAAACAGTATACAAGAGTTCATTTTTCACCTGTCCTGTATTCAGTATACTAATGTTTGTATTATAGGTTCTTTTTGAATGTACTGCTTTACCCACTTGGCCTTGCAGTGGGTGAAGAAATTGGCCCAGGTACAGCAATGAAGATTGTCATTTAATATTTATTATCAATCATAACTGAGCAATCAGGTGCTCACTTACTGCAAGTCCAAATAATCATTATTCAACACTGCCCATTCCATCTATATAAGGCCTTTAAGATTATTATTAGTTTTAGGTTTAGCTGGATTTTATGCACTGATTTTTAAAATTTTATTTCATTTTATTTTTATCTATCAGAACTGACACTGGATTGATTTATTTAATATAGACACTATAATGTCATATCCAACTGTGTATGAGGCTAAAAGTTGCACAGGCTTGCGCTGACCTTATTAATTAGATGAGAAAGACTACTAGCAAGAGATTATGCCTGAGATGCCTTTTGAAAACTACCTAGTAATTTGATATACGGAAAGGAAAGAATGAAGTCTGCAGTGGTTAGATGGAATTAGGTTTACATATATATGTTTCACCCCATGATAGTGATTTGAGGAGATAATTTTGAAAAGGTATATTACAGGCGAGCAATATTAACAAAGAACTATAAATTAACTTGATCCAAAAGGCATTTTTTCACCAGCATGCTTATAACAAAATACCCAATGCATTTATCAGAAATACATATTTGTAGAATATTATGATTCAGTACGGAATCAATCCTAGAGAATACTGAAGCAGGGAAGAACAAACCATTTTAGTCTTTTGTGTAGGACAATGCATGGTAAGTTGCAAAATGTCTTGTCTACAAGGGCCATGATTCTCCCAGTTGCTCCATGGTAGGTGATGAGTACGTAACTGTTCTACGAATAAAACTGCATAAATCATTTTTGAAAAGATTAATCTAGAAGTTACATCAAATATGATTTGGAATGGGGAAATGATCGAACTGTAATGGACAGCTATGGTATACTGGAATTATATGAGTGGATATCAATAAAAAAGAAAAACAACAACAAAAAACTTAGGAAAAAAAGGAATCTATGTCACTATTCCCAAAGATTTCTGGCAATCTTAAGGTTTTTGTATTACATATTGTACAGGATATTGCTTTGAAATGTCAGCTATGTATTTTTGATATAGACACAATAGAAACAAAATAGAAAAAGCCTTCGAATAATAAACACTATATTTGCAAACTGTTGAAATTTCAGTGTTTGAATGACATGTTGAGGTGTTGGGCTGGACATATGGCTCACTGTCATTTTTTTATATATAAATGAATTACCTTTGCTTATGTTATTCCCACTTTGTGTAGAAACCTTCTTCTGCCTCCATTTCTACCAGATGAAACCCTCTCTATTCTTCAGTCATGAATTGAAATTTTGTATCATCAGTTTATATTTTTCTTCATAGACCTAAAACTGATCTCTATTGTAGTGAGCATAGAGTTTAGTACTTCTTTCTTTTTAATTTCTAGATTATGATTTGTAACATTTTAATTGTGTTTATTGGTGTCCTCTGTACTGTAGTCAAAGTTGGCTTTTATCTTTCTATCTGCCATGGTCTTTTTATCTAGCACTTTGAATACAATGATCCTTAATTAGTATTTGTTCAATAAATGAATTAATTTTAAAAAAGATGACATTCTAATAATTCCTTAATCCTCTTTCATCATTAAAAGAACTGAGGCAGAAACCTCAGTGTTATAGATTGTTGATTTAATGTTGAGATTGTTTGGGAGTTTATTTTTAATGTTTCATTTCAGCTCTTTTACTTTTCAGTTTTTGTTTTCAATAATTTTATGTTAACTAAAAGCATGTTAACTTAAATATTTTTATTGCTTAATATAAAACTTATCCTAGACCACATATACATAGAAATTCAGAAAGCATTTTTCAAAGCAAATGCAGTACGGCATCCTAAGATTCAGTGACAGGTTCAAATGGAGGCTCTAAAGCAGTGCTAGTTTTATATAATTGGTAGCATATGTGGTAGCAATTGCTAATTAGATAATTGGAAGCATATGGCAGCAATTACTGTCAATCAAATTATGCAATATCCCCGTAGGTATAGTAATACCTTCAGTGCAGAAACGTCTGATATGTATGTTCTCAATTTGATCAAGGGATTAATGAGAGCATTCTATGCTATAGTTTGAGTCAGTACCAATGAACAATGCTTAGAAGCAATCTATAACTTTAATTGAGGTCGTGGCTACAGTATGTGACAGCAGCTATGAATTGGTCCATCCAATTTGCTGTGGCTCATTAAGATATCCACTGCTCAAGAATTGTGTAGACAGGTCACAACAAATCATACCAAGTGAATTGTTCAGTGAGGTACAATTCTATTGTACAGACATGGCCTAAGGCCAGGTTTATGTATCACAAGAAAAATGCCTGTGATATAGTATATACAGTGTATCCAGGTCTTAGCTGGATTGTCAGATGCATCATGTCATCTGGCAGCAATAGCTCATTAAGATGTATATCCAGAGAATAATGGAGCCCATACTTATAATATGTCATAGTTTCTATGAAAGCCCATAGATATACCACTATTAATTTGTTATGAGAAGGAAACCTAGTTTTGGAAGACAGAGCACTCTGCTTGCCTACAAAAATGACTTTCATAGACCATACAGATACGCCGGCTTCATTGCTGGCTCTTCTTGATCAAATTCTGCCCTCAACAATGCATACTCAATATGCTCAGAAACATTCCAAGTTTAGATGAAGAGAGGAATTATTAAATGTATTTTGAAGGTATCAAACCTCAGATCAGAGTACTTAAGTGCTCTTCTATTTCAGACAGCTTGTAGACAACCCTATTATCAGCCTCCATATTGCTAGAATGAAAATTTGCTTGCCTATTTCGACCTCTTTCTTCACTTCCTCCTTTGCCCTTTGAATGCTAACATCAACAATTTTGTCACATATTTGTGCTCACACATGCATCTACAGTTACACACACAGACACTATACACTTTCTCATAACATGGGTCTAGTATCTGTGTTGGAAACCCAGAAAAATCATAACTTCAATAGGAGCTCATAAGAAATAGTGTTCCTTTGTATCAAGAGGTTGCCTTTCCTCTGACCATCATATATGACAGTGATAGACAACTGTGGTTTTAATAATGCAATATCCTATTATAATAACTAATGTTATGCAGCATTTGCTTATATTTAAAGACTGATAAATATTCTATTATAGATCAGGAAAAATAACAATAATAAATAGTCCCTCAATTTATCTGACATCTAAAACTGCAAATCTACTTTGGTTATTATTATATTTCCCTGATACTTTATTATTGTATTTCCCTGATACTTTACACACACTTTTAGTTTCAACAGTTCGCTCAGTAGGTATTTATTGTTTAATGGGGTTCCAGGCAGCGTTGTAGGTCCTGCGTGCATAAGACGAATACAACAGAAATGAAATTTCTGTCCTCGGAGAGATATAGTTTAGTGCAGAAAAACCGGAATAAACAGTATGAATAATAAACTATATAAGTGCTAAGTAGGAGAAAGGAGCAGTGAATAGAGCTGGGGAGAGACGGTGGGATGTAGGATGAGGGAAACAGCGAGCAATGACTTAAAGGAGATGAAGTCGAGGGCCATATGTAAAGCTGGAAGAATTGCCCAGGGAGAAAATCCAGCAGGTATAATCACCCTGAGGCAGGAGAGTGTCTGGCATATTCCAGAAAAGTCAGGAAGCCAGTGTGACTGAAGGGGAATGCAGAGGAGGGCAGAGAAGTAAGAGATAAAGAAGTTATGGAGATAACTTTCCCTAGGGCTTTGAAAGTCATTTTAAGGACTTTGGTTTTTACTCTGAGTGACACAGGAAGCAGCTGGAGGCTCCTGAGAAGAACTGTATTCCAACTATACTTTAAAAGAATCACCGTTGCTGTCATTCACAACAGATTAAAGGGTAAGGACTGGATTATGAGATCCAACATCCACACAAGATGGAAATTATGAGAAGTTACTGAATTCTAGATCCGCTTACAAAGTAAAGCTAATAGGATATGATACACAACTGAATAGAAGGTGTGAGAGAAGGGGGCTTCAAGGTTTTAACTCCCAAAACTAAGAGCATGGACTTGGTCATGAATGCAATGAGGAAGACTGTAGAAGAGGTAGGGTTTTGATTGTTTATATTTTGTTTGGTTTGGAAGGATGGAATACTAAACTTGGAAATGTTAAATTTAAGCTATTACATGGAGAGATGTTCAGTAAGCAGTCTGACATTGTGGGATTAACAGACCTTTTCCTGCTGGGTATGAGAATTTAAGTTTTGTTTAACTCTCTATTTTTGTTTTCCTGGAAGCCAGATATGAATAATATGCTAATGGTGTTACTAATGATAGAAGTGTTAATATACTGACAGACAGTAGGTGGAACTGAAAATTGAAACCAAAACTAAATTATTTCAAAACAGACTACAGTATGGTACGCAAAACAGAGAAATGTACCAAACCAAAACTGCAATGATCATCACAAACCTTATTTTCAAACTCTTTTAACACTCACTCGTTCAGAACCCTATGTTCCAAGATAAGACCATGAACAAATTGATTCATTGATTAGCAATCACTCTTTGTTAACCATATATTCTAAAGGCAAGGCCACTGACTAGTCCAGCATCATCTACTGTGCAAAGACTAACAAATCCCTACCACCTAGTGTGCAAAGACTGACAAATCTAGTGTGCAAAGATTGACAAATCCATTCAATGACTGATTCCAGAGTTCAAAATCCTAAAAGTACCTCTCTTTAATTGTCCCTTTCTGAGACACCACACTAATCAGGTGTGACCTTTGTTACAACAAACTCAATGTAAACTTTTTCTTTTTTTTTTTTTTTTTTTTAACTTTGTATGTGTCAGTGGGTGGGCTTTGGCAAATGAACTTTTTTTTTCTTTTTTAAGATTTATTTATTTGCGATAGAGTTCATGAGAAAGAGAACATGAGGGAGTTGGAGCCACAGAGAGGGGGAGAAGCAGGCTTTCCATTGAGCAGGGAGCCCCATGTAGGGCTCAAACCCACAACCCTGGGATCATGACCTGAGCAGAAGGCAGCCACTAAACCAACTAAGCCACCCAGATGCCCTGACAAATGAACTTTGACACAAAGCATTGTTGTTTATGGCAAAAATAAACATGGTTAGAAAACTGCATCTGGACTGGGAGAACTACTTCAATGGAAGGCATAGCTTTGCACTTTCCTAAATGCGGTGAGTGTGGTAATTGGGCTTGCCCCAATGGAGACCCTGGAAGCTATGCGTGTTGATTTGTTACAAAAATACAGCTTCATTTAAAAGCTAAGTGAATCATGCACCCTCCTGGAGAGGATAGTTTCCTTGCTCCTGACCTGTGTGAAGTGCTGTGAGGAATGCTACTCAGACTTCAGGAGTTCCCAGAAAAACCACTCCCCATGGCAACCTTGGTAGCTATCATGTATCCTTTTGGGGAGGCTAGTGCCAGCTGAGGTCTAAGTCGGTTTTATAAAACTGAAAGTCTACCTGAAATTAGGCAGAGTCCTCTGTGGTCATTGTAATGAGACAACCTGAAATTCACAGAGAAGTTCTTTGTTGCAGATGAATATGTGGATGGCATTAGTGCATAGGTGATATTGAAAGCCAAGAAAAGAGATGAGATTTTAAAATAGTGAATGCACATAAAGGAGAAAAGAGATCCAAAGAGTGAGGTCTGGGGCATTCTAAATTTAAAAAGTTGAGAAGAGAAAGAGAACCAACAAAAAATATTGAGAAGAAACCGTCCATGGTGAGGTCCAATAATTCTCCACACTAGAAGCCAAATGAAGTCTTTTAAGGAGAGGGTGATTAATTTTATCAAATGCTTCTGTTACATCCAGGAGGATGAGGAATGGGAACTAAATATTGGATTTAGCAACATATGGGCATTTGCTGACCTTAACAGCAGCACTTTCAGTGAATTAAGAGCAAGCATGTGATTAGAGAGGATTCAAGAGAAATAGGTATGAGGAATGAAAACTGAAATAGGAGATAACACTTTTTGTAAAGAGAAAATAAATAGGATCATTGTTGGAGAATTAAGTAAGCACAAGACAGAGTCGTTTTTTGGTTTTGGTGTTTGTTTTGTTTTGTTTTTCTTCCTTTTATAATACATTTTTCCCTCTCCTCCACCTCCCACCCCCACCCACCTCAAAGCTTGTGTATTTTCTGGATGGTCCAGTAGAGGGGAAAGTGACCTTGATGCGTGAAGGAGGGTAGGAATCAAAGGCTTTGGGTAGATGAGGAGATAGGCACAAAATGAAGGGTTGGCCTTAAATAAAAGCACAATGTATCTATTAAGTCAAGTCTGCTCAGAAGCTTAGGAGAAATTTCAAATACTTCTCTCCTTTCAAATTCAACACAATGAGTTTCTGTTTATTCATTAATCAAATATTTATTCAGCACCTTGTATGCCTTAGATTTTCTTCTAACTGCTGGGGACACAGCAGTGAACAAAACATTAAAAGCAGCCTTTACCTTCAGAATGTTTGCCTTTTAAGGAACCTTTTGAATTTGAAAAACAACCTGAAGAATAAGAAAACTTGTTACAGTTTTCCTCGAGTATCTTTTTAAAAAATCACTTCAGTGTGGCTTTAGTTGTCTTTGTTGAAATTTCAGTGTAACTATTTGCTGGGGAAAGAAGCATGAAAGAAACAGCTTGGGTAATGTTTCTTTTAAAAGAACTCCTTATTCAGCTGACAGAAATGATTGTGTCTGGTAATCACTGTTTGCAAAGAACTGATGAGATTGTGTCAGCAGAGGTTTGAGAAGAAACACTGAATACTTCCATCTAGTCCATAAGTTCTTTCCTGAGAATGGCCAGACAAAATCAATATAAAGCCTCCACTGGTTTCTTTTCATGTCTCATGGAAAAATAGCTAACTTGGCAAATGCTGCAATCAGTTACACCTTTTCAACATCAAAATCTATTTCAGTGACTAGATATGGCTTATAACTAGCATTTTGTATAAAAGACCATTCACCATCTGTTACTTTAAACGTGGTCAAGAGAATATTTTGCCATTCAAGGTAATAACCACAATATTCCCCACAAAGAGATTGTTCATTGTTTGTGCATGACTTATATTTCTAAATTACCTTAAGGACCTAGATAAGCATTTAATTCAAAGGAAGATAGGCAAGACCTATTTGTTGATACTTATTTATGCACAGGAAAAAACGACACACAAAAAGACCTTACTCACTAAAGTAGGACATTTCTTCCCTGAACCTTCCATTCTGGCCTTTTTCTTTTCTTTTCTTTTCTTTTCTTTTTTTCCGCCACACAGATTTTATCTTGATTTTTATCAACTCTTAACCAATTTCTTAAACTTTCTATGCATTAGTTCATTTTCCCAGTGGTTCTATAGATTCCGTGGTTGAGTAACAAATACCCTATTTGGTAGACTCCACTGAAAAGCTACTGATTTAGAATTTCTTAGAAGTGAGAGTCCAGTCATCTTCATTTTTTTAAAAAGATTTATTTATTTATTTATTTTAGAGAGACAGTGAGTGAGTGGGGGAGGGAAGGTGGAGGGAGGAGAGAAAATCTTAAGCAGTCTTCTGAGCCCTACATGGAGCTCTGTCTCGGACTCTCAGATCATGCCCTGAGCTGAAACCAACAGTGCAACACTGGCTGAACCAGCCAGGTGTATCCATGGCCATCTTCATTTTAAAACAACACCTGGATAAGATGTACCCACATAGAAGCTTAAGAACCAGGAGCCTACACCCTCTATTTGGCCTTACGCTGGAGGAATACTTTTGGCTAAACAAATAATGCTGGCATCTCCTTTAACTGATTTTGCCTTTAATTTGAAGACCCTGATGATTGTGAAATGCTGTTGTTGCTGGTGTGGTTGTATGTTTTGTTTTCATACCTAAAGCTGTGGGGTCCGATTTTTGCCATCCATGGCAAATTTGACAATATTTGGAGTCACTTTTGGTTGTCATTTAGGGGACTGGGCATTGCTGCTGTGTCTAGTGGATGGAAGTTAGGGTGGCTTCTTAACATCCTAGAGTGCATCATATAGGCTCCACAAAACAAAAATCATCTGGAGAAAATGCTATTATGATGGGAGCTGGAAAAACCTGCCCTAAAGCAACTGCCTAGGACTGTTGACAATTACAGCAAGCTTCTTTGTCTACACAGCCCATAGCTCAAGGGCATTTTTTTTTCTTTTGAAAATAGGCAGGATAATCTACCTGTAAACATGGAAATTCTACAAGAAAAGGGGTGGGCCACTTATATATTATTTTGATCTTCCTTACTTTCCCACACTCAGCTTAACATACAAGACAGAGATCCTAGGTGAGGCAGGAAGGAGTATGAAACAGCGTACTAAAGGAGGTAACATAAAATCTGAAAATTTGAATCCCAAAATGGCAGATGGCACCATGGTATACACTTTAGGTATTCTTTTTTTATGCTCTAGATATCAAAGACATAATTAAAGGTAGAATCTTACCTATGAGGGTTACAAAATACTAAAAATCTGTAATGGCCAAGAATAAATGAAGCTTTTTTTTTTTTTTTCTTTTAGACTATACAGTTGAAGCCAAAATTCTTTGTTAATTTATGTGAAATTTCATTTGTTATGTAACACTGTTTGAGAGAATTAACAGTGTGCCTCAGTGCCATCTGGGATTTAGCTAAGCAAAGACGAAACGCCATAGAGTGAAGTACAGTAAAAAGGAACAGTGCTTTAGGTCATCCAAATTTACTAGCACAGTCTTAGAAATCAATAATAAATTGGCATTCCAGAAAGCATACTCAGGAGGGCAGTTCCAGAGCTATAGAAAAACTTATCCTCATAGCACAGAATTGTCTCTTGTAAACAGTAAAGCAAAAATAAAAGCAAAAACAAAAACATGGTAGAAATTGAGTAAACACAGAGAGACAACGTTCTTGCTTTTATTATGGAATAGCCGCGTTAGGATTTAGACATCCTTTATATTAAGAAAGGAATTTCTAATTTGACAAAAAACCAAAAAACAAACAAAAAACCCCCACCTTAGATACTAGAGGTCTTTTTGAAAAATTACCCTTTTCAAGCATATAGTTTTAATGAGTATAGTATGAAAGATTGTCCTGAAGAATAATTTGCCAAAACAAAAAAAGCCTCAGAAAACTATACAATAAAAGTTAACCACTCCCAAATTTATATTGTTTTTATTTTTTCATCAATTTGACAATTACTGCAAGAATGCCTATCATGTACCAGTTTCTGAGTATCTGCTAAGAATATGGAGGTGAACAATAAAAGCACCTTTTTCATGGAACTCAAATTTCATTGAGAGAAAAAATATTTAAACTAAGGAAAGAAGCATTCACTTTTTGTTTAAAAGAATAGATGACAAGGCTGCTTATGGGCAACTATTATACATATACATATATATATATATCTAAGGTTTCTCTGAGGAGGTGATATTTGATACTAATGCTTTATTTTCCATACATTTATACAAATGTAATAAAATTTTTGTTGAAAAATAAGATGTCTAAAGTCTGTATACTATTTTATCATGTTTATGTTGGAGTTATATAATAATGTCATATTTTTAGTATATAGTTTTATGTCAAATAATTAATTGGTCAAGTTGAATAATTTTAATGTTTTACACAAATTTTGAACTTACCTTTGGAAGAATTTTGTCATTTTTAATCCCATGTAAATGTGTAAGACAAATTTCACAAAATTCTAACCAACGTTGGTTTTCCTTAAAAATATATGTATTTTAATTTCAACAGTTAAACAAATTGCATAGTATTTTTGAATTTATTAGTGGGCAAAACTATCATTCATGTTTATTGGGCATTTTTATTTTCATACATATAAATATATTTATATCAACTGCTGACAGTTCTTGATGACATCTTAAAATTATATAGCAAGAATATTAAAAGCTTGATAGTTGCTTATATTGTAACAATTCCTTATAACTACTTTTATGTATAAAGTATTATAATTACTTTTCAATCATTTGAACTATCCTTTTTTTATCATGGGCTACTTTCACACTTAAAGAACACCTTGACCATACTTACTATTACTGATAAGCAATCAAGATTTCAAACTCAAATCACGATTTTGGAAAACTTACATCAGAAATTATAATATGCCTGGCAGTTTTCCAGCACTTCAAAAACTTTCTGTTAAGATGGGTGGTGGTATTAATGAATGTGAGTTTTTGATATTGATATTAATAAAAGATGTCCCAATATTTGGAAGATCTCACTGAATAACTCACCAAATCATATTTCCTAAGAGATCAATAGATCGTCTTGTAGAAACATATGAATAAAGGATGTTTAAAGTTGCAAGAAAGATCAAAGGATTTTATTATAGCAGTCTATAACATATCAGTAGTAAAATGTCATATTCCATATTACAAAACTACCACTTGTTAAATTTTGGCATAAAATTTAAGGAAAAGACTCCAAATTATATAAAAAATGTCATGAAAATTTCCTTCCTCTTTCCAACAACTTATTTGTGAGACATAATTTTCTTACATACTTCCAATTAAAACAACATATAGCTGCAGATTGAATCAGAAGCTGATACAAGAATCTAATTATCATCTATTAAGTCAGACATTTAAAATATTTGCAAAACCACAAACAATGCCAATCATACCACTAAATACTTTTAGCAATTATAATTATTTTTCATAAACATGTTATTTATGTTAACATGTAATGGGTTTATTATTATTTTTAATTACTTAATTGGTCTGCTACCAAGAATTTTGGCTATTGTGAGGTCATAGATGAGTGGCAGGAAACTTTCCTTTGCCTAAGGGAGCTTCTTCATGAAAGCTTTGTCTCCTCCCTAGTAAGTAAACTATCCACTGGTAGGTCAGAGTGCAGTTACACAGGCTCCGCTCCCATGCCTCAGTGGGGCAGTTCAAAATGACCACCCAGCTCCAGTGCTCCTCTGGGGATCCACGGAGACCTCTCTTGCAACTGTTTCCCAGTTCAGTTCTCCTTCAGTTTAATTCCCCAACTTTCACTCATCTCAGAGCACACAGTAACTCTCCTGCACACAGATATCCTTCCCATTGTCTGTTTTCCAGACAATGTGTTCTAAAGCATGACACAAATAAACAATCTTTTAGTCTTTACTGATTACATATTATGTATTGTGCATTATGTTACATATAATTTTATATACATTATACAATGAACTCTTATAAAGTCTGATGAGGTTAAAATTTTCTTACCAATACAAATTTTATCAAATGGAATTTGGGTATTTGCATATATATAGATACAGATATAAGGTGCACTATATATTTGTCAATATTTAATTAGAATATATTCTTTTTTTTTAAGTAACGATCCACCTTTGCATTTCTAAAAAGTATTGCTACTGGCAATGATGTATTATGATTGCATAGGTTCATTACTGGTCCTAATTAAGCAATTAAGCAGATTCTTTATTCTCAGTACTCAATATTAAAGTGACGATACCCATAGAAAACTGAAGGGTTTTGAAAAGTGGACCTTTCTGTAGATGTCAGGATAGTTTTGTCCTTATAGGAGGAGTACTAATCTGAGAATAAATTTAGTTTCTCAATCTTATAATTATTATAGTAATCTTCATGTTATAAATAAATATATTAAGAAGCCAGTGAGAGATGAATGAGAAAATAGAGTTCTTTCACTGAAAATTAGGTTGAATGCTTTGGAAATATTCAAAATTATTGACCTGCTTAAAAATGCTGCAAAATTTGGACTAGACAAGACAAATTATAAAAAGTGAAGAGATGAGAAGTTTTATAAACCTATAGAATATTTGGACACATATTGTTTTCACAGGCTTTAGATTATTACTCTGCTTTAAAGAAAAACTAAATTTCGAAAATGTCTAATGCAATAAGGTTCTGATTTATGGAAAAATAAAGATCACAAATGGCACTCAGCAGACCCTATGATTCAAGATTAGACCATGGCCATATGTGAAAAGAATTATGAATGAATACAAACATACATATTTCAAATCTAAAGTAAAGGCTTAAGATATGTATTCATCATTTTTTGTGATTTCCTTCTTTAATTTTTTAACTTATCGAATATATATATTAATCAAAGTTATTCTCATGGGAGAGATAAGAAGGCTTTTGAAGTGTTTTAGGGGCTCCTGGGTGGCTCAGAGTCCAGGAATAACCTCCTGGGTGGTTAAGCGTCTGTCTTTGGTTTAGGTCATGATCCCAGGGTCATGGGATCAAAGCCCACATTAGGCTCCCTGCTCAGAGCGGAGCCTGCATTTCCCTCTGCTACTCTCCCTGCTTGTGCTCTCTCACTCTCTCTGTCAAATAAATAAATAAAAAATATATATTTTTTAAGTATTTTAACTTTTGCTAGTGAAATAGGATAGTGAATTCATGACTCTAATTTTGGGGTTATTGTTGAAGCTCAAATTAGAGAAAATTGGTAAAAAGCACCGCTTTAAAAGACGTTGCTAGGACATTGCATGCCAAACTCCAAAGGATAGCTATATTACCCACCATGTCACCCATTTACAACTCAGAAGAGACCAGATGTTAAAACATGGAATTGAAAGTCACCAAAATATATACCTTCCAGCTGAGTAGGTTACACTGTCGTGGATTGGGGAGAATCAGTGAAAAGCACCCGTTGAGAATTAGGACACAAAAGGGTACTGTCATCTCACCTCTGGTTTATTTTTACTTTGCAGAATTCTATAACCCTGTCCTAGCATACAAGACTGGAGTCGCATGCCTCCAGAGAGTTCATGGTAGGACCTGACATTTGTCTCCTAGAGCAATCTGTCCCTAGAATGATCCATGAACTACTCATTATGGATAAATAGAAAAATTGACCATAATCTTTGGCATTTTGAGAATGCATTTCAAGCCTAATAATAATAATACAGAATTAGACTCCTACTAATGTGTACATTTTGTCTTAATACTTTCTATTTTTCTAATAATTTCTTTTTATTTTTATTACACTTTACATAAACATGGTCTGCCATAATTGAAAACAAAACAAAGAAAATACCTGATTTATTCTTCCATACAGAATTTCAGATGGGGCGCTTGGGTGTCTCAGTTAAGAGTTGACTCTTGATTTCCGCTCAGGTCATGATCTCCAGGTTGTGAGATCAAGCCCTGCGTTGGGGCTCAAAGTCTACTTTTCTCTTTCTACCTTTCTCTCTGTCCCTCCCCCCTACCCTGGCTTGTGCGCTCTCTCAAATAAATAAATTAATTAAAAAAAAAGAAAGAAAGAATTTCAGAAACACCATCCTAGTATATGGGCAACAGCTGGTAGCCACCTTTCATCTGAAAGTCTGGAGGCTGGAGCAAAAGTCATAATAAGGAAGAAAGGCAGCAGGGGGTAGCCTTAGTGTTTCTCCTGGACTAAAGAGAAATAGAGGTTGAACCCCGCTGAGCAGTTTAAAAGTGTCCTGACAAACAGGATGATTGCCTGTCAGGATGCAAGGACTTTAGGACCAATGGCTGTGGGGTTACTGGAACAAGGGCTTTGGCATGGGTTGGTCACAAAGGTCTAGCTATACTGGGGATTCCCTGGCTTCAGGGGACAGTGCAATGCATAGTTGAGAATTTCAAACCAGGGGTACCTGGTCGTTGAAGCATCTGCCTTTGCCTCAGGTCATGATGAGGGTCCTGGGATTGAGCCCCACATTGTACTCTGTGCTCAGCGGGCAGCCTGCTTCTCCCTTTTCCTGCTGCTTCCCTGCTTGTGCTCTCTCTGTCAAATAAATAAGTAAAATCTTTAAAGAAAAGAAAAAAGAATTTCAAACCAAAGATGCTTAAATTTGAAGTCTCTTAATTACTGATGTTTTCTTGGATGATTACAAAAACTTCTTTGTGTGAGAGATAAATATATATATATATATATATATATATATATACACACACACACACACTTGAGTAAGAAAATTGCTAGTACATAAAAAAGACTGCAACAGGCCTGGGTACTTAACATATATGTAGCATGTTTCCTAGTGTATATTCATTCATTAACCAAATATTTTAGAATCTACTTCTTCAGGGGAAATGTTGTTACGGCACTTCCCATACTCCGTCCTTGTGGAGTGACATTCTAGAGGAAGAAGTGGATATTAAACATCAGAATACAGGGAAGATTATTGTTATTCTGTGAATTCTATAGTGTAGCCATTCACATTCACTCCAACAGCTTTAAAACATTTTAAACTCAACATAGAAGCAATATAGGAATAAGATTTACTATAATAAAAACAGATTTGATAATGTGGCATGGGCATCTCTTCTAGCTCTTTACCCAATGTGCGGACCTTATAAACTATCTGAAGAGAGAAATTTGAAGTCAAGAAGAGAAAATAATGAAGATGTCTTCCAAGTTACAGGTTAGCTCTACAAAGGCCCTAAAAATTTTTGCCATTTTCATCTAATTGGAGAAGAATATTAATATAGTCAATTATGGATCTCTAGGTATTCAAAGGATAGCTCATTTGATAGGAAGCCAAGTCAGTTTCTTCTTTTAAATTCTTTAGAGTTATGTTACAATTCTCTTTTCCAAATTAATTGACGCAATGCACAGATTGAGTCTGGATGATATCCATGGCCTCTTTTAAGCTACTCATTCATAAGGGAATTCATTGGAAAATGTGTTGATGCCTTACTCTAAAGCTAACTGTTCTCAAGATACCAGTGTCTTGGGCAGCAATTCCTAGTGGTATAAACCAATTCTTTCCAAAAATGCTTTGGTGACAAACTCCTGCAATGATTAACTACACTTTGCCATGAAATGACATTCTGTATAATCATAATATATCTTCCAAAACTATCAATTGTCTGATCACTGTCAGGTTTTAAAAAATAATAGCAATAAGCACATGGACTCAAACATTCTGACAAGCAGCAACATGAAAATACAACTATACAAATCCTAACTGGATGCATGGACTTTCAAGAATGTTTTTGTGTCCTGGAACACTGATATATCAGTATGTAAACAACCTAAAAATTCTGAATGCCTATGAGAAAAAATTCTTTTGAGAAATTTAAATTTCATGTATGTCATATACATCTGTTTGGTGCACAAAAAATAAAGCTTGCATTTTACTAATTAATCTGTCAGTGATAGATCTTATAAATATGATATGGTTAGTTTACTCCTTAGAACTTCAGACTTATTATTCATAAAATGGGTGTAATTTACTAGAGCAATTGTTTTTTCTCTGAATCGTCTCAACTGTTACTGGGTAAAGAGAAGGAATAAATCTTGGTGGTAGTCAAGGCTATAGGATTACTTTTTTGTGGAAGTGATAGCGGGTGTCCTTTATTTTTTTATACACACACACACACACGTATGTGTGTGTGTGTGGTTTTGTGTATAATGTCATAGGGGTAAGATCCCTTTGAAAGATGCTCTTAAATGCCTAAAATCCTCAGATGAACAGTTAAAGTCTTCTCTTATTCTAAATAGGATTCCAGACTGAAAGGTGTGAGATTAATATTGATGTCACTTGTTCATTTTAGTTAAAGTATATGAAATTACAGTTTTTATATTTCAAAGATAGATGGATGACATGGTTCAACTTAATATGGAAACACTATTTTTATTTTTATTTTTATTTTTTTTAAAGATTTTATTTATTGGGGCGCCTGGGTGGCTCAGTGGGTTAAGCCGCTGCCTTCGGCTCAGGTCATGATCCCAGGGTCCTGGGATAGAGCCCCGCATCGGGCTCTCTGCTCAGCAGGGAGCCTGCTTCTTCCTCTCTCTCTGCCTGCCTCTCTGCCTACTTGTGATCTCTGTCTGTCAAATAAATAAATAAAATCTTTAAAAAAATATTTATGTTCTTAGTAGAAATATTCTAAATGCTACTCCCCTTTCCTTAATTTAGCTATGACCTAGCATCTATATTAGGTGTCAACATTCCGATGTAATCACCTGGAGATTGATTAATCATTTAAGGTTGTACAGTTAAAAGGAAAACATTTACTAAAGGTAATATAGAGCCAGGATGATATTTTTGAGACCTTGACCTGTTTTTTGAGTTTAAGAAATGATTCTGTCATATTTCCATAGGAGACAGCATCTGGTATGCAAGATAAAATGTTGTTTCTCTAATACATCCTAACCCCAAAGAACCAGCTGATTAGCAGCCTGGATGTTTGTATGACAAGCTTAGGTATTTGCTTTCCTCTGTGAAAATTAAATTGTCATTGTGCCAAGGGCATACAGAAAATATCCATTAGAATTGATGTCAGTATGTTTATGTAGAATTTGAATGGGCTCTTTATACAGATCAAAATTGGTTATATGGAAGGCAATAGAGATCCATTATGCACTTTGAACCTGAATTCTTAAAATAAATATCAAGGCTAAAAGGGAGGAGGTATTTCAGTTCTTATCTAGTTCCACTCCTAAAGCTCTGACAAGTGAAAAAAAAAAAATCCTTATAAGAGAAATGATTATGTTATTCACAGAGAGGTTAGAAAAAATTGAGATTTTTATATGTGAAAATGCTCTGAATTATTGAGTTGATGGCAATGTTAATTTAAATCTATAATACAGTAATAGTTTTGAAGAACTGATCATAGCATGAGGCTGAGTTCATAGCATTCTATATGATTTCTTGTTAGCACAGGTCTTTAGAAATACATATGTGTATCTGGACTACCATATTTATTAATTATCACTTCCAGATTCCTATGTTCATTATAATGATAGGCTCTTTCCACTTATTTCCTCTTTTGATTTGGTTTACTAGAAGTAATACCTTTCACGTTTTTGCAAGATAGAGATAAGTATAGATTAAAAACTGACAGGATTATTATTAACATAACCAAAGGCCGAATGGTGAAGCAGATAAGTGCTATAGACTAGAAAATGGTTGTATCAATTAAAAAAAAATCTTAAAAAGCTGATAATTTTGTAATTGCATACTTTATGTTAGTTGGAAGGTTCATGTACTATATTGTTGATTGTTAGACAAATGGAGAAAATAATGATTTTGAAACCATCTGGATTTTGGCACATAGGAACTTTGAATATATTCTATTTATTCTTTCCAACTATCCTATTATATGGGTAACAATATTGCTCTTTCACAAAAGACAAACTAGAGTTGAGTATCTTCAACACTTATGTTAGTGCATGATAGATTAATGATTTAAACTCTAATCATTTTACTCATCAAATCTCAAGCTCTTTCAAGTACAGTTAGTTATGCACACTAGGCTGTGTGTGTTTATATACATACATATTTATTGGCTCCCTCTCTATTATTCTTATTCTATTCAAACTTGATTAAAATATTACATTTCATTAAAAATTGCTTACAATATGTTAGTTTAACATATTCACACATACAGCAAAATACTTTATATATTTGAGTATAGAAGAAATATGTGTCATTATTTTTATCTTTAAAAGATTTAGCACATATTGTGGAAGCTATAAATGAATAATGCAAACAGAATATGTATATATTTTTATACTGAACTTTTTGTCTGGGGAGTGTAAAGTATTAACACAAGGATAGAAATGGCTGTGGCTATGGGACTATGTCAACAAAGTGGTGTAACCAAAAATTTGGAGTATGGATGGCAGGGTCATAAGAGATGTTTACCAAGTCCTATGGAATAAAGAGATTAAAATACACTCAAAGACCCTAAATTGTCTTCACCATTGGTAGAATCAGTTTGTGAAGAGCTATAAACAATGATATGCCAGTAAATGTTTAACAACTAGTTCACCAGGTAGGGGGGAAAAAAAAAGAAAAAGTATGGATTTCCACCATTTGCTAATTTCTGTGGTGTAAAATTCTGCAGCATGACCAGTTTTAAATTCTCAATTTTATGTCAGCACATGTGGCAATGGGAAGAAGTGTTCAAATTGGCTCTTGTGAGCCACTTAATAAGTAAGGTATAAACAATAGGTACTTCCTTTAATAAATGCTGACCCTTCATTAAAAGAATGCCATGAATAATGATGTTTCTAAGATGGCTCATGAGTAAGGAATTTGAAAGTAGGGACGACAGTTGAGGTGATTGATATCTGAGAGGTCAGTCTGCATTAGGATAAGAAGCAGTGGAAATAGAGACTAGACAAAAATGAGTATTTTCTCCAAATGCTATGTGATGGAAAATTTTAAAAGTTTAACACATTATGTGAAGAACTTGAAGAAATTACACAGATATGTGTTACTAAATTTGAAGTAATGTTCATTAAAGTAAAATATTTGAGGAGTTTGATTTACTAATGGAATTGCAATGTTTACTCAGTATTACAGACTTATTTTAAATCAGGTACAACTGTTGTTTACTTAATTTTCTTTACTTAAACAGGGGTTTGAAGATATTGTTATAATTTTAAAATAATCATTTCAGTGAAGACAAAATAATGCATATCTTATTCCTTGATTGTATTATTTATCATTTCTCAAATTTTCTTAATTTCTGCTGCCAGCCCTCAATATACCTTATGAAGTAGTTCATACTTTTTCTTTCATGTTCTATCTTTCTTAAATGCATTATGAGAAAAAAGCCTTAAAATATAAAGTTCAAACTTGCAGAAATTTCTTGACAACTATAATGAACAAAAATAAATATCTATGCTAATATAAATATTTTCCTTTTTTGTGTCCTCGGTTCTTAACAAATAGTGAGTGAGAATTAATTATGCCTTGTAATGAAGAGATTCAATTGTGTAATGTATATTCCCAAGTAAATGTGAACATAATATGATTATTAAAATTTTTATTATGACTTTTTTGAGTTATTAACTAAAATTGTATATGACTGTATACAACTTTTAGTTATTGGCATAATACAAGAAGTTTCACTGTATTTGTGTTAGTTATATGACCTAATTGAATGATATTCTGAACAAATATTTTATTATAGCTAACTCATATAGTTGCAGTAGAAGTTACTGCACTGAACCACTGTCAGTCCTTTATTGGGTGATATTACTTAATAAACCATTTATAAAACCTTTATAATAGGATGCCTGGGTGGCTCCGTCAGTTAAGCATCTGCCTTCTGCTCGGGTCATGATCCCAGGGTCCTGTGATGGAGCCTGTGTGTCTGTTCCCTGCTCAGTGGGGAGTCTGCTTCTCTCCTTCATCTTCCTCTGCCTGCTGCTCACCCTGTTTGTACTCTCTCTCTCTCTCTGTCACTGACAAATAAATAAATCTTAAAAAAAATGCTAATATGAACAACACATAAATTGCTTATGTAAAAATAAAGTTTAGTGATATAATTTTTGATCCAATCAATAATTATATTATTGAAAAGAAATTCATAGCTATGTTTAGAAAAGAAAACTCTCATGCACACATTTTACAGCCCTTGCTTTCAACCATTTACACTTTTTTTATGAAATATTACCCTTTAAGCCAAAATTTCTCATTCTTACACTCAGCTTCAAGGTACAATATTTGGAAAGGTTAGTAAAATTCCATTAAGTCATTTTGAGTTATCTAAGGGTGAACTTTAAGAAATTGCTCAGATACTTTTAATACACTTGAAGAGTTGAAAAGTAGTTTTGTTTTTAAAGTTCACACTTGGCACGTATTTAGTCTCCACTGAAGAATTGGAGCCAGAACTTCTTGGGGCAAATGGAGGCACTTTAAGAGTAAGATTGAAAATCTCTCTACCTTCTGTCTGATTCCTAAGTTATAGCAGACTGGCTCTAGCCCATGTGAGATGGAAAAGAATATTTTATTTGTGGCCTATTAATATCCTGTGCCTCTCTCTTCTCATGTATGTTCTCATATATTCATTTACTCTCTAGGGACCATCCTGCTGACAGAAATCTCATAATGGATACAAACATTTTCAAATGAGAGAAAAATATTTTTTCAAGACAAACAGATTCATCTCTAGATTTCTTTTAAACTGCCATTGTTTCATTTATATTTCCTTCCTATTTACTCATGGGATGATCTTATATGTTCAGTAAGCCTTATAAATAATTTGAGTTAAAAAGGGACTTAACCAAAAAAATGAGAGACAAAGAGAGAGACATCATCAAGAGCCAGTGGAGGTGGTGGTGAAGAGAGGGGAGGTCTTTAATTATTTACTTCAAACATAAAGTAAAACACGACATTTTATATTTACAAAAATAAAAACACCATAGCAATACAAAACAAAGATTAAATATTTAGTGTAAAATGTACATTAAAGCTGAAAAAGTACACTAAATTATAAAACTCAGAATACAGATTTATTTTTATTGAATGAAAAATGTTCAAAACAGAATGCAAGCATATATTTCTTTTGAACTAGAACAAAACTTGACTACAAAATGGCATATACATATGTCTCTGTGTGTGTGTGTGTGTGTGTGTGTGTGTGTATTGTTTTTAATTAGAAAATCAAATCTGGTAATGTATGAAAATAATTATATACCATGCACAAGTGGGATTTATTCAGTGTATCTAAGTCTGGCTCAATATTTGAAAATCAATCAATGTAATTAAGTATGTTAAAGGCTAATGAAGAAAAATCTATGACCATATCAATTGACATAGAATAAGTATTTGATAAAACTCAACACTCATACATGATTAAAAACTTGCAGCAATTTAGGAATAAAGGAGAACTAATTTACTTGAATAAAGAGCATGTAATAAAAACCTACAGCTAAGTTTTATACTTAATAGTGAAAAACTAAATCCTTTCCTTCTAAGATCAGGAATAAGACAAAGATATCTGTGCTCACCACTCTCATTTAAAGTAAGTATTCCTTGGCACAGGTGGCTCAGTGGGTTAAGCCTTTGCCTTGGGCTCAGGTCATGATCTCAGGCTCAGCGGGGAGCCTGTTCCCCCCACACACACACCTACGCCTGCTTCTTTGCCTACTTGTGATCTCTGTCTGTCAAATAAATAAATAAAATCTTAAAAAAAAAAAAGAGAGTAGTCCTGAAATTTCCAAATAGTTCAATAAGCTAAAAGAAAAAAATTAAAGAAAAGGAAGGAAGGATGGAAGGAAAGGACGAAAAAAGAGAGAAAAAGGAAGAGTGAGAAATGGTACGCTGATCAGAATGGAAAAAATAAAAACTGTCTCTATTTGCAGATGACATTATTATCTACATAGAAAATATCAAGAAATCTAGAAAACAGTCTTTTAAAGTATTACTTGAGTTCACCAAGGTCATAGTATACAAAATCAACACACAAAATTCACTGAAATTTTTATATGCTACCAGAAAAACCATAGAAACTAAATTAAAAAGAAATCATCATTTAGAATTCTGCCAATGAAATTGAAATACTTTGTTACAATTCTAGCAAAATATGTATAGGATTGTGTCTTGAAAATGATAAAATGCTATGAAAGAGATGAAGGAAAACCCAAATCAATCAAGCAATATACCTTTTTCATGAGTTGAAAGATAAACACAGTAAAGATACCAATTTTCCCAAATTGATGTCAATTTTTCTCAAACTGATTTAATATAATGCTTAACAAAATTTTATCAAGAATTTTTAGTAGAATTAGATAAGCACATTGTAAAATTAAATAGAATATTAAAAAAAACTTAAAATAGCTAAAAATTTCTTGGAGAAGAAGAATAAAGTGGAATGAATCACTCTACTAAATATTAAGGCTTAAAGTACAATAATTAAGACAATATGGTAATGGCAATGGGGCATATACATAGATCATCAGAAAAAACAACACAACAACAACAACAACAAAACCCAGATATTGACTGGGCTTTTTACTTCTTTGACTTTACACAAGTCACCACTCTCCCGGGGTCACACATACTAATGCCTAATAAGAACTTATCAGCATATGATTTCTCCCATGGGGAGAAGTTAGAGTAAGCACCTGCTTTCCCTATCTGTGCAGAATACTGGCAAAGATGCCTATTTCTCTCTCACCCTATTCCCAGTACTGAGTCATGAGATGCACAACTAGTGGATGCAGGAGAGGCTGGGAGAGAGCAGACAGGAGAGCAGACAAGATATTCAGAGGGCATTACAGAAATTCAGACACTACTAATCACGTCAAGGGTGCAGCAAAAAGCCTGCCCATAATCCACTGGGGACACCTTTTCCACAGATCCTCCCAACTTTCAAACAGGCACCCCCAGCACTCCATGTACTTCATCCATATACAGTCAGCTCTACCATGTGGCATGCTCTCTGTATGTACTCCTGATTGCAGTGAGAGTGAGCCTTGACAGATGGCTAGAAAGCATGTGGCCAGAATCTATGTGTGGGGAAATATGACAAACTCAAGCTTTTGCACCATATTTGGTAAACCAAAAGGGAGACTGTCAACATTAAGCTTGGTGTATTGCAGGATTGAGAGAAGGCATACAAGCTTAAGAATTCCACCACAAGTGAGAACAAGAAGTATGGAACATGTCTGAGAAAGCCTCAGAAACCCTAATAAAATGGACAGAAGGTATTTTATTTCCAAAATCAGTCAGAAAAGATGGGAGGAGAAGAATGTCAAGGGCGGATGCTCCAGGGGCCCAGAGATCCGTCAACTGCAGAGCTTGGCAAAATGGGCCTGGCGATTTGCCAGAAGGTGTGTCTAGAGTGACTGATTGTAAACAGGAAGTACTACCTATTGGCTGCTGAACTATTGCTATGCTGTGGGCACTTGGTAACAAGCTTAAGATTGGTGGATGCATATTGCTGTCTATGCTGATTGGCTTAACTCCCCTATATAAGTGATGGCCATACGAAATAAAAGGGTCGTTATTATAGCTGCTGGAGAGCGATAAATGATGGCCCGTATGGGGACCCCCCTTTCTCCATTTCTAACAGTGCACTGAGGTAAGTGACGAATTTATTTAGAAGAAAATTCTGGCCAGAGAAGTTTCAGGAAAGTTCACTGATTATAGTGACGATTGCAACGCAAGCTCACTGGTGTTAGTGACGATCTTGAGAAAGCTCACTATTTTACTGACGATAGCAGACTAGTCTTTTCTTTGCTTCTTGACTATTTATTTCTGATATACTATGGGTTCGGAGGTCTCAAGAATACGTATGGAAGGGCCTCTGCGGTAGTTGCTAAAAGCAAATGGAACTCCTTTGAAAATGAAAATTGCTCGGGTGTTCTTGCGCACTGTAGAAGGAGTCAGCCCTTGGTTTCCAGATGAAGGATTATTAAACATTCCACAATGGGAACATTTAGGGGAGGATCTTAGGAAGGTTGATAAAGAGAAACCCCTTCCATCTGGCACACTCGCTATATGGGCTCTCATATGATCCTGTTTGCTTAGCCCCCAACCCCCTAAGATTATAAAAGAAAACTTACAAGCAGGGGAACAGATCTTGGAGGAAGTAAAAGAGGAACGATTGAAGGCCTCAACTATAGGGGCCTCTTCAGAAGAGGAAGAAGAGCTTTCAGGGGATGAATTAGCAAAAAAATTAAGCAACTTATCTTGTGAGCCGTTGCAGCCTTCAGCTCCCCCACCTTATAATCCTGGAATAAATTGTAGCTGCCCAGGAGCCTGCTTGCACGATAGACATGACGTCACTGATTGGAATTCAATAGGACAACAGTTAGGCTTAGCCCTACCAGTCTTTCAAGATCAGCAAGGGAATCGCATGCATCAGCCATTAGATATTAAACAAGTAAAACAGCTAAAAGAGGCAGTCATGTCTTATGGCCCTCAGGCTGCTTATACTATTACCTTACTCGAGACTCTCGCAGAACAAAACCTAACACCTTTAGACTGGAGTAATCTAGCGCGAGCTTGCTTGTCTTGAGGGCAATATCTTATTTGGAAAATAGCAAATCAGGATAACTGTACGGAAACTGCTCGCCATAATGCGGGAGCTGGGAATGGAGCTTGGAATTTAGAAATGCTGACTGGTACAGGACAGTTTTCGGGAAATTAAAATCAGATTAATTTTCCACCTGCAGTGTATTTGCAAATTGCTACTGCTGCCGCTAGGGCATGGAAAACCATACAAGGCACAGGTGATTTACAGGGTCAATTGTCAAAAGTTATCCAGGGAAATAATGAACCATATGCAGATTTTGTAGATAGACTTATCATTATCACTCCCACCCTTTATTACAATTCTGGAAAGAACATCTCATAATTTTCCCAAGGATAACCAGCCAAAAACCTATTGATAACGCCCTGTAGTGTTTTCTGATTGTTCCAATAATGGAATTGGTGCCTTTATGGCAGATGGGAAAATTAATACATTTTTGTTTCCCACTACCTCTGTTCAACATGTGGAATTATTAGCAGTCACTGAGGTCTTCAAGGCATTCTCCTTTGCCCCTTCAATTTATTTTCTGATAGTAAATATGTAGTATATGCACTATCTCTGTTAGAAACAGCATGAACTATATCTACTAGCTCTTCTGTACATACCTACTTAAGAGCATTACAAGTTCTTATTTGGAACAAAAAGCATCTTTTTTTTTATAGAGCATTTAAGAGCACATTCTAACTTACCTGGGCCCCTCTCATTGGGAAATGCCCTGGTCGATTCTCTACTAAAGATCCACATATATTTAACTCTATAGAAGCAGCAAAAACCTTTCATGAGAAATTCCATGTGAACGCTTCTACCTTAAAATTAAAATTCAAACTTACTAAAGCTGTAGCTCGCGATATAGTTAAATCCTGTGAATGCTGTGTCTCCTTACTCCCTCAACCTTCTTTGGGAGTCAATCCAAAGGGGTTACTCCCTAATAACATATGACAAATGGACGTAACACATATGCCCGAATTCGGACTCTTAAAATATGTTCATGTTTCCATTGACACTTTCTCTGGATTTATTAAGGCCTCCTTGCATTCTGGAGAAAAAACTAAAGATGTTTTCGCACATTGTTTGCATTCGTTTTCTGTTCTAGGGATACCGAAACAATTAAAAACAGACAATGGCCCTGGATATACCTCTACTATATTTAAACAATTTTGTGCTACATTTGGAATCACTCATGGCACTGGTATCCCCTACAATCCCCAGGGTCAAAGCATAGTGGAACGTGCCCACCTAACTATTAAAAATACCTTATTTAAACAAAAAGGGGGAAGAGGGGATACATTCCGATCCCCAAGAGACAAACTATCCACTATCCTCTACATTTTAAATTTCTTGAATGTGGATAAAAACCAGCGTACTGCCGCTGAAAGACATTGGTGCACACTAGGAAATTTTCAGCCTAAGGTTCTTTGGAGGGACCTTCTGTCGGGTCAATGGAAGGGCCCAGACCAAGTGCTAATCTGGAGCCGAGGCTCTGTTTGTGTCTTTCCAGAGAACGCTCCATCCCCTATTTGGGTCCCTGAACGGCTAGTCAAGCCAGTCTTACACTCGGCACCAAAAGAGGCAGAAGCCCAAAAGGATGACAGCCATGGTGACGATAATCCAGATGATGATGATCTACGCACTCCTTACCATGACATCAGGACAGACCCTTTGGGCCATTGTTAAAGCCTGGTCCTATCCACTCCCTTTAACATCTTCCTCTGCTACTTACCCCGCACTCTTAACTACTAATTTATTATGTAACTCCTCTTAAAAGCACAACTTTTCCCAAACATTTGAAACGAGTGTTGAAGTGCAAACTTGTTCTAAAAAATATCACGTTTTTGCCTACTCCTGTTTGTATTCACCCCCCTTTTTTATGTTTCTTGTCAGTAACAGTACAACCATTTCTAATAAGTTGAACTGTACGTTGAATACTTGCTTCCTTACACAATGTTGGAATGCTACAGGCTTTTCAATTGCTATGATAATGCATATTCCAGTGTTTTTGCCTATGCCTGTCTCTGTCCCAGAGGGAGACCTTCCAGTTTTGCTGAGACATAAAAGAGACTTTGGTATCACTGCTGCCGTGGTGACAGCTGTTGCCGCCTCTGCTGCTGCCACCGCTGCTGCTGCTACTGCACTTGCCGTTGCTATTCCTGCAGCCAAGGAGATTAATCAACTGTCTACGAATACTGCAGAAGCTCTACAAACCCAGAGTGAAATTAATGATCATCTCGCTGTGGGTATTCTTTTTGCTAATCAGCGGATTGACTTGCTACAAGAACAAATGGCCATTGTAATACAACTACTGACTGTAGGATGCCTTCGCTCAGATACTGGACTCTGCATTACTCCAGTTGCATATGATAAGCTCACTCGAGCAGCTAATTATTCCAGGGAACTATCCAAGATGCTTACAGGCAACTGGAGTGCCAGATTAGAGAATCTGACAATACAGCTTTGTGCTAATATTGTTAACGTTAATGCCAGTAAGGTAGAAGTAGCTTCAGTATCTCAATTTGTTGCGTTTATGAAAAATGTTGTAGGATGGGGGAAGCAATGGTTTGGGTTTATATCCATGGGTGGATTGCTGATATTCACTGTGGTGTGTTGCTTATGGTGCATTTGCCCCATGATGAGGATTCATAAAAGAGACACCATTGCCATCAAACAAGCTCTGTTATCCATCGAGTCCGGACAGTTGCCCTAGGTATGGATCAGTATGCTGGATCGGTAGTCAAAGACGAGTAAATACCAACCTAAGACAGGACATGATCCTATAAGCATCATGATCCAATGACGGGTAAGGATATTCTTGGCCTTGTGACAACCTAAGACAGGCACGACCCCTGCTGAGTCTTTCAAAACAAAAAGGGGGAACTGTCGAGGGCGGATGCTCCAGGGGCCCGGAGATCCGTCAACCGCAGAGCTTTGCAAAATGGCGCCTGGCAATTTGCCAGAAGTGTCTAGAGTGACTGATCGTAAAAAGGAAGTACTACCTATTGGCTGTTGAACTACCTATTGCTATGCGGTGGGTACTTGGTAACAAGCTTAAGATTGGTGGATGGATATCGCTGTCTATGCTGATGGCTTACTTAGCTCCCCTATATAAGCAATGGCCATATGAAATAAAGGGCTCTCCTTTTTTGAAACCCAAATGGACGGAGGGTCGTTATTATCACTGCTGGACGGTGATAGAAGAATATTACTTCAAACACATGGACAGCAGTACAAGTCATCAAGGAATATGAAGAATCAAGAAAACACGACACAACCAAAGAATCACAAAAATCAAAAACCAACTTCAGATATGTGGAGATCTGCCTCTTGCTTGATAAAGAATTCAAAATCGCTGTTTTGAAAAAGTCAGCTACAGAAAACACAAGAGGACAATTCAATGAAATCAGGAAAATAAGAAAGAAACAAAATGAGAACATTAACAAAGTGCTAGAAATTTTAAAACCATAAGAGGCTGTGGACTTTGAGAAACAAACTGAGGGTTTTAGATGGGAGGTGGTTGAGGGGATGCATGAATCTGCTGGTGGGTATTAAGGAGGACACGTATTGCATGGGGCACTGGGTGTGGTACATAAACAATGAATTTTGGAACACTGAAAAAAAAAGTAAAATTAAAAAAAATAAGTCTTAAAAAGAAGAAAACAGAAATTTTGGAGCTGAATAATTCAGTGAATGAAATCAGAAATGCAATAGAGAGCATCAATAGCAGAATGGATAAAGCAGAAGAAATCTCTGAATTAGGGGACGGGAACTTTGAAATTATTTATCTAGAATAGAACAAACAACAAAGAATGAAAACAAGCGAAGAAAGGCTACATGATCAAAATAAAAACAGAAACAATCTGTGATATCCAAGCTCATGAAGAGTATCAGTCCTCCAACAAACTGAGTTTAAAGATATCTTGTCCAAGACACATTATAATAAAACTATCAAAAAGAAAAAGAATCTTAAGAGTAGCAAGAGAAAAGAATCTTGTAGCTTTCAAAGGAACCCCTGAGAAATTCATCAGCACATTTCTCAGCAGAAACTTTGCAGGCAGGGAAAAAAATAGGATGCTATATTCAAAGAACCAAAAGAAACAAAGAAAAACTGCCAACCAAGAATACTCTGTCTGGCAAAATTGTTCTTCAGAAATCAAGGAAAGAGATACAAGTCTTTCCAAGATCAACAAGAATGGAGGGATTCCATCATCATTAGATTTGCCATCAACACTGAAAGAAGTTTTACAAGAAGAAATGAAGGGATGGTAATTAGTAACATGAAAACATATGAAAGATTATAACACGCTAGCAAAGGTAAATATATAGTCAAATTCTGAATATTTAATGTTGTAACAAGGTGATGATTAGCCACTTAACTCTAGTATAAAGGTTAAAGGACAAAACCATTAAAAATAACTAAAGCTAAATAACTTGTTAATGAATACACAATATGAAAAGATACATTGTGACATCAAAATCATAAAAGGAAGAGGAATAAAAGGTCAAAGTTTTTGTATGCAATAAAAATTAAATTGTTATCAGTATAAAACAGGTATCTATAGGAAATTTTATATAAGCTTCAAGGAACCATATAGCACCAATTATAGTAGGTACACAACAAACAAAATGAAGGGAATCAATACATACCAGTAGAAATATCAGTACATAAAGGAAGATGAAAAGAGGGTAGAAAGGAATAAGGGAAGTGCAAAACAGCTAGAAAAAATAAGATAGTATTGGTAATTCTTTACCTATAAATAATTACTCTAATTGTAAACAGATTAAGTTCTCAAGTGAGGAAGCATATAGCAGCTGAATGAAAACACACACACACACACACACACACATATACACAAAGAATTGACTACAAGAAATTCACTTGTGATATAAGCACACACAAAAGTTAAAAGAGAAGGGCATAGAAAATGATATTCTGTGCAAGTAGAAATCAAAAGAGACCAGAAACAGCTATACTTAGGTCAGACAAAATAGACTTTGAGTCCAAAGTTGCAAAGGGACAAAAAGGTTATTATAGGGGCGCCTGGGTGGCTCAGTGGGTTAAGCCGCTGCCTTCGGCTAGGATCATGATCTCAGGGTCCTGGGATGGAGTCCCGCATCGGGCTCTCTGCTCAGCACGGAGCCTGCTTCCCTCTCTCTCTCTCTCTCTGCCTGCCTCTCCATCTACTTGTGATTTCTCTCTGTCAAATAAATAAATAAAATCTTTAAAAAAAAAAAGGTTATTATAGAGTGATACAGGGATCATTAAGAAGATATAGCAATCATAAGGATATAGCATCCAACATTAAACACCTAAATATATTAAGCAAACATTAATAAATATGAAGGGGAAAATAGAGAAATATAATAATAGTAGGGGACTTGATACTCCACTTTCAACCTGATATTCCACTTTCAACATAAATCATCCAGACAGAAAATTAATATAGAAACTTTAGATTTGATTGTACTTTAGACCAAATGGACTTAACATACTCATACAGAACATTCCATCCCATATCCATCAGCATGATATATATCCTTCTCAAGCACACATGGAACATTAACCAGGATAGATCATATGTTAGGTCACAAAACAAACCTTAGCTAATGTAAGAACACTGAAATCATACCAAATATATTTTTTGACCATAATGTTATAAAACTAGAAATAATAGGAAGAAAACTGGAAAATGTACAAATGTATGGAAATTGAAACAACATATCTCTGAATAACCAGTAGGTCAAAAAATAAATCAAAAGGAAAATTTTTAAAAAATCTTGAGATAAATAAATGTGAAAATAAAACATACCAAAAGTTACAGGGTACAACAAAGCGGTTCTAAGGGGGGAGTTCATAGTGATAAACATCTCTCACATAAGATCTCAAATAAACAACCTGGATAATACCTCAAGAAACTAGTAAAAAAAAAAAAAAAAAAGGAACAAAATAAGCTCAATGTAGACAGAAGGAAATAACAAATACTATAGCAGATAAATGAAATAGATACTGAAAAGACAATAGGAAAGATCAGTGAAACTAAGAACTGTTTATTTTTAAAGATAAGTGAAATAGGCCAACATTGAACAAGTTTCACCAGAAAAAAAAAAAAAAACTCCAACAAATAAAATTAGAAACGAAAGAAGAGGGGCACCTGGGAGGCTCCATTGGTTGAGTATCTGACTTAGTTTTGGCTCAGGTCATGATCTCAGCATTGTGAGATCAAGCCCTGTGTCAGGCTTTGCTCTCAGTGCAGAGTTGGCTTGAGATCCTCTCCCTCTCTCCCTCCCCACCATCTCAAATAAATAAATAATCATTTATTTAAAAATATGAAAAGGGGCACCTAGGTGGCTCAGTGGGTTAAACCTCTGCCTTCTGCTCTGGTCATGATCTCAGGTCCTGGGATCAAGCCCTGCATCGGGCTCTCTGCTCAGCGGGAAGCCTGCAAACCCCTCTCTCTCTGCCTGCTTCTTTGCCTACTTGTGATCTCTCTCTGTGTCAGATAAATAAATAAAATCTTAAAAAATATATGAAAAAAAGAGACATTACCACATCACAGAAATACAGGAGATGTAAAAGACTGTTACAGATTGCAACAACATGGATAGAGCTAGAGTATATTATGCTAAATGAAATAATTCAATCAGAGAAAGAAAAATACCATGTGATTTTACTCATATGTGGAATTTAAGAAACAGAAGAAACAAAAATGGAGGAAAAAGAGAAGAAACCAAGAAACAGATTCCTAACTATAAAGATTAAACTACTGGTTACCAGAGGGGAGCTGGGCTGGGGTAGGGGAGTCAAGATAGGTTATAGAGATTAAGGAGTGAAATTGTTGTCATACATACTAGATGTTGTATGTAAGTGTTGAATCACTGAATTCTATACCTGAAACTAATATTACACTGTATGTTAACCAACTGGAATTTAAATAAAAACTCAGAGGAAAAAAAAAAAACACTACCATGGAAAATTACACACCATAAACTGAATAACCAAGAAAAAAAATGAATAAATTCCTAGAGATATATAGCCTGCCAAGAGTGAATCAAAGAAATAGATCATATGACCAGACTAATGAGTGATGAGATGGGACCAATAACAACAAAAAGCCCAGCGACAGATGGTTTGCCCTGTGAATTCTACCATACATTTAAAAGATTAACAGTCAATCCTTCTCAAACTTTCACAAAATTCAAGAGGAGGGAAAATCCCCAAACTAATTTTATGACGCCATCATTATCCTGATACCAAGCCATATAAGGACACTGCAGGAAAATAAAATTAGAGGAAAATATTCCTTTTGAAAATATATGCAAAATCTTCAAAAAGATTAGTAAACCAAATTCAATAGCACATTAGAAAGATCATATAAGGGGGATTTATCCCTCTGATGCAAGGGTGGTTCAACATCCACAAACAAATTAATATAATACACCATAATAGTAGAATGAAAGATAAAAATTATACGATCATCTCAATCAATACAGAAATAGTATTTTTAAAAATGAAATACCTTTCACTTTACAGACTTTCCATAGATATAGAAGGAACATATAAATAACAATAAAAAAAGGCATACATGACATGCCACAGTTAACATACTCAGTTGTGAAAGCTGAAAGCTTTTCCTGTAGGATCAGAAATAGGACAGAGTGTTGCTCACTCTGACCACTCCTACTTAACATAGTACTAGAAGTCCTAGCCAAACAATTAGACAAGAAAAAAATAAAAGTCATCCAAATTAAAAAAGAAGAAGGGAAATTATCTTTGTTTGCAGAAGATGTGATCTTCTGTATAGAAAATAATAAAGACTCCAGTAACAAACTGTAAGAACTGATCAACAAATTCAGCACAGTTGTAGTTACAAAGTCAACATGCAGAAATCAGGAATAAGCTTGGAGGATTGTATCAATGTCAATATCCTGGTTGTGTTAATGATCTATAGTTTTACATGATGTTGTCATTGGAGAATCCTGAGTAAAGGGTACATAGGATCTTTCTATATGATTTCTTATAAATGATTGCAAATCTAGAATCAAATCAAATCCAAATTTTAAATAAAAAATGAAGAATATGGTATAACTACCCATCTTTAACAGTATAATACAAAGTGGGTTCTCTTTAGTTTCAGTGTTTAAAAATATAAAAGAGGTAGAAAATTAGTGGCTAGCCCAAGAAAATAAGAATTGAATTCCTATAAGGATTTCCAGTGGCTTTAAGATTTAAAGCCCAGGAAAGAAAGAGTAAATATGCATAGAGTTTACTTTGAGGAAAAACTCTAGGGAAAAAAAGTCTAGAATCTTGAGGTCTCAAATTCTCCATTTCTGTTCTTTGCAGATAACCTAAATTTATGTTAGAAAGATGGCATGCTTTCTGTGTGTCTTTTCTTGGGCATAATAAAACTGGCAGCATATCAGAGAGGCTAGAAGGAGAGCAAGAATTTATATTTTGGTTGTTACAGGTCAGAATATTCAAAAAGCTCATAAATTAAGTATCCAAGGAAGTTAAATCACAACATCAGAGATAAAGACAAACCAAAGATGTGAAGTTTTGTCACAGAAGCAAAATATGCTAATATAAATCTGAATTCTGTATTTTAACACATAGTTTATCTGCTTTGACCAAAGTATATAATGTAGCCTTCCTGACTCATGTATAGCCCTCTATTTTTAGAAGAGTTGATTAGTTTCATGTCATGAATAAAGCCATAATAAGGTTCTGCTGGAGCTTTTGTTCATTTGCATTAGTCTAGGTCCACACATAGTGAACTTTTATAGAAGAAAGATTCTAGTAGAGAGCCACTATCAAATACTGGATGTAAACCTTCTTGTTATTTCCATTTATAAGCTAATGTAAATATTTCCCAGTGCAGGTACCATGCAAATATTCCCCAGATCCCATTACCCCACAAGTCAGTCTCTTATGTATTAATTTAATTATAATACTTCACAGCACAGTTGGAAAAACAAAAGAAAACAATGATGAATTGCAAGGCAATTTCAGTACGTGAATTCAGATTGCTGGAAACATTTGACTGCTTTCAAACTCTTCCAGTCACACAATTGATTGGGCAAACATGGATCCAGTTCATTTTAGGTTAACTTAGGAAAATGTCTGATGTTCTTTTCATTTTTTTGATGGATAGAAATTGCGCCTGGGTGGCTCAGTGGGTTAAGGCCTCTGCCTTCCGCTCGGGTCATGATCTCAGGGTCCTGGGATGGAGCCCCGCATCAAGCCCCACATCAGGCTCTCTGCTCAGCAGGGAGCCTGCTTCCTCCCCTCTCTGCCTGCCTCTCTGCCTGCTTATGATCTCTGTCAAATGAATAAATAGAATCTTTGAAAAAAAAAATGTCGTTTCCTCTTGTTAAAAAAAAAAAAAAATGGAATGTACTAGACTCTCTGCTAAGTAGAGACCAGAGTAGTTTCTGGGCCCTGCTTAATGCCACCCTTCTATCTGTTCCCTGTTTTAGCTATGCTCACTTCATTGTTAATGTTCTAAAATACAATAGTGATGCTCCATTTCAGGGACTTTGGCACATACTGTTCCCTCTGCTTGGATTATTCTCCCAGAAATATTTGTCCACAGTGTCTCACTTCATTTAGTTTCTGTTCAGATGTCACCTCCCCAGACAGTCTTCCGAGACCCTTCTTTTTAAATGGCACCTTTTAGTTCTGTTATTGAAACATAAGCAAATCTAATTGCAAAGACAAAAAATCAAGCAAGTTAGGACAGGTTAGGGAACATTTCAAAAGGTCCATTTTACGTAAAATGGTCTGCCTTAGCCTAGGAATCTATTGAAGCAGTATTGCCTGTGATTGAAGAGGATTCAGAAAGGTAATGCAGACAAATGTGCTTTCGTTAAAAGGTAACCCTTTCTACAATTTGAAATAGCAATTACATTTTTGATTGCTTTTTTCAAAGTTACTATATTTTCAATGAGGATATAATCTCAACTATCTAGGTTTTGGTAATCAATATGCTTTTCTTCTTTTTTTTTTTTTTTTTTTTAAAGATTTTATTTATTTATTTGACAGAGAGAGATTACAGGTAGGTAGAGAGGCTGGCAGAGAGAGAGAGAGAGAGAGAGAGAGAGAGAAGCAGGCTCCCCGCCGAGCAGAGAGCCTGATGTGGGACTCAATCCCAGGACCCTGAGATCATGACCTGAGCCGAAGGCAGCGGCTTAAACCACTGAGCCACCCAGGCGCCCCTCAATATGCTTTTCAAGAGTATATGCTCTGCTTGGGTGACTCTGCTTTCTAAGTACAAATGAAAATTCTGGCAGCTGATACAAGGCCTCGCGTATCTGTCCTCATTTAGGCAAAGTGACTAGTGGAAATGAGAGGGTGAGGGGTCCTGAACCCTGGGAAAAGGTGGGAAGTGTAAGAAGCACATCTAGATTGCATCTAATTATTATTTTAGGGATTAAAACCACAAACGTGAAGTGGACCCCAGAAGCGGTATAGTAAACCAGATGTAGAGGATCTCAAAGAGTTTATCTTGTCTCGGATTCTAATGTCATTTTAATACAAAAAGAAACCAAAGGATTATCTTCAAAATGGACTTTGAATAATGTTTGAACTTCAAAGTAATTAAAAATAATCTTCAGGGGCGCCTGGGTGGCTCAGTGAGTTAAAGCCTCTGCCTTCAGCTCAGGTCATGATCCCAGGATCCTGGGATCAAGCCCCGTTTTGGGCCCTCTGCTAGGTAGGGAACCTGCTTCCTTCCCTCTCTCTCTCTCACTCTCTGCCTAATTGTGATCTCTGTCAAAAATAAATAAAATCTTAAAAAAAAAATTAGAAAATGAAAAATAATCTTCACATTGACAATAATACATGATTTTCTCCTTGTTTTTATCATTAAAATACTTGATATTACTTCCTGTACAGATATTTTAACATTATTTGTGAGAGAGGACTATTGCCGTACAAAATTATAAATGTATTAAAATTATATAAATTGTGCTGACAGAACTAAGCTTTAAATGGTTGATTGCCAGGGTGCCTGGGTGGCTAAGTTCGGTAAGAATTCCCCTTTGGCTTAGGTCTTGATCCCAGGGTTCTGTGTTGGGCTCCTTTCTCAGTGGGGAGTCTGCTTTTTTCCCTGCTCATGCTCTTTCTCTCTTTTAATCTCTCTCTCTCAAATAAATAAACAGAATCTTTAATAAATAAATGGCTAATTGTCTGTCCTTAATAATGTCATCCCTTTTACATAGGGCCCAAAGCTGTGATAACACAGATTGGAAAATATCTTTTCTCAATAGTTTATAGCTTGTAAATAATTTCTTCCTAACTCTGAAGGCTCAGAATTGCAGGTATTTGTCAATGAGATATGCCAACATAACATTTTACTCATAGATGATAGAAAATGATATTTCTATTTATTTTCTGAGCAAGTATTTAATTTTAGTTTCTAAATCTTTGTGAAATTTGAATTAAATATGTGAAAGTTTTTGTTTTTACAATCATAGCTATTTTATTGGTCATTGTTCATATTCATATTGAATTAATGACCTCATAAATCTAGAATATTGAACATATTTTTTTAAGTAAACTCTATCCGTAGTGTGGGACTTGAACTTACAACCCCAAATCAAGTCACCTGCTCCACCGACTGAGCCAGCCATGTACCCCTAGAATAAATAGTTGAATGCTTTTAATAGTCCATGATTGGCAAGTTCTATAGTCTGTGTGTACTGTGAACTAATGATGTATTTTCTGTTGTTTAAGCAAATTAGTCTCAAAAGCAGATTTGTAAAATATTGTGCTTGGCCAGTAAGTAAGGTAGAGGCATAAAAAAATTATATATTGTTAACTTTTTTTTTCAAGATAGTTTAAAAATTGTTTTAAATTTTGCTCCATCAACTGCTGAGCTACAACTAACACAGCAATAGAAAAAATATTAATGTTTTGTTTCAATCAAATTATAATAGTTACACTCATGAGATCATTGGTATAAAACCAGAATTCATTAACAATTTTATAAAGCTTCACAATTGATAAAATGCTTTCATATGTATTATTCTCTGACATTATCTATTAAATGGTTCATTTTTTTTTTTTGTTTTAACCACAAGTATTTATTGATGGATCAAAGAATACAATTTTAATGGAAACAATAAGGCACAACCGTGGATTAAAACAGTTTGCTATACAGCCAAAAGGAGGAAAAAGCCACATCTTAAGAACTTTAAATATGGAAATCAAGGAGCCTCTGAAGTACCTCTCTAAAAGATCAGTGTCAGAAAATTCTTCCCCTTTCTACATTTCCTATATTACATCACTTGATCACAAAGTCAGACTGATATTTCATCAAGAATTCCTCAGTCATTCATAATTGAGACATCTGGCCTGGTCACTCCCGTTTGCCACTCTTCCCAATCCCTCTGCAGCATCCTGTTTTTGTTTTTAAGCAATTCCCTTCCTCAAGTATTGAGTGCACATCTTGGATAGCCTTCCAAAGCAAGGAAACAACCAAGCGAGCAAGCAATGCATCAGAGACAATCAGCCAAGGGCAAACATAAAGACGAGGAGACTGCTAAAGACAGGATGGCGACAGCCTGATTCAAAGAGGTCTGTACTAAGCTGGAGGGGCAGAGAAGTTGCTCTGGCTCATGCAGAGGCCTGTCACACCACCTCAGGTTTGCCACTGATGCCAGACTCCTTGCTTCTAAGAGATGAGTAGTGGTTTACAGAGGAGCTAGGAAGTCAATGTAACCAGGCAGCTTCTGATAACAATACATTCAATGCTTTGGACCTCGATCAGGAGCAGACTATGGCTTCCAGCCTTAACATGTGCCAAGTGTAAAATTAATTGAGAATTTTGTGCAAAACTTCAAGACACTGAGGACAGTCTTTAAATCTCTTGGACTGGGATAAGGTAGGCACTTCCGTTAACACTGCTCATCCTGTTTGGAAATGGGACGTCAAACATATTCCAGGGCACATAACACTGAGGCATAAACCATGGTGCAGAAGTGGGGGTACGCCAGGGTTTTAGAGTGCCCGGGCTCCTTGATCAAAAAGCCACGAGAAAGTTCCCCAAGCGTATTGTCAGGGCAGCCATTCTGGTGGTGATGGTATCCTCAAACTAAGCAAACCTGCAGGTATATGGCCCTTTTCTGAGGAGTCAACACTGTACTCTTGTGAAATAAATGGTTCATTTTTTTAAAAATTTATTTATTTGACAGACAGAGATCACAAGTAGGCAGAGAGGCAGGCAGAGGGAGAGGAGGAAGGAGGCTGAGCAGAGAGCCCGATGTGGGGGCTCAATCCCAGGACTCTGGGATCATGACCTGAGCCGAAGGCAGAGGCTTTAACCCACTGAGCCATCCAGACGCCCTTAAATGGTTCATTTTAATTTTACAGTATTTAGATGCTGACTTCATTAAAATACTGAATCGTCAGATGTTTTGGGGTCTATTTCTGAACTTTGTTTTTCTTTAGTATTGGCCTATATCCTATTAAAAAACCAATACTATACTGTTGTATTTTCTGAAGCATTATGTTATATTTTTTTAATGAGGTATAACTTATGCTTACACTTCTATTTTTAAGTGTTTATTTATATTTCAGTTAGCTAACATATAGTGTACTATTGGTTTCATGTGTACAATATAGTGATTCAACACTTCCATATAAACACCTGGTGCTCATCAAAGTGTATTCCCTAATCCCCAATCCCCATCATCTATTTAACCTATCCTTCCACCCCCTTCCTTTTGGTAACCGTCAGTGTGTTCCCTATAGTAAGCATCTGTTTCTTGTTTTGCCTATTTCTTTTCTTTTATTTATTTATTTTTTTTGCTCATTTGTTTTGTTCCTTAAAATCCATATATGAGTGAAATCATATGGTGTTTGTCTTTCTATGATGGATTTATTTTACTTTAAAGTAATACTCTAGCTCCATCCATATTGCAAATGGCAAGATTGCATTCTATTATATGCCTGATTAATATTCCATTATATTAACATTCATATATATATAAATGCATATATATAATCTAATTCCATTATGTACATATACATATACCACGACTTCTTTATCTATTCATCAGTTGAGGAACACTTGGACTATTTCCATAATTTGGCAATTGTAGATAATACTGTTATAAACATTGGGGAGCATATATCCTTTTGAATTATTATTTTTGTATTATTTGGGTAAATATCTAGCAGTGCAATTGCCAGATATTAAGGTAATTCTATTTTTAACTTTTCAAAGAGACTGTTCATAGTGTTTTCCAGAGTAGCTACACCGGTTTGCATTCCACCAACAATGCAAGAACTCATACTATTTATTAAGAATTTTTTTCTTCACAGTACGGAGGTTCCTCAATAAGTTGAAAATAGAGCTACCCTACGACCCAGCAATTGCACTACTGGGTATTTACCCCAAAGATACAAATGTAGTGATCTGAAGGGGCATTGGAACCCCAGTGTTTATAGCAGCAATGTCCACAATAGACAAAGACAAACTTTGGAAAGAGCCCAGATATCCATCAATAGATGAGTGGGTAAAGAAGATTGATATATACATATATATATTACAGATCCATCAAGAAATAATATCTTGCCATTTGCAAAGATGTGGATGGAACTAGAGAGTATTATGTTAGGCGAAATAATTCAATCAGAGAAAGACAATTATCATAGGATCTCATTGATTCGTGGAATTTAAGAAACAAGGCAGAGGGTGTGGTGCATAAACAATGAATTTTGGCGCACACACACACACACACACACACAATTAATTAAATTTTTTAAAAAAGGGAAAAAGAAACAAGGCAGAGGATCCTAGGGGAAGAGAGGAAAAATGGAACAAAATGAAACCAGACAGGGAGACAAACCATAACAGACTCTCAATCTCAGGAAACAAACTGAGGGTTGCTGGAGGCAGGGGGTGGGGTGGGGTGGGGTGGGGTGGGATGGGGGGCTGGGGGGGGTGGAGGGATGGGGGAGCTGAGTGATGGACACTGGGGAGTGTGTGTTGTGGTGAGTGCTGTGTGCTATGTAGGACTGATGAATCACAGACCTGTAGCCCTGAATGAATAATACATTATATGTTAATAATTAATTATTTTTAAAAAACGTTTCTCCCCCCCAAAATAATTTTTTCCTTGTTACTTTCATTTTTTTTTCATACAAACATGAGAACAAACCTGTCTAGAAAAAGGTTTCAATGTTTTCACTGGGAATATATTCATGAATTTAGGGAAAATTATTATCATTAAGTTATTGATTTCTCCACACAAGACTTGCATGACTTTCCATTGTAAACTTCTATTTTTGTTTACTTCAGGAAGCTTCACATTGATGATAATTGGTAATATTTCCATTTTTCTGTTCTTTTTTCATGACGTCTTATTTCTGTTATGGACTCAATTTTTTAAATGCCTTATTTATATTTACCTAATTCATGGAGTCTATCAGACTGTTTTATTATCTAAAACCCTATAATATATTTAACCTTCAAACCTTGCTCATAATATTTTCTCTGTACATTTTTTTAATGTTTAGCTGAATCTAATTTACAGCAGTATTTTTCCTGGGAATCCTGTGCAGCTTGGTAAGAATATGTTTTCCTGTACAATGATTTTTCTCTGTTTTACATACTCAGGATTATCACTTCCTTAGGGATAATTTTTAATTTTAGTCTATTTTCTTTATAGTTCCTATGTCACAGGGACATTATAAATTCACACCCAAATTTGTATTAGAAATAGTTTCTTAGTTACAAATTGTCAGAGCATTTATTTTTTCTACCCATATCTCAGGCAGAGATATAAAACTTTCCTCTTCTACATGCTTAGATGAGGAGAATTGTTTCTCTAAAGTTAAGTGTGCAACATTTTAAGGCATTTAGAAATCGTAAAGTACATACTTCCAACTTAAATAATTCATATTATTTCCTGTTTCTGTTTGTATATTTAAACTTAGAATATATGACAAATTAATTAGCAAAGCAAATAATATTCATTATGCAATCACATATGTAATTATGAAACCAATTATATAACTAATTACAATTACTTCATTAATCAGAAGTAATTAATATTGATACACCCTCCCTAATCACATAGCAATCACTTCATCAACTCATATATTAATGGTTAAAGCTATGGTTTTTCTACTCTCTGTTTTCTATTGTAGGAATACCAAAATCTTAAAATTATTTTAGGAGTCCATAAATATTTTTACATAAGCAAGTATTCTCAACTGCCACATGGTAGGTTTTGTTTCCTTTATATTATGCTCTGATTATGTAATTTATTTCTGCTTTTAATGTTTTTTTCGGCCCATGCCATTACAAGAGACACTTGTCATAATAAACCAATACTGGCAACCATGATTGGGACCCCTAGGTCTGGCATCTCATGAATATTGCTAGAATAGAATCAACACTGTGGTAAGTACACTGGCTATCAGTTATTTAAACCAAAACTTCCTCTTATTGTGTGAGTGTGCATACACATGTACATACATACATGCATATACAGACAGGCATACACACATATCTGTATGTGTGATCCTTTGTGGAAAAATAGATATTACCTATTCCTGTCCATATTTCACTTTAGAGATGAATACATAAATAGTATTGCCTTTTTGTGTCACAGTACTTCAGTTATTTTAGTCTCATGGACACTTAAAAATTTTTTTTTAACTTAAATCCAATTAATTAGGTGCTTCTGGGTGGCTCAGTCAGTTAAGCGTCTGCCTTTAGCTTAGATCACAATCCCAGAGTGCTGGGATCAAGCCCATAGGAAGCTCCCTGCTCAGCAGGAAGTCTGCTTCTCTCTCTCCCTCTGCCACTCCTTCTGCTTGTGCTCTATGAATCTCTGTCTGTCAAATAAATAAATGAATTCAATTAATTGGCATATAATGTATTATTAGTTTCAGAGAATCAGTTATTCATCAGTTGCATTTAACACCCAGTGTTCATTATATCCCATGCCCTTCCTAATTCCCATCACCCAGTTACTCCATCCCCTCACTCACCTCCCTTCTAGCAATCCTGTTTGTTTCCTATAGTTAAGAGTCTCGTGGTTTGTCTTCCTTTCTGATTTCACCTTATTTTATTTTCCCCTCCCTTTCCCTGCGATCCTCTGTTTTGATTCTTAAATTCCACCTGAGTGAAATCACATGGTCATTGTCTTTCTCTGATTGACTTATTTTGCTTAGCATAATACACTCTAGGTCCATCCATGTTGTTGCAAATGGTAAGATTCCATTTTTTTAAATCACAGACATGTTTAACATTATATTGCTGCCCTTAAACATAAGGTTTAGAAGAGTCTATAGACGGGGCTCTGCTTGGCCTCAGTTGCTAGATTTTTAAGATTTTTCCCACCCCAACAACAATTTAGACATTATTATACTGAGCTTAATTAATAAGTAATTAATATGCATTACTAACTCATAATGATATGCAATTAAATGGCTGATTGATTGATTAATGTACATTATTCTGTATAGTGGGAAGTATCCCTTAAGCTCCAATTGTATTAGCCTAAGCAGTCTTCTGTACAAGGCCGGATAACTCTGAATCATAATACTGAGCATATCTTAAGCTAGACTGGGTACACAGACACTTCTGCTTCAAAATCTATGAACTAATTCTTTTTTTTTTTTTTTTTTAAAGATTTTTTTTTTTTTTTTTTTTTTATTTGACCGAGAGAGATCACAAGTAGGCAGAGAGGCAGGCAGAGAGAGAGAGAGGAGGAAGCAGGCTCCCTGCCCAGCAGAGAGCCCGATGCGGGACTCGATCCCGGGACTCGAGATCATGACCTGAGCCGAAGGCAGCGGCTTAACCCACTGAGCCACCCAGGTGCCCCTGAACTAATTCTTTATATATTATTAATCTTGAAATTTAAATTTTTATTTGAAATTAAAGATATATTAACTTTAGTCATGATATATGTAACATATTTTGGAGTTATCTAGTGGAAAAAAAAGGATTTTTTCCAAAAACCTGTTTTCTTTAAAAATTTTTTTAAATTTAAATTCAATAAATGAACTTATATTGTATTATTAGTTTCAAAGGTAGAGGTCAATGTATAATACCCAATGCTCATTGCATTACATGCTCTCCAGAATGTCCATTGCCCATTTACCCCATCCCCAAACTCCAGCAAACCTCAGTCTGTTTCTGATGACTAAGAGCCTCTATGGTTTGTCCCCCTCCCTGATTTCGTCTTTCCGAAAGCCTGTTTTCAAAACAAAACAAAACGAAACAAAAGTTTATCCTCAAGCTTTGCAGGAAGAATCTTTGTTTTTCTATATATTTTTTATTGAAATGAAATGAAAGTTTGTTTGACATTAACTTAATGAGCAATGATATAAAATGCTTTTATAATATACTCAGTATCATATAAGCATTGGACAATTGTTGAATTTTTTTAAACTTTATTAAACATTTAGTATGAAAAGAACATTTTAATGATGTGACTATTAATTTTAAAATATTTTTTAGATAATATTAAGAGGAAGAAAATAAATGTGCAAAGAACACCAAAATCTAATTGGAGTTATAATAATTATTGAATATGAATTGTATTTTTCCATATAACTTCTTGATCTAAAGATGGAAATTAACTGTTTTGAGCATTATATTAAAATAATACAAATAGAATATGTAAAGAATATAAGCAATGGTTCCTTTACTATATGATATAACTAATCACACAAATGTATAATAATACTATTCAAACTGTAATAACATCTAAAACAAAAAGTCTATAATATTAAAATGAAAGAACTCAGGAAAATTAGTACAGTAATTATATTGAAAATATGAGATTAATTTATTAACATAATTAAAAGTAATACAACTTCAGCTTCATGATTCAGCATTTTTAATATTTCCAATATTGTATTACTGAAGGGAAATTTGAAATAGCACTAATTTTTAGATATTACAGCAAAACACTAAGCAATGTCTACCTCTAGGAGAGGTAGAGAGTGAATCAATATTGGTGACTTGGAATATGTACATATTATGTTTGAAAAATAAAGAAATGGAATGTCAATAATTTTAGCCCATAAGTAAATCTCCATATCATATTATATTTGATTACTTTTTCTGTTTTATTTCACAAGACAAAGGTGATAACTCTAGGATATGGGTCAGTGTTAACTTTAAGATAATATGTCACATTTTGTTAAAATATGCTTTCTTTTAAAATGCTGTGATGAGTCGTTTCCTCTCTAAGGTCTTCCAACAGTTACTTTTTGCATGTCTCTTCCAAGTTGGACCATGAGCATAATGCACCTCTCTAGGGATGATATGTGGAAATTACATTTCCATGAGAATTTTAAAATATCCATTGCACCTCTTGTCATATTGGAAGTTTACTGTCAGATTTGAAATTTTTAACAAAATAATGTGTGTGGGATGTTGTGATTTTAATTTGCATTTGATTATTAGTTATGCTGAGATACTTTAAGGTCCTACTAATTGACCAAATCTATGGATTATCTGTTACCATTTTTTTTTCACTTTTCAATGGGTTGAGATTGTTTCCTATTTTATATATGTTTTTAGAAGCTCTTATACATCCTTTTCAGAATTTTCATAAAATTGTTAATAATGTGGGTGAAAGAAGACATTCCTAATTGTCATTATTTTAGTGGCAATAATGCTTGGGAATTAACTGCAGATGGTTTTAGGCTCTTGGGTTGAGATAGATTTTATCATATTTAAATAAGTATAAATGCATTCCATAATCTTTCCTCATGTGTGAAGGAGAGTACTTTTTTGTGACTTATTACTATGTTAATAGATTTTCAAAAAGTTAAAAAAATCTTTTTAGAATAAAGAATACTTAATATTCATATATTTTAACTTTAAAATACTACCTATTGGATATCCTGGAATGTTATTTAGGATTTTTTTTTTTTCCTATTAGTAAAGGAGGATATTCTGTGCTTTTCTATTTTGCATGCATGCTTTCTGGAATTAGTGTGATGCAAGCTCTATAGAATAAGTTTGTTATCTATGCATCATTTTCTCAGCTCAAAATCTATTTTGTAATATGGGAATCAACTGTTCTTAGTAGAAAGAAAATATTTTCATGTTAAATATTCTAGGCCTGGTCATTGCTTCAGAGGCACTCATTGAGATGTCATTTTGTTTAAAAAAAAAAAAAAAAGTGCTTCTATGGTTTTATTTCTGTGTAGGTTTCTCACTTCCTGAGTCAAAGTTTTTTTTAGAAAACACCTATTTCATTTAAATACTTTTGAATAGAGGTCTGTATTATAATGTTATTTTCAAATCTCCCTATATTTGTTAAATATCCATTTGATTAGCAACAAAATTTGACTTTTATTGTTGATTTTTACAAACCTCTTTCCCTGCAGTTATAAATTCAACTTTATTTCTGTTTATGACTTATAAATTCTTCTCTTAGCTTAATTGATTTCTATAGGTTTCTTTCCTTTTGCTAACTTCAGGTGCTATTTAAATCCATAGCATTTTATGCAAAAATTAAAATGCTAAAATCTATTGATTTGCTTCTAGTAGCAGTTTTCAGTTAATGGCCTATGTTTGAGAGGTGATGTTTTTACAGTTGTTTTTCTTATATCATAGGAATTTGGTTTATCTTAGTGTAAGAATTATATAATGATTTTACTCATTTTCAAATAGCTTGAGTCCTAAAAGTTAATTTATGTTTAACTTTTATGTATCAAATGGATAGGAATGACCCCTTTACTCCTTAATTTCTATGCTGAACTACATGTGCTTGGGGAAATCAACCTTCTATGGATGTTGCTGAAGGGTTTAAATGATGAACAGCCTCCATGGCTTCAATAAAACTTAAGTTTTTGAACCTTGAAAAAGAGATTTGAAGCCCCCAAATGCTCTGTTTGATTATTCATGGGAGCTATAACAGGTATTCCTTACATTTAAAACAGGCAATAACAGACATGTTATTTTAAAAGAATGGTTACTACAGTAGAGACTTTGAACAGGTGCTTCTTAAGGATTTTGGAGAAAGAAGAGACATTTCTGGAAAGCAAGTTTAGCTCATAGTAAGATATAAGCTGTAGGGGTTATAAGAAAAAAAATGAACTTAACCCACTGAATCACAATTTCTGAATGAAATTATGTTGTTTTGTTTTGTTTTTGCTTTAGTGGGTTTTTTTTTTTAAATTTCAGATTTCTAAACACTGAATGAAATCTTTGGCTTTACTTTTGTGTGTTTGTTTTGGCATATAAGGCAGTAGTTTTAAAGATAATTATCTGTTTTTTCATTTATATATATTGGAAACTCTACTGCTTTATGTACCTAACATCACCTTTTAAGGGAGGAATTTCATTATTTTTTAAATGACAAATGTGTCAGACTCTATGCAAAATACTTGAAATAGAAAAAGTATTAATAAATATAAGATTGGTCCAGTAGATTTTATTTTCCTTTCGGGAAGGTATCTTATGAATTTTAATTTTTGAGTTACTGAAGTTCAGTATCAAATGTCCTCTGAATGATGATGACTTACGAATGAACCTTTCCTAATACCATGCATTACAAATTTAGATATAAATAGAATTTTAGAAAATATAGGCAAAGAAGGTTATGTTAAGGATAATAGGAAAGGGGTTCCTGGTTGGCTCAGTGGGTAGAAACACGTGACTTGATCTTGGGGTCAGTGAGTTCAAGCCCCACAGTGGGCATAGAGTTTACTTTTAAAAAGTAGGAGATACAGAGTTGCAACAAAAAAATTATTTCTTGCTTCTTTTGGGAGGTCATCAGCAATGGTAGTATTATACAGTCTTACATTCACTAGATCTAGAATTTTAATAGCTTGGAATGCTTAAGGATACTTGCTGGGATGCAGCATTGATATACTTGCAAAGAAGTGTCTCCAAAAAAGTACAGTGATATATAAAAATCACCAATTATTTTTACACTATTCATTTTAAACTATCTTTTAAACTTCTAAGAACTCCTAAATATAGAAAATGTGAAAATGTATACTCATTTAGCCAAATGTTTCAACTTAAATGTTTTCTTTGTTGAGATTTATTAAGAATCACTACATTTTTAATATCCTTTAAGCTTTACATGGTTTATAATTAATGTTGCTTGTAAGGCCAACTTGGGAATGCAAAACAATTATTTTTTAGAAGGTATCCTCTTTTTTTTTTTTTTAAGATTTTTTATTTATTATTTATTTGACAGGCAGAGATCGCAAGTAGGCAAAGAGGCAGGCAGAGCGAGAGGAGGAAGCAGTCTCCCCGCTGAGCAGAGAGTCCGATGCGGGGCTCAATCCCAGGACGCTGGGAGCATGACCTGAGCTGAAGGCAGAGGCTTTAACCCACTGAGCCACCCAGGCGCCCAAGAAGGTATCCTCTTGACATTAAAGGGAGATGTGTAAATATTATACGTGTCATACTTCCACTGTATTTTTATTTGCTAAACCTGCCAACCCTCTATTAATGTTCTCTTTGTCATGAAGGACAGAGCATTTTTATTTTATCTAAATAAATTAGATTTTATTTTCCATAAAAAATGACATTGGGAAAACCTTTTTTCCATTTTCTACTTTTTTAAATTTTGTGTTCAGCAAACTATAAGTCCTAATATGTGCTTTCATTAATACATATATTTTGGGGGATTAAAGAGTACACTTGTGATGAGCACCTGGTGTTCTATGAAAGCGCTGAATCACTATATTGTACACCTGAACCTAACATAGCACTGTGTATTAACTGGAATTTAAAACAAAAATACACACGTTTAGTTATATTTCTCATGCTCCAACATTTGTTACTATGTTGGCAAGTAAATAAGACTAACATTTGATATCCCATTGAATTTGTAAATCATGTATAGCAAGTACTTTTCTATGGCACTGCTATGTTGACATGAAACAAGGCACCGTCAGGCTGTTGTTCATGATGAATTTGGCCCATGGAGCTCTCACCCATTTCAGAGAAAAAACACGTGCTATAAAAGATACAGTGGCGACTATTACGTGTCTATACAGGTTATTACCTAAAAAGATGTGTCTAACCTCCCCAGCCTGATAAAGGGAGTTTCCTGCATAAAGATTCTCACATACTGAAAACAGTTCCACTGATTGCTGAGGAGAGTATGGATCAATAATGTCTCCTACTGTGCTCTCAGAAGTGTATAAAGCCTTTAAAAATTTCTGTAAAGAGCTATATAAGATCCTCTTTTGCATACTAGAACAAACTTAGTGTTACCTGACAGGATGATATTTGAGCTGGCCCATTCCTCACTTCAGCCCTCCATGCCCACCGTAATCCACAAGCAACAAACTCTACCTGTGCAAATACATACAAGTCTTTCTGGTATCAGCTTTATATATGCTTCTTGGAAAATCCTTTTCCAGACTGATTTATCTCTCAAACTCTTTTTCCTATTTCAAAGCTTAGCAAAATCATCATTTCTTCTCAAAGCCTAAATTTTCCAGACTGAGCTTAAAATTCCAAAGTGTCTCCTCTCTGCTTTTTTCTAAGCACACTTTTCTCATAGCACTTACTTAAATGTATTCTATTGGCTCATTATTTTGCTGACTCCCCAAACATATAAACACCATGATTGCAAGAATATGACCACTATTTGAAACAGTACCTGGCACATCGTATGTTTTCAGTAAATGGTTGATGAAATGACAACTTCATGTTGTGATAGAAAGAGATATATTCCAAAGAACTTTTAAAATTATAATCAAAATTTCACTAGCCTAAGTATCACTTGAGAAAGAATTGCAAATTAGTGTCCTACAGAACAATATTGATTTAGAGAACATAAACAGACATATTTGGGACTGTCCTTCGGCTCACTGCTTAAAGAATAATTTTTAATTTTAAATAATCAGTTCAACACCACTCACCTCAAAAGAGTAGAATCTTTTTTTCTCCTCTAACATATCAAGATTTTTACAGCTGTTGTTTTCTTAATTTAAGTTAATGTAACAGTTTATTATTTAAAATATTTTATTTATTTAAGAGAGAGAGAGCATAACAGAGGGAGAGGCAGAAGAAAAGAGAGAGGGAGAAATGGATTCCTTGTTGAGCAGGGAGCAATGCAGGGCTTGATCCTAGGACCTTGAGATAATGACCTGAGCCCAGTCCATACGTTTAACTGACCAAGCCACACAGGCACCGTAATTTAACAATTCAGTGGAAACATGAATAATTGTGTTGACCCCAATTTGGTTCAAGGGAATAAAATAGTACAGTAACCCAAAGTATCCAAGAGGTTCATATTATTCACTTGCCATATTATTATTCACTTAGGAATGATGTATCCACAGTTATGGGATTAGAGAGGGAAATGAAAGTTACCTTAACATAAATATTCACTAATAAACTGAAGATTTATAAATATGTCCCCACTCAAATTCCCTCATCTCTTAACCCTAGCGTAAGTAGTTGATCATTCCCAGTTTGGTGGGGAAAATAAAAGTGATTTTCTTTTTTCAATAGTTATTGCTTTCAACTGTGGTCTATTAAATTACCCTTCCCAATCCCTGTACAATAAGCTAAACAGTTCACATAGCTTCTCAGTTATTTTAAGTATGAAAACTTTAGGTATTTTAGTCCTGTACAGTCCAGTTGAAATGTCTTAGCCTGTGTTCCCATGGCTTCCCCTGGCACCAGCTGTTTGGGGACTTCTCTGAGGAAAGAGGAAAAAGATGGCAGAAGTCTGAAGTCTCTTGCCAATTGTAGTGGTAATGAGAGTGCATTCCTGATTTTACTATCTTGCTTGGATCCTCTTATGAATGTCATCTACCAAAACGATGACCCCGCTTAGAGGGTTTATGCAGTTTTCTAAGCTATTGGTGTTCAGTTTTTTTTTAGTCCCTGATAATATCAGGACACTGTCAGAGAAATCTAGCCAAGTGACCCTTTAATCCCAGGCATGGTACCTAACCTCAACCCTTTCTCTGGAAGGAGCAATTCATCAATTGGAAAGTAGGTGGGTGGGGCACCGGGGAGGCCCAGTTGGTTGAGCTTTTGGCTCTTGATTGTGGCTGGGGGAGCCCCCCCCTGCTTCCACATTGGGCATGGAGTTGGCTTAAGAGTCTCTCTCTTTCCTGTCTGTCTCCCTCAAAAAATTGAGTGAAAAAATAAATAAAGTGTGTGTGTGTGTGTGTGTAAATATGTGGGGATTTATAGTGTTCCTGTCTAATTATCCAATCACTGTGACCCTTTAAATGAAGACACAGGGAGATGCCGAGGTCATCTTCCAAACTTTCTAAGGGTTTTGGGGCAAGGATTGCCCAGTTTTCTATTCACACACCCCCATTACAGTGCTTTCTTTTCCCTTGCTGCCAGCTGCTCTTAAAAGCTTTCCCACTTCAAAAACTATGTTCTAGGAACAAGTATCTCCTTCTGTGTTTATGTTCCCAACTCCAGAGAACTTGTCAATTTCTTTAGCAACTCTGTCATTATTTGTACTAACTAATTACTAGTCCCACGCCTAGTAAAAGAGGGATTCTAATGTAATGTGATATATTTGAACTATTTTTAAGTAGACTCATTTCAAATTAGTTTACATTGTTATGATTGTTTTTTTTTCCTAAAACAAAAAGCCATATTCTATATAACATTTTTTTAAATCCATTGATTAAAAACACAGATTTTTTTTAAGGGAAAAATAATCTAGCTTTTGAAATAGAAAAGTGGTAAGCTAGAAGATAAGGTTTGGAATGACGTTTCAATGCATCTCTACTCCTAACATACCTTAACTCAGTTTACTAGGGTTCTTGTGCCTTTACTTAGGAAAACACTTATTCCCCATTACCTCAAGAAATTTCTAGATGTCTAGGCAGTCATAAAATGATAATCCAATCATGCTTCCTCTCTCAGGAGTGCTTAACCTTTTATATACCAATTCTAGAGGCTTGGTCCTTTAAATACTTGTAAAACGATAGTGGAATAGTACCTTTTAGAACAGGACTGCACAGAAAATCATTTCTTTGTAGATATGCTTCTTTCTGAGCTCCTCCAATCGATATATAAGGTACTGTTCTATGTAGAAGTTAGTTGTACTCCAGTTCATCTTGAAAGTTAATGAGTTAAATAAAAATCAAATATCTCTTGTTCTATTATGAATGGTTTAATATTATAATACTATTATACAACAGTTAATAATATAAAAGTATTTACCTATATTATAAAAAGGGGAGGAACCTATTAAATAGAACTCAAGCATTAAAATCATATGGTAAGCAAAGGTTTCTTTCAATGATCATTTATAGATAGATCAGTTTCCTTCAGGTTCACTGCTATTTGGTTAATCTATGAGTAACATTTGGTGATAAACAATATATTTTTATCCATCTCATTAACTTAGAAATGAGAGGAAATGAATTTTATATGTATTACTCAATGAAACTTACTTAGTTGTTATATGTCCATAAACTTAGTGGTGTTATATGTCCATAATGAACTGCTAATGAGACATGAATTGTCAGTATATAATCAAATGCAAGTTCATCAGCCTAGGCACTATTGACATATGGGGCCATATCTGTTGGAGGGAAGACGTTCTGTGCATTGTGGGATGTTTAGTAGTATCCTGACCTCTATCTACAACTTCCTGATGCCAGTAGCAACCTTCTTCTGTAGTTATGACAATGAAAAATATCCTCAAATACCCCATTGGAAAAAAAATCAACCCTGGTTGGGATCCGCTGATATAATGTACTTAAGAAGCTTGAGGGTTCTGAAGCAATGGAATCACTTTTACAAAGGAGTAAGGTCTGAATAAATAAAAAAAAATTATTATCACCAATGTTGTGCTTTAGAAATGATAGAAAATTCAGATTCAGAAATCAGTAATATCAGTGCTCCAGTTTTAAAGCACACATCTTGAAACCTTATGAATAACTTATTGTATATTTAGAAAATGAGAAATCATGGGTGTAATATATTTTGCTCATATCTGATTATTCAGAAGTCATAGTCTCTCTGAAGCTGGAATATATCTATGAAAATATGATCCCTGATGGACAGCAAAGACTCATGGATATAATATTCTTTCTCTCCATCTGTTGTGAGTTATTCTACTAGCACGCGATTGTCCTTATCAGCTATATGTCATTTTCCTTTCATGAAAACAGTCTTATAATTTAAATCACAAAAAAAAATGATACCTTTGTCTGACTTATTTTTCTGGGCATAGGGAACAAAACTTTAGATTTTATTTGACTGTTTGGTAAATCATCTATTCGTAGCCCTATAAAAAAAGTCTAACATAGTTTTTCTTATTTATTCACTAAGAAAAATTGTGTCATGGGGTGATATTTCATCTGTGTGTTTGTGGTAATATCTAATTTTATGTTAAATGCCACATATATTTTAAATATCTCGAATCCCAACCCAAAAAGAAAAAAATCCCAGTAAAGAAAATGAGGATGATCTAAATTTATAAAACATAAAGATGAATATATGTCTCATTGCACAATTTATCAAAGCTAGTAGTTCTTAACCCTGGAAACATATTAAAAACACATGGGAGACTTACAACTACTGATATCCAAATCTTTTTATAGACTAATTAATCAGGCCCTGACAGATTGTTTTGAGCATCTATCTTTTCAAGGCTTTCCATTGATTCTCATGGAAGTCAGTATTGGGAACCAATTATCCAAATTCTCACTATGGTTCAGAAACTCTGGGGGGTTCCTCAGATGTTTGCAGTAGTACATAGGTCAAACTATTTTTATGCTTATATTCAGATTTTGTTTTTCATTTTTACTCTTATTTCTCAAGTATAGGACAGAGTTTTCCAGAGGCTAAGTCATGTACCATATCGCAGGAAATTAAATGCTGAGGCAGTTATAGCTATCTGACGGTTTTTTAAATAAGATAGACATTATATTTATAATAATGTAAAATTATTCTACTTTCCTCACTAATTTTTAGTTTTGAAAAATTTCTATTTTATGGGAAAATATATTATGTAAATAGTATATTACATTTAATAAAATATAAATTATAAAGCATATAATAGAATTATATCTTCTATTTTTAAAGAAATTCATATATAAATATGCTATAGCTTCTTAATTTTAATTTTGCTTACTGTTGATAGATATAACTACATTTTTAAAATTCTTTGGGGTTCTCAATAATTTATTCTTTTAATAGAATTATAGTTGACACATAATGTTACATTAGTTTTGGATGTACAAGATAGAGTGTTTCCATACCTCTATATGTTGCGCTCTGCTCACCACAAGGGTAGCTACCATCTGTCACCATAAAACACTATTATAGTACTAATCCCCACGGCCTCCCTATGGTAGCCATAAGTTTGTTCGCTGTCCTCAATAGTTAAGAATATAAAAGAATTGTGAGCATAAAATAGTTGGAAACCACTGATCTAAGCCAATGTGTCTATGCCTGATCGAGGCATCACAAACGATGGACATCCTTACCCCAGATTTCCTTTTGGTTGGTCTGCATGATTTCTGAGCAGTCATTTACTTTATACATAGAACTATTGCCTGCTTGCACTCTGACAGCTGGTGAAATTCTATAAGACTAAGTTCTTCCTTTGATGTCATTGCTGCATATAAAAATTAGGATTACCCAGCCTAGGTAAAGGAGAACAAGTTTCTGAGAAAGTAACCTGTTCTACTTTAGGCAGCATTTTAGTCTAATATTCTAGTTCTTGTTAGCATTAACTAAGCTTGATTTATGTGGTATAGTTATATAAATTTAAGAAGTTTCTACAATTGACAAAAGGCAATTAAAGTCTGCACAGTTTGGGTACCATAGATACAGAACCCATGTATAATTAAGGCTGACTGTAGGAACTTAATCATATTTTAGAGCCTATATTTGGAAGAAGTAAACTTAATGCCACATTTTGAACAGGACTGATTTTCTGAATTTGGTAGACATAATCTGATTTTTTTTTGTGTATCCTTCAATATTACTTGGAATAATATCACAATTAAAATATTGTAGGGCATAGCAAATATTTTTATGAAAGCAAACAATGTGAAATTAATCATGAAATTAATCATAATTGTCTATTTTTGAATCATACATTTTATCCAATCAAAACACTTTAGTTCTGAGTTAACTTTAATCTAGAAGTATCCAATATGAAATATTAATAGTTCTTTTGTTTGTTTTGTATGTGTTTGTTCAAATTAAGTTTTTCTCCAGTTATCTACTTCCTTCATTGTTACTCATTTTATAACTTATAATATCAGATTATTTATTGTTATTTGCACTTTCAATGAGGATATTTGTTGCTCATTTCTAGAATTTCATGTCTCTTGGTGACTTCTGATGCTTTTTAATTTTTAAATGTAATTGCTCTATGCTGTTTTATGATATTGTACAGTAGAAATTGAATTCAACGATAACTGGATTCTGAGTTTTAAAGTTGTAATGTAATAACTGCACAGCTGGGAGCAAACCAAATTTTAAGGCACCAATTTAATAGGAAACTGAATTGAATATCATTGTTAATAAGCACAGTCCCACTGAAATAAATGGCGCAGAAATTCCATTCACATCATGGTGGCTTGGAGCCATACAAATAATGTATAATAAGATTGTTGCCTAATATTGATATAAAAGTCATTCAATAAATTTATCTTGAACAGTGTGGCGTATGCATTACACTAAGCACTAGGGATTCAGAAATAAACTGTTCTCTTTACCCTCAGTTTTCTTTGTAGGTGTATGTCATCTAACCCTAGAAATACAATCATAATTCTTTGTACTTTCAATGGATTTTTTAACCTTGAATAAGGTAATGATCTCAATTTTTTATCATATATTGATAAGGCATTGTACCTCGGGGAAAAACTTGTCTGCTTCTCTCTTAATCCTTTTGCTGGAGAAAGAATTATTGTAAGTTGATGGTTGCCAAGAAATAGTATGCCCAAACCTTTCTGCTTCTTTTAACAATTTTTTAAAAGAAAATTAAAAAGTCAAGAAACTAACTACACAACTAAGTGAAATCACTTTTAAAATTCTACTGTTAGCTATTTTAATGAAATAGGTTGTAGTATAACGGGTAAAGGGAAAATTACTGTTTAATGCCCATGCAGGGTTGGCAGAAGGAGAAACAGAACTAGCAATGGGGGTTGAAGAATGAAAATGAACATTAAGAACCACTAAATAAATTTATTTCAAAATTACCCCAATTATCTTTTCCACAATTTTATTACGTTAAATGAAGAAATACCTGGTTAGGGACACCTGGGTGGCTCAGTTGGTTAAGCAGCTGCCTTCGGCTCAGGTCATGATCCCAGTGTCCTGGGATCGAGTCCCACATCGGGCTCCTTGCTCAGCAGGGAGCCTGCTTCTCCCTCTGCCTCTGCCTGCCATTCTGTCTGCCTGTGTTCGCTTTCTCACCCTCTCTCTCTCTGACAAATAAATAAAATCTTTAAAAAAAAAGAAAAGAAAAGAAAAGAAAAGAAAAAAATACCTGGCTAATTGAATTTCTATTATTTGGGGATGGGAACTCTTTTTTTTTTAAATTTTTTATTTTTTATAAACATATATTTTTATCCCCAGGGGTACAGGTCTGTGGTGGGAATGCAAGCTGGTGCAGCCACTCTGGAAAACAGCATGGAGGTTCCTCAAAATGTTGAAAATAGAACTGCCCTATGACCCAGCAATTGCACTATTGGGTATTTACCCTGGGGATGGGAACTCTTTTACTTTGAAATATAAAAAAGCAAAAATTTTACTTACTTTAATCAGGTTTTGTTTAAGGAGAATGAGATTCTTAACCTGGAATCTGGCGGTTTGAGGGGGCAGAAATTGTATCTGAAAATAAAATCACTCAAGTTCTTTACAGTAAGGCAATAGAATTGACAAGGTTAAGATCTTGGGGCCACTGCTGTGTCGCAAGATGATTCTGTGTACGATTCCCTACAGTGAGTGAAGCCATCTTCCACTTCAGATAGATTTGAACACCTGGTTTACAAATTACTCTCTAACCCATGATCTGATTTAACCCAAAGTCACCACAATGTTTGTGGGGATGAGGACACGACACAGTGTCTGAATAGTTTCTTTTTTTTTTTTTTTTTTAAAACATTTTTTTTTTTCCTTTTGTCAGAGAGAGTGAGCACAGGCAGACAGAGTGGCAGGCAGAGGCAGAAACAGGCTTCCTGCTGAACCAGGAGCCCGATGTGGGACTAGATCCCAGGATGCTAGGATCATGAACTGAGCCGAAGGCAGCTGCTTAATCAATTGAGCCACCCAGGCGTCCCTCTTTATTTTTTTAAATGCAAAATCTTCATGGCCATTCTAGTTAGCTGAGATCTGATAATCACCTGGAGCCGCTGCTCTTTGTTTTCCAGGTTAAATTCCAAGGTTTATGTTTTTCCTTCCACCAAACAGGCAAACGGGGCTAAATCATAGTATGCAAAGAAGGTAGTTTAGAATTAGGTAAGATAATAAGCAAGTTCATATTACTTCAATAAATGGTGCTGGGAAAATTGGACAGCCACATGCAGAAAAATGAAATTGGACCATTTTCTTACACCACACACAAAAATAGACTCAAAATGGATGAAGGACCTCAATGTGAGAAAGGAATCCATCAAAATCCTTGAGGAGAACACAGGCAGCAACCTCTTCGACCTCAGCCGCAGCAACATCTTCCTAGGATCAAGGCCTGAGTCCTGAGAGGAAAATATATAGCGGTACAAGCCTTTCTCAAGACACAAGAAAGGTCTCAGGTACACAACCTAACCCTACACCTAGAGGAGCTGGAGAAAGAACAAGAAAGAAACCCTAAACCCAGCAGAAGAGAAATCATAAAGATCAGAGCAGAAATCAATTAAATAGAAACCAAAAAAACAATAGAACAAATCAACAAAACTAGGAGCTGGTTCTTTGAAAGAATTAATAAAATCGATAAACCCCTGGCCAGACTTATCAAGAAGAAAAGAGAAAGGACCCAAATAAATATAATCATGAATGAAAGAGGAGAGGTCACAACTAACACCAAAGAAATACAAACAATTATAAGAACATACTATGAGCAACTCTATGCCAACAAATTTGACAATCTGGAAGAAATGGATGCATTCCTAGAAACATATTATTCAAGGCCTGGCAAGGAGTGTTAAAGACCTTGAAAAGTGTCAGGATTTTGTCCTGAGATCGAGTCCCACATTGGGCTCCTTGCTCGGCAGGGAGCCTGCTTCTCTCTCTGCCTCTGCCTGCCATTCTGTCTGCCTGTGCTCGCTCTCTCTCCCTCTCTCTGACAAATAAATAAAATCTTAAAAAAAAAAAAAGAGAGAGAGAGAGAATGGATGTAAGAAAAACAAATTTCAGAGTTCCACTTTAAAAAAAAAACAAAATCCTTTAAAATTTACCCTCAGGGTCTTTTTTTTTTTTTTTTTAAAGATTTCATTTATTTATTTAACAGAAAGAGAGAGAGAGAGGAAAAAGGCAGGGAGAATGGGAGAGGGAGAAGCAGTCTCCCCACTGAGCAGGGAGCCTGATGCGGGGCTTGATCCCAGGACCCTGGGATCATGACCTAGCTGAAGACAGAGGCTTAACAACTGAGGCACCCAGGCACCTCACCCTCATGCCTCCTATTACCTCTGTATTGTTTTTGACATGTCATATAGTTAGTTTCATGTTTTATTTAATTTATAATGAAATCTATCTACCTCTCTCTCTTCATGCTTTTCTTTCTCTTTTCCTCTCTCCTATTCTCTCTTCTCTATCCAAATCCTCCATGTTTGCAACTTAGAACTCCACCTTCTATTTCAAAACTCATTTGAATCATTACTTCTTTGGTGAAGCTACCCCCAAATCTCCAACTATTTGTGTTCCCCTTCTTCTGAGTTTACTCACCCTGTCAGAATTGATGCTGTACATTCTCATTATCTTTTAGTGGCTCTGTTTCCACCACTCTACTTCCTTCCTTTTATATAAATCAGGTATTTTTTTATTGTTTTGTTTTGTTTTGTTTTCATCTCAAATGTCTTTCAAAGTGTTTGGGATGAGTGAAAACTCATCCATCACATAAAGCACAACAATGAGAAACTGAAAATCAGTAAATGGAGATACCCCAAGGCTCTCCATGGGTATGCAGGAATCACTGTGAAAAAGAAATAGCAAGAGTTTGATATCAACAACACTCATAAATGTACTATGAGGTTACTGTGTAGATTTAATCAAAGGGCAGGAAGATGGATGGACAGCAAAACTAGGTAATAGCAACTAGACAGATTCTTTATTGTGGCAGTTGCCTTGGCCAGCATGCTGTTTTAGGAGGAATAAGACTAGAGAGACTAGACTTCCTCGGAGAGGCTTGCAAAAGGCGACATTTCCCAAACTCTTGTTCACAACCATAATAATACTCTGCAGGGAAAAAGAAAAAGAAAAAGAAAAAGAAGTACCCAGTCAAGTAAGTTGAGAAACTGAAGTATAAATAAAGTAGAGGTAGTCTTTTATGGAACTGGCCACAGCTATTCTATGGATATTGTGAAACTCCATAAGACTGAAATGATAGGCACAATTTTTCATACTCTTTGTAGAATTCCCCAAACCATATTAACATCCCACAAAGATGATGTTCCATAAATGCACTTTTAGAAATGCTAATATAGAGGAACATGGGTGGCTAAGTCAGTTAAGCGTCTTCCCTTGGCCCAGGTCATTATCTCGGGATCCTGCCATTGAGCTGGGTGTGGGATGCCCTGCTTAGAGGGGAGTCTGCTTCTCCCTTTGCCCTTCCCCTTGCTTGAGCTCTCTCTCTCTCTCAAAAATAAAATATCTAAAACAAATAAAATTTAAAGAAATGCTAATATGGTTGAATGACTTTGGGCTTTAAGCACCAAATACATTTGCAGTCAGAACTTAGCTCTGATGTAACCTTTTACAATAGTTTAACCCCTCTAAGTAATTCAGGTTTCTCACCCACTAAATAAGTATTAAATATGTATGTTTCAGAATGACATTGATATTTAATGAGAAAGTGTGCTTCATATTTGGTAATCAATAGTTGAAGGACTATAAGAAGTGAATTTTCTGACTGACACAGATGAGGTCAACTAATATAGGCCTTGGGCGAGAGATAGGATTTTCTCTCTAGTGAAGACTCAGATTTCTAGATAATTATTCTCTAATCCCTGCCTTCATTTCTCAGTATTCTCCACTGTAACCAAATGCTTCCAATAATATCTCTTTAATAAATCTTCCCCATGTAACCTATGTCTTTAGGATTCCCTTGTCCATGCCCCACCACTCCTGCCCCATAACTTAATTTCCATACTTTCATATTTTCCCTCCAGAAATATGTTTTTTATCCCCTTTTCCTTTTCTTTCATTTACTAAATCATCAAAACTTAAGACTAATATTATCAAGCACATGGATAACAATAAAAAAAAAAAACAGTAAAAGAAATTCCCCTTTCTTAGAGGCAAAGAATTGATCTTTAAATCCTTTCAAAAGATTCTTTCCATAGTTTGGCTATTGTGGACATTGCTGCTATAAACATTCGGGTGCATGTGTCCCTTTGGATCACTACATTTGTATCTTTAGGGTAAATACCCAATAGTGCAATTGCTGGATCATAGGGCAGTTCTATTTTCAACATTTTGAGGAACCTCCATGCTGTTTTCCAGAGTGGCTGCACCAGCTTGCATTCCCACCAACAGTGTAGGAGGGTTCCCCTTTCTCCGCATCCTCGCCAGCATCTGTCATTTCCTGACTTGTTGATTTTAGCCATTCTGACTGGTGTGAGGTGATATCTCATTGTGGTTTTCAAAAGAATGAGAATATATATGAATGACATATATCTTGAAGAAAAGAAATGTCTGTGGATCAATGTGGAAGTTACTATTATGCCTCCCACATGGAAACAAGTGGTTATTGAAGCAGGAGCGGTCATGAGTGGAGGCCATTAGTAGATATAGGTACGATGACTCAGAGAAGGAAAAAATAGGTTTAACCCAAACTTCTGATTCCTAAAATTCCTAGTTCTCACCTCTCTATATACCTTGAAGTGAAGAACCTGTGAAATTTTAAAAATGTCAGTGGCCATGACCCAATCCAAATAATTCAGAATTTCTAGAGATGAGATATATGAGTGTTGGTATTTTTAAGAAAATTTCAAGATAATTCTAACTTGCAGCTGATGGTAGGGAACCATTACTATAAACAAGGGTTTGTGGTGACTACCTCTCAAAGATAACGTCTTTCTTCATTGTCACAAGATTTATTTTGAAGTGGAGAACATGTAAATTAAGGCATCTAAATATCAAAATTAGCAAAAAGTAATATTACTTTTTGTAAACTTGTTTGGGGAAAGCAGAGTTTATGTTACCATGATTAGAAAAATGGCATCCTGGTCTTGAATTTTCATTAACTGGCTGTATTAATATGAGTAACCATTTCAAGCTTTGGAACTCAATTTCTTCATCCATGAAACTAAAATAATAATAAAATCACCTTCTTACAAGATGATCTGAGAATAAAATTAAAGAATATGCATGTGAACACAGAATACTATCTCAAAACAATATGTACATGTTCTTTGATTTAGGGACACTCTTATATCTGTGGTTTGAATGTATGACTAAGATATGAGGTCTTTCTCAAATTCTTTTTTTTTTTTTTATCCCTTAACTTCTTTTTCCCTGAACTGCAGTCTGATCTTTCAATTAATAGCAGAAATGAGGTGATACATTTTCTTAAAAAATGACATGAACAAAAATAATATTTATACCTCGTACACAAAATCTCTAACATATGAAAGAAATAGAACATTAGCTGGATCTCACACTACAATCAGAATAAATTTATTTGCTCAAAGCAAAATAATTATGTACTTTAAACATGACTCCCAAACACTCAAAAGCTTCAAAATTCTGATGTTCATCGTAATAGTATTGAGATCCTGTTTTGTTCTGTTCAGTTATTTGTCCTGTCCACTGAAAGGGGGGTATAATTGGTAGGCAAGAGACTAAACAGCTCTAATTGTGAAAGCTAAATAGGTATGCCAGGAAAGGCAGTCAAATGCTTCCCTCCATTTTTTATTTTCCTACCATTAGGTGATTACTTACATCTCTTCTTTTAAAACCATCAGGCAAGTTTGCTCATTGACAGCCAAATGCAAATCACCAACAGAAACACTTTTTCTTGTTTTCATAGCAATCTATCCTTTTTCATAAACAGAAAACTATTTTATTGTTTAAGTAAACCGGTGAAATGTAATCAATGTAATTGCAATGACAAGAAATTTTCTTAATATGCAATGTATTTATTTAGAGAGTTTTAATGTTTCTCTTGCAATCAGAGGGTGAGACTTTGCTAAGTTGACAAGAATTTCTTCTATATATGTTCTTTTTCAAAAGGTAGACACAAAAAACTATGCCGGAAATAGGGTAATTGTTATGAAGATTTCCAGTTCATTTCCCTTGGTCTGGTTCTACAGTTATCAAATATTCTGAATAACTTTTTACTTTCTCATCAAGACAATGAGCTGAACAGAGGCAAACATTGTCTCGTTTACCTTCCTCGTATATTTCTCACTGTAACTTAATAAACCTGACTTTCTGGTTTCACATTCATCTATTATAGGTCTGGTTGATGAGTCAGTTTCCCTAAACCTATTTAACTCTCATCCATTGAGTTTATAAATTTGTATGTCTGGTTTGAATGTCTCAAATGGAAATTTCTATCCCCTAATTAATGTCTGAGTTGCCAACACTTTCATTCTATAAGAGATCCATGAATTTATCTTTTTTTTTTTTTTTTTAAAGATTTTATTCATTTATTTGAGAGAGAGCAAGAGAGAGCACGAGCAGGAGTGAGAGAGAGAGAAGCAGTCTCCATGCTCAGCCTGGAGCTCAACATGGGGCTCCATCCCAGGCTCCTGGGAACATGACCTTGATTAAGGCAGGCACTTAATCAACTGACCCACCCAGCTGCCCGATCTTTATTTATTTTTAACAGAAGGCGTGTTTAGGAATAAAAGGTTGATGACATGTTACCTCAGAGCTACCCAAGAACCATGGGCCAACACAGGTAAATAAATATCAGGAGAGAATTTGGACCAGAGAATAACCAGATATCAGTGTTCAATAAGAGAATGAACTATAGGAATTGGAAGTTGCTACAAATGAGCAAAAGTATAATTAGACATTGATAGCAGAGATGAGGAAAAAAGCCCCCAACAAGTAAAACATGAGAAAGCCAGGAAAATGTTAAGAGTGGTAGGTCTAAGAGGCTCTACCCTGTACAAAAGAAAGAAAATGTTTTTTGTGTTTTTTTAAATTTTTTATTATTTTTAATTATTTTTAATTTTTTTTAATTTTTTATTTTTTATAAACATATATTTTTATCCCCAGGGCTACAGGTCTGTGAATCACCAGGTTTACACACTTCACAGCACATACCCTCCCCAATGTCCATAATCCCACCCCCTTCTCCCAATGAGTTAGAAAGTCAGACCTGAGGCAAGTGTGATAGTTATCAGAGTCAGTTCAACCATAAGAGCACTGTGAGCTGATCTAGAACAGGTCATGTTTAGGGGGAAGAATTGTGTTAGAGAATGAGTAAGCAATGGAAGTTACAAGGAGTAGTGTTTGGTGGGAAAGTCTGAAAACTAAGGGATGATAATATCAACCTACCTAACCTCTTTCTTACTACATTTTCTCTATGCAAACCACTCACTCTTCAACTATATTGTGATAAGTACCTCTGAACTTCAGTGTAGTTTATGAGGAGAGACAATAAAGTGAAAATCTAATATTTTTCCTACTGGTATAAGCAATAAATAACATGAAGGAAGGAAGGAGTGAAGGAAGGAAAGAACCTAGCTTTGATAAAGAAAAAAAAAAAGGCCTAAAAAACAGAACAAGTCAAGATTAGATTATTAAAAATAAAGAAAGAAAATCCAATAACCTAATCTGTGAAAAAAGGAATGATCACCACATTCATTAAGGAATGTTTACTCTCTGAATTAGAGACTTCTTTCTCTCTAGACCAATCTAGCTTTAATTACTCCATTTTAAACCCAGAGATAATTGAAATTTATGTATTAATTCAATTATTCAATTAAGTATTAACTTTCTGTTGCCAATTTTTTTGATAGAGACTAAGGATATAAATGCAAAAAAATTAATATGGATGAAATTAGAAGTCAAGATTTTCTTAAGATTTTGGGATTTGGAGAGGCAGGCAGAGAGAGAGAGAAGGAGGAAATGAATCATATTTGGGAATGGACCCGGGGATCATGACCTGAGCCGAAGGCAGAGGCTAACTGAAACTCCAGTTTTCCATCCATTGTTCACTAGTAAAGTGAAATCTTAAACTCTTAATATTTTGTGGATGAATGGATGAATGAAATGAGCTTTTATTATTTATTTATTTATGAGAGAGTAATTCATTCCATTTTTAAAGATTTTTCATTAAGTATTTATTTGAAACCGACAGATCACAAAAAAAAAAAAAAAGTAAGCAGAACAGAGGTCAGGACAAAAGGGACATGAAAAGGACAGAGAGAGAGAGGAGGGGAATATGGCAGGAGCAATACTCTATGCAGGCTCCCTGAAAGAGCAGAGAGCCCGATGTGGGACTCGATCCCAGGACCCTGAGATCATGACCTGAGCCGAAGGCAGTGGCCTAACCCTCTGAGCCACCCAGGCGCCCCCCCAAAAACAAGTTTTAAACCTAGAAATATCATCATCACTCTGGCAATGATCTTTTTTGTAACATCATGTTCATCTTTTTCAAATCTGAAGTGAACCTTAGACTATTTAAATAAAGAAATACTCACTGAAATAATATTAAAAATAATATCACTATTTTACTATTGAAAAGTAAATATTTATGGGTCATGATTTTATGATTTTATAATGTATGTAGCTTCCTACACTTCATAATAATTGTTAGAGATATTTAGTTCAGGGCTATCCTTTGTTTCAGGACTGAATCCATTCAAGTTGTTTGGGTCGTGTCAGTATAAACTAGAACTCTCTACTTTACCCCCTATTTTCAGCAAAATAGAAAAGAAAATTCTAATTCACAAATATGTTGCCGCTTTTAATCTGCCATGTTCACTGAAAATTCTAATGTATCTAAGTGTGGGTGAGTATATGGCATTTTTCCCAGTGTCTACACAAATTCACATATGACTCTAACAAAGTGAGTCCAGGTTTTGATTATGGTGATACAGCATAAATAAAATATACTTCAGGGAATACATGTTTTCTATTGCAGTTCTATGACTGACATACCTCAACTTTACTGTTTCATCTAACTGAAAGATACCTGTGTACTACAAGAAACAAGGTTAACACTTGGCTACAGGCTACATGCTTTGCAGCAAATAACTTTATTCCAAGACGGTCTCTAACCATGGGCTGAAAAAGGCTTAGAGTGCTGAGAAGTACTCTGTTCCTAATTCTATCAAAAAAAAAAAAAATCCTTAAAGGAAGGTGAGGGTGGGCAGGTAATAGAAGGTATCTTATGTGTAAACTTAACTTTCTTTATCTGAATGTTTAAATATTTTGTTAGGTAAAATTCATAATATACCAATATATAATAAAAGACTTTTAATACAGGTTACTTTTAAAATCAAAAGGGTAAGGGGAGAGAGAGAAAGAAGAGAGAGAGAGAGAGAATGTGACCAAGAGACTGAGAGAAATTATTTTTTCTGATCATGTTTATTGCTGGATGGTGAGCAGAAAATTGGAAAGTTATAAAAGCTCTACATGCTTAATTGTGCTTAACTGATCCACTCTGTTTAACTGATACTCTTGCAGACCCAAAATGATGAATGTTCATGAATCAGGAAGGGTCATTAACTCGAAGAATGTTGATGTTAGAATGGACTTATGGAAGTCCAACTTCCTTCCAAAATAGAAAATACTCTATGACATCCAGGAGCAACTTGAATTTTTCTTCTTGTGTCATTAACTAGAAAAAGCAATCATAGTAGAAAGGAAGATAAGATAGATAAGGAGAGAGAGAGAGAGAGGTACATACATACATACATATATACATACATACTTAATAGAGCTCTTAAACCTTAGGACTATTTAGACTTAATTTTGATGAGGATGAGGATGAGAAAGATGAAAGAAATTTGTTACATCTTAATATTTCTAATTCTAAAGTTTTATGGGTTTCTTATGATTTTAAATTCTCTTTCTCAAAATGTATAGTCTCAAACACATATCATTTAGAAGATTAATTTACTTAAAATAGATATTTGTAATAATAAGAAAATCAAACTACCTCAAGAGAATTTAGTTTGGGTTTACACTGGCAAGAATCTGGATTTTTATCAATGATTCACCACTGGCCACCGGAGTACAGCCCAGGAAAAGAAGTTAGAAATCAATTCTTTCATAGTATAGAACCATGAATATTTATGATTCTTAAACTTGATCATTACAATAGACTTGATTGTTGTTTGGCACACAGTTTTTGCAGAACTGCAAACCTCTTACCCACTTTCTCCTTAGACTAAGCATACACTGTAATGTCCCACTAAATTCTATCAAGAGTGAAGGAGTAGTAAAATCAGTTATGGGCTTAATCTCAAGTGTCAAGGAATATCTAACATCTACTATGGTCATTGTGATATATATGTGTGTGTGTTTGTGTGTGTATGTGTATGTGTGTGTGTGTGTGAGTGTGTGTATGTGTGTGTGTCTCCATCATTAAAATTAGAACTAGGAGTTACACATACTGAGAAGTAGCAGATCAAGGAAAGTATTAACAGAATGTGGTCAATGGGCCACTTGTATCAGAATCACCTGGCATGCTTGTTATATTTGCAGATTCTTTGGTCCCATGACTTTAAACAACTATGATAAAGCCTAATATTATGCATCTTTAAAAAGATAATCATTATGCTCACCTAATTGCTGTTTTGAGAAACACACTAGTTTCCAAAATGCATGCTTTTGTTAATTGTTTGTACTCTTTAGTCTAGACGCCTCTGAAATAATTCTGTATTAAGGAACATGGTCTTCACACTATTTAGAGAAATTCTTTCTTACTTGGGAAAAGCTCAGTGTGGAAAAGCTGTCAGAAGAGACTGTAGATTTGTTTTCAAAATTATATCATTCAATAGTAAACTTAAGAACTCAATCCTTTGCTTCAAGTTGTCTTCCAATCTAGGTCAAATCCAGATTTAGCCCCTGCCCTCCTTTACCATATGTAACTATATACAGATATAGGCAATGGCTAACTGATTCACTAGATGGTACATCAATTTCAGGAGCTGGTCCTGAAGTACCCCTCCCTTATAGAGAATGGAACAAAGGAAAACATAATTCACAGACCGAAAGGAAGACAATAGAAATTTGCAGGTTTCTAACTTAACAATTTTATTTTGATGAAATTTATTTATGTAACCCCTTTATGACATTATTGTTTAAAGTTATCATAAGAGATTTCTTGGTATAATCCATTAATAAATATTTACATATTCTGAAAATATTTTGAATCACGTGTGTATGTAACTATTTTAAAATAAATCTGGAATACTGTTATGCTGAAAATAAATAAATTTAATTTAAAAAACTTAATTTAAAAAAATAAATAAATAAATCTGGATTTGACCTAATGATAGGAGGACAACTTGAAGTATTGGATTTCAGAATTGATTCTTGAATGATATAATTTTGAATATAAATCCAGATCTCTATCTATAGTGTCAATAACAAACTGATTAATTTCATTTGCATTCAAAATATGAGTTCCATCCTATTGCTTAATTATTTCCCTTCAGAAACAAATGCTTAGAGGTTAAGAACATAGACTCTACTGACTATTGCTACCATTATTAGTTTACTTAGCCATTCTGTATCTGTTTCCACAATTTAACAACTGAGGATATGGTGGTACCTGATTCAGGTGCTGGTTAAATTGATTACTCCATTTAAAGTAATTGGAACAGTGCCTGGCTCATAGTAAATGAAATACTAGTGCCCACAATTATTATTATTATTATTATTTACAATTATTATCATCATACTTTTCAACTTTATACTTTGCAATGTTAAAGAATAAGTTTTTTCATAAACAATATATGTGTAAATTATATGATCACAAAGAAAATAAATATATATTTTAATAATAAATATGTTACTAGCAGTTTAATTCCATCTTGTTTTCTTTCTTTGTAATTGTACAAATTTTTTCATGCAATGTCTAATGAATGAAAGAAATGTGAAAACATTTCCTCCATATGGTATTGCTACAGAACAACTTCTAGTAAGAGATTTGTTCAATAATAGCACAGATGTTCCAATCTTCGTTTCCATGAGATTCCAAGATATGTCTGCTGGGAACAAAACCAGGGGGTAATTTGTGTAAATCATAGTATGTTAAGTGCATTATGTATTAAGTGTTTGTCTATTAGTGTTAGAAAAATAATGTCTTTTAAACTTCAGCAGCCTGTTGTCTACCCCGTAGCAAGAGAACTGGATTACCCTAATAAAAGACTAATGAGCAACTTAAATTCTGTGCCACACATCAACAAGAGGTTTTGCAAGATAAATGTTATTCGGCATTTAGTTTTCCCTGAGAAGCAGAGAATTTGACTGTTTCTTCCTCTGTTAGAGATTGCATAACACAGAGTGCTATTGTAGTTTAAAGAAATCACATTTTTTGCTCTCTTCTCCACATGGCTACCTTTATGTTGTGATATTTGGCTGTCACTTTAAATTACACATTAGTACACAAAGTGATGTCACAGGCGGATGTCAACCTTCCACGAATGACCCTATCTACAAGTCATTAACAGCACACATATTGTGTCAGAGCATCCAGAATGCTAGACATACTAGACATATTTGTTCTTTAGGGTAGATCAACATGTTCACCATCTATCTTCCTAATACTCCTATGGCTAGCCAATTGCTGAGCTTGCATAACTAATTACAAAATGTTCTTCGGTACTTGAATATTATTATTCATATGTGTCTAATTCAACTATTCACCTTGTCATTCCACTGACAATATGAAAATGTATTTCTTACCTAACGCATCCTCCAGCTACTAGTCCATAGGTATCACACACTGCTGTAGAATTATGCATTTGTTGCTTCATTTGTTTTCTGCCTGGCACCCATTTCTGGTTCCTAGACTAAATAATAGAGTCTGCCATTTATTACAAGAGTCACTTGCTTAAGGAAATTACACCCCTTTTCCCTGATGTTTTTAATTAGCAAAGACATAAGATGCTTTTCTGGAAAGAATTCTCTTTTTTGTATTTCTTGCATAGTAGACGAAGTTGTTATTTTATGCATCACATATGTTTTTAATCCAGTTGGCTTCATTATGAAGTTTTATTAAAAGTCTGCTTAAAAAATACCTTTGTTCTCAGGGTAATCAATGAAACTCATTTCTTGGTAAAAGGTGAAATTGTACTGTATCTCTTTAAAATCCTCTTTTTCTTAGGGGATCCAGGGTGGCTCAGTCAGTTAAGCAACTGACTTAATTTTGCCTCAGGTCATGACCTCAGGGTTGTGAGATCAAACTTCATGCTGGGTGTGGAGCCTGCTTAGGAATTCTATCTCTGGTTCCTCCTCTGCTTATCCCTGCTCTCTCTCTCTCTTTCTCTCTAATTAATTAAATAATTAAATCCTCTCTTTTAATAACAAGAATTTCCAGTATTTCGAATGGACAAAAATACATTTAATAATCAAGAATTTGCTATCAAATGTTTGTTTGCCTATTTTTTTTAAGATTTTATTTATTTATTTGACAGACAAAGATCACAAGTAGGCAGAGAGGCAGGCAGAGAGAGAGGGGGAAGCAGGCTCCCTGATGAGCAGAGAGTCCAATATGGGGCTGGATTCCAGGACCCTGAGATCATGACCTGAGCTGAAGACGGAGGCTTAACCCACTGAGCCACCCAGGTTCCCCAGCCTATTTTCTTATTGATTTTTTTTTCCTAAACCATCTTCTAGGAATGGGATATAAATTTGGAATCCATGGATTCTTCAAAACTGAAGAGATCTTTTATTCTCTTCCTCTTTAGGTGTGTCCTCACACTCTTTTGTCTACATCATCAGGTCCTATTATCTTAACATGTTTCCAAACATAGGTAGAGAAGAGAGGTGCACTATTTTTTTTTTTTACTGAGGGAAGCTGCTCAACTATCATATGATAAATATCTCTTACTACTTTACTCTCACCTCACAAATAATTATCATTCTCTTCTGCTCACTTAATGAATTCTGTTTATTTAAATGATGCTTCCACTGTTAATTCTTAATTTCTTATTATTTGTAAAACTAATTTCTTTTGTAAAACTAATACTCTATTTTTTTGAAATTATATTTTCAAATACATATGGGGAGCTTGTTAGTTACTTTGGATTCCTTATTTTATTTATTTAAGTGATATACCCTAATGTCCATACTTTATGTTACTCAAATACTACATTAAAAAATACATTATTTGTACAGTAATTTTTCATGTTTAGATTGTATATTCCAAAGTCAAGGAAATTCTTTTGCTCTGCGTATGTCAATTTTCCTACTTCTAAGTATACACAAATGAATTATGATGAATAAAATTGTGACTCATTTATCTATTCAATGAGTAATACTGTTCTTAGATTAAATATTTCCTTGAGCAATAATGGATACCATGCATTGAAGTGTGAACAAAAAAACTGAAAGTTTTAATCATGACATTTTACAAGAACTTCAGTAAAATAGTAAGTGATGAATATAAGATAATGAGTAGTGATTAAAGTTACCACCTGTTTCAATTTAATCAAAGGAAAAAGAATATTTTAGTCAGAAAATGAATGTGGATTATATCATGCTGAAAATGCATCTATTTTTTGTTATACTTGAGATTCTTGTGTGCACTCTCTCTAATACAGAGACTAGTCTTTTGGGAAACTTAGATTTCATGTATGGTGCCAGCTTAAGTATTTACAATAAAATAATAAAAAAACCCACAAGAATCTTTTTAATTAAAAATGCAATTTGAGCAAAGAATTAAACAATTAAAAAGAACCAGTAAACTAGGAGCCCAAGTATCTCATATGTTAAAATATAATTTTCATTATATGAAAATCTTTATAGATACTGTGATTTCCACATATACAAAAGTTAACCCTTCATGATAGAAAATAAAAAAATTCAGGAGATGTAGCTAAGAATGGAAGATTGGGATAAAAAATAATGAAGAAGTCAGAGGAATGAACGAAAATATTTATCTGTGAAATAATGCCAGCAGAACTAGTCACTACTGACCCTGAAAATAGTGGAAAGGCAGGCATATAACAAAAGAAAAAAAGAACAAGATTGTTGCTGAAAAACAAGACAGAAAATTTTATATCCATGAGTTTTGAGGATGCAACTCATAATGTATTGCCAATGTGCATGAGTGTGGGAGGAAGAAGAGAAAGAACATGGTAACAACATACTGTTGAAGGGATATGTCTGTCAGTCCCGTGCACATGGAAACTGAGAGACAAAACTCCTTTGTACTTCAGCACTGTCTTGAAACCCTAATAGGCAGTCATGTAATTTATTAAAGGAAATAAGTTTAGCTTAGAATATGATAGGAGTTTTAATAGTTCCAGCCATACACAAACACAAACAGTGTGACAAGACTGGGATCATTATAGATACCACGGAGTGACAGTTTTTTGAGAAAGGAAATGGGTGAAGCTGAATATAAACAGAATAATTAGAACAGCACCAAATCTGTCTTATTTGCTTCCTAATAAAAAATGCATTTCAACCATAACAAACCTTTCAACAAATGGTGCTTTGAGGAGTCACTTAGCTCTTCTCTTCTAGTACACACCCATGTTTAGTGACTATGTGAAATGATATCTCTTGGTCTAACTTTAGTTTTTCTTATCTGCTGTCTCTCTGGACATTAGGCATAAGCATTATTTTTCACAGCACGACAACATACGCATTAGCTTTTATCATTAGTTTTCAGATCATATGAGGAAAGATTTTTGGAAACATATGGCCGGTTTTTCAAAGAATTCCAATTTTGGCCAAAGGTCTTCTGTAAAGAAGAATAGAATGAATGAGAGTTTTCACTGCCTGACCCCCCCCCCAAAAAAAAGTGTCTCGCCATCCTGTGCTGATCTATGCTCAGGGAACTTTACACTTGTTATAATTGAACTAGTACCCCAAAATGACAACATGATACCAGTCAGTTACACGTATCATGGTACTTCATCATCTCCACACAACACTACTCTTTCATTCATTCTGTGGAAAATATTTGTGATTTGTAATATCTTATAAGCAGTTATAAATTTTAACACATGGATAATGTTAATGATGTTCCTTAATCTTTTCTAGATCTAAACTTTAATAAGCAATATAAGTATTGAAGATCTTTAATGGGAGCTATGATTTTACTTTGTTTCTGCTATACTTAACGTGCATATTTCTATACATTTCAAACAAATATAAACTAATACTTCCTCCATCTTAGTATCATAAATAATACTTTCTACTCTAAAGTTTTAGACTATAAGAATTTTATAAAATTTGATCCAACAACTTGGAAAAATAGATTAAAAATGAAACAGAAAACATAAAAATATTTAATTGGGCAGATAGAAGTGTATATTTTCTGCTTACTAATACCTCTGAGTTTCATAAAATTTAATCCAATTTACTTAATCTAGAGCCATTATTTTTATTTCCAACTTGTTTTCATATTTAACAAAAAACACATTTTTTCTTTACCATTTATAATATTGAAATGCATCTTATAATTAATGATGTCTTAGATAATGAAATTGAGTAGCATTGATATTAAGTACCATTTATTTTGTGTTTTTTGTATGTCAGAATTTTTTTTTTAAGATTTAATTAATTTATTTATTTGAGAGGGAGAGAGAGTGCATGCAAGAGTGTAAGAGCAGGGGAGAAGCAAACTCCCCACTGAGCAGGGAGTTAGATTTGGGACTCCATCCCAGGGTCCCGGGACCATGACCTGAGCTGAAGGCAGATGCTTAACCAACTGAGACATGCAGGCACCACTGTCAGAAATCTTTATAAACACTTATTTTAATAGCAACTCTAGGATATAAGAATTATTATTGCCCCTCTATGGAAGAAACTTAGGATTAGAGCAGTTAAGGAATTAGGTCAACATTACCGAGCAGGTAAGCAAAAGAGATGGTGATGTGCCAGGATACTGAAGGTCTTACACTGCAGCAATGTCCTACACTCATTACTAAAATCCCAATAAGCCAGAACCAGTGATACCATATGTTCCAAAATGCCTTTAATTTTTAATTTTATTTTTTTTATTATGTTATTTTAGTCACCATACAGTAATTCATGAGTTTTTGATGTGTGTTCCTTGGTCATTATTTGGATATAACACACAGTCTTATTGCAATATGTGCCCTTCTTAATACTCATCGCTGGGCTACTCCATCCTCCCAAGACCTTTCCCCTCTGAAGCCCTGTTTGTTTCCCAGAGTCCATTGTCTCTTACGGTTCATCTCCCTTTCTGATTCCCCCCTTCATTTTTCCCTTCCTTCTCCTAATGTCCTTCATGCTATTCCTTTAGTTCCAGAAATAAGTGAAACCATATGATAATTGACTTTCTCTGCTTCGCTTATTTCACTAAGCATAATCCCCCCCAGTTCCATCCATGTTGATGCAAATGGTGGGTATTCATTCTTTCTGATGGCTGAGTAATATTCCATTGTATGTATGAACCACATTATCTTTATCCATTCTCTGTTGAAGGGCATCTCAACAACTTCCATACAATTGTAATAAAAGAAAACAGAAGGTGATAAGTTCATAATCTTGATTTCTATTATGGATAATGTTGCTCTAACACGGAACCATAAAAATTCTCAAAAGTCTAGTGGTTTTTTTAACTAGTTATTACCTCTCCCCATTATTCAAGAGACACTATAGTGCTAAATTTCTCTCTCTTCCTCATTCTCCCTACCCTCCTTCTGCTGCTGCTCCTTCTTTCTAGAGAATGTACATAAAACAAGCTTCATTTTTCCTCCCAAGCATGCTCTGCCTTCATGGACTAGTTCTTTACTAGCTCCAGTAAGCAAATGGAAACTATTTTGTAGGATTTGTACCTTCCTCAGAAGGAAGTGGTTAATATGATAGAGTGAAGCATTTACGAGCCAATCAAGTCTCATAACAATTATTAACAATTTACCCCTAGCACTCAGGCTTAATCTTTTATTTTTTCAAGGGATTCTTCATTTTCTCAGGGCAATTGAGCAAAACTGCTATTTTCATGGTTGAGTCTATATCTACATGATCCAAAACAATCCTTCATTTTAAATTGGACACTAGACATGCACAAATGATCAGTGCTTCTCATGTTTGTTTTAGGGCTCTTTGAAATTCTTTGGTTTTTATTCAATAGCTTATTAGAGGTTTTAGGTCCAATTTGTACTGAAATGTTCTCCAGAATGCTGGGAGGATTTTTGTTTTGGATAAACAAATTCTGGTTAAAGTTTGCTAGAAAAACTTATGGTTGTGTATTTTTACATTTATTTGTATTTGAATCAGCAATTGAGAAAATCATCACAGTGTACTTCCCTCTCAGGGTTATTGCTAGGATCAGCCTCCCTTCCTAGTGTGGATTTGTATAGTCTAATTGTCCTCTTATTTTTATAAACATAGCTTACAATGTTGTAAATGACGGGTTATCAGCAGGCATACAATTTATTATCTGCTTTACAATGGGATGACCAAGGAAAGGCAAGTAACAAGAAATCCTTTTAAAAAAGTCAATGACAAACCTACTGGCAAACACATAGAACTTAAGAATTTTACTAGTATTTGTTTCTGGAGAGTCCTTCTATAAGGTATGCTTTTACCAGGATTTACTTAAATCTCTGGTTTTTAAGGTGTATTACTACCTGGAAAATATCACCAAAGCTAAATTTGAGGAGTGTAAAACAAAGATACTTAATGACCCAAATATCTCAAACTTCCACAATGTCATATGCTAATTTTATTTCAATTAAACACACACACACAGACACACACGCACACACACACACACAACACACACCATAGGAAGGGAGTAAACTTGGACAGGAGAAAAGGCACTGTTTTAATTGTTTTTAAACAAATTTATCTCTATAGATATACAGGGTGGGAGAAAAGTGACGTTTTATTTATGTTACTTCGTCTTTGCAGTGGGTAGCAACATAACTGCTGAGAGTGAGCAGAAAGAAGGGGTTTGTGTATTTGAAGAATAGGAAAAGGCATTGTGGAGAGGCAGAGAATAGAAGTTGGTAATGGAATAAATGATAAACACATTAGGCAGTATTGATAGATTAATCTGTCTGTGACATGCAGTATGAATTCACACACACACACACACACACACACACATATATATATATATTTTTTTCTTCCCCACCAGCACAGATTATTCTTTAGCAACATGTCAGGCACTCTGATAGACACTTGGGAGTTATAAATATAAATAAGCCACAAACCCAATTCTCAAGGAATTCGAGGTCTCCAGGAGATGTACTGGAAAGGTAAAGAAAGGCAGAAAAATAACAGATAAATAAAAGAAAATACAAAAGGTAGAAAACACACAGAAAAAAAGGTTGGAAGAATATCGCAGAGGGGTTGAGGCACAAGTAGAAGGTATTTTGGCTCTGGTTGTGTTTGGGGGAATGCAAGGGAGGGGAAGGATCCCAAGGGAGATGTCTGCTCCACACACAGGCACTGCTTTGTGTTCTATTGCTGTGGAAGCTACTTGTAGTGAGTGCTTCAAGAAGGGAAGGGCACGTATTAAGCTGCTAGTTCCTAATACTGAGTTGATAAACAAAACAAAACAAAACAAATAAAGGATTGTTATTTTTCCCAGTGCATGCCCAAAAGAAGGTAGATTATGAATCCCAGAAGGTCATTTCAAGAACTTGCTTGTTCTCATCTTTCTCAGATTTCCCTCTGGTATCCTAGGGCACAGGCACTCAAGTGCTGTATTTACATATGGGAGAACAAGCAGAGTAATTCCCCGAAAATATGACTGTGGCCAAGAACATAAAGTTATGCTGTAGATAGAAAGGTGATTCATTTCCTAGTGACGAGAGGGAAGGAGTAATGGTTAAAATAATCACCCATTCTTAAATCTCAAATATCCATTATGGTATTGATAGAAAAGATGTCATGTTTCTCAGAATTTAATTCTGAGGAAATAAAATGATCATAGGTAGTAATTCAAAATAAGAGGAAATAAAATGATCATAAGCAGTAATTCAAAATAGCAAAATATCTTCACCCATTAGCAGTCAAAAGTAAAAATTGCACAGTATTGATTCACTTGCATAAACTATTTCAAGCCGATTAGTATTTGATACCACAGAACTTGGACTGATTTAGGGAAAAGTCCCTGCTAATTTTTGTCTATGGCAAAGTAATTTCAATTTGGAAAATATACACAACACAGAGATATAAGTAATTAGATGTAGAAAGAATGCCTATTATTCTTTTCTTTGAGTGTTGTGAGGAAAAATAACTTCTGGCAAATGCAAAATTATTTTCTTCTCCCCAGATTTCATTGTCCAAGACCATTTATACTGCCTATCGGAAATTATTTCCCATAAAGGGGCATAGTAAAGTGTGTGTGTTTCTTAATGATCAGATCCCCACTGCATAAAAGCTGCTGTCTGAGTGTGACTAAGGCATTTTCAGCAGATACTTTCTTTGGTGCTAAATTAATGTCAGAGAAATCCGCAACCAAAAAGTGAAGCAAGTAACCTCTGAGTTGCATTCCTGCCATAACACTTTATGAATCTATAAATTGGTGGTTGAATGATATTGCTACAGTCCGCTGTAACAACAGAAAAGGAAATGGAAAAGATCCATCTGGTGACTTGCTCAGGAGTATGTAGATAGATATGCACCAATAATTCCATTATGTCTTATCTCCCTAGGGCCATAATAGTTTTCTTATGGTATATGGATCATTACCTTGAAATGTGCTTTTTAAATATATATAATTTCCCCAACAAAATTTTAATGCCACAAATTAGAATACAACTCAAAAAGTTTTTTTTTTTAGCTAATCCAGTTTCTTACACACACTGAGCTCACTTATTTTTTGTTTGTTTGTTTGATTTTCCAATAAATGCATATGGAAACTAGTAACTTAATAAATATTGAGCCTGTTATTCTTAAAACATGATCATGCCTGCAACTAGTGGTTACTGCTTCAGTCTTATGTAGTTAGAAAGGTTTTGCCCTTTTGTTACACAGATCCGATTAGCCATTCATCAACAGCTTTTTGATAGATGGGTTCTTCTTTCTACAAAGGTTTGAGTCAGTTTCCTTTGTTTTTGCCAAATTACCTAAATTTCAGGGTCTCTATAAAGAATTTCCATGGGGAGGCTTTTATTCTGCCTCATGCCCGAGGAAATGAATTTATCCACAGAAGACTGAGATGAACAGAGGATCTCTTTGCCTCATTCCTCTTGTCCTCATTTAATGATGCTGCCAAAATTATTTCCCACATGTATTTATAAACACATCAAAAGCTTCTAAAAGACTTCAATGGCTACAAGTTATTTCTAAATTTAAATTAAGTTTCTGAACATCATTGAAGGTTTCATTTAAAGCCAAGTCTGAAGCCAGTATAGTCAAAATATTTCTAGTGTTATTCTAAAAGTCACTTTCATGGAAATCAATCTATTATACACACAAGCTCTATGACCTCATTTTTTTTTTAATTTTAATTTTTTATTTGAAAGTTGGAGAGAGAGCACAGATAGAGGTAGGGCAGAGGGAGAGAAGGGGGACAAGTACATTTTTGGCTGAGTGCTGAGCCAGACATAGGGCTTGATCTCAGGACCCTGAGATCATGACCTGAGCTGAAGTCAGGCACTTAACCAACTGAGCCACCCAGGGACCCTTACAATTTTGCTTTTAAAAACTGAAAATTCTATTCATGAACACCATTCATTCATTATTCAGTCATTCATTTAGCAAATATTTGTTGAGGATTTACTATGTACCAGAACTCTGTTGGAACTGGAGATATTGTTGTGAATGAAATTTTTTTGTGTTCTATAAACATTTCACTAGCCGTTTGTCAGAGAACACATCCATTAAAATATTTTCTAAAGTGTACATAATGTTCTGAAAGGAAGGTCAAGATATTGATGAATCTTAAAAGGAGAAAATCTAAAAATGGCCTGGGAGATTCATTTCTATGGATATATGGTAATTCAGTTTGGTCAAAATTATAATAATTTAAATATTATGCTTATTGGTTAAATTTCAGGCTACCTGAAATATAACTGCCTTCATATACAGCTTCTCCTTCTATACTTCCTCTACATTGTTATTATGAAGTCAAAAACAAACAGATAAAAAAAATAACTTGTGGTTAAATTTCAGAGGAAATATGTGTACTATAGGATTTCCATGACACATTCTAAGTTTTATTTTAGCTGTTACTGACAGGTATAACACACTCTTTTTATAAGTAATGCCAGTTAACTTAGGGTCATTTAGGCCTTGATTCTATGCTCCCTAGTGTATGATATTGGAACCCAGCAATTTCATTTTTCATGTCAACACTTGTTCTGTCTTTATTTTTTTTTATTGGTGGTGGTAGTGGTGTGTAGGTGAATGTGTGTTGAAGTTATGATATTGATTTTTTTTTCCACACAGACTTAATCTTGTTTGTACATGTATCTCTCTATCTTAAGATTTCTCTTTCTCCCTTTCTCTCTTTCTCTCTTTCAATCCCTCTCCCTCTGCCTCTCCATTACCATCAATGTTTAAAGCAAACTTTTGAAAATTAATAAATAATTTTGAGTGTTCTGTGATGAGCATTATGATAGGAATTAAGGCAAATGTGATAGAAAATAGTCTCTGAACGATTAGAAGTGCATTTTTTTTCTCAAGGAAGGGTAACAGACTATGATATAATCAACTAAGATTGTTTTTAAAATTGCAGGCCCTATTTTGAACATACTCATTGAAAGTCAGTAGTAGTGGGGCTTTGGGATGTTTTTAAAATCTAAGTCATTCACTTCCCTCTCTTCAAGTTCACTTGCCTCATTGCCTTGATTTTGCTTCTAATTCCTATTTTACATATGTCCTTATTTAACAAATATATCCAATCTTTCTGTCCAGTTTCACCTAACATTACACCTCAGAAAGAATATAATCTTTTTTTTTTTCTAAGACTGTACTTGTTTATTTGAAAGAGAGAGAAGCAGGGGGAGCAGCAGGCAGGAGAGGGAGAAGCAGGCTCCCCGCTAACCAGGAGCCAGCTGGAAGTGGGGTTCTACCCTGAGGTCACTTCCTGAGCTGAAGGCAGATGCTTAACTGATTGAGCCCCGACAATCTAGTCTTTATAGTCACCCTCCATTGACACTGAGCAGAGCCACAGGTGAAAGATAGATGAGATCTCCTGTTTCTCTGACTTCCCCAACAGAGCTGAACAAGTGATCCCACATTATTGGTTATCTCTTAGGGAAGATATATTGGATCGATTATTTAAATTCTCACAGATCAATAAGTCATGGAAATAAAAGACAGGGCATACAGAATATAGCCAATGATACTGTAATAGCATTGCATGGTCCGATGGTAGCTACACTTGTGGTGAGAATAGCATATGGTATAGAGAAGATGAATCGTTATGTTGTACACCTGAAACTAATGTGATTTTGTGTGTCAATTATACTCAAAAAAATTAAATTATCCCTCAAAATAAATAAATTTCCTATAAAGATTCATCTCAAAGATTCATCAGTTCAGCATGTGGATGAGACTCAATATTTTAAATTGACTAAAACCAGAAATATTTACCAATCTCTTAAATATAAGGAAACAAATAGAGTTTATACACTATTCTAAGATCTTTAAAAGAGAATAGCAGTAAAAATGCACACTTTGGAATATTATTATCAGTTTTATGTCAGACAACCTCCAGCTTATTTCTCAATTATTTAGCACAAATTAGATTTCTGGACATGACTTCTAATCTTAAAATCTCTAAGGCTGAGTGATGAAAAGCTTTCCATATTATTATACACACAAAAATTTTAGGTTCAATATTATATGTTTATATAAATTCTTAAAATCCTAACTATAATATTTATGATCTATTTATTTTATGGTGTTTGAGATCATCTTTTGATGGTTCACATTTTGAGTACATCATGAACATATATGAAAAAAAAACCCAGTTTTTTGACAAAAATAAATGTCTTCTTACTTAAATGTGTTACTGAAGTTAGCATGGCTTATAGAAATAATGACCAGATATGTCAGCAGAATAATATTATTTGCAACAATAGAAGACTGAACCTATAAATATTTGTCATAGCAAAAGCCACATAACAAGTTGAAAACAGCAAATTGCCAATGTAGCATTTGCTTCAGCAATACGAAGGGGGTCAGATATTATTTCTATTTCTTTAGTAGATATAATAAAAAAGACACTTTCAGAATGTCTGCAGCTCAGTTGGCAGCAAGAAAACAATGAAATTCTCTCTTACAATTGATATAGGAGAACAATATCTTGGGAGAGTATTAAGGTTTCCAAATAAATGTAACCCTGACTTTAAAAATATTCCAAGGTACAGACTAGAGAACTCTATATTACTTGATTACAAAACCTCACACTGTTTCGTATGATGTGTGATTATTTACAAAAACTTAAAAATATCCTATAAACACTAAGTCTGTTTCTATTAAAGAACTACTAAATTTAATAAACAAAAATTAGTAACAACAGTGGACTCTGCTATGAAACAAACTATATTATAGTTTAATAAGAGAGCCTCATGTGTACCAGGTAACTATATAATATTATCTAGAATATAATAAATGCCAGAGGTATAAAAGTAATGCCATAGCCTAAGAGATGGAGAAATAAAATCATAAATAGGGATCATTTCTATGGGTGTTTTTAAGACACTATATTTTAAACATTCTGTATATGTTTTAGCAACTCCCTCATAACCAACTATAATGAGATCAGGACAAATATAGGATTAGATAACAGAGCAAAAACTAGAAGATTGAATTTGGATTGCTTTTTTTTTTGGGGGGGGGGTCTTGTTTTGTTTTGCTTTACTGGTGTTAAGAAAAATCATCCCAAACTTGGGAATCAAAAGAGAGTACAGTATATCCTTTGCTGCAATGTTTAACAAGCATATCAAAGGATTCTTTCATGATTTAGAAGTAGACAGAAATATTCCACGTTGCAATTTACTATTTGATCAGAACTCAGGTGGTAAGAAGTTAAATGTTACATTGCAGACTGCAGCCCAATAGACAAGATAACCACAAAGATTATGATCTTATTGTCTTACAGGACACAAAACAGTGTCGTATGTCACTTAGTATCATATTCTCCTCTTAAATGGCTTTCTGAAGGAATGCATCAGGGTCACCAAGCTTGTCTTTTATGGATTCAGATAATTAATATTTTCTGTTTTACAGACATGTCTCTGCCTCAACTACTTTATCATTGTAGCTTGAAGGTGGCTGTAAACAATACATAATCAAGGAATGTTGCTGTGTTCCAGTAAAACTTAATTAAAAAAATATCAGTCCGTGGTTGGATTTGGCCTATGGGGCAATAAGAATAATCTCTTTGGCTTGCTCATTTTTCAAGAACATGTTCATGTTTATCTTATATTTATATGTGAAATATAGTTTTACCTTTGGAAAATAATACATTGACAATAGCAACAGTAAAATAATGGGAAAGAAGGTGGCCAAAAATGTATTCTCCTTTTTATATTAATCAAGGAAAACTACATGTGGTATCACAATCCTGCACAATGAATACATTGGGACATTTCAAGGACCATTTGCCCAATAACCAAGACAATTTCAACATGACACTCTTAATTGACATAGATTTTCGTGATTCATTTTACTGATGTATTTTTTCTACATTTTACATTTCCTGTAAAATTTTAAATTATTTTAATGCTTGACAACTTACTCAAAATAGTTTACATCAAATTTCCTTTAAACCTAATAGATTTTGAAAATTGTAATTTTGAAACTGTAGCTGCATCTCTCTCTCTCGCTTTTTTTTTTAACCAATGTAATATAAAACTATTATACATCTCCTAGAAAGGAAGTAATGAAGTCACCTTGATGAATAGTAAGCTTTTCATTCAAGTGCCAATAACATATAAATTCACCTGAAAGACATTTTTAGTTAAATATAAGTATTTAAAATGTTTTAGTTAAGACTATTAATATTAAGAGGAAAAATTTAATGAAAGCATATTTTGATGGATGTTTACAGGACTCAAATCACTCAACTAGTGAAATGGAAATGAGGAAATGTATTAGGATAAAAGTAGTAACATGTTATCAATAGAAAGCAAATTTCTGACTTTTACGTAGGGACTGGGAAAAGGGTGGGGAACTGTGCAGGCACAGAAGATAGAGACCAACAGTTCATAACAGCGTCTGCTTAGAAAAATTAAGATACTTGGTGTGGTAGGAAAGGCATATCGTATAAATTCAAGATCACTAGGGTCCAGGCTTGAGGTCAAGCCTGGTCATGATCTCAGAATCTTGACACTGAACCCTGTGTCAGCCTCCATGTTCAGTGTGCAGTCTGCTTGAGGTCCTCTCTCTCCTCTCCCCCTGCCCCTTCCCTTGCTCATGCTGTAAATAAATAAATTAATTAATAAATATCTTTTTTTAAAAAAGAGTCTCAGACTAATCATCTATACAATGTTTCATTTAATACCTATCTCAGGAAAAATAAATGAGATCATTTTTATTTGGAAAAACATTATTGGTCTCCAATACATTGTTTCAGATTTATTTATGTAAGATATTAATTCAAAACACAGGTCTTAAAGGGAAATTTTGAGTGAAGAATTTGACCCAGTATTTTTTTTTTTTTTTTTTTTTTTTAGATTTTATTTATTTATTTATTTGACGGAGAGAGATCACAAGTAGGTAGAGAGGCAGGCAGAGAGAGAGAGGAGGAGGAAACAGGCTCCCTGCCGAGCAGAGAGCCTGATGCGGGACTCGATCCCAGGACCCTGAGATCATGACCTGAGCCGAAGGCAGGGGCTTAACCCACTGAGCCACCCAGGCGCCCATGACCCAGTATTTTTTGAGAATGCAAAAAGGGACTACTGTTAAAATGAGAAGATATTGGGGTGCCTTTGTGGCTCAGTGGGTTAAGCCTCTGCCTTCAGCTCAAGTCATGATCTCAGGGGGCTGGGATCACATTGGGCTCTCTGCTCATCAGGGAGCCTGCTTCCCCCTCTCACTGCTTGCCTCTCTTCCTACTTGTGATCTCTCTCTCTCTCTGTCAAATAAATAAATAAAATATTTTTTAAAAATGAGAAAATATTGGCATGTCATTTACTCTAATATTTGAATTAAGATCATGTTTATTCTGCATTTCTTCACTGCAAAATTAAGTTATGGTATCTGCCTACAAGAGGGAAGTAGATTAGTTTCAAAAGTTATTATCTAAACACTACTGAGTTTGAAATTATATATTTGTTAAAATTTCCATGGTAGAAGAATGTGTGTATGCCCTTAGAGTGATAAAATATATTTGTCAAAGGGCTGTGAAAAATAACTGTTGATTATTAATACATTAGCCTTGTTATGACTAACCCTCCAGAAATTTAAAAAAATAAAACAAAACAAAACACCAAAACTATAGATTTTCTTGAACTTAGAATAACAAATGAAAAGCTTTTCATTGACTAGGTTTACAAAAGAGAAGGGAATTGAGATACATAAAAAGATTAATTTTAAAGGAATACTAACTCCTTTTTTTGGCATATGTACATAGGGTTTGACAAGAAAATAGGTATATTTTCTACCTTTCTTTCTCAAGTCATCTACTTCCTTGATTTTATGATCTCATTCACGAATTGGAGCATGTTTTGTACTATGTACTTAAAGAAAATAATCAGAACAATATAAGACAAATTGTTCCACTATTCTGAAAAAAAATAAATAAAAAATATTTCACTAATTTTCATTTTTCAGCTTCATGTCTAAAATCACATTTTGGTTAAGATTTAAATCAGAATATATCCAAATGATGAATCCTCCCTGACAGATAGGAAGTATAGTTTTTCTGTAGGGTTTTCTATAAATAATTTCAGTGACATCTTTGAACACTATACTAGGCAGAAAAATGGCCCCTACAAAGATGTCCTAGCCCTTGGAACCTGAGAGTATATTCACTTACATGGCAAAAAGACTGCAGATGCGACTGCAGTAAAGGCCTCGAGATGGGAAGATGGTCCTAGATTACCCAGATGGGTCAGTCTAATTGCACAAATCTTTTAAAGGGAAGAACTTTTCTGGGCTGAGGTCAGAGGAAGATGCAATATTTCTGGCTTTGAAGATGGAGGAAGGCGGTTATGTTGCCAAGGAACTTGGGTAGCATTTAGAAGCTTGAAAAGGCAAAGACACTGATTTCCCCCTAGAGGCTTCAGAAGGAACACAGCCCTACACTTGTGATTTGTTGTGACACAGATAGAAAACTAAGATAAGCACCTACAGGAACTACAAAACCATCTTCATATTTGCTATTGCCTCTCTTATTCATACACTCTCCATGTGAGGCTACTAAGTCACTTAGTAAAACTACTTAAACCTTAACTTCAGGACATTAGCTTTCTTTGTACCAATTTATTTCACATATGAATTCAGTTTTGATTTTTTTTAAGATTTTATTTATTTATTTTGAGAGAGAGAGAGGGTAAGAAATAGAGAACCCATATGAGGGGAGGGGCAGGTGGCGAGGGAGGAACAGACTTATCACTGAACAGAGAGCCTGACATGCATGGGTCTCAATCCCAGAACCCCAAGATTATGACCTGAGCCGAAGGCAAACATTTAACCAACTGAACCACCCAGGTGCCCGAAAAGTTTGTAAAAATTTCTGAGAGGTAAAAGATATAGAGGGCTGAGAATAGTTTCCTGTCCTACTAGCCCACAGACACACAGAGTTTCAAAGAATGCCAAAACACCATTTATGATAAAGAATAAGGCACATAGTGTAGCTATCAGGTCTTGCACAATAAAAAGGAGAACATAAAAAAGTACATGAAAGGTTGTTGCTCCTCAAGTTGCTTTAAGTTAGCAGGACTGCAGTTAGGAAGAAAAGCTGGAGATGAACTGGGGAAGCAGGGACATACTGGAACCCACATTTGCTTCTCAATACCTCCAATGTTGATGGGACATGTTCTGCTGACCTTGGTCCCATGGCCAATCATGCACAGTATTAACATTCAGAGAAGATGAAGTAATTGAGCTGATATAGCCTAGTAGAGCAGCACATCCTGCAACTGCCCAACCATGTCAACCAGGCTAGCTGGCATATCAGAGACAGCATCTGCAAACTTCAGTGACATCCTGTGCCCACCCAAGTTCACAGCATATGGTGGTCAACCCCTTCTTTCTTCCAGACCTCAAACAAATTTCTCTTGTGGTCAACTCTAAGACAGAACTTTCCAGTCAAGTAAAGTTGGAGGATCATAGTCCCATTAAGTTGACAGGGTCCAATCTATTAAAAGGCCCTAAAATCTTAGACTTATGTACTTTGGTATTTTCTATTGACTGCTTGTATGTGAGAGCTCACTCCCTTTCATAAAAAAAAAAATCTCCAGGGTTTTTTATCATTTCATTGTGTAACATCCACCTTCAGAAGTGAAAGGATCCTCTTGTCCTCCAAATTCACTTATAGAATCAATATATATTTAGCGTTACTGAGAGAATTTGTAAATATACAATTAAAAAATAACATTAATATAATGCTATTATACAGAATATGCTGCACAGCAGTATTTTTAACTACTTAGTGAAACGTAATACACATAAATAAAATTACATATATGAAAGTATAGAACTTGAGTATTTCTACGTATTTATGCCATCATAGTGATTTTTAGTTATTTACTGTAACTTGGGTCTAACTCTATGCTTGAAGATAGGTAGAAGTTTCTGGTACCAAAAGACCTAGAGTCAAAGGGTTTTTTATTTTATTTTTTTAAATTTGTTTCGAGTTGCATTGTATTTGTTAGTTACTCTGCATAATTATTTTCTCTTCAAATAACATTAAGGGATATTTGATATTACGCCATTGATCTCAGGCCACTGTTTCTGATATTTTTCACCTTTACCTTCTCCTCTCCTCCTCCTCCCCATCCCTTTTCCTTTTTTTTTTTTAAATGTTTAATAAGATCTGATTTTGCCACTGTTTTAAGGGAGAAGAAATATTGATATCAAAGGCTGATAATTAAACTGATACTAAAATAGAATGTAGAAAATCAGGAGGTTCAATCCAGTCCAGGGACACCTTTGGGTTTGAAATTTTCAATCTCTTAATCTAACCTATATTTGAAATAACAACCGTACTGACCATAGAATGTGCGTACTTATTTATTTTATAGGAGTAATCAGAAATATCCTTCTTGTGTCCCAGCTATCATCAAGGCCACAGATAGTATTTCAGCATTTATGAGGATCACTGAACACTATTAAAACAATTTGGCAGAGTACGCTCTGATGCAGACTGAAAGAGCAAACCATAGGACTTATATAGGACTTGTGCCATTTTATTTTTCTTTTTACATTCTTTATATAGAGGCTATATATTATGGGAGGAGTTTTTCTCACCATAAATTTTAAATCAATTCAAACCAGAGTAGAGATTTTGGAAATGTCTGCAGTATTTGTTTCTATAATTCAAAAGATAATATTTGGTAGCTCTGCTCTCTGAATTTTTCATTAACTGTGATTGAAATGACTGTAGTTTGGTATACTTGTGTAGTTTTCTGCTTATGACTTTCAGATAGTTATGAATACTTTACAGAGATACAGATGAAATATACAAAATACTCATGGCTGAGATAATTATAATAAACCTAAATTTTGGTTTACTCAATAACATATCCTCTGTGATTATTGTTGGCACAGATATAGGAGAAATTACTAAAAATTCATTCAGACAAAAAAAATATATACATCAGAAGCCACTGAAAAATTACTCAAAAAAGGTCAAATGAAGAGTACGAGTCACTATCTGCTATACTGAGAAATTCAGACATGTGGTACTTCTCCCCTAAACTTTCCAAAGGATTAAGAGAAACGGGATCTGTTTTCTTCAAGTGTATGGAACATCCTCTTATTCCTCATCTGGACTTTGAAAGTATAAACTCAATAGCAAGTGCATTAAGGTTTTTATAAATGTGTTCAAATGAAATTTCAAGTGCCACAGAGAATGTAGAGGGTGTTTACTGATACCTACTTGATCAGGTAAGAAATATAAGCAGCTGTTAAACGTGGAGGAAGCTTCTATTACCATAATTGGATCATTGATACTACCTGCCAAGAATAAGATGATTACATTCACAGTTCTTAATTTTAAATACAGTTAAATATAAATACTTTTTATTATACTTACTTCAAGTATTTTATTTAAAAAGTCATTAAGGTGCTTATTTTCTGCTCTTTCAATGTATTTGTTTTGAGCTGGTTTTTAGTAATGCTCTTTAGCAAGGATTATCACGGGGTTATATATAAATAATGAATATTTGCAATCCCTCTTTTGCCAGCAAATTAAACAAAATAGAGAATAAATAGACTAAGGAGAAAAAATAGTCACATTTTGTCTAATTTCATCTATCTAATTCTAAGACGTCAATGTGTGTTTACTGACAATGGACATTGTCTATATTGTCTGGACCAAAGATCACTCTAATCACACAATTTCTGTTGTAGACATGTGTCCTGCCTTCAACATGATGCATTCATTTCTTTGGGCTTTCTTTTCCCAAATCAACCAGTTAAGCTGAAGTAAAAATTCTTTCTGAAGCAGGAATAATCTGAGTATTGTTTGGTATAAATAGAAACACAAGGTGTACATGTATGATAGACATGTTGGGAAACATGTTTGCAAGTATTAATTTTGGTTGAGAGCTATATAATCTGATCTTTCTGCTCCTATGAGATGCATCTTTTGACCTCAGAACATCTTCACAGTGCATGAACAAATTCATGAAATACATCTGATACTTTTATTGTTCTTCTCTTAACTTTATTCATGCATGAGGTCTCTGTTTTTTGACATCCAGTGTTTTCCCTTTATAATTTTTTTAAGATTTTATTTATTTATTTGACAGAGAAATCACAAGTAGGCAGAGAAGCAGGCAGAGAGAGAGGAGGAAGCAGACTTCCCGCTGAGAAGAGAGTCCGATGCAGGGCTCGATCCCAGGACTCTGGGATCATGACCTGAGCTGAAGGCAGAGGCTTTAACCCACTGAGCCACCCAGGCGCCCCCCCTTTATAATGTTTTAATATCCCTGCATCATTACCTGAGAGATCACAAGTAGGCAGAGAGGCAGGGCTTTAGACCCACTCCCTGCTGAGCAGAGAGCCCCCCCCCTCGATCCCAGGACCCTGAGATCATGACCTGAGCCGAAGGCAGCGGCTTAACCCACTGAGCCACCCAGGCGCCCTGCAATTATTAGTATTTGTGTATTTATTTATTATCCCTAGTTCCCTAGTCTATTATTTATCTGAGGGCAATAAATCTGTGGTTTGCCTGTTATCCTGTGTACCTAACAATGAGTTTACTAAGTGTTTGTTGAACAAATGGATAAAAATAGATTTTTTTAAAACATGCCTACTCTGGTCAGTTGTAACATTCAAACATACAATTGTTACAACTAAAGATTTATGTTGAAAAATTGATTAGCACAGCTGTACTGACTGAATTTAGCATCCTCTGCAACTCCTCCAAATATGAATTATTTTCAAAGTTAGGCACAAACACACACATGCTCATACACACACAGCATTGGCACTGCACTTATTTCTATTCTGATAAGTGATAAAGCTAGGAGTTCGGCTAATTAAAAGAATAATAAAAATAAGAAATGAACAACCAATTGGGATGCTATGAATAATGTAAAATACAAAGCTGCCTCAAAACATCTAGAGAATGCATAATATTTTGGGTATCAAAAGGCTCAAAAAATTAAAGGAAAATGAAACAGATTCACAATGCAAGTCTCAGCCTCAAAGGACACACTCACTGGAGCAGCAAGAGGATTTTATTCGGGCATGGACTCCCAGGGACACTTGACCATGAATATTTGTTTCGGGAGTCCCTTAATATAGAACAGTCCATTACATCAGGCCCTCAAAAAATTCAAAGCATTAAAAGGAAATAGGTAGCCAAAAACCAACCAACATTGAAGTCACAGATTCAAAGGGTACGTGCAAATTGCCGTCAGATTGTATACAAAGTTCCATAAACGTGCTGAAGCTCCGCTTGGTATCGTCTCAAAGGGTAAAAATTAGTAAGGGGAAATTCTTAAGGAAGATTACTTGATACGAAACGAGGGTTTAATTTTTCATTTCTTAGCAAAGCATTAGAAGCATATCTCATCCACAGTGGGTTATAACAGATTTTTGCTATTCGTTATCCCGTCTGCTGCTTGCTGACACCCTTATCTAAGGATGGCCAAGTTAGCTGAGTGGTTATTAAAAGAATTAAAACTTATAGCTCTATTTCAACCTGGGGTAAGTAGAAACTCATCTTCAAAGGAAAAATCCAATCTAAGGAAGATCAACGAAATTTCCTATCTCATCCACATCTCAGTTAACACCAATTACAAAGAATTCTAGCTCTGTTCACACTCATCCAATCTCAAACTTTTATCTCACATCTCAGTTAAACCTTCACACTCATCTCTCCACTGGACTGACCCATACTCTTTAACTTGTGGTGATAATGAATGTCACAAGACGTGTCCTTTTGTCTTGTTCTCTCACTCTTATCCCCCAGCTATTCAAGCTGCTTCTGTTGCCTCCAGGACAGAATGGAGAGAGATAAAAGAAAAAGAACAAGGTCTCATTTGACACAGGATGCTGTCATCTGAAGGATGCTCTCTTGAGTAACACCTGCTCACATGCTGTTTTTTCTCAGACAGGGTGATTTTGGCTCCCCAAAGACTTGCCAGATGGGGTATACGAATAGTTACACCATTCCCCTCAGTGGGCAAACTATTCTACTGTGACTTCCCCTCAGTTCCTCCTTTGACGGCACACATCATGAAAACATTGTCTTCTGGGGTTGCCTCACTACCTCAGGCAGCCATCTATGCTGGATGCTTTCATGATGGATCAGTCTGTCTTTCTTACGTGGTGTCCACTAAGGCCACTATAAAACTGATGAAATTGCGGAAGAGAGGTATATCTCCCTCCTGGCTTTTTTTTTTTTTTTTTAACGTAAGATCCGCGACAGCTCCAGCCAGCTTCTCATCTTTCGGCTGATAGTCATTTACAAGTAGTTTCCTCCTATCAATCCCCAGCTCCAGAGGGCATAGATTACCTACTCAAACCTCTCTAGGCTCTCCAGTAGGGTAGTAGATTATGATAGTCTATGTAGTTCAGCAGCTCAGCCATCATTCAGAGGAAAGAAGTCAGTCCCTTTGGAGAGAATAACCCAATACGTTCGAGTTATACTCTTGAAGCCTCCCCTCACTTGTCTTAAAATGGAGGAATACCATCATTACCCTTGACCATGAAAAAAGGAAACTACATGTTAGCACTCTGTTATCAGGGAACTAAAATACCAATACCGGGTTCTTTGGAACTCTCCACATTTTGGAGCTTTTCATTCCGTTTTTCTTATAGCCAGAAAGTGGATGATGAGCTAAGAAATCAGAAAACTATCCTGTGGGCCTTCTGGATCAGTAACAATTCTCATGAAAAGGAATGGGTTCTTTCCACTCACTGTCCTCAGCTTTGGGACCTCAGAAATCCATCTGCAGTAACTAAAGTCCTATAAGTCATCCTGTTTCAATTAAATGATAAAGAAACATTCATAATAAATAGTACAGTCTTCAAACTCACCCTCCTACCCCCTTCAGTTTTACTTGTGAAATGATTCTTTAGTGTTCTCATTTTTAATTATTTTGATTTCCTCTGTAACTTAAATAGTATCTTTTATCTTTCTTAATCAAAAGAGATCTATTGTCCCCCACTTTGCAAAAAGCTAAGATTTTTTTAACATATACCATGTCTTCTTTAGTCCTACTTTGTTTTTTAAATTGTTCATACTTTCTAAATTAGTTTTTCAGTTGACTATCTTTACAGCTGATTTACATCTTTTATCTCTGGTTCCAATAAATGTAAGTAGTATCTTCAATCCCCTAATATGTGAAATGTAGATATTAATAATTTTCCTTGTATTTCCCTTTCCCCTGCTACCTTCCATCTTGACAATGATAATTTTACCTTTATATCATAAAGCTACTTTTATATTACATTTTGCTTTAAAATTATGAATAAGCTATGTGCTGCAGTGTAAACAATAAAGAACGCTTATCTTGTTACAGCTACAATAATACTGGCTGTGGCAGATCCAATAAATATGCTGAGATTCATTTTCTTCTCTGCAGGTCCAAAGCCAGATTCTCTGTAGCACTTAGACAAGAAATTTTCTGGTGTCAAGGTCAAATTGATTCTCAGATTCTATACTCTGTGGTCGAAGCTTTTACTGTTCACTGAATGCGTGTATGCTCCCTTCATTTCCCAAATTTTTACACTCAAGGATGTAAAACCACATAATACCAGTGACTAGGACAGCACTATTGTAGCCTCCAGCATATTCCTCTTTTGATGCAGTGACCTGAATCCCATGTGTTCCAGATGATATGATGATGAGACATAAGCAACCTGAATTCCTGAATTCCTGAGTCACCCACCATTTGGAAAGCAGCCACACTATAGAATCAATGAGCCCAGGATAGACCCTGACTGATAACATGTAAATCTCTATTTGTCACATCATTGAGATATCAGATGTATATGAACTGAAGCATAGTTTAGCATAACCTGGGTAGTTAGACACTTTAATATTTGTTCAAAATCATGCAACATTTAAATTTGCTTTCTATTTGGACTATGGTATACTTTTGCAACTCTTGTGTCTTTCAACGTTTTCATTTGACTTTTTTTTCTCTTGATGAACAAGCTACCATACAGCCTTCATCATACTCTCAACAGTAATCAGTATTTCTCAACAGTAATCAGTATTTCTATCATTCCTGTTAGTATTTATAATTATTTTCTTCCTGGTGGTATTCTCTCAAGGAATTTACAGTCCTCTGGTATAATCTGTACAGGATTTTCTCTCAGCCTGCTACAGATTTTCCACTAAGTCCTGCCTTCACTGTTCCTACTAGTTAGAGCAAGAGTATCATAGCAGTTATACCTTCTCTCTTACCCTCCTCTTTACGGAAGATTACCTCAATTAATGTACTTCAAAAAAGGTACAAAAAAGGTAACATTTTTGAAAGCCTGTATATCTGACAAATATCTTTATTTTTATTGCTAATTAGCAGTAAATATCTATTTGTATTATTAATTTACAGATTACTAAATTCTGCAAAGTAATTTCTCCATACTTCAACTCATTTTCTATTTTCCTCTAACATACATTTTAAGAAAAACTAATGTTAATGTGATATTTTTCTAAGTGGCTTGCTTTTTTTTTCTTTTGAAGGATAAAGAATCTTTTATATCTTTTTGAGGTCCCATAGAAGTTTCCAAATGAAGTTGATAGACGCGATTCATTTGTTTTGTTTCATTTTGTTTTTCATACTGTATGAGTACTTTTATAATGAAGATTCTTATCTTCATTAGCTCTACAACTTCTTTATTTGGAAAACAACTCTCATTTAAGACATTATTTTTTGCATTACTATTTTTTTCTAAGAATGTTTACTTGTCCTCTGATTGCACTATGTTTTTCCTGTTAATATTTTGCTTATTTTTTGGAAGGAATATATTTTTGAATCTAATTTGATTTTTAAACTTGTCAATAAATAATCTTGTTATTCTCTTAAATGTTACTTTCTGTAATCATAAACAACAAGATACTTCATGATTGCTCTAACTCATTCTTAGAGATCTCCTTCATTGTTATATAGGTCTTTTCCCCCACTGGGTCTCTGACTAAAGAGAAGGTTGACAGGGCTTTTGTTCTTCTTTTGGTGTGTTAAAGGAGAGATGGCCTTTGGGTGTCTTTAGATGTCTTTTTGTGGGAGTGATCACTTTTTGCCAGGAAGCCTAACTCTCTCTTGACAGTTCTTTTAAATTACCCTCAGGGTTTTGCTTTTTTTTTTTTCTTCTTTTCTTTCTTTCTTTCTTTCTTTTTTTTTTATTTAATAGTCAAATGCACAAGCTTGGCTATTGTCTTCAAGTGTTGAGGAGGGGAAGAGGTAGAGGAGGGGACAGACTCATGTAACCGTTCTCAAAACAGATTTTTGGTTCGATCATGTGGCTATCTCATAGCTGAAAGATATGTCCATTTTTAAATTATTATTTATTTAATATATTTTATTTATCTATTTGAAAGAGAGAGAGCATGAGAGAGTGAGTGCACAAGCAGTGGGGTGAAGTAGAAGGAGAAGTGGACTCCCTGCCATGCAGGGAGCCCCATGTAGGACTCAATCCCAAGACCCTGGGATTAGGACCTGAACCAAAGACAGATGCTTAAGCAGCTGAGCCACCCAGGTGCCCTTAAGTACCTTTTTAGAGCTACTTTTTATCTTTCAATTTTATGTACCCATGAACTCCGAAAGCAGAGTCTACCTGAGTTCTCAGTGTGATTGACTCACCTCCACCACAGGACCTCCTTATACATATGATCTTTTATGATCTCTTCTATCAATCAAGTTCCCATATGTCTCTGAATTTTCTGAATTTGTGGAAATCACTCATCTGATTTAACAGTTTTTATTCCTTTCTCTTCTAGAAAAATTCTCTTATAATTCTCTGTTGTCTAACCAGTAGATTCTTGGGGTAGGGAATAAAGCATCTGTGCCCAGTTTGTTCCAATGGTGCTTACCCTTCCATGCCCCACATGTCTTAGAGATGAGAGAGTCCTCTTCCTCACTGTTAAAAACATCTTTCAGATCCATAAACTTATACTCTTGAGTAACATCCCAGAGATGTTCCTTATCTGAAATCATCTAAATATTTTCTGATTACAAGTTTTCAACCATTTCTCTCTTATATCCAATACACTATTTACCTTTTACAGAATTGGTTGCTTCTATTTTCACTATTTTATAAATTACTCCATTCCTTCCTTTCCTTCCTTATCTATTTTCAATTTTAGGATTATTTAACTTGAACCATTTTCTTTCCAGTTTTAGAATCGCTCTTATTCTCCTACCCCTGACTTCATGTCATTTCCTATGTTGAGCTGGGAAATCATCAATGTTAAATAAAAAGATGTCTGACTTTACTGTGCTCACAGAGGGGCTGCTGTGTGATACTACACACACACACACACACACACACACACACACACACACACAATTAAAATAAAGGTATCTCCACAAATTTGTAGGCTTATATCTCAGCTAGTCACTCAATAATTGATGGCTGAGTCTCACTACTTCTATTTAACTGTCTCCTCTCTTACACAGTATGGATGTTTATATTTCTTATCCTCTTCATATGTTCTAAGAAAAACCTTTGATCTTTACTCTTAGCAGATAACTTCATCTCCTAAGTGATAAGACTTTCTTGCTTTTTTACTAACAGCATAAACTGTCTCCACGTCTTTTTTTTTTTTCTTTCCACTTATTAGGATTAAAGTATGTATAAGGGAGAGATTGGTTAAATTGTGGTAAGAAACAATCTTGAATCTTAGTTGCTTAAACAATAAAGGGGTCTAAATTTCTATCTTCTCCATTTCTGGTTTCCCAGACACAGTTCTTCAGCATGATTGTTTCCTTGCTACTTCAGGCCCATTGTTCTTTGGAACACAGCCACACCCACCCACTGTGTATTGTCTATGACTCTTCACACAAATTTACTGTGTCTACCTTAGGTACAGAGAAAGTTTGTGCAACCTGCTTTGGGAGGTTAGAGGATAAAACCTTGTAATGAAATAAGAATAAATAATACTTGTTGAATACTTACTCTTGAGTGTTAAATGAGGGAAGTGACTCTTTCCATGACTAATGAAGCAGAATTAGAAGGCAGCCCAGACTTCAGAGCTTGCATGATTAACCACATTCTAACTGGTAGTTGGTGTCTGATTCCAAACTGTGCTTAACTTTGTACATTTCTTTTACGTAGTTGTTTATCTGAAAGAATCAAAAGTTTTATTCTGGGGCACCTGGGTAGCTCAGTGGGTTAAGGTAAGCCTCTGTCTTTGGCTCAGGTCGTGATCCCAGAGTCCTGGGAAGGAGCACCATATGGGGCTCTCTGCTCTGCAGGGAGCCTGCTTCCCTTCCTCTCCCTCTCTGCCTGCCTCTCTGCCTACTTGTGATCTCTGTCAAGTGAATGAATGAAATCTTAAAAAAAAAAAAAGAAAAAAAAAAGTTTTGTTTCTCTTTTCATTGGCCTCATTTTAATTCCTAAGATACTTTAAAGTTGTGGATGTATTATTATTATTATTATTTAGAATTACTTATTTTAGTGTTCACTTTAATAATAAATGAAGTTTTTCAAGTCTATAAAAAAATGCTTTGTACTGTTTTTAGGGTATATGTAAAGTCAATGAGCGTTCATTTTCGTTTCTTTCCCTCAGTGTATAGGTTTTTTTTTTTTTTTTAAGATTTTATTTGTTTATTTGACAGAGAGAGAGATCACAAGTAGGCAGAGAGGCAGGCAGAGTGAGAGGGGAGAAGCAGGCTCGCCGCTGAGCAGAGAGCCTGATGTGGGCCTCGATCCCAGGACCCTGGGATCATGACCTGAGCTGAAGGCAGAGGCTTTAATCCACTGAGCCACCCAGGCGCCAGTGTATAGGTTTTGATTATTGGTCTGAGTTTATCATCTATGAAGTGTTTATTTCCATCCTATTGGTGGCTAACATAGACCATCTAGTAACCTTACCTATGATATCAGTTCATAGTAATTTATGCATATTGGCATATGACTGATTACTTCAGGCATAGGGATATAGCATATAGAAGTTTTCTATTAATGTTTTTAAATTAGAAAACTACCAATGACATTAAGCTCTGTGAACTCTTTTCAGTTTATATAATTTTTGAGTATATTTTAAAATGGAGGGACTTTGCAAATGTTTTGGATATCCCATGAAAGCTCAATAAATCCAAAATGCTGTATACTGTCAACTGACAAGATTTTGTACAGACTGTCAGAATTTAAGTTCAAGAAGAAAACAAAGATGACAAAAGGAAACTTTTTGTTTAGCAAATTTCAGCTCTTTTTTTTTTTTTTAACCTGTTCCTATGCAAAAACTTGGGCTAAAGACTGACAGCTTTTTAAGTTGTTTATACTCATTCTGGAACTCTGTAATTCATTATATGTTAGATTAGATTAGTGTATCTAATTCTCCATTCATGTTTATAATGTAATTACAAACCCATGTCCTTTGCATGGTTACAGATAACCATTCACCATGGATTAGTATATCTCCACTGTTACGATATTATTGACTTTTTCTAAGGAAACTTTTCGACATTTTTTCCAAAATGTCTTCTCCCATGCATGAAACTTTAATACCACAAGTATATTATTTTTGTTTCTATACTGTGGCCCTTTGGAAGAATGCAAATCATCATAATATCTAAAACCCCTCACACATACTAAGAACCAATGTTTACCCTAGCAGAGTTAATACTGCTTCCATTGGAAATGCATACTTTAAACCCAACCTTAAGCCAGGAGTCCTGGCTTGCCCATCCAAGACTGATAATACTAACCAAACCTTAGCTGATGGATAGCCCCAAGATTGTGAAATAATGTTTTATTGTAGACCATTGAAATTTAGACTTGTTATGTTGCATCATTAGATAACAATAATACATCACTCGTTATTATACCAATATTCATTTATTTAACAAATATTACTGACAACCTATAGAGCACCAAGCATTGCATGACAGTAGATACAAAAATAGAGTTTATGGCATAGAAAACACATAATAATCAATTAAATACAATGACAGCTGATAAGTTGATCAGATAGTAAAATTATAGCAGAACGGGGACAGTCTAGGAAGAACTTTTAAATAAAGGCCTTAGCAATGTGCAGGTAGGATCTGATGGTGGAAGAAGATTACAGAGTTTAGGAAAATGTGTACATTTTCTGAAGTTAAATAGGATGCATTCAAATGGAAAAGAAAGTAGTGAGAGATGAGTCAGGATAGAAATGGGGACTTCTTAAGGCAAACTGTGGAGTTCTAATTTTATCCTGTAGCCATGGCAAGGCATTGACAAAGTGATTTTTTAATATGGAGGCTGTATACCCATCATAATCATCAATATATGAGCCTCAGTTCCATGAATTTCCTGAATTTTTATATGAAAGATTATGGCTCTTAAGTACTTTCTTCTTATTTTTGAGAAGGTCCAAACCTTTAACACACCTTCTCAAAGGTGACCCACTAAGATTAAGACATATTCTTACTTGCTGAGAAGGTCTAAACCTTTAAAACACCTTTTAAAGAAAACCCAGCTAAGATTAAGTCACCTTTAATCAAAAGATTTGTGTGTGGGATTATCATATTGAATTTTGTGTTTTAGAAAGATTACTCTGGCTATATGATGTCAAATACATTTAAAGAATAAAGATTTAAGACAGAGAAATGAGTCAGCAGGGAGTGAAAGTCACGGGAAAGGTGGGGATGGCAGAAACTACAGAGATGCCAGTAAGTAAGTAGAGAGTTTAGAGGAATATTAAGGAAGCAAGATTAATACTACTTGGTAACTCTTTATATAGGAACATTGGGGAAAGTTGGAGGGTATGAGTAAATAACGCCATGTTTCAAGTTTGGGAAACTGGAGGAAAGGCAGTAACATTGCTGTGTAAGGGCAGAATCTGAGACGATATTACTGAAACCATATTTGAGTAGGCTCAGGAGGATTCCTAGCCCCTTTCCTAGCCATAGGGCAGCACAAGCTCATCAAGTCCAAGAGGGTCAATTGACTGAAGAAGGTACTGGGAAGGTTATATGTATTTTACCACCAAGTGGAGCATGTCCCTGAACTAGCTAAATTGTATCCCTTCTCAAGTTAAGAGAACCTTGTACTCCTGTGCATCTCACACTTCCCGGTCTTTTCCATACCTCCCCATACCCTCTTGTCTGTCAAAACCACATGACTTCATCTCTGCTCCACTAATATTTTAGACTCCTTACGTCGCTTACTACATACCATAGTTTATGAACTATGTCTTTAACTTACCTCTGTCTGCTATGTGACTAAATTTATTTAACTTTTATAACTCCCATTAATCCTCTGAAAATCTAATTTGACAACCACAGGCTTGACTATGAGCTTCACCCCTACCCATTAATAATAAATCATTTGTACTTTTATGGTTGAAGAGAAAATGTTATATTGCTTATTTTCAATTTGCCTGCTATTCTCTCTGAACTGTGATCATCTTAAGTGCAGATACCTTGTCTAATTTACTTGTTTTTGCATCTCTAGGGCACACTGTACTGTCTGTGAAATAGGTATTCCTATTTGTCTTACTAAATGAATGAATAGATGAGTTGCTGTTAACAAAATGGCCCAATACATCTTTCTCATCACATTCACCTTCTGAAATTCTACCTAGACTCCACCTTATTTAGGTTCCTTAAGGCTTTGCAGTTCTTTCTTATCTCAGTCCATTCAGCTCCTATATAAAATACCACAGACTAGGTAGCTTACAAATTACAGAAATTTGTTGCTCACTGTACTGGAGTCTGGAAGTTGAGATTAGGATGCTGTTACGGTCAGGCAAGGGTACTCTCCCGTCAGACTTCCTACTCTGTCAACATGCAGTAGAAGGAGTGAGAAAACTCCCTTGGGGGCTCTTTTATAAAGACATTAATCCCATGCATGAGGACACACCCTCACGACCCAATCATCTCCTAAAGGCCCCATATACTAACAATCCTTCACTTTTGGCGGGTAGGATTTCAACATATGAATTTTGGAGGGATATAAACATAGAGACCATAGCTTTTTTTGTTAGAATTAATCTTCTGTTAACTATAATCTTATATCAAATTTAGACTCTATACTTAAGGGCTTATTATAATCTGACTCTACTAAGATTTATTATAGTCTGACTCATTAAAAAAATAGATATGTAATCTTTTATTCATTCAGAATACAAATTAATACAAATTACAAACTTTTTTTTGTATACACACAGACCTTTGCAAATTGTACATTCAATAATCAAAGCTCAATATACATAAATACATAATTTTGCATGTGAGAATCAATGTATTGCATTTCTATTTTCAATTATTCATAAAATTATTTTGGCTAATTTTATTAGATTTTAGAAGGTTTTGTCATAACTTTAAAGAAATTTCTGTCATGTCATTGATTATGTGCCCATTTTTATATTAAATTGAAGTTTTGGTGTATATATTTATTAAAGATTTTATTTTGTATTTTAGAGAGTGAGTGAAAGAGAAAAAACACAGCTGGGGAGGGCCAGAGGGAGAGGGAGAATCAGACTCCCCTCTGAGCAGAGAGCCCGACTCCATCCTGGGATTCCAGGATCAGAACCTGAGCCAAAGGCAAATGCTTAACCAACTGAGCCACCCAGACACCCCTGTACTATGTATTTTTATGGCAGAAACTGGGAACCAAGTTGATCCTTCGGTTATTTCAGATGTGCTGTAAATACCATAAATACTCTCAATATCTTCATATGCAATGAATTTGTCACAAAAGTTTTATTCCAGATATCTATTTAAAAATGCTTAATAGAAGTTAAGGAACACATGAAACTTTCTTTTAGCAGTGAACTAGAATCATCTGAAACTTTGCTGAAATAGTTTAACTAATTGGTGCATTTCTATAAAGAAACTATCTTTTTCAGTTTCTTGTGCAGAATTTTTTCACTCTTCTTGGTACATAAATCCACATTCTCATGCATTACTTAAATTTGGTACTTTGGAAACAAGTGAATTTCTCGCAGTAGGAAGCTGAGTTTTCCTGGAGTAAAGGATCTATAACATAAGCTTTGTGAAAACACATAACTTCTTCTACAAGCTCAAACCATTTAATGAATAAAACATGAAGCCCTTTAGCTAGGGACTTCAAAACTATTGTCTAGAAGAGACTGCCATTTTTTTCTAACCTTTTTGAAAGACTTAGTTCTGCAAATCTATCTCCTCTATATTCCCTTTTATGTCATTTCAACCAGTCTTTTATTTAATTGTATTTCATTGTCATTCGATAAATCACAAATATAGTTATTGCTGTATTTTCAAACTATAAAGGAAGGAAGGATCTTATTTATATCTATTAAAGCTGCTGGTAGTCATAGAAAACTATGCTTTCTTAGAGATTGCCTGAGCATGGGTTTGTGACCTATACAGTGTACTCAGTGATAAATCTATGTCTTCTTTTCAGTTCCTAACCACGTTAAATTTTAAGAAAGATTAAAAACAAAAATCATATTTTGGGGGTACCATCACAAAAGCCTACCATTCTAGATACTGATGAAACTCTGAAAGGAGTTAAAGGACCCTGACTTTAATGTGTGTTCCTGCAAAAAACCTCCCTGGGCTCATCAACTCTGACAGTTTTACTAGGCTCCATTAACCATTAGTTAAATTAGCCATAACTTTTTAACATTATTGGCTAATTGCTTTGTGATTCTGAGGTAACTCCAGAGTACACTAAAACTTCATACTGATACGATACGCTTTTATTTCACAGTGTGTTATTACACTATTGAAATCCTATTCAACAATTGATTTTCAGGATGTTGTAGAACTTCCCTGCAGAATCGTAGAGCAAGAACTAGAGAATTTAGTAAAACAGTTCACTATTTGGTTCATTTACACATGCAATTATTATTCTTAAAGGTTACTAATGTTCTGAAAAAGCATTCTTTCGAAAGCATTCTGTGAGTACGTGAAGTAAAACGGCTATTGATGAGGGATAATTTTTTATTATATTGCTGTTGAACTTAATTACCTTCTTTTGAAATTTGCCTGTCATTTGGAACTCTACATAAAATGAATAATTGAACATAATTAAACTCTTGTTAGTACAAGAAGAGAACTTGTACTCATATTTTTCATTTGTGTGTCCATTTACTCATTTGTCCTACAAATTATTAAAGGCATATAATAATAGAGATGCTAGTTTGGACTCTTCAGTTGTGTTTGTCTTAAAGAACATGATGTATTCTGTATACATAAACTGTCTATTTTAACTGTTTGGGAAAGCATATATTTTTAGTATGTATCACCTAGATAAATTAGGATGCTAAATACACAAATGAAAAATATATAAATCTAATTATAATTTTTAAGTTTTAAATCATCCTGTTTATCCAGCCAAATCAATTATTTGTTTTTTCTCTTATACAGTCAACAAACATTTATTTTTCCACCTTTACTGAGCTATTATTGACATGGTATTGTATAAATTTAGGATATATGGTATGATGGTTTAATACATATATATATTGCAAAATGACCATAATAAGGTCACCACCATAAGGTTATACACATCCATCACCTCACAGTTACCATGTGTGTGTGTGGGGGGGGGGTAAGATATACTCTCTCAGCAACTTTCAAGCATATAATACACAATTGTTAACTATAGGCTTCACATAGCATATTAGACCTCCTGAACGTATTCATCTTATAACTGAAAGTATATACCCTTTGACCAACATCTCCTCATTTCCCCTAACCCCCACTTTCTGGCAATCACCTATCTATTCTGTTTCTGTGAGTTTGACTATCCATATCTAAGTGAGATCTTACAATAACAACAAATATTTATTGATTGCCTATAACATGGCAGAGAAAAATATAAAAACCTGAAAATATGTAGCAGTGAATAAAACAAGTACTTGGTCTCACAGAGTAGTAGGAGAAAATCATAAAAACATAAATAAATAAATAAATGTAAAACAACAACAACAACAACAAATAAACTCCTACTTATATATTGACTGATTCTATGAAGGAAGATAAAAGAAGTAAATAGAATAGTGACTGCTGATGGGGTTTTTGAAGAAGAGGTATTTTTTGAAGGATGGTCAGGGAATGTTTCAGTCTTAATGTTACATCTGAGCAGAGACCTGCCTGAGAGGTATGAGGAAGAGAGCTGTGTGGATAATTAAAGGAAAAAATTTCAAAACTGTAACTGACCTGAAACTTGAACTTCTTGGTGGTTTAAAAAAACATCAAGCATATTGGTGGAGTAGAGTAATAGGTTGCATGAGGAGAAATAAGTAAAAGGTGTGGTATGAGGTGCTAGGGAAAGGCAAGTGGAGAGAGGCAGAATGTGTGGGTACCCTAAAATACCTTTCCTGTTTGTTTTTTAAGTGAGATGTGAGGTCCTGAAAGTTTTTTTTAACCTTTAATTTAAAATAAATTAAGATTTGCAGGATAATTGTAGAGATAGAATTGTTTTATAATAATTTATAAATTTATATATAAATTTATAAATGTTTCCCAGTTTCCTCTTATGTTACAACTTAAATAAGCACAACATTTTTATCAAAGTTAAGAAATTTTCACTGACTCATGCCATCATCTACAGACTCAAAACTACAGACTTTATTCAGATTTCCCCACTTGCCTCACTAAAGCTCTCCTTTCTGTTTCAGGATGCAATCCTCTATACCATGTCAAATGTATTTGTCATGTCTCCTCCAGCCTGTGGTGAGTGACCATTCTTAATTTTGTTTCATGACCTTGACATGTTTGAAAAATACTGGCAGGTAATTTGTAGAATGTCACTCAATTTCTGTTTGTCTAATGTTTCCTCATGATTAGACTGAGGTTATGAATTTGGGGAAAAATACTGGAAAGGTGACATGCCATGCCCTTCTTGTAGCATCTTATCTAGGGAAACTGAAATCAACATGAGTTATTGGTGTGATGTTAATCTTGATTATTAGCAGAAGATTCATGTGACCTGACCTAGGTTTAGAAACTCTTTGCTGCTACTTGAAAACAGATGGTAGGGGGACAAGAGCATAACAGGGAGACCAGTTAAGAGGCTGTTGTAGAATCAAAATGGGAGATGATTGTGGTTTGTACAGAGATGTAATAGAGATGATGTAGTAAAGATGATGAGAAATGGTGGCATAGATTCCATAATGACTTTTCCATGGATCCTTGAAGGAATACCAGCAGGATTTGCTGATGGTTTACAAATGAGGAGACAAGGATATTAGCAAGGATTTTATCCTGAGCAACAGAAAGAATGAAGTTGTCATTTACTGACAAGGGGAAGTTTGTAGGAGGAAAAAATGGCCACGTAAATAGAAATTTGCTTTTAGACATGCTAATTTTGAGTTCCCTACTCAGTGTCCAGGTGAAGTTGTTTTATAGCATGTGTTATAAGACTTCAGAGCTCGTACCTGAGCAAGTAATGTTCATTTAGGAGTCATTTGTGGATAAATCATATTAAAGACATAAAACCACAGGAGGTCACCTAGACAGTGAATAATGGGAAGAGGCCCAAAGGTTGAAACTCAAAACAGTCCACATACATATTATTGTCTGTTTTCTTCTTAGTGGCAAAGAAAATGTCATAACATGCTACCATGATACTAGTAGTAATCATTTTATTTACTTAACCACTATTTGTTGACTGCCTACTGTGTGTCTGATACATGTGGTGAACAAGTCATCGAAAAGTCTCTGTTCTCAGAGCACTTGCATTCTAGAGGTAGAAGTCAGCCAACAATGACTAAGGTACTTGATGATAAGTGCAATGATGGAAATAAAACAGACTGAGAGGAGAGAAAAGTACTATGCTGCCTAAGCAGGCCCTAGAGGATGACATTAAACTGGGACCTTCATGTCAAGGAGCCAACTGTGAGAAAATTTTAGTGGGATAGACCCAAGACACATAATTTTTGGCACCAACAAATCAACTTCTAGGAATTTATTCTATAGATACATTCAACTATAAGGATTTTCAATGAAGAATTTATATTACCAAGGAGGGAAAATACTTGAAATGCTTGATTTGTATTCCTATGGAACCAGATAAAATAATGAATCACATGGAACATAGCAGTATTGTGGAATGCATGCCACAATACAGCCATTCAGTAGGATGAGGTATAACTTTATTTAATATGAAAATATTCTTTAGGTATAAAAGAGAGCTACTTAACAGTATGCATGTTATAATCTCATGGACATTTTTTATTGAGAACAAAGTCTATAGACTTCTATACTATATCTCAAGAAAGAAAAAAAAAAAAAACCTGTTAACAATGGGTATTCCTGAATTTTAAAAAAGGTTAAGTTTTATTCTTCTTTTGAAAATCTCTGATTAGAGCTCCTGGGTGGCTCAGTAATTAAGCGTCTGCTTTGGGCTCAGGTCAAGATCCTTGGGTCCTGGGATCGACTCCCACATCGAGCCCTACATCGAGCCCCACATCGGGCTTCCTGCTTGGCAGGAAGCCTGCTTCTCCCTCTCCCACTCCCCCTTCTTATGTTCCCTCTCTCTCTTTCTTTCTCTATCAAAAAAATAAATAAAATCTTTAGAAAAAAAGTCTCTGATTAATTTCAAAGTTTCCCATGTATATCAATTATAATGTTAATAAAATTCTGAGCAGATTAAATTAAATAAGAAATACGGTTGAAATTTAGGCATCTCCATTTTAGCACTGATTTTTTTTCTGAATACTTTGTTTCTTTTTATCCATTTGTTTTTCTTTTAAACCCACATTCACAGAGCCCAGTCTCCAAAGTGCTCTTGGAAAGCCTCCAGTCCTCACACTCTTATCTCCAACTCAATCAAAGCTAGTATTTCTTTTTCTTATATAGTCCAGTTTGGATCATATCAATAATGCTAGTGAGGGGCAGGTTGTAACTGGTTAGTGAGTGATGGGAAAGAACAGGGAGAGCAATCAGAGGTGTTAGAAAGAGCAAGGTTGACCTAGGCATGCATAGTGAAAACAGAAAAAGGTTAAAGAGATAGAAAAATAATTTGAAAAAAGTGAGAGGGTTTAAATTAACAATAAGTATAAAGAAGAGATTCAGAAAAAAATGAGGACATGAGAGATAGAAAATGTATTCCTGTTGGTTTTTCCTAGAAAAATGAAATCTAAACTTCAAAGGGTTGATGATGGGAAAGTATCAGGAAATACTGCGATTCAAGTGTCAAACGTGCAACTGCCAAAATGGAATGGAAATGTGGTTCTCCATAAATCCCCATGCAAGAGTTCACAATGTATATTTTTATGTTATAGGTAATTCTCATCTCTCAGGGAAACAAAGAGTATTAGGTGATTGGAAATTTCCCAGTGGGGAGAGTGGGTTCTGATCAAGCCACTGACTGAACTGGTAATAAACATTAGTCAAGCAAGTTCTGCAAAGTATGAGCAGCTAAGTGTGCTCTGTAAGTTCCCTAAGGTGCTCTGCTGATTGATGCATAGTTTGCAGTCCTTCAACCCTTGTGCCTGGGCCAGGGTCAGCAGTAGTACACTTAAGGAAAGTGAGCTGAGGCTATTAACAAGAGTGTGCTTAAGGTAGCTGAATTTCATTGTATTACTTCCAGTATACTTCTTGGGTCTTCAGAGATCTATGCTTTTATTTTTTCCCTAGTTTCATTTTTTTTTTAAATGCTCAAGTGTATGTGAGATTTGGCCTGTAAATGATGGAGATTTTGAACAGTTGATTAAGACTCTGATCTTAATTATGTATTTCTAATATTCTTTGGTGTCCACAGTACTTTGTTCAAATTGCATTTCTTTCTGCCTATGAAGAATATTAGATAGCTGTCAGTGCCCCTTAAGAACGAATGAGTAGTAATTCATGAATTAAGAGGGGACCCCTTAAAGTTGCCATTATAAACTTGGAATTACTGTTAAAAATGCAACCACACAGCAATTCTAATATATTCAAATAATATATAAAAGAATTAATAATATATATTAATGTTTGATAGGATTCAATAGACATTCTTAAAAAATTGAACAAATATCTGTATTCAATTGCTTATGGACAAAGGAAAAGAAACTAAGGCCTACTACCAAACTAAGGTTACACTAAAAAGTCAAATCTATAGCTGAAGATTCAAATGGTACAGAGAGTAAGATAATTAAAAGAACAAGGAGACTATTTTAAAACACATACTTAAGTAGTAGTAGAGAAGCCCAATACTTAAACAGAATCCCAATAAAAAACCTTTATTCATGGAAAACACTATGTAAGATTGGGTTTTATGGCAGCTTTATTATAAGAATATCTCTGGATGATTTCACTACAGCTAGTTTTCATTAGAAAGAAACTACAATTTTTCAGAGTAATTGTTTGTAAGTAACTCTGGGTCTCATCTTTGTAGCCTAGGATTTATAAAAGTAGAAGATTATTTTTAGAGATTTTGATTAATGGACATATTTCTCTAATACAGCAAGTACAGTTTACAGTGTTAATTTATTTTTGATCTGAAATGAAAGTTTACCCAATATTTCAAGTGCAAATAAAATGCTACAAGTAATCCACTAATCCTCCTAATTTAAGAATTTGTAGAAAATGCATTATCTACTAGAGCAACCGAAAAATTCATATCCTATTGAGATTCCACTGAAGAATAAAAAATTTAATTGTTTGTCCTTTCATTTTCTTACAGTGTATTTTCTGATTTGTTTCATATTTTTTGCATGTGTACTATTTAACAATTATAACCTAAGTGTCAGTAGCTTTTGTCAGTAGACATACAATTTCTTTCAAAACACATTTAAATGGCTACTGCATTTGAAATCTCTTATTTCTTAAATTCTGGCATAATATTTGTAAAAATAAAAAAATCTATGCCTTCAATTCTCTTAATAGGATATGTTACAAAAGTGCAAAATATATTCCAATCATTAAAATGAAATCAGGTTTTTTTAATATGATGAAACATTATAAGATTCCACAATTACTAAAACCAATATTCTTTATACAACACAAGTGCATTCATAGTTTAAAGTACTCACTAATATTCAAAATAACCATCAATGGTATTTTGGGGATCCATAATAGAGGAATGGTGGTTCTTCAGATTAGTAGTGTCTGTGTCACCTGTGAACTTTGTAAATACAAATTCTAAGCCCCACTTCAGACCTATTGAATCAGAAACTCCAGGGCAAGCACAGCAATGTGATATATTCTAAATTTTGACAATTATTAACATAAAGGGAAAAAAATGTACCACTACAGTTAGACATGTAAGATAATTCAGATGGTAAAACCAACTGGGCCTACATAATTGCTATCAGTAGGAATCTTTCTTCTGAAATAATCCAGGTTATGTAGACTAGTAGGATTTAAGGAGATAACTTAAAGTTTTTAAGCTGTACAATTAAATCAGTGTCATTGTTCCATAAGTCTCCTTAGATCCTTTTTACCATTTCTAGCTTTCAGGATATTTGCACTTCCAACAGCCAGCACCAGTGTTTTTGTAAGGAGGAAGCCTCAGGTTGCCCAAACTTGTCTGCCTCACTCTAGTTGGACACTTATGGAAATTTAGAGTACCTAATTTCACCTGGAGCAGGTATAACCAGTGACTGTGGTGTGTAAATGCTCCATATGTCTTTGTTTTCCTATTTTGAAAAATGACACACTGTTTGCAGGTCTCTCTGGGACACTCAGTTACCCTCCATGAGACTTGGCTCAAAGGCTACCTGTGCTCATTTTTTTTTCCGCCCTGTCATTAACATTTTATGTTAGTATGGTGCATTTGTAACATTTAAAGACCTGATATTAACATATTATCATTACCAAGTAAGGATGACTATGTGTTTGGTTAAATTCTACCCATTCTTCAAGAATACTCATGCCCAGTATGGGTTCCTCATAAACACTTCAACATATTTTTTTTTAAGTACTATATATATATATAAGTATATATATATATATATATATATATACTTATATATATATATAAGTATATATATATATACTTGGGTATATGACCAAAATTATTCTAATTGTTAGGGATAAGGCAGTGAACCAGACATATCTTGTCTAAGCTATCAAGAAAATTAAATTTTAATGGAGAGGGTCAAATCAAAAAGAAGGAAATAAATATATGCAAATATAATTTCACACAGTAATAACTGCTACAAAGAAAGCAAACTTGGAAAAATACAGTAGTCATTAGAAACCTGGAAAAATTTGGTGAGGAAGACCTGCATAAATCTCTCTGTGCAGTATCGTTGGAGTTGTCTCCTGCATCTTCTGTGGCTGTGGGAAGATCTGAGCAATGAAGGTGTAGGCAGAGGAGAAAGCAAGTCCAAGGGGCCTAAGGCAAATTTGATATATCTGGAAATAGCAAAAAAGCCCCCAAAAGGTCTAGAGGGCAAAGAAAAGAGTAGTATCAGATGAGGGGAGGGAAGGAAGTCTCATGAGGCTGTAAGAAAGGAAAAATCAGTATGAATTTATTCTAAATGGAACCAGAAATCATTCTACACTGATAATTAGAGGATGTAATACAAGGGTACCATATGAGGTCATTAACTTTAAAAAATGTAATTCTGTCTCCCTCTCCTGAAAACTAGAAATGGTAAAAAGATCTAAGGAGGGCACGTATTGCATGGAGCACTGGGTGTGGTGCATAAACAATGAATTTTGGAACACTGAAAAAATTAAATTCAATTTAATCAAAAAGATAAAAATAAAAATGTAATTCTGAAGAATGGATTGGGACACATAAAGAAAGAGTAAAAAGGAGACTGGGTGGATGCCCCAGGTTTATTTTCTCAGCTACCTATAGTTCTTGGTTCTAATTTGTAGGGTTATTTCTACATTTCTTCTTAGAGTGAGAGCCATTTATGTTCAGGGACCAAGTTTAATAACTTTTTTCTCCAAACGATATACACTGTATTTGATACAGTAAATATTCATTATCAAAAAAAAGGAATGAATAATTTCTAAAAACGTAGAGCTAGTTAACACCAATATCAACTTTTAATATTTAAAGACAGATGGCTAAGCAAATGAAATTTCACTTTTTACCAATATTTACCAGATCTGTTGTATGATTAGATATTACATTTGATTTTCTCTCACTCTTTTTTTCCCAGTGAGTTTGAACAAAATCTGATTCTTCAAGCATGTTATACTTGGTTTTATTTCTCAGCTATTTAAAAATCTTGGTATATTTTTAGTGATATCTCTGCTAATTTATTACATCCTTTTTTATATGTACATCTCAGAAGAAAATCAACACTAAAAAATACTGGACAGGAATAAAGACAATTGCATTGTATGGGGGCTTTATATTTATACTCTACATTTGCATCTGAGAATCTTGAATGAATTCTCTTTTCACAATAGCTCTACATTTTGATGTTAAATTAAATGATTAATAATTTATCACTCTGAGTTTTATACCTTTATTATATATTTATACATATATCCCCTTATATTTAATTTATATTTATAATCTTACTTTTCCACTGAATGTAAGTCTTAGAAAACAGAATATTAACTTCACGTATTTTTAGTAGCAAGCTAATAAATGGTATACATTTTAATTTTACTACATATTATAGCACTATTTTAAAAGTTTCTGGTTAATTTTAAAGGTCCAAAATTATTTTCTAAACAAATAAAAATCCCTGTCCCTTCTCATTTATTCCATTTGTATTTCCACATAGATTTCATGTAGCTGACCTGAGATATATTCAAAATAATGAAATACCAAGACTCAATAATCTAGTAATTATCTTTATCCCTTCTGAGGTAGCTTACTTACATTATTCATTAATCACGGGAGTGATCTTTGCATAAAGTTTGTACTCCTCTAGACAAAAGAATATGTTAGTAAGGAGATAGCAATGCCTTAGTCCCTTTCCTCAAATGATCTTCCCAAAAGAGCATTTTATATTACTTGCTGAAAAATGACTTTGAGTATAAATTACTCTCTTTGAATTTTAAAAGTAATTGGTTGAAGTGTTGTAAATACTGATCAGTGTCTAAAGGTGTCATAATAGGAATATATATCCTAAAATAATACCAGAGTAGCAGAGGTTTCTATTGTTTCTTGATGTTTCTATGTTGGAAAAAAATAATTATAAATAAAAAATATTCATTGAAATTTAGAGTGAGAATTGCCTATCTAAATAATCTGGTTTGTATTCTTTATGAAAAAAAAGTGAGATTTATTGTTATGCTCTTTCTTCTTTTTTCTTTTTTCTTTTTTTTTTTTTTTTTAACTGTTGCTACTTTGAAACAGAGGCATATTTTTAATACTAAATTTGGTCACGTTAGAACCCTTTGTTTCTTGTAAAATTATTAATTTGTTTGTAAATTTTTTGGATTACAAATTGTTTTCCAATCTAGATTTTTGTCCTGTTCTTATATTTAGATATTTCAATACAGTAAGTTGCCTAATATACTTTATCATTAATAGCATCCCATACATGATAAATCCATTGATTAATTAATAGTATACATTCACTAAATAAAATACAACAGCTACATTTTTTGCCTCTGCCTGTATATCAATTATATTCAAGGGTCGAATGCTTTGTATATTATTTGCCTAAGCTATGAATAGTTGTTAAAAATATACACTTTAAATTCAATAAGAGATACTTAAGGCTAAACAATTTATCTAAAAGAAATTGTATTTATGTAGTTGAATGCTCTGATTTCAAAGCAAAACCAACTTCGTAAGATTTATCTAATATTTAAATTACTATTCACCCTGCTGATCAGCTATGAGCAAACCACCTCAAAGTCATTTTTTATGTCATTTGGATAAGCACATTGTTTACTTGACTGAACATGTGGATTTATTTTATGTACTTACCTCTTTTTTTGGAATTATCCATTCATTGTTAGACCTTCTTGAGAAGAAATTATACCATCTTGATTCAAATGCTCATTTTTAAAAAGATTTATGTATTTATCTTAGAGAGAGGGAGAGAACATGAGCAGGAGGGATAGAGGGAGAAGGAAAGAGAATCTCAGGGGCTTGATCTCAGAACCCTGAGATCAAGACCTGAATGGAAAAACAAGAGTCAGAGGCTTAACCAATTACACTACTCAGTGCCACCAAATGTTCATATAATTGAAGAAAAAATAGAAACCTAGAGAAATTAAGTGAATTGCTTAAGATCACAAAATTCATTAGTAGCAAACTCATAATTAGAATCTATTTTTGTCTGATTTCCTTAGTACCTTACCAATCTTGATAATTTCAGTGAAATCAATGCCCTGGTTTTCAGGTACTTAAAAGCAGATCTACAATGTATTGGAGAGTAATAATAATAATAATAATAATCCCTTGGCAATTTGCATATGTTTTGTTTGATAGAAAAAAAATACTTTGTTACTTTTGGTATCCCTGAAGCAACCAACTATCTGTAACTATAGGGCTCTACAGCATTCAGATTATAAAAGACTAACTCATTTCAAAATATATACTCTTTAAATTATACACACCAAAGCTATCATGTAATGGAACATACAGAATGGAAGTTTTCTGAGTCGAGCTCCTGTAAAGCAGCCTATGAGTTGGAGATTAGTATGCAGTTTATTAGGGACTGCTCTTGGTATAAATACCTATGAAAGGGACAGGAGGGAAACAGGATTAAAAATGGGAAGAGGTATGCAACAGCACAGACACACAAAGGCCTCAGCTGTCATTGGGAGTTCTGATGCTGGGTCTTCACACCCCAACATTAATCACTCATTGAACGCAAGTCATCCAGGAATAGGGGCACCATCTTGGGTAAGGTAATTTTCTTCATTTATATATGAAAGAGCTAACAGCTGAGGCTGTGCTTGTAGCTGCTGGGGTGTTATTCCTGAATTGTGACCAGGTTAATGCATCACAATGTTACCTACAAAAACTTATGTGACAGATCTTCCTAGGGAAAAGGGGTAAAGGGAAAATCCAAATAGCTTTGTCTAAAACCTGGGTTTTAGATTGGGCACCTGGGTGACTCTGTCATTAAGCATCTTCCTTTGGCTCAGGTCATGATCCCAGGGTCCTGTGATCAAGTCCTGCATTGGGTTCCCTGCTCAGTGGGAAGCCTGCTTCTCCCTCTCCCACTCCCCCAGCTTCTGTTCTCTCTCTTTGTCAAATAAATAAATAAAATCCTGAAAAAAATAAAAATAAAAATAAAACAAAATTGTTTGTCCATTTATTCCATAGACCGAACTGAAACAAAGTTTGTTTTGGATAGATATAATAAGAAATATTCTTCTGTTGAAAAGTCAATTATCCTTATATAATTATCCATTTGCTTGGGTTTTTATTTGCACATTATTTCTTTCATTCCATTTGCTTCAGTGTTTATTTGCATATTGTTTATTTTACTCCATAAAAGGGTGTGAGGAACAAATAGCTTTATCTTAATTTTTCAGCTAATTCCTCTTTTTGGTGTACTGTGTTGATCTACAAATTAATAACTATGGTAGTATTTTTGCACCTAGCAGAAAGATGCTATAGAACAGTTTATTTTTCACTTGTGGAACTTAGACTTGAGTCCCTAAAGGAAAACAATATAAAATATCATGCACTAAATCATTCAATAAAGATTTATTGTGTTTCTTTTGTGGCTGGAACTAATTTATTGATCATTATTGTTTGTTCCAAATTTTCAAAAGTAAGTATTATTTCATGCATAGTGAATTCAATTGCTGTAAAGATTTACCAGTGTATCATTGTCACTATAAAAATATTTTATGTAGTCAATCAAATATTTATAATTATCATTTAAATGATTTTAATTATTATTTATATTTAGCATAATACAGTAGGCATAAATGTATTCTATAAATATAAGTGATGTAAAATAACAAGTAATTAAAACTAAAAGCTCTCTATGATGCATTTTTATTTAGTGTTGACAAATTTAAGATTTAATATAAAATTATTATGCTCTATCTCTTCTAAATTATTTTTTCCTACTTAAAGAAAATAAACAGTTTGAGTTAACTTCAGTTTAATGGCTTGTCCATTAAAATTTGCTGAAAACAATTATTTCATACCAAAGAATCACAGCACTGCTGCTTTTAGAAGGGACATTATATACTGTTGACATTCAATCTATCTAAAAGTGCTTAATAGATACATTTTCAGAAATTTAGGAAGGGATTGAATTTTATCATAATGGCAATGTGGAACACTTATTTAATTGACATTTGAGAAAAAAAAAAACACTATGTCTGGAATACAAAGAATGTATTAAAGAAAGTGGGGGCCACTATCCTGGTCATGTTAGGAGGAGTTCACAGTAATCCAAATATGGGTAACGGGAACAAGATGAATGCAGGCAAAGTGCATAGACCCAACAGCCATTTAGGAGGCTAAATTAAAAGCAAAGTTTTAATAGAGAGAAAAAGTCTAATTAGTTATTTCTTCTTACTTAACACAATTTAAGAGAAGAGTTGTTCCTTTTTTTTTACATTTTTTTTCTCTCTCATTTAAGATTCTAAGAAATGAAAACATCACTCAATACATGAAAATTATTTCTAAGCCCTACTTTAATATTAGTCTATGTTCTTAGGTGAGAACCTTACTGAATTTCAGGACAGGACACCATCTTAAAAATCCCAAAAAACTTCCTGAGTTTTGTGCCCCACAACAACCCAATTCAATAGTGTCTGAGAACTATATACAGGTTTTCCTTGCTATCTGAAAGTAAAGGATTTCTTTCATAAACCATAATGGTGTAAAGCAAAGAAATAATTGCCACTAACTTATATGGAAAAGTTTGTGAGTGGTCCCAGACCCCCAAAACAACTTCTCTTAGGCTTTTCTGTTACCTTAGGACACATCTTGCTAACTGATACATAAAATAAATGGAGATAAAGGACAGATGGCCACAGACACAACTCAAAGCTGTAGAAGCTTGGTGCTGAGATGCTTAGTATGGTTCCCAGGGAAGGCTCTTGGTGTTACCACTCTTGCTGCTCAGAATATGTGCTGCTGCTAGAGTGGCTCTCTGAGAAACAAATGAGGAAAGTCATTTCCGCTTTTATACTTTCTTCATGACAGCAAAAATACTCTAGATTTCTTTCAGGTAGAAAGAGCAGATACAAATGTAGGTCTTTTGTAAAAGCAAAATGGCGTAAGGATAACTTTCAAAAAGTAGAGCAAAATGTCTATGCCAAGTAAAATGTCTACGTCTATGCCAAGTATAAAGTTATACATGGTGCGGGGTGCCTGGGTGGCTCAGTGGGTTAAGCCTCTGCCTTCGGCTCAGGTCATGATCTCAGAGTTCTAGGATCGAGCCCCGCATAGGACTCTCTGCTCAGCTCAGCGGGGAGCCTGCTTCCTCCTCTCTCTCTCTCTGCCTCCCTTTCTGCCGACTTGTGATCTTTGTCTGTCAAATAAATAAATAAAGTCTTAAAAAAAATTATACATGGTTGCCCTTCTTAGGAAAGTAGATTACTTATTAAAATAAATAAGAATTTAAATTGTATTATAAGAAATTCCAAAGAGTATAGATTACATAGGTGTTTAAGAATCCAATTCTGGGGGCGCCTGGGTGGCTCAATGGGTTAAGCCCCTGCCTTCGGCTCAGGTCATGATCTCAGGGTCTTGGGATCGAGCCCCGCATCGGGTTCTCTGCTCAGCAGGGAGCCTGCTTCCTCCTCTCTCTCTCTGCCTACTTGTGATCTCTGTCTGTCAAATAAATAAATAAAATCTTTTAGAAAAAAAAAAAAAAAGAAGCCAATTCTGTTCTTCTTCACAAAAAATACTTTCCTTATGTGTGTTCTCTGACATTTTTCCTTTCTAATGTGTTGATTTCCTCTTGTGCTTCAGTGAAAAACTGATCACAGTTGATCAGCATTTTTGTTACAAACATATGTTAGAAAAATTGGTGATGACCAAGAAAAGATAAATTTAAATACACAATTTTGACATGCATCCATTGAATATGCATATTATTAAATATTATTCTAGCAAAAATGTAACTACATTATAGATACATAAAATCAATAAATGTGTATTTATCTTGATAAGTTGGTATATGTCTACTTACATAGATTTAACTACAAATACATTTAAAGTTGTATTAAAAAGAGTAAAATTAAGTTAATTATGGTTGAAGCCATTTATGTCATATGTTGTTTATTCTTTAAAAAACTAATTAGAGTCTGTGTATTTAACATATATATCAGTGTGATTTGGAAAAAAATGTAAAAAAATAAGCATGCACCAAATTTGGATGGCTAAGATTTGGAATTTGTTATATTTCTTTAAATATTAAAGATGGCATAGAAAACTCTATGAAATCAAATCAAAGAGTGCCTTCATGTTGGCAGATATTATAACAGAAGGCTTGATTTATGGTGAGACATAGTTCATTGCAGTCTTGAAGTTAACAGAGCTTATCAATGCTTTCTAGTACAATTTTATATTTATATTGCAATAAAAAAAGTCATTCTGTTATAGCTGAAGAGAAAGTTTTAAAAAAGATTTCAAATATTTTTTAACTCTCTGGAGAATTATTAGACTAATACCTGGGAAGAGATCTTCACTTGAAAGGTTCATAAGGTAATACCTTCAGACTGTGATTAATAGAAAAAAAGTAGGAGACTGGCTGCCTAGTGTTTGAGACAGGGACACAGCCAAAAATTCAGAGATGGCAAGTTGTTTTACACATGGTACTCTGAAGCAGGCAAAAAATACAGACAAACATAATATGTATATATAAACTTTTTAAAAAACATTCATAAACCAGGTGAGTATCAGCAGAAGAAAAGTCTTTAAATGCACAGAACACAGAACATACTAATATTTGAGAACTTTTTCTCAAAATATAATTGATCAAATGAAAGAAGAAAATCCGTTTCCTTGAAAGAAAAACAATAATATGCTTATTAGCTTGATTTTTATTTCATTTTTGTTTTATTTCATTTGAACCATGGATTCATTTGGAGTATATAACTATCATTTTTAGAGTAGAACTTCACCATTGGAGAACTGAATGTGTAGGGAAATTTAGATCATAGAAGGAAATTTATAAGGAGCCGATTGCATAAATACACATTTAATTCCATTTGGGAATCTAGTTTTGGAAAAAAAATTTAAAAACAAGATTAAAAGGTTATCTGAAGATAGTTTTGTCTTCCAAGATTTTTTAGTAAAATCTCAAAGGAAAAAAATATCTTGACATCCAACTTAGAATGAATGATCCAATATATTTGAAGATAACTAGCTACATCTATACTTACCTAGCTATATCATCCATCTATCTATGTATCTATCATCTAACTCCTATCCGGGTTAATACATATACAAGAAACAAAATAAAAACTACTGTGAGCAAATGCTTTGTTAAGGAAAAGATACTGTCTTTTATTTGACCTCTTCAAATTGTACTTAGCCTAAGGTAACCCTAATTTACAACTCTTTATGGGCACAGAAAAGGCAGTAGTAATGAGTTAAATGTTATGCTTCCTTGGCTCACTGATGCTCCCTGCCCTTCATTCATTCTCCTAAGTCTGATATCTGGTTTGCCATTTAAACAGTTTGCCCTAGTCTCTGCTTCTGTATCTCTCAAATTATAAGCGAAAGATCTTGATCCAGCCTCTCTTCTATATTATGGTGAAAGATCCTTATAATTAAGTGTCACATATTTTTTCCTAGTATATTTCTCATGGAATCTACTAAACTATTTTGAATGGCAGATATTTAATAAGTATACATTGAATTATTTATCTTCCAACTCCTTTCTTCTGGCTTTCTGAATCCTGAAGCCTGTTATCATAGCTTTCTTTCTTCCTTCCTTTCTCTTTCTTTCTTTCTTTCATTCATTCTTCTTTTTTTTTTCCCATATCTCCTTATTTTAAGAATATCCATTTGATGCCACTGTGATCTCTATCCTGACATTAATGATTTTTTTAAATGGCCTGATGTAATTTTGGTGTATTTTAAGATCTTTCTTTAGCTAATTAAAGTTCTGACTTTGATCCTATTGTTCTCTATCTTCTGAGAAGATGGTGCTAATCTCTAGTATATGTGTAACAAGCCCTTGGTAATTATGTAGCTGTCAATGAACTTGCAACTTTGCATTTGTATTTATAGATTTGAAAAACACTGTAGGCAAGTCATGTAACAATCACCGTCATCTTTACTATCACTATCCTTGACATCTTTATGGTAATTACCACCACCTTTCATTTATTTAGTGCTGGCGATTACACAGGTGCTAAGTTAGACATTTTAAACACAATTACTTTGGGGCACCTGGGTGGCTCAGTGGGTTAAGCCGCTGCCTTTGGCTCAGGTCATGATCTCAGGGTCCTGGGGTCGAGTCCTGCATCGGGCTCTCTGCTCAGCAGCGAGCCTGCTTCCCCTCTCTCTCTCTGCCTGCCTCTCCATCTACTTGTGATTTCTCTCTATCAGATAAATAAATAAAATCTTTTAAAAAAAAAAAATAAAAACACAATCACTTTATTTCTTATAAATCTTCAAGGTAGTTATATTGACAGAGAAAGAGAAGAAAGGCAAGGAGAGGGGATATGAGTCTCAGAACCTGAAAGTGAGTGACCAAACATCACGGATAAGAAATACATCCAGGATTCAAAGTGACATTCGTCTACAAAACCCATGCTCCTTAGTTCTATTTTATTTTGATGCTTAAGACATTCAGAACTTAAAGTGAAGGGTAAAAGGAAGAGTTTAAAACAGTTTAATATAACTGCTTAAAAGATGTTACCTACTTGGATGCTATGAATAAAAACATGTGGACAACCAATCAGTAATCCCATTAAAAAGCTCACAAAATGTTATGAGGGCAGAACTCTAATAGAAACTATACTGTCATTTCAGGCAGAGAAGTTAGAGAAAAAAGTGTGAAAGAAGTCGAGGAGATGAAGAAACCAGATAAGATTCCCTACTTGTGTATATAACCTCCCACAAGTTAAATCTCATCTTACCCCTTGAAGCCCTCATGATGAGGATGATACCAAACTAGGATACCTCAGGATTTGAGAACTAAAATGAGATCTGAGCTACCCTAATGAAAACAGAAAGAAAAACATAGCATTTCATCTACTTTTGATTGAGATAGCAATAGCAGAAGATAATACGTGGAAAATAATTTTCAATGTTTATAAAATTAGATCATAAAAACATGGGAAATAAATTGTTTAATATACTGGAAAAATGTAGAGTAATTAAAAATTAAGTATATAGATATCAGTATATGTAGGTCACATAAGCTTAATAGTTAGTTGAAATCATGCTACTTGTTAATAGATACTTGCAATAAGATATTACATTTATGTAAGCTTGTAAACAAACATGAAACAATGTTATAATTACATATGTAAGAAAATTATAAAAATATACAGAGAAGGGATACACACAATAGCTTCTGTGGGTTATAAGCACATAGTGTGACAGGTGTTTGTTGACTTCACTTACATCTGTAAGATTTTATTTTAACTCAAGTAGATTAACAAGTAGACTCTCTCTGCCTGACTGTCTTTCCAGTTGGGACATTATTCTTCTCCTTTAAGCCTCCAAGTTAAATATTTAAATATTAAATATAGAGAATCTTAATTGTGTTATGTAGGGTACCTGTTATGTGTATCTATATTTGTATCAGTATCTCTATATCTCCTATTGGATATCTACCTATCTCTTTCTTCCTCTCTCTGTCCAGACACACACAGAGACACACACAGACACACACTCATATATATCACACACATATATTCCATCTATCTATCCATCTATCTATTAACAGGAGTTTTTTTTTAATATTTTATTTATTTATTTGACAGACAGAGATCACAAGTAGGCAGAGAGGCAGGCAGAGAGAGAGGAGGAAGCAGGCTCCCTGCCGAGCAGAGAGCCCAATGTGGGGCTCGATCCCAGGACCCTGAGATCATGACCTGAGCCAAGGGCAGAGGCTTTAACCCACTGAGCCACCCAGGTGCCCCAATAGGAGTTTCTTATAATGAACTGGATCCCATAGTTATGGAAGCTGAGAAACTCAAGTTTACAGTCAGCAGACTGGAGGCAAGGAAAATCAGTGGTTAGTTTCGGTTTGACTTTCAAGACCTGAGAATCAGGAGAACTGATGGTATATGTTCTAGCTCAACTTGGAGGCTTAAAGGAGAAGAATAATGTCCCAACTGGAAAGACAGTCAGGCAGAGAGAGTGAATTTTCCCTTGCTCAGCCTTTTGTTCTAGTCAGGCTTTCAATGAATTGGATGAGGCTGACCATACTGGAAAGGAGAATCTATTTTACTCACTGTACTGATTCAAATATTAATGTCATTCAGAAACACCCTCACAGATATACCCAGAATAATGTTTAACCAAATATCCGTGTGCCTTATGGCTCAGTCAAGTTGACACATAAAATTAACCTTACAAGTATAAATTAAATTTATATTGAATTATGCAATATTACAACAGCAAATGCAATAAAATATACCTAAAATTCTGGACATTTTACCAAAAAAGGAGAATATATCACTGAAATACATTTAGGTAACGCTAGCTGTTTGGAAACAACAAGGATAAATAATAGTTGTTTGAAATGATAATTGCATTGTAACATGCTTATTCAGCACCATTCGTAACTCGGGGTAAAATCTATATTAAATATTACCTAATGAGCTACTGTAGTTTCTATAGTTTATCACTAAAGCTATAAAATTAATCAAAAAATTAATGTTATATAGTTGAAACATTTAAAAGCATAGAAAATATAGATTCAGACAACCAATTTACCCAAAATTCTTAACAAAACAACCTGAGTCAATTGCAGTTGACAGTATTTGTTTTTTACAAAATAATATTCAATTTTAAACTAAAAATAATTATAATTATCAGATCAACATGGTCACAAAGTCATGATATCTTCATTCCTATAATTTTCATATGGTTAGGTATAGTGTTTGAAAATAGCATTTATAATTGTATTTTCTAAAATAATTTTTTTAATTGCATGCTATCTTGTTCAATAAGAATAAGCTGCCATTCTTTTGGCAAAATTAAAATTAAGTGATATTTCCTTGCACAAATACCTAAAAGTAACTTAAGAACTGGGATTATTTAGCATTTTATTAAATTTGCAATGTTTCATTTGCACTGTTGCACTAAAAATGCATTTTTAATTTAATTTTTATTCTTTTTAAATGTTTGTAAAATTCACATCACATAAAATTTATTATTTTAACCATTTATTTATGTAGGATTCAGTAACATTAAATATGGTCATATCATTGTAAAACCATCAACATCATCCACCTCCAGAATTCATTTTATTGCAAAACTTAAATTTCGTATTCATTAAACATTAACTTTCATCCTTTCCTCTGCCCAGTTTCTGGCAAACACCATTCTACTTTGTCTCTATGCATATGACAACTCTATTCACCTCACTCATGCAAGTGGGACCATATAATGTTTATCCTTCTGTGATTGGCTTATTTCACTTAATGTCTTCAAAGTTCATTCATATTTTAGCATGTCAGGATTTACTTCCTTTTAAAAGCTGAGTAACATCCCATTGTTTGTATATACCACACTTCATTTATCCATTCATCTGTTGATGGAGACCTGGATTGTCTCCATGTTTTGGCTATTGTGAACAATGCTGCTATGAATATCAATAGACAAATATCTGTTCACTTCCTTACTTTCAATTATTTTGATCACAAAACAGATGTAGAATTGCTGAATCATATGATAATTCTATTTTTAACATTTTGAGTAACTATCATACTGTTTTCCATAGCAGATATACCAATTTATATTCCCCAGCAGTGCATAAGTGTTCTAAATCCTTACCAACACTTGTTATTTTCTAATTTTTTAAATAACCATCTTAGTGGATGTCCAGTGGCATCTCAGTGTGGTTTTGATTTACATTTCCCCAATAATGAATATTAAGTGTCTGTCATGTGCTTATTTACTATTCAAAGAAATTTTATTCAAATCTTTAGCCTATTTTTTAAGAAGATTTTATTTATTTATTTGACAGAGAGAGATCACAAGTAGGCAGAGAGGCAGGCAGAAAGAGAGGAAGGGAAGCAGACTCCCCTTAAGCAGAGAGCCCGATGCAGGACTCAATCCCAGCACCCTGGGATCATGACCTGAGCCGAAGGCAGAGGCTTAACCCGCTGAGCCACCCAGGCACCCTAGCCTTTATTTATTTATTTATTTATTTATTTATTTATTTATTTATTTTTTGGGGTTGTTGAGTATAGGAGTTCATTATATATTTTGGATATTAATGTCTTATCAACCATATGACTTGCAAATATTTTATTCCATTTGATGAACAGTCTTTTCACTCTATTGTGTTCTTTGATACACAAAAGGTTTCGATTTTTATGTAGTTTATTTTTTTCCTTTCTTTCTCCTCTGCTTTTGGTGTTATTTCCAAGAAATCGTTGTCATGAGAATTTCTCCCTACATTTTCTTCTTAAAGTTTTATAGTTTTAGCTATATCTAGTTCATTGATCTATTTTTAGTTAATTCTTATATATGGCATAGGAAAAGGTCCAGTTTCATTCTTTTGTACAGGGGTCAAGTTTTCCCAACACCATTTGTTGAAAAGGCTGTTCTTTGACCATACACGTAAAGGTTTATACTTAAGCTTTCTATTCTATTACTTTGATCTGCCCAGTTTGTCTTTATAACAATATCACATTGTTCTGGTTACTACAGATTTGTAGCAATTGTTAAAATCATGAACTGTGAGACCTCCACTATGTTCTTCCTTTTTCAAAGTTGTTTCAGCCTTTCAGGATCCCTGCATTTAAATTTTGATTGCTTATAATCCTAAAGCATTATAAATCTGAGAAATATATATATTTAAAATAAGCACTACTTTGCATATGTTGTATTGCCCTTGCAATTGAATTTCATTGTTTATTGTTGTGGTCTTTAAAAACTGCTGATTTTAATTAGCATTTTTAGACTTATTAGTATTGGGGGCCTGGGTGGCTCAGTTGTTAGGCATCTGCCTTCAGTTCAGGTCATGATTGCAAGGTCCTGGGATTGAGCCCTGCATTGGGCTTCCTGCTCAGTGGGAGCCTGCTTCTCTCTCTCCCACTCTCCATGCTGTGTTCCCTCTCCCTCTATGTCTTCTCTGTCAAATAAATTTAAAAAAAATTAAAAAGATATAGAGTTATTAGTATTAAAATATGAATATTTTATTTTATTGTTTATTTGCATTTTAAAACATGACTCATTAATAGATATCTAGAATAATGTATTGTTCAAATAATGAATTCCACAACAGTTTGCACATGCAATTCTCCTTAAATTATTTAGAAAGGGCAGCTATTTAGACTGGACCTCACCCATCAGGAATTCTACTCTAGTAAATTAGTGGTGACACTGGGAAATTTGATTGCTTTGGCCATTCCTAAGCTGATTCTAGACAGAGGTATTTGCAAATGACTAATTGGGATAAATATAATTAAAAACTTTATTTAATTTTGTCCCTATTTGGGTAGAAGAAAAGAGTAGAAGATGGAATGAGAAAGACATAATTTGAGAACAAAGTGGTGATCAAGACTAGCCTAATACATAGTGATTGGTAGTGTCATTACGGAATGCCAGCATGGTGCCTAAACTTTCAAGCCATATAAGATACTTACTGGTGCTTACTGCATTATCACCGCTTTTAATTCAATTGTATGAATAATTAGTCAAGTAAATGTCTCTTTACTTTAATAATCCAGCATTAAATTTTCTCAGTGGTTACATAAAATTGTGTGGAATGTTATTCCTTCTACCTTTTGGCCTGCATTTTTTGTATTTAGCCTGGAAAATATTATTAATATTAGTAATACTAATAATAGGGAAAGAAGAAAGAGAAGGGGCGCCTGGGTGGCTCAGTGGGTTAAGCCGCTGCCTTCGGCTCAGGCCATGATCTCGGGGTCCTGGGATCGAGTCCCGCATCGGGCTTTCTGCTGAGCAGGGAGCCTGCTTCCTCCTCTCTCTCTGCCTGCCTCTCTATCTACCTGTGATCTCTCTCTGTCGAATAAATAAATAAAATCTTTAAAAAAAAAAAAAAAAAAAAAAAAAAGAAGGAGAAGAAAGGGGGACAGGAGGGAAGGAAGGAACGTTGGGAGGTAAGAAGGAAGGAAGGAAGGAAGGAGGAAAGAAGGAAAGAAAAAAGGAAGAGAGAAAGGGAGGGAAGGAAAAGGGAAAAGAAGAGAAGAGAAATGAAAGGAAAGAAAGGAAGAGAAAAGAAGGAAAGGGATGGGAATCCTTTGCCAGTATTTAAAATATAAAAATGTTATAGAAAATCTTAAATTCCTGGCTTCTCTTGAAAACTGAAACCATTGGGCATCCTGAGGTCAAAAAAATGGAAGAAGCAAAGAAACTGCTAGCTGGTCCTTCATCTCTGGCAAACATTGTTCATGAATCCATAGAAACATGAGCTATTTCTGCTTCACATGTAAATTTCCCAGATGTGGTAATTTTATGCACACTTGGCCTCTTTAGGTATTTGTTTTGTTTTGTTTTGTTTTTTTTTTAAATCATAATCTCAGTAAAATCACAGAGAATCTTGCTGTTTGTACTGGCTTATAAAACACAAAGACATATGCAAATCCATTTTTTGTCTTCACTCCAGTGATCTTTTCCTCTTGTGCTTATTCTCTGAGTTCAGCACAAAAGGCAACTCATCCTTGCTTGATTTTGTCTTGCCTTTTTTTTTTCTATCTATAATAATGTTTAAGTTAAAATTAACTGGTGTTATGCTTAAAACAAATTCAATGAAAAAACAGTAGCAAGTCTACAGAAACAGAACAAAAATAGCATTACCAGTTCAAAACAAAATTTTGGATGCATCAACGTAGTGTAAAAATTATTAACCCTTTCAAGCTAGAAGCAGTTTGGTAAATCGCTTTTGCTGTGCTCTTAAAATATAGAAGATATAACTTGACTTTCCAGAGTATAAATTTGATGGACTGAGGAAAGTCAATTAAATCAAAAACAATATCATAAAAGATTAGTTTGACATAATCTAACAAAAATTTGACATATTCTAAGCAAAACAACTAGTTTTATCAGTTAAATATTTTGATAAATTTGGTATGCATAGTGAAACTAAAACTTTCATCAACTTGTTAGTACTTTAACTAGGATGTCTGAAAACAAATTTATAAGAAATGATTATAAATTTTGTTACCAGCATGCATGAAGCAATTAGTTTTATGAAAACTGAAAAAATTTTCAAGTCAGCATTATTTAAGAATTATTGACTTATGCATGGGCATAAAATGACACAAATAAAAATGATGAGGGAAAAAGAGTTCCAAAGATCGAACCTGTAAAACATTTAGTTTTTGTACTTATCCATTTCTCTTGAAAATTATTGACATTCCACATTATAACAAATTTATGTTATTTTTTCTTATAACAAATGAAAAGTATTATATTCAGAAATCTATTTTAGATTAAAAATATATAATTACCTATATTATAGTATTATTGATAATACATACATAATTGATTTTATTTATATTTGTAGGTATGGAAAAATTTTCAAAATATGTAGAGATTTATATAAGTGTTTAAATGTCCTAAATTGGGTTAAACTTAAACTGGATTAACTTAAAATGGAATAAGAACCTAAGTGTGAGACTTGAAACCATAAATGTCCTATAAAAGAGCATAGGCAATAATTTCTGAGATTGGTATAGCAACTTCCTTCTAGATCTGTCTTCTGAAGCAAGGAGAAAAAAAGCAAGCAAGAAAACAAACAAACAACAACAAAATAATTAGGACTCAGGACTATATAGAAATAAAAAGCTTCTGCATGCAAAGGAAACAATGAACAAAACCGAAAGACCTACTGAATGGGAGAAGATATTTGCAAATGACATATTTGATAAAGGGTCGGTATTCAAAATATATAAAGAACTTATACAACTCATTGTATTAAAACCCAAATTATGCAATTAAAAATGGGTAGAAGACATGAACAGACATTTCTCCAAAGAAGACATACAGATAGAGAATAGACACATGAAAGATGCTCAACACCACTCATCATCAGGGAAATGAAATCAAAATCACTATAAGATGTTACCTCACACCTGTAAGAAAGGCTAAAATCAAAAACATGAGAAACAAGAATTGTTGGCAAGGATGTGGAGAAAAAGGGAACCCTCCCGCACTCTTGGTGGGAATGAATGCAAACTGGTGTAACCGCTATGGAAGATAGTATGGAGTTTCCTCAAAAAATTAAAAATAGAATTACTCTATGATTGAGGAATCACACTACTGGGTATTTACCCAAAGAATACAAAAGCACTTAATTCAAAGGGATGTATCCATCTCTGTGTTTACTGTAGTATTATTTATAATAGCCAAACTATGGAAACAGCCCAAGTATTCGTGGATAGATAAATGGAGTAAAAAGATGTAGTAGGCGAGCCTGGGTAGCTCAGTGGGTTAAACTTTCTGCCTTTGGCTCAGGTCATGATCCCAGGGTCCTGGTATGGAGCCCCACATCTGGCTCTCTGCTTCGCAGGGAGCCTGCCTCCCCCTTTCTCTCTGCCTGCCTCTCTGCATACTTGTGATCTCTGTCTGTCAAAAAAAAAAAAAAAAAGAAAGAAAAAAGAAAAAAAGAAGAAGGTGTAGTAAAGGCAGGGATGTTCATTATCACCACTACTATCATTATCACCATTGCTATTCAACATAGTACTAGAAGACTTAGCCTCAGCAATCAGACAACAAAAAGAAATTAAAGGCATCCAAATTGACAAAGAAAAAATCAAACTATCACTCTTTACAGATGATAATGATACTTTATGTGGAAAACCCAAAAGACTCCTATCTAAATTTGCTAGAACTTGTACAGGAATTCAGTGAAGTGTGAGGATATAAAATCAATGCACAGAAATCAGTTGCATTTCTAAATACCAATAACAAGACAGAAGAAAGAGAAATTAAGGAGTCAATCCCATTTACAATTGCACTCAAAGCCATAAGATACCTAGAAATAAACTTAACAAAAGAGGCAAAGAATCTGTGCTCAGAAAACTATAAAGTACTCATGAAAGACATTGAAGAAGACACAAAGAAATGGAAAAACGTTCCATGCTCATGGATTGGAAGAACAAATATTGTGAGAATGTCTATGCTACCTAAAGCAATCTACACGTTTAATGCAATCCCTATAAAAATGCCATCATTTTTTTTTTCAAATAAGTGAAACAAATAATCCTAAAATTTATATGGAACCAGAAAAGACCTCAAATCACAAGAGGAATGTTGAAAAAGAAAGCCAAAGTTGGTAGCATCACAATTCCAGACTTCAAGCTCTATTACAAAGTTATCATCATCAAGACAGTATTGTACTGGCACAAAAACAGACACATAGATCAATGGAACAGAATAGAGACCCCAGAAATAGACGCTCAACTCTATGGTCAACTAATCTTTGACAAAGCAGGAAAGAATGTCCAATGGAAAAAAGACAGTCTCTTCAACAAATTGTGTTGGGAAAATTGGGCAGCCACATGCAGAAAAATGAAACTGGACTATTTCCTTACTGCGCACACAAAAATAGACTCCAAATGGAAGAAAGACCTCAATGTGAGAAAGGAATCCATCAAAATCCTAGAGGAGAACACAGGCAGCAACCTCTTCCATCTCAGCCACAGCAACTTCTTTCTAGAAATATGGCCAAAGGCAAGGGAAGCAAGGGCAAAAATGAACTATTGGAACTTCATCAAGATCAAAAGCTTTTGCACAGCAAAGGAAACAGTCAACAAAACCAAAAGACAACTGATAGAATGGGAGGAGATATTTGCAAATGACATATCAGATAAAGGGCTAGTATCTAAAAATCTATAAAGAACTTAGCAAACTCAACAACCAAAGAACAAATAATCCAATCAAGAAATGGGGAGAGGACATGAACAGACATTTCTGCAAGGAAGATATCCAGATGGCCAATAGATACATGAAAAAGTACTCCACATCACTCGGCACCAGGAAAATACAAATCAAAACCACAATGAAATACCACCACACAAGTCAGAATGGCTAATATTAATAAGACATTAAATGACAGATGCTGGTGAGGATGCGGAGAAAGGGGAACCCTCCTACACTGTTGGTGGGAATGCAAGCTGGTGCAGTCAACCTGGAAAACAGAGTGGAGGTTCCTCAAAAAGTTGAAAATAGAGCTGAAAATAGAGTTGAAAATAAAGATACCCTATGACCCACCAATCACATTACTGGATATTTACCCTAAAGATACAAATGTACTGATCCAAAGGGGCATGTGCACCCAAATGTTTATAGTAGCAATGTCCACAATAGCCAAACTATAGTAGCAATGTCCACAATAGCCAAACTATATATATATATATATATATATATATATATATATATACACCACACACAAAAATAGACTCCAAATGGAAGAAGGAGAACACAGGCAAAAAGAAGCAACTTCTTTCTAGAAAGAAAAAGATCTATCTATCTATCTATATATATATATATATTTCAGCCATCAAAATAAATGAAATCTTGTGGGGCGCCTGGGTGGCTCAGTGGGTTGAGGCCTCTGCCTTCGGCTCAGGTCATGATCCCAGGGTTCTGGGATCGAGCCCCAGCATTGGGCTCTCTGCTCCTCTCAGGGAGCCTGCTTCCTCCTCTTTCTCTGCCTGCCTCTCTGTCTACTTGTGATCTCTGTCTGTCAAATAAATAAAATCTTTAAAAAAAAAAAAAAAAGAAGAAATGAAATCTTTTCATTTGCAATGACGTGGGTGGAACTAGAGGGTATTACCCTGAGCATAATACTAGAGGGTATTATGCTGAGCAAAATAAGCCAATCAGAGAAAGACAATTATCATATGATCTCCCTCATATGAGGAATTTGAGAGGCAAAGTCAAGGGTTTGTGGATAGGGAAGGAAAAAGTGAAACAAGATGGAATCGGGAGGGAGACAAACCATAAAAGACTCTAAATCTCACAAAACAAACTGAGGGGTGCCGGGGGTAAGAAGGTAGGGAGGTAGAGAGAGAGTGGTTGGGTTATGGACATTGGGGAGGGCATATGCTATGGTGAGTGCTTTGAAGTGTGTAAGCCTGACCATTCACAGACCTGTACCACTGGGGCTAATAATACATTATATGTTAATAAAAATTTTAAAAAAATAAAAGAAGAAGGAAAGGTAAACAGAATTAAAAAAAAGATGTAGTAAGTACACACACACAGACACACACACACACACACACACACACACACACACACATACACACACACACACACAGAAAAATTTTTCAGCCATGAAAAAGAATGAAATCTTGCCATTACCATCTAGGGAGTATAATGCTAAGCAAAATAAACCAGTCAGAAAAAGACAAATACTATATGATTTCACTCATGTGTGGATTTTAAGAAACAAAACAAACAAAGGGGAAAAAGAGAAAGGAAAACCAAAAACTAAGAATGGAAATAAAACAAACTCTTTTTTTAAAGTTTTATTTAAATTAAATAAGTTTTTAAGTATTATTTAAATTAAAACATATAAATACATTATTTGTTTCAGAAGTACAGGTCTGTGATTCATCAGTCTTATATAATACAGTGCTCATTACATCACATGCTCTCCTTAATATCCATCGCCCAGTCATCTCATCCCTCTACCTTCTCACCTCCAGCAGCCTTCAGTTTGTTTCCCATGATTAAGAGTCTCTTATGGTTTGACTGCCTCTCTAGTTTTGTCTTATTCTTTTTCCCTCTCCTCTGTTATGATCTTCTGTTTTATTTCTGAAATTCCACATATCACTGAGATCATATAATTGTCTTTCTCTGGTTGACTTATTTCACTTAGCATTAGTACCCTCCAGTTCCATCCACTTCATTGCAAATAGAAAAATTTCATTTTTTATGGCTGCATAATATTTCAGTGTGTATATATACCAAATCTTTATCCATTTATCTGTCTCGAACATCGAACCCTTTCCATAGTTTGTCTAATGTGGATATTGTTGCTATAAACATTGGGGTGCAGTTACCCCTTCAGATCACTACACTTGTATCTTTGGGGTAAACAGCCAGAAGAGCAGTTGCTGGGTCCTTGTTGATGAGCTTCCATACTGTTTTCCAGAGTGGCTGCACCTGTTTGCATTCCCACCAATAGTGTAGGAGGGTTCCCCTTTCTCTGCATCCTTGCCAACATCTATCATAATAAAACAGACTCCTAACTTTAGAGAACAGATAGTTATCAAAAGTGATGTTGGAAGGATGGGTGAAACAGGTTAAGGGGATTAAGAGTGCACTTATCATGATGAGCCCTGAGTAATATATGGAAGTGTTGAATCACTATATTGTGCACTGAAACTAACATAACACCATATGTTAACCACTCTGAAATTAAAATTTAAAAACAATTAAAAATAAGTGGAATCTTATATGAAAATGTCTAAATGTCTTAAATCAGGCTTTATATTTACTCATAAATGTAAATGATATCTTTCAGTCAGTATTCATTTATTTGGGAAGAAAACATGTTTTAATATTTGATACCATAAATATAATATTTCCTGCTTAATCCAGTGAAATTTTACAATACTTCTGGCATCTTAGGATATTACAAGTTTATTCTTGGGTGTCTTCTCAGCTAAAGATGCCTTCTTTTCTGAGAAAGGTACGATCGGCATATACTCTCCCCTGGGATTGAATCCTAATTATCTTGAGGTGGAGAAGGAGATTTTTTTAACTGTACAAGGGGTAATTTGGTTATATTAAGTTCAAATTATCTCTAGATGTCAAAAATTATTGACTATGAAAGTAATGGATAAAATATTCTGGACAATTTTGTGCAGTCTACTCAATGCAGGATTTTCCTTTATGAGTCTTAGAGTAATATCAGTGGATATGGACCCCAGCAAACACATGTCATCTACGTGATGTAGGCGTAAAGCCATAGGGAAGAACCAAATAAATTTTTCACAACTAGCCAAATAAGATTATCTTTTGGGAATTCGTGTTTGGTGTTCACAGATATTAAGCATACCTCTCTCAATTACTTAACCTGTAGATGTATAAACTTTGGAATTATGGAGGTAAGCAATCTAATATTTTGTGTGTGGATAGAAATAGAAAAAGTATGCGCTGGAGAGTTTTTTAATACATTTGTAGATATTTGAATTAATTCCCCTCTTTTCTGAAAACTAGTTGTTTTCTATCTTTTGAAATCAAGAGTGCTAATGAAGTGGAATATTTGTGTCAGAATCCTCAATTGTGCCTTAGATCTGGATCTATTTCCATAGAATTGTATTATCTATCTTTCCACCATGGTCATCTGGAAGATAATATGAAAAGGGAGAATTACCTAAAACATGTATACAAGCTTCTAAGAACTCTGCAAGAACTGTCACCACCAGCTGCCCAGCTGTTAGATCAGAAACATGGAAGTTATTCCCTACTCTGAAACACACATTCACTCCATCACAGGGAACTTTCAAAATACCTCTCAGATCTCTCCCCTTTCTTCCACATCTCTTGATGCTAATTTTGACCAATTCGTCATTAGTTTTCACTAGGATTACTGAAACATTCCTTAATTATTTCTGTGTCTTCTTCTCCTGCTATAATCCATTCATCATATTAGTCAAAGTGAACATTTAGAAGTGTAATTCTCACCATGTCAGTCCTTTACAGAAAATTCTTCAATGGTTTCCCGTTGCCTTTATTATAAATTCTAAAATGATATGGTATGACCTAACTTTCCAGTCACAATTCGTATCTTTATCCCCTTAGCTGTCAAATAATCTAGATCATGGCTGTACAAGCTTGGAAATATTGGCTATTTGTACCAGCTTATTCTTTGTTGTGAGAGGTTGTCTTGGCATTATATTTAGTGACATCTCTGTTCACTGCTCACTAGATTTCAGGGCATTCCCCTAGCTGTGACAAAATATCCTCAGATATTGTTAAATATCCCCTGAGAGTCAAAATCACTATAGTTGAAAGCTACTGCTCTAGATACATTCTAGTTCTTTTATATATTCTAATAGTGTTCTTTTCTTTTCTCTCCAAATATTCTAAAATTATTGTATTGTTCCTGGATGTTTTTTCTACACCCCCACTTTTTTTCCCCCCTGATTGAGAGTCAGTCCCTCTCACTGCAGTATACTAGGTTAGTTTTACTCTCTTTATATCTTTTTGATTCATTTTTATTAAATTGTCTGCTGCCAATTTTCATGTCACTTTATCTGCTCCTCCAATGTGCTATGTAACTGTTCATCACAAGACCTTTGCTTGTGCTCTTTTAAATATTCTGATAACTGCCCTATTTTGTCTCAATGTCTACGCCTAGCCCTATCTCACTTTTTCAAAGAAAACTTTCTTAGCACCTCGGACTTCATTTTTGTTGTTGTTAGTATGCTTCCATACGTCCTTGGGTTCCTTTTACTCCGAACGCTTGTCTCAGTTTGGCCTTTCCTCTTTATTTGTGTAATGATCTGGCTAATGTGTTTCTCATCCAGAAGTCTTTTTTTTTTTTTTTTTTTTTTTTTTTTTTATTTTTATTTATTTATTTGACAGAGAGATCACAAGTAGACAGAGAGGTAGGCAGAGAGAGAGATGAAAGCAGGCTCCCTGCTGAGCAGAGAGCCCGATGCGGGACTCGATCCCAGGACCCCAGAATCATGACTTGAGCCGAAGGCAGAGGCTTAACCCACTGAGCCACCCAGGTGCCCTTCAGAAGTCTTTTCAGTGAAAATAAGAACCATGTTTATTTATTTATTTTGTTTATTTGTTTGTTTTTGTTTTGTTTGCCATTTCATCTCTAGCACCTCCCACAGATTCTGGCACATAATAGACACTCACTATATATTTGGTAAGTGAGAATGAGTGCAGAACATTGCCGAAACTATAATTAGATGATTACTTATGCGATCATGCTTCCAGTGTGGGCTATAAGCTGCCTGAGGGTTGAGATCTTATTCTTGTTTGGAACTGGTACATATACAGTACCTAACACAATGAAAGTTTCCTGGAAATAACTCACATTTTGTTGTAAGTTAAAGATGTAGAATTTTTTTAATTTATAAAATTTCAGACCAAAAATGCACCTTAGACACGTGCTAGACCATTTTTGTTTACTTCTTTTTCATTTTTCTGGATGAAAATGTATATATTCTCACTCAGTACAATATAAGTTAATGGTAGGGTAGAGCTAGAATCTGGTTTCCTAACACTTAGGTAAACATTACTTTCTTGGTTGCCTAATATACCTGCCAGAAATCTTTGAAAGCTACAAAATACTCTAGTGTATGTGTCCAAAACTCTAATACACTTACAAATATCCTAAGCTGGTAATATTTGTTATTTTCCTATTCACCTTACCTTCTAGTACTTTGCATTCCTAGCCTGTCTCTATGTAGCTTTAAATGGAATTTCTTCAATAACTCCTTTTGCAATTAGCTGATACCACATTAATATTATAAAATTAACACATAGTTCTAATAGAAAACAAAACTTCTGTTGTTATTGTCATGTTAAAGAAACTTTCTTGCCAATATAAATATAAGCTTAGACCTATAAACTCCCTAGTAAAAGAAGAACCTTCATATTTTGAATAATATCACCAATGCTCAGGGTCTCTTAGTGCCCAGAAACCAGGTGGACTATACAGAATGTTATCAACCTAAGTATTTTGAATGGTTATACTAATAACTGATTTCCTAAAAAATTGGGGAGCCCTGGATGAGCTTCAACTCAGTCAATCTCAAATATTCTAGAGAAAGGCTATAACTCATTGATACAAAAACATTAACATGATACTGACACAGATCTTAAAGAAAACGTACGCAACCGGGAAAGTTAATAATTCTTTCTCTGCTATGTTGAATATTGAGAAGCAGAATTAAAGGGCATGTTCAGAATACCCCGTGTACACAAAGGCTGCATGGATTAAAGGGTTCCAACTCTTAGGTAGGCTGTAGTTGAAAAGCTGATAGAGGCATGCCATATCTGGAAGATAACTCATTAGGTTTGGCAGCATGAATCATTTTCTACATTACTAACCATGAAAATTATATGATGCACGCCCTGTGAAATGTCTGAGAAAAGCCTGTCCTCTAGGCTTCGTAGGGCGAGTATAAAAATCTGTCTCTCTCTTTTTTTTTAAGGAGATCGGTGAGATCAGTGTTTGCTTCAGGAAAGGCTTTGCATTGATCATGTCTTGAGGGTCTTAGATATATACATCTTTTTACAAACTATTGATGATTGTTAAATCTAGATGAAGAAATAGCAACCTTATAAGAAAGAAAAAATATTTTCCAAAGTAGAGATCAACAGTACCCTCCTTTAATTGATTTATTTTACTATCCATGCTCCAAAGGGGATAACTTAGAAAACATGTCTCTCTCTAAAAATAATAGTATACATAAAAAAAGAAGTTTTGAAAATAAAGCCCTATAAAGTACATTACCAGTAACTTACAACAATATAAAGTCACTCATTTTCTCAAATCCCGTTCTTTTAAATATTCACATTTAATCAAAGAAAATATATACATACATTTTAAATTACATGTGGTTTATTGTACCATATACATAATTTTATTTTAATAAAAATCATTTATAAACCAAATTTGATGAGTGAGTCATATAAATATATTGATTATAAAAGACAGAGTATCTATCTTCATCTTTTTGACTTTTCCTATAATGAAAGGCCACAAATTTATAAAAATCCTGATGTGGTGATTAAGAAATCCCAAATTCTGAATTAAAATTTCCTAAGAAGTAGCTGGATGGCTTTAATACAGCTCTTTTCTTACAACTCAGCTAGTTAAAAAAATGAGGATGTTTCAGTGAATTGTCTTAAATGTACATTCCAAATTTGTTTATCTATAATTAAGAAGAAAATTCACATTCTTCTAAATGAATGACAATGAGCAAGAAACAATATCACATCTCGAATGTTATTTTTAGGAATGAAGAGTATTGATTTAGCTTTACAAATGTTAACACAGAGGTCTTGGTGCAGGTGTCCTTCCCACAAAGCCTGGCTAATTTCCCCTAAATGGCTCACATGGTTCTTTCTGTGAAGATCCAGGATTGCTGCTGCTTCTGCCTCTTCAGTCATTTTAAGAAGCAAACAGGACAGCTGGGATGTCCTGAAAGCAATGGCTTCATGCCTGCTTTTGTAAATTTTTCGTATTTGGTCTCTTGTTTTCTTTTATTTTTTGGAGCTGGTTATATGCCAATTGAATTAAACTTCAACATATTTGTCCCAGATAAGAAACACAGATCTTTTACATCTTCATGTTTAGTCTTTAAGTTTATTTTCGGTCTCTCAGTTCTGATTTTTATATAATTTTCACATATATCTATGCTTTCATTTGTAATTACCAGTTCTGCCTTATAGTTTACTTCCCTACAAGGAAGCTCTCGCAGTATGTATTTTTTTTTTTAATTTCTCCCACATTTACTTTATTTCAAATGTTTTTAAGGTAGGAGTATTCACATTTTGATCACAACCTTCTCCCCTTAGTTGTGCACTGATGCTCTCACCCTAGGCATTCTCACTTAGCAAAAGGGCTGCTGCTGTCTTCGATATTTTCCTCACGTCTTCACTTTTTTTTTTTTTTTTTTTAATGTCAAAAGGAATCATAAACCTAACACAGCTCAAAGAGAGCTGTGTTTCCTCCTGAATTTACTCCTCCTTCTGTCTTGGTATCTCACTAAATCATACCACAATCCACCTAACTGCGTAAGACAAGACTTAGAAGCCATTGATCACGTCTCCCTTTCTCATCACTTACATGCAAAACCACCAAGTCCTTTAATTATAAAATAGGCGTCAGCACCATTCACCTTGGGCTGCCTTTGATCCTATTCCCTGGTTCATTCCACTATCTCTCTTGCTCAAATTGTAATAGCATAACTGCTTTTTCTGTTCCAAAAAAATTCCACTGTATGTGAATTTAAATCCAAATTTGTGCTTGTTTCTTTTCACACTTTTCCTGTCACTGTCAGCTGCATGACTTTTTGGGTTTTGTTCATTTGCTTGTTGTTCTTAGTGTTTTACCATAGTATATAGATAGACCGTTATCTATCTATATATAACTTATTTCCAGTGTAGTCTTACCCTTGTTGATCTTGCTGTTGGGAATGTTCTGCTCCTAACTTTGTTTGACTGGTCCTTTCTTGTCATGCAAGCTTCAGCTCACATGTGACCTCCATTGGGATCATCTTTTGACTTCTCTAACTACCAACTTCCATCCATATCCTCACCTCCATAATCCCAATTACTTCATGTTTATTCCTTACTATTTTAGTAATAATGTAACTATCTTACATTCTCATGTTTTTTTTTAAATTTTCACTTTTTTATATACAATCTTTCCACAATAGACTATATATTTTAAGTAAACGAAGACCTTACAGCAATATTCATCTTGGCCAGAACTGAAAATCAATAAATACTTGTTCAATGAATGACTGAATGAAGAAATAAATCCAATTGCCAAGTGATAACTCTTATATACAAAAACAACCTAGAGATTAGAGCTGGAACACATTTTAGAGTTCTCTAAGCAAAGTGACTCATTTTATAAATGAGAAAACTAAGTTCAGGTGGATTATGTAATTTGCTGAAATTCACACAGATAGCTAGTAGAAGAATTAAGACTGGAATGTGTATTTCCCATAACATACAGAAAAACTGAGAGAAAAAAAGAAATGTTCAAAATAGTTCTTCATATGATTTTCTCTGTTGCACTATTTCACTCTATCATCTTATTCTCTTTGGCACCTTTATTCTCTTTCAAATTTATTCTTACAAGGTAATATCATAACAAATCAGGTAGTCTAAAAGGATAGAAGTTGTATTAAGACTTCATGTTTCAGCTCACTAAAGCTCTTGAAAGTCATTACCACCATTCATACAAAAAAGCAGAACTAAACTGGAAATCACGGACTTGGATGTAGCAGAGGATAAGGGTCACAAGGCAAACTTACCTACCCTTCCAAAATTTGAAAAGACAGGTGAATTCAGAGAATCACAATCAACATCTCTGAACCTGGACCAGAAACCACTGGTGATATTAACTAGATGGAACACTTACATGGTAGTTTTGACAAACTGCAGGAAATGGAGTATGAACTAGCAAGAAAATATGAGAGCCATGGAGGCTGTGATATTGGGGGTCTCTACACATTCATGGCTTTTATATCCAGAGATTGTGCACGTTGTCATATTGAAAAACCAAGAAAGGTCCCCTTGTGGTTTTTTGCAGAAGAAGGGGAAAAAAATAACCATTGTGATATACACCAATAATAGTAGCTTACTCTTCATGGTAAAGTCTTACCAAAACCTTAACCTACCTAAGTAAAAGGCACTTCATCCACCCTTCCCGTCTCACCTGATTGTGTTTATGGGTGAGGTTTGGGGTGGGAGCTTAGAGACACAGCCCAGGGGTACAGGGCTACTAAAAACTAAGATATAATCATAAGATAACAGATCACTTTCCCATCCCCATACCATATCACCACAACATTTAGCCTCTGTATAATAACAGTGGGTTGCAGATGAGAGACCTGTAAGATAGACTTTACCTAAAGAGGATTTCTTAAGAAGTTCCAAAAAATATTATGGAGACAAAAATAGAAACATTACAAGGATTTGAATTGTCTGGCATCTATAGCTATAGCAAATATTAAACACAGGCTAAATTCCTGGTCAAATTAACATAAAATCTCACACTAAAATTCTGTTTACGTCAGTCTGTTATCTGTTACATCATACCTGACTTCTCACAACAACAAAAAAATTATAAGACATTCCAAAAAATGGAAAAAAAGAAAAAAGAAACAGTCTGAGGAACAAGACTCAGATATGCCTGCTTGAGGGAATATTGTATAAAGTATTTAAAACAAATTTGATTAATATGTTAAGTGCTCTAATGAAAAAAGTAGACAACATATCAGAACACGTTGGTAAATATAAGCAAAGATGAAAACTCTCAAGAACAACTAAAATATAATAGTAGAAATTTAGAAAAAAGTACTGTAACATATATGAAGAATTTTTTGATGGGCTCCTCTATAGACTGGACACCACCAAGGAAAGAATCAGTAAGCTTGAAGATGCATCAGTAGAAATTTCACAAACCAAAATTCAAAGAAAAGCAAGAGTGCACAAGGGAAAGAACAGAATATCCAGGAATTCATGGACAATTTCCAAATGTTCAACATAGCTAAAATTGAAATACCAGGAGGAGAAGAGGGAAGGGGAAAAAAAGAAAATATGTGAAATATTAATGACCAAGAATCATTTTTTCAAAATTAAATACAGACACAATATCTCAGAACCAGGAATGTTAGAGAACATCATGCAGGATAAATACTAAATAAATAAATCTATACCCATGTACATAATTAAACTGTAGAAAATCAAAGGCAAAGATAAAGTCTTGAAAGAAGACAAAGGAGGAGGCTCTGGATGATGTAGTTGATTAAGCCTCCGACTCTAGGTTTCAGCTCAAGTTGAGCACTCAGACTCATGATCTCAGGGTCATGTGATTGAGACCCATTTGGAGCTCTGCACTCAATGTGGAGTCTGCTTAAGATTTTTTCTCCCTTTCCATTTACCCTTCCCCTCCACGCTCTCTCTCTCTAAAATAAATAAATAAAGGTTCCTGGGTGGCTCAGTTGGCTAAGCATCTGCCTTCACCTCAGATCATGATCCCAGGGTGCACAACAGGGGAGCAGCAGGCAGAGGTAGAGGGAGAATCTGGCTCCCTGCTCAGCAATGCTATTTCTCCCTCCCCCTCTGCCTGCTACTCTCCTGTTATACTCTCTCTCTGTCAAGTAAATAAAATCTTTTAAAAAATAATAAATAAATAGATAAATAAATAGATAAATACTTTTTTAAAAAAGGGGAGAAACTGTGTGGCTGAGTAGGTTAAGCATTAGACTCTTGGTTTCAGCTCAGGTCATTATCTCAGGGTCCTGGGATTGAGCCCTGCGTCCAGCTCCATGCTCAGCAGGGAGTCTGCTGGTCTCCCTCTTGTTCTCTGTTCTTCCCCTTGCTCACACCAGGATAAATAAAATAAATCTTTAATAAAAAAGACAGAAGCCAAAATGAAGGAAAAAAAAAAAAAACAGAGAATGAGGATACAAATAACAAAGAACTCTCATCAGAAACCATGTAAACAAGAAGAGAATAAAGTAAAAATATTCAAGGAGTTGAAAGAAGATAAATTAAAAAAGGATGAGGCACCTGGGTGGCTCAGTGGGTTAAACTTCTGCCTTCAGCTCAGATCATGGTCTCAAGGTCCTGGAATTGAGCCCCGCATTGGGCTCTCTGCTGAGCAGGGAGCCTGTTTCTCTCTCTCTACCTGTTTCTCTTTCTGCCTGCCTCTCTGCCTACTTGTGATCTCTCTCTCTGTCAAATAAATGAATAAAATCTTTAAAAAAATTTAAAAAGACACCAATCTACAATTCTAATTCCAGTGAAATTATCCTTCAAAATGCAGGAGAGGTAAAGGTTTTCTTAGTGACACAAAAACTATTATAATTTCTTACTAGCAGAACTACCCTGCAAGTGACTGTATAGCAAGTTCTTTAGATATAGCAGAAAATTCTTCAGTTAGGAAAGATAAATGATATATGCCAAAAATTTAGGTCTATATTAGAGAGGAAAAGCATCAGAGAATAAATAAATAAAGGTAATTTTTTTTCCTATTCCTTTTAAAAAATGTTTAAGTGGTAGTAAAGAATACATAACATTTTCTATATTTACATTTTTAAATGTACAATTTCAGTAGTAGTAATTACATCCACATTGTTGTAAAACCAATCTTTAGAACTCCTTTCATTTTATAAAACTGAAACAGTTTTATAAAACTGAAACTGTAAGCAATAACTTCTCATCACCCTCACAACCAGACAACCAGAACTCTACTTCCCACCTCTATGAATTTGAGCTACTCTAGGTGGTTCTCTAAAGAAATGGAATCACAGAGCATTTGTCTTTTTGTGACTGGCTTATTTCCCTTAGCCACAAGATTCACCTATGTTGTAGTACATGTCAGAATTTCTTTTAAAGGTTGACTAATATTCCATTGTATGTATGTATACACCACACTTTATCCATTCATCTACCAGTGAATACCTGGGTTGCTTTCACTTTTTAGTTAATGTGAATAATGCTGCAAAGAAAATGAGTATGCAAATATCTGTTCATTTCCTTGTTTTCAATTTCTTCGGGTATATATCAAAAGTAAAAATGCTAGAACATATGATAATTCTATCCTTAATTTTTTGAATAACTACCATATAGTTTTCCATGGCAGCTGCACCATTTTATATTCCCACCGACTGTGTACAAGGATTCCAGTTTTTCCACATCCTTGTCACTGCCTGTTTTTTGTTTTTGTTTTGATAGTACCTATCCTCATGGATGTGAGGTGATATTTTCTTATTCTTAATTGATTTAAAAGGTAATTTAAAGTGATGATAATAACAATGTATCAGATAATTAAAATATATGAATAAATAAAATAAATATAAAAGCAATGTCATAAGAGATGAGATGGAGAAAAAATCAGGATCTCAACAAATTTAGAAATATATGTTTTGGATTATGTGTTTTAGAAGATTGAATATGGTCAAGATCTTGGTTCCTCCCAAATCAATGCAATTCCAATCAAAATTTCAACAAGCTGTTTTGTAAATATTAATCAAATGATTCAAATGCTTATATGGAAATACAAAATGACCTTGGATACTCAATAAAATAGTAAAAAAAAAAATAGATACTCATTCTAGTTGATTTCAAGACTTTTTATAAATCAACAGTAGTTAAGGTGATGTGGTATTGGTAAAAGAATGAGCACAGATTAAGGAAAAATCTATAATATACAAATCTGGCCTTTTTTAACACTATTTCTTTTGAATATTTCTGGGTTTATCTATTTTGGTCATTATGCCTAGAATTCTAGCTAATGTGTTTATGCTTTTCTTTCTTGATTTTTTTAATCTTACATATCTGTCACTTAGCTTTCCACACAAGTCAAAAATTGTAAAATAATACTATAACTCCAGAAATACAAACTCTTGATTGTCCTCTGTTCCCTTTAAAGAAACAATTGTCATTCTGCTTCAGTTATGTAAAGATTCACCTCATATTTTTATTTCTTTTTATACATCATTTTACAATAGTGAAATCATTTCTATCTTCCAACCCTCCCCACATGAGTTAATGCAGTGACCTTACAGGTGTATTTTGAATATAATCAATAACATAAAGCCATCAGATCAAAGAGGCTCAGATCAAACCACTAACTTAAGAGCCACATAATCAAGCAAAGGAAGATGACAGAAAAGTGCAGGTCATTTTTTTGTATGAAAAGCTAAACAACCACATCTGAAATTTCCTCTCTTCCTCTCTTGTTTCCGGAAGGGTCATCTCTACATCAGTCCACATTGACGAGGATTTTCTGGAAGCCCCAGAGAGCCAAATTAAACGCTTCCTTCAGCAAAACCTAGCTTTTTCTTGCTGGGTTTGTTTCTTGCCACTGAACACAATCTTTCAATCACAGGAAATCTCTGCCAACCTAGCAGTCCTTGGTAATTAGTGAACTAAAAGAGGGAAGAATTTTTAGTAAATACATCAGAAATTGAAGATTTTAAAATAAGCCAAGAAGAAAATGTGATCTGAATCTTAATCACTACCATCCATGCTCTTCACTGTCTCAGAGAAAGATTAGATGTCTTGACATTACTTTGGATGAAAAAAGGACCAAAAAAAAAAAAAATTAATGAAGTTACTGAGTTCTTACTAATCAAAAAAAGATTACTTGGTACAAATTCAGAATCCTTATATCTCTGACAGAGTCACCTAAATAAATAACAAGTATGCAATCTGTAAAATAATTACTTATTCAAAACTTTTAACATCAGGGAGCTCTAACAAGCATTATCAAAAAGGTTCAGATAAGAAAAGGTATTTTAACAAAGAGAATTGTTGATTTAGAGTATGCTTTATCTAGAACATCTGGCTTTGTTACTTGGTATAGCCTTTTGAGTTAAACATCAAAAAGTTTTCTTCTCTCCTGACTTGATTATTACGTCAGATCTTAATTAACAAGCTTTTTTTTTTTTTCCACTTTCAATTATGGCTGAAAGATCTAGAAAGATCAAGGGAATGCAGAAGGAATGTAGGAGTGATACAATCCTTGTCTAGGTATCAATGGCCTTTTAATTCCTCTGAAAGTTGTGTTTGCATATCCTGAAGGACCTCATATGATCACAGCAACAACAGAGCCAATACTTCATCTAGTACTCCTGGTGGGCATTTTCCACCCTTCCTATTCTGTTAAGCATTCAGAGTATTTGTAGGTAAAACATTGAAATGCTTTATTTCCATAGATGCACTTAAATAAAATCATCCATCCTGTAATTTTGATTTGCATTAATCTGTATGGCATATAATTGGCCATTCCTGATGCCTTGCAGCAGAGAAGAAATGCATTTACTATTTATTCCTTGCATGATGAATCAGCATTGCTGTGTCTAAAGAGTTCAAAGTAAAACAGAAACTTGACAGATATTTGGCTAATGTGATCACAGAGAAAATGAGTTATTTAGTGCATGAATTTATCCATTGCCAGTCCAGTTTTAAAGGCACATTCATAGATAGTTTATTTAAGCTTTAAAGATCTAAAAATTGTATATCATAAAATACTCAAGAAAATATTACTTTGGGAAATCACATCACATTATCAAAGAATTAAGGTTTGAACAATCAAATGTTCCTTTACATTTATTTATATGAATATATAGCTATGTTTGGGCTGTCTGGGTGGCTCAGTCAGTTAAGCATCTGCCTTTTGCTCAGGTCATGATCTCAGGGTGGTGAGATGGAGCCCTGGGTCAGTTTCCCTGCTAAGCATGAAGTCTACTGCTCCCTCTCCCACTCCCCCTGCTTGTGCACTCTCGTTCTGTCTCTCAAATAAGTAAATAAAATCTTTAGAAAAAAGAATATAGCTACATTCACAATGAATCTGAATAACATCTAATTTTAAACAGTTTTAAAGCTTCAATTCAATCACGCCACTTTCAAAACATAAATTAAAGCAAGCAAATTGATAATGAAAAACATCAGTGCAGAATTAACACAAAACAAAGTAAATAACACAGAAAGACCTCTTTGAAAAATCTTGAAAATAGAATAATATAGAAAAACAAATTATGGGAATTGTTATTCCCATACATTACCCCTAGTTTATTTTTCAATTAAATTTTACTCAGTAAAACTAAAGGACCTAGGAGCTATAATATATATTTACCAATTTAAATACAACATTAATAAAATTACTACACTAATGAGAATAGGTTTAAGTAAAAAGCTTAAAATGCACATGTTCATCTTTGGAGAAAATTTTGAAAATTGTGTGTAGTTGAATAAATTTACTGCATGACCAGTTTCTTTTTGTATGTATATGTAATTTACATAATTTTTTTCATGGACAAATTTCACAGAACTAGAAATTACATAGTATATAAACATATTTTCTTTTGGCCTTTTAGGAAATACACTCATTTCACATGTAGACACAACTATCACAATTTTAGAGTGGTAACCGTACTGCATTTTATAATCACGTAAACCAGAAAACCAACCGAAAACTGCTAAAAAGAGAGCGCGAGATAAATACTTCTCCCATTAGTCTACAAGCTTGAGCAAAAAAATTAGAAGTGCCTAAGTGGTTCAGTTACATTTCCGCCTCAGGCTTGGGTTCTGATCCCAGAGTCCTGGGATAGAACCCCATGTAGGGCTCCCTGCCCAGTCGGGAGCCTGCTTCTTCCCCTCCCCAGTGCTAGTGCGCTCTCTCCCTCTCAAATAAATAGATATCTTAAAAAAAAAAAAAAAATATATATATATATATATATAATCCTTTGGCCAATCACCTTTCCTTTATATAATTATTTAAAAGAAAAAATCTCCATTATTTGAAATTAAATGACACAAGAAAAACGAGCCCAATATTCTTGATGTTTTTATGTCTAAGTTGATGACTGCAAAGATCTTTCTCAGAAGTAAGTTATTATTTAGCTAAATTCTATCTTTGGATTAAGGGTAAAATTCTCTCTGGTGATGAGAAGAAAGCAACTCTTTTCTTCTTCCCATTTTAATCAGGAGAAATTTTCTCCTCTGTCGTCAAGACAAACGTAACATATTTTAGAACTATCTGAAAACACAGCAGGAAAAATGTCCCAGAGAAAGCTAGTGGCAGTATTTTCAGAGAATGCCAGCAAACCTGTTCACTCACTGAGGGGAAAAAAAGAAAGTAAGCATTTGTTCATGCTACCATTCTACCATGACCCCCAAAAGATGGAAATTTACATTTAAGGAGTTCAACACTGGATATATTATTACCAGTGTTCCAGACTTATTTGGAGAAGAAAACAACAATCAAAGAAACCACTATTTCCAAAATGTTTTTACCATGTGTATAAAAATTATTAATTGAATATGACATTAAATAATCATGTACAGTCATATGGTTATAATAATAGCTTAAGGATCAGCATTTATTATGGGTTTTTTGTTTTATTCCTTTATATTTTTATTTTACTTTGTTTCCTATATTCTATTCATTAGTCGTTTTTTAAAGCACAATAAAAGCTATTAAATCAATCGTCTATTTTCTGCTGTAGTATTTCTTTCAGAAACTAATGAGAGCTACAAGTTTTTTATTCCTAAAAATTCTCAATTTCAAGATACACATGAACATTCTCTTCTCTACCCATTTACTTCAGTTTAGGAAACCCGGACCTACCTAATTTGATTTCTGTTGCATACTATCAATCTATTATTTCCTTTGTGTTCTGTACCAGGTATTTCTACATTTGTCCTCTCTTAATTTATTTTCTTAATTTTTTGCAGTTTCTCTCCCATTTCTATTAATTGGCTTTCCTGAACCATTTATGAATCCGGCAGCACTTTCTCTAGCCAACAGAAAGGAGCTCTGTGGAGCTGCAGGGGGAAAAAAAAAAGTTTTTAAAGGCAAAGACAGAGAGGAAAAAAGGGAAATTATTAGCAAAGAATGCATTATTTTAGGCCAGGTCATCCTCCTAAAGGGAATGGATGGGTGCTATCTGATAAATTTTCCTAGTGCTGACAAGGAAAGTCCATGTTGACTGGTTAAAGATTACATTCCTGGTTGGAGGGGTGCCATTGGAAAATAGTTAAATTAGGTATTAAGTCTTGGTTTGCTGACTTGGGCCTTTAACACAAGTAACTCCATTTTGGGTCTGTGGTCTTCCTCTTAACAATTGTGTTTTTCCCCATTTTTTAGTCTCTCAGCTTTCCAAATGTGTATGCCACAGTGAGCAAGGCAGTTAGGAGTCTGGGATCTTCAAAAGAGAGAGTTTTTGAATTGTAGTCCTTGTTTTACCACTTACTGAGTGTTCTTGGGGAAATCTTAAATTTCCCCAGCTGTGTGGTGTTTTTAATGTTAGTAACTATGCTCTAGAATTGTCATGACTACTAAAATAGAATGTTCATATAAAGCACTTCGTATGATGCCTACCACAGAAGAAGCAGGCAATAAACAGTATTCCCATCATCAACATCATCGTCAACACTAAACACCTTGATTTTCATTGCCTTTGAAGTACCTGTAAAACCTAATAATCACACTTTTAAAAATTTTGTACCCTGACTTATTCAATACAAATTTTCAACATTTGGGTCTGGAATAAAAACTTTGGTGTGTCACCTACATCCTGCATATGGACATTTTCAACCACTGTCCAGATACATTCATCTTAGCCACTTAGCTGGTTCTTGGCCCTGCACTTCCTCTTCCATTTTAAATACCGTTACTAAAATTAAAAAAAAAAAAAAAGATTGATAGAATAATAAATCTAATTTTATAATAACACTCAAATAACATGTTTATTAAAATACTTCTATTTATGTTTTAAATTAAAATTCTGTGTACATTTTAAAACTTTAACAGTCTTGTCTGTCTCTACTCACATTGATCCATACTACTATTTCACAGGAATGTCAGCGAATGTGGTTGTAAATAAATAGTATATATTTTAGCGATACTTCAACCCCCCCCAAATATTTACAGTCTACCCTTCTTTACACCTTGGGGACAGTGAAAAAAGACCTCTTCTTTGGCAGACTGTTTACTTGAAATAATTTGCAAGGTCATTTTTCATTGTTGGTCCTAAACAGTCTAAGAAAGGAACCAACACAAAATATCTCTAGTAGATTAAGCCACAGTGTTGGTATCAGAGATAAAATGGTTTCTATTCCTGGCATCATCCCCCATCTACATGGCCTTATATAAATCATATATACTGAAAATTACTATACCACTTGGTGCATTACTTAGCAGTGCCAACAGCAGTCTATTCTTCCTTGACTTGGCTAACACAGAAAAAAGCTAAGTGTTAATACTGGTTTTTCTTCTTCTTCTTCTTCTTTTTTTTTTGACCATCAATTTTTCATGGGATGTCCTCTTTTCTATGGTTGAGATTGATTAATATATCTCTGTGGTGGAAATGGGATATTTGTGAGCACTAGCTAGTATTAAATGTAGTTTCTAGTAGCTAAATATCAAATCTTCATCTCATATAGCCTCAATAACTTTGATAAATATTCTATTTTATTATCATTTCAAAATTGCTCTTAGAGAAGTGGAAACAATAAGATATTGTAAAAATGTGAGCTTTAAAAATGTTCATATGTGGGTTTGGGGAAACATTTTTTCATACCTCAGTTAAAATTCCTTTAATTCAGATCTATTAAGTATGACATTAAGAGACATATTTTTATACAGATAAGTCATAGTAAGAATAAAGTTGCTATTTAATTCCAATTGAGCCAGCTTTGGGAAGTTTATTAAATTTGACAGATGTTCCAAAATAAATCAATCATAGTTATCTAAAAGGCAGAACCCTGAAAAACTATATTTAATGTAAAATAATATGTAATTTTACAGTGAAAAAAATAATACATTCCAGAAATGACTGGATAACAATTGGTCTTAAACATCCTTGACAACAAAATTTTTTAAATGGAGGGGCGCCTGGGTGGCTCAGTGAGTTAAAGCCTCTGCCTTTGGCTTTAAGTCATGATCCCAGGGTCCTGAGATTGAGCCCCGCATCGGGCTCTCTCTCTGCCTGCCTCTCTGCTTACTTGTGATCTCGTCTGTCAAATAAATAAATAAAATCTTTAAGAAAAAAAAATTTTTAATGGAAAAAAAGGAACATTAATTATTTTCAGGTATTAGACAATAAGTAGTTCAGGACTGCCATAGTCAGGAGATGAATTGCACATGGAGTGAACTCCAGAGTCATACTTGTCTGCATAAACGGCACTTCCCATGTGGTAGAACAGGTAAGTGGAGCCCAAACAGTGAGCAACAGGCTTGTTAAGTACAGAAAACTGAAGTCAGGTTGGAGCAGTTCACAAAACGGTAATTTGTAGAGCAGGATACCAGAGAAAGGGAGCCCAGGCATCAGTAAGACGATGCATGTTTATGTTTGACAGAACATTAAGTTATGCATGCTTAGGGCTAGAGCCTGCTAAGCCTGGTAGAAAAGGGTGATTTCAGGCTTCTGAGCTAAGTAGAGATTCCAGACGCTGTGTGGTGCTGAGCACCATTTGAGTCCTAATAAGTCAGAGTGGAGAGCTTAACTGATCTCCCCAACATATAACAGAGACTCCAGAAGGCCACAGGATGGGCATAAACAAAACGTGAAAGGACTGAGGCAATCCAGACTGAATTAGCTTTCCACTAGAGGAAAAAACAAAACAAAGCAAAAGTCAATGTACAGCCAAAGACAACAACAAAATAACAAAATAAGACTCTCAACAATATAATAGCTACAACATTCACCATAGGAAAACAAATTACACACAGGAGAAGTAGGAAATGGTAACCATAGCCGGGGAAGAAGTCCCCGAAACTCAAGTTCAACAGAGATGTTGGCGTTAGCAGATATAGACTTCAAAGCAACTATTCTAAATAAATCTAAGTATTTTCATGAAAAGATGGAAACCACGACTGAAACCAATGACCCGTTATGAGAATTTATTCCTGTTGCAAGCTAAAACTTAGCCTGCCTGTGCCATGGCTTCTGTCAGAGACCTGGAACTCCTAGGTCAGAGGTGTCTTCATTACTCGTGGTCTGCGAGTAGCGTGACTTTTCTGTAGCCATTTTTCTTGCAAATATTGAAGTTTTCCTGCGTTTCTAGTCACACCTTTCATGTACATTACATAATTATAGCTAATATGTGTGGTACTTCTATGCATCTGTCAGGCTCTTTGTTCTACCTTCTGCATATTAAATACTCTTACCACATTATATAAAATATTCTTTTATACTAAAGGATAGTGGTTCGGAAATTCTTTGGTTTCAAGATTTCTTTATATTCTTAAATATTTTTGAATGTGGAAAAGCGTTTGTATCATATATATTGATATTTACTGTATTATAAAAAAACAGAAAATTCAAAATATGTCTTAGTGTTTTCACTTTAAGATAACAATAGCCCCATTTCATGTTAATATAAATACTGTAAATCTTATTTTATTTTTTATTAAACAATACCAAATGGTATTGCTTTGTAACTCTTTTTAATGTGTGGCTTAATAAAAACAGCTAGATTCAGGGCGCTTGGGTGGCTCAGTGGGTTAAAGCCTCTGCTTTTGGCTCAGGTCATGATCCCGGGGTCCTGGGATCGAGCCCCGCATCAGGCTGCTCTCGGCTCAGCAGGGAGCCTGCTTCCTCCTCTCTCTCTGCCTGCCTGTCTGCCTCCTTGTGATCTCTGTCGAATAATAAATAAATAAATAAATAAATAAATAAAACAGCTGGATTCACATATCTATTTCTGCATACAAATATATTTCAACATGATATTTGGTTAAATAAAATGAAGAAAATTCAGATCTATCCAGATAAGAAGGAAAGGGACTTATATTTTAACATTTTCACAAAGTCGTGATTATTCACAATTCTTTGTTACTATACCAACATTGATAAGTGATAGCTAGTTGCAATGTGGAATCTGAAACCTCACCCATAACCTTTTCATACTCTCATATGTTAAAATCTATTCATCTGCCTTGTAGTTTGAATGCTTCTTTTACCTATGTACATTTTAACATCATGGCACAATTATTTGGAAAGTATATGTTCACTAAGTTATGCAGATATTCCAAATATTGAATTTTTACTAGGTACATTAAGAGCTTTGATTATTAATTGAATATTGGGAAATTGTTAATATGTCAAGAAGTTAGATCTTAATTTTTTACTAAGTTTGCTTTAATAAAAACATAGTTACAATATCTGTGACTTGACTTTAGATATTTCCTACAGTGCTTAAGAATTATGGGTAGTATTTTTTCAGCCTTTATGTTCTCAAATAAAAAAACAGAAAATTGCTCCTTTCAATAATGCATACATGATAAATTATTTATGTGAGTTTATGTCACTATTGCAGCATCAAAGATCAAAGAAAATGGGAATCTTAAGAAGTGTTTACATATAGTTGAAACTTCTGTAGTGTTCCTGGTTACACCATGAATTTGGTTGGAATTCCAGTAAAAATATGCTTGCTTTTTACATATAAAATATGTATTTCTGACAATGTCATTTGTGTATTGATGGTGCTATCACACAGAAAACATTTAAGTAAATATAGTCATCAGTGTTAAATCTGAATAGGACCTCAGAGATTGTCCAGGCCACCTTTCTCATTTGTTCATAAAGAACCCAAGTACTTTAGAGATTACTCACTGGTTGGTGATACAGCTGACACCAGAATATAGATGTAAGTTTTTTTAATATTACGCTATCTTACTTTCACTTTCAATAAGAGTTATCATTGTTTTCAGTTTATTTTGAAAACAGGATAAGAAATCTATGGTTACATACTTTGTAAATGAATCAGATTAAAAATAAAGCCACAGGGGCGCCTGGGTGGCTCAGTGGGTTAAAGGCGCCCCTTGTGGCTTTATTTTTAATCTGATTCATTTACAAAGTATGTAAGCCTCTGCCTTTGTCTCAGGTCATGATCCCAGGGTCCTCGAATCAAGCCCCAAGTCTGGCTCTCTGCTCAGCAGGGAGCCTGCTTTCCCCCTCCCCCATCCCCACCTCTCTGCCTAGTTGTGATCTCTCTCTGTCATATAAATAAATAAAATCTTTAATAAATAAATAAATAAATAAATAAAGCCACAAAAAATATATAAGTATCTATTCACATTTACTGTAGCTAAGGTAATGTTAGTTCATAAGACTATAATTTTCTTTTATTTATAAATAATGTTTAACTGTACAAAATATATGGTGAATCAAATTTAGGAATTATCCAAATTCCTGCATGAAAAATTAATGTAAACATGAAACTGTGTTTCTTTCAGAATCTAATTTTATTTACTATAACTTAAAATAAAAGACAAAACCCTGATTTCTGAGTTTGTATTTTGGTTAACTGGATATGTCTGTCTGCTCTCATTCACCATTACAGACAAATGTAAAATATTTTAAAAATTATGTAGTTTTATAATTTTTTAAAATTTTTTGTAAAATGAACAATGAAGAAATAAAAAATGAACAAAAATACCAATAATTGAGTGTACCAATAATTAAGTGTTCATCGTGTTTTTTTTCAGACTCTGAAATTAATAAAATACATATCTAAGGGAAAAAAGTTCTTTTTGAAGCACCTAACAATAGACACATGAAAGAAAACAGTTCATTTTTCCCACTGAATGTTATCTCATCAGAGGATTGGAGCATGAACCATTGTCTGTCATCTGGAGTGGCTCTGTAGGAGGGTGGCTAAGCCAAATTTATTGCTCCTGCTCTGCGGCTAAAATTACATCTCTTTTGCAATTATTTAGAAGAAATAAGATTGGCAATGCTTATGGAATCATAAAATGTGTATTCAACTGTAGGTAAGGGCACTGAGAGTCAGATTGTTGTTAGCAATATATTCATTATACTTTATTTCCCATATTTCAATTCTAACACATAAACTACAGGCTATTTCACATCATCCACAGAAATATGATTTCCATTTCCTCATAGATTACCAATAAAGCAGAGGAGAGAAGGCCTACTGAGCAGGAGAGGGTTAGCAGCAGGCCTGCAGAATTAATTATTTTCTGTAGGTAGGAGGAGGAACATTAAAGAATAACACATCAATAGTCTTAATTTCCTCCATATAATAAGAAGCACAATTGTCCGCTGTGAATGATAGAGTGGAGATTGTATGGCACTTATGAAGATTCATTACAATTTAGAATAATCCTCAAGAGGAAAGTACATTAGAGCTGATCAGGAAAAGTAAATAGGTTGCTGATTGGCCTTGAAGGTTCTGCTGAGGTTTGAGACTGCCTCTATGGAAGAATCAATCTATCCATTTGGTTGTGTTTCCACATCATATAGGAATAGAGAAGACAAAAAACAGTGATTTCACAAGGTTTTGGGACAGGGATTTTTGCTGTGTTTCTGATATGGAGAGTGACTCCAGGATGCTGGAGTAGTTTCGAATTATGTCAGAAGATAGAGGAGAATGTGGGTTGAAATGGAAGGCAAGAAAATGTAATAGAAGCTGTTTCCATGAAAGAAAATGATATTTAAGTAACTTTGAAAAATTAAGTCTAGAGAGAAAACTATTAAGAGAGAACTCTTTGGAGCTGACAATGTGGAAGTAATTTTGTAGATCTAGACTTAACATTGGATCTAGATTTTAACAATGTGCAAAATATAGCCCTATAGTAAGTCATTGGAATTGAAGAAATAAAGTCACTGGGAGGAAAGGGTTTTAAATAGATCACCACAAAGAACAATAAAATGACTCAAGCCCTAAAAGGTCAGCTAAATAATGAGGAAGAACAAGAACAAAACCCAATTTCTAGAGTGAATGTTGTGTAAGCAGGCTATTATTAAATTATGGATCCAAGAAAGTGAGAAAACATACACTGCAAAGCAAAAGAAAAATTGAAAATAAGTCAAACAGTGTTTAGAAAGTGACCAACAACAGTTTTGATCCCAGTTTTTGACTCTGAAGTAGATTAGGGATTGGTTGGTTGGTGGTTTCCACTAAAGGGAGCCACTGTAGGAAGTGAGAGTTCAATTTTTTGTTTCTTTTTCCATTTTGTATTCAAAGCTGTGACAGCTCTCCTAATTCTTTTTCTGGCTTTACAGTAAAATTCAGTATTTTTATCTCTCAAAGTTCCCAAGAGGTTTGTTTTTTCCTTTATGTTTAAAAAATAAAAATCCTGGGCAGTATAGAAAGTTCAAAGATTTAACTAGTAACTTAGCATTTAAGGACTTATCCTTAAGAAATGAGAGGTGTGAATTATATAGAAGAGTGTTTTGTTAACATTTATGTTAATGAAAATTTTGATGTAATTTAAATAACTAGGTAGTAACACAAGAATATATAGTTTTCTGCCTATTTTGTGCCAGATATAATATAAAGTATGAGCTTATGATTTTATTTAAGTGATTTTTTTAAAGTATTTTAGTATAATGTAAAACTCTTAAATAAAATATTGAGTAAAAAATAGAATGCTGCTAACAATATACCAAAAATAAAATATATTTTTCCTATGTGTATATACCCCAAAAATGATATGATCGTATTGAAGCCATAAAAGTAGTTTTTATTGGGTGGTAGAATTGTGGAAGGCATTATTCCTATGGGCTTTCTCATTTTCCACAGCTCAGTCAAATTAAAAAGAGCAACATGATAAAGTAAGCTAATTTTATCAATAATAACATTAAATGCAAATTATCTAAACACTACACTTTAGAGGCAAATATTGACAAATTGGTAAATAAAGCAAGAATTATATGTTGCTAACATATGGTTTAAATATAAAGACACAAATATGTTAAAGATAATGGTTGGGAAAAAATTTAACATTTTTACACTAAACAAAGTAAAGCTAGAATGCTTTTGTTAATACCAACCATAGAAAATTTCAGGTACTACTGTCATAAGTCAAAGTATAATATCACCTGTAATAAGGAAAAAGCATTTCATGATAATAAAAGGGGTAATTCAGCAAGAGGATACAACAATCCTAAGTGTTTATGTATCTAATAACAGAGCTTCAAAGGATATGAAACAACAGTAGAGAACTGCAAGGAGACCTAGACAAATCCTCCCCCCAAATCGTGAGATTATAATTAATATCTTCTCTCAATGATACACACACACACACGTATACATGCAGTGTATACATTTATACATATGCATTGTATATGTATATTGTAATGTATGTAGATGTACACTGTTTATATACATTTATACACTATATACACTATTTATATATACATTATGTATATGTAAATGATATATTGTTCAGCTATAAAAAAGAATGAAATCTTGCCATTTGCAACAATGTAGGTGGAGCAAGAGAGTATTATGCCAAGCAAAATAAATCAGAGAAAGATAAATACTACATAATTTCACTTATATGTGGAATTTAAGAAACAAAACAAATGAACATAGGAAAAAAAAGATAGAGAGAAGCAAACCAAGAAACAGACTCTTAACTACAGAGAGCAAACTGATCATTACCAGAAGGGAGTGGGATGGGGACATGAGTTAAAAAGGTGATGGGGACTAAGGATGACACTTGTGATCAGCACTGGGTGTTGTATGGCAGTGTCGAATGACTACATTGTACGCTTGAAACTAATATTACACTGTATGTTACCTAGCTGGAATTTAAATAAAAAAACTTAAATAAATAACAAAAAGTATCTTATCAAAAAGGAATTAAGTTAAATTAATTTAAGAAGATCTCTGGAGGGGCACCTGGAGTGGGTTAAGGTCATGATCTCAGGGTCCTGGGATCGAGCCCCACATCTGGCTCTCTGCTCAGCAGGGAGCCTGCTTCCTCCTCTTTCTCTCCGCCTGCCTCTCTGCCTACTTGTGATCTTTGTCACAATGAATGTGACAAATGAATAAATGAATAAATCAAATGAATAAATAAAATCTTAAAAAAAAAAGAAGATCTCTGGAAAGTAAAAAGTTATATATTATATATGTATTTATATATATTATATATTGAATATGTATATATTAGGAAACTAACATTTTTCCAAATAATCTTTTGGGGAAACAAGATCAAAAGGAAATTAGGAAGTATGTTGAATTGAATTGAATGAAAATGAAGTTTACAAGACATTAAAATTTGTGGGATGCTGCTAAAGCTGTATTTATAGAAAATATAGCTTTCAAGATTTAATGACCAAATTAATGACCTACCTTGCCATATAAAGGAACTGGGGGACACCTGGGTGACTCGGCGGGTTAAGGTCTCAGCCTTCGGCTCAGGTCATGATCCCAGGGTCCTGGGATTGAGCACCAAATCGGGCTCTCTGCTCCACGGGGACCCTGCTTCCTCCTCTCTCTTTGCCTGTCTTTCTGCCTACTTGTGATCTCTGTCAAATAAATAAATAACTTTTTTTTTTAAAGAAACTAGGAAAATAAGAGCAAATAAAATCAAAGTAAGCAGAGAGGAAGGAATGATAATAACTAAAACAGAAATTTAACAGGGCACTTGGGTGGCTCAGTGGGTTAAAGCCTCTGCCTTCAGCTCAGGTCATGATCCCTGGGTCATGGGATTGAGCCCCACATTGGGAGGTCTCTGCTCAGCAGGGAGCCTGCTTCCCCCTCTCTCTCTGTTTGCCTCTCTGCCTACTTGTGATATCTCTCTATCAAATAAATAAATAAAATCTTAAAAAAAATTAAAAATTGGAAACAAAAATCATTGAGGAAATGCAATGGAAGTCAAAAGTGAGGGGGGTCTCAGTGGCTCAGTCAGTTAAGCGTCTGCCTTCGGTTCAAGGCATGATCCTGGAGTCTTGGAATCAAGCCCCACAACAGGTCTCCCACTAAACAGGGAAGCCTATTTCTTTCTCTCCCTCTGCCCCAGCACTCTCTGTACCCATTCATGTTCTCTCTCTCTCTCTAATAAATAAATAAAATTAAAAAAAAAAAGAAAGTCAAAAGTGATTCCTTGAGAAGGTATGTGAAATTGATGCACTTCTAGGAAAACTAATTAGAGGAGAAAAAGAGATAGAAAGAAAGAAGACATTCCTGACTTCAAGAATGAGAGTGGTGAGGGGCACCTGGGTAGCTCAGTGGGTTAAAGCCTCTGCCTTCTGCTCAGGTCATGATCTCAGGGTCCTGGGATCGAGCCCCACATCATGCTCTTTGCTCAGCAGGGAGCCTGCTTCCCCCTCTCTCTCTGCCTGCCTCTCTGCCTGCTTGTGGTCTCTGTCTCTCTGTCAAATAAATGGAAAAAAAAAAAAAAAACCCTCTGTTGTTAAAAGTGTAATCAATGCTCTCTTTAAAAAAAAAATGAGAGTGGTGAATTCATAGATTCTTTAGATATTAAATGAATAATAAAGGAATGCTTTGAACAATTTTATGATAAAACATTTAATGATAAAATGTAGAATAAATGGAAAAATGCCTTGAAAGATGTACAGACCACCGAAGTTCACTCAAAAAGTGGAGATAACCTGAATAGCCACATATTTAAAAAAAAAAAAATTTACTTTGCTCTTTAAAGTCTTCCGAAAAAGAAAATTCCAAATGACTTCACTGGTAATTCTACCAAATATTTGCAGAAGTATTACAAATTATATGCAAACTTTTCCACTAATGTAAAGATGATGGAATACTTCCCAATTCATTTAAAGAGATCAATTTTATCCTGATACTAACATTATACATAGATCACATAAGAGAATCACAACACTACATCAGAAACTAATAATGTACCATATGGTGACTAACATAACGTAATTAAAAAAAAAAAAAGAAAGAAAGAAAAGAAAGAGAATCAAACGATATTAATATCCGTTGTAAACACAAATGCAAAAAGTCTAAACACAACATTAAGTAATTGAATCCAGCAATAGTAAAATATAATACTTCCTGGCTAAGGGGACTTTATCTCAAGAATTTAAGTTTGTTTTAACATTTAAAAATCAATGTAATTGACCATACTGGAAAACAAAAAATATATATATAACCTTATAATTATCTGTATACATAAAGACAAAACATTTTAGAAAATCTAACTTCTATCTCTGATAAGAACATTACTTAATTAGGAATAGAAGTGAATTTCCTTCACCTGATAAAAATCCTACAGTTCATATAATTCTTGTAAAAAACTGAATATATACCTCCTAAATTTAGAAGAAAAGACAATGATGTCCACTCTCTCTGCTTATATTCAATATTACACTAGGGAAATTATATAATACAAGTCATGACAAAGATGAAATAACGGATTCAGATTCAAGAAGATTGAAGAGGGTATGTGCTATGGTGAGTCCTGTGAAATGTGTAAGGCTGATGATTCATGGACCTGCACCCATGGGGCAAGTAATACATTATATGTAAATTTTTTTTTAAAAGGAAGATTGGGGGATCAATTTTGTTTGCAGACAACATAGTCTTTGGCAGCATAATATTCTAAAAAATCTGTAGCTATCTACAAAACAGCTACTGGAACTAATAAGTGAACTTACCAAGGTTGGAGTATATGAGATGAATATAAAGAAATAATTAGGAAGTGAAATTATTATTTTTAAAGATTATTTATTTTAGAGATAGAGTGGAAGAGAGGAGTAGAGGAAGAGGGAGAGAGAAAATATCAAACAGACTCCCTGCTGAGTGTGGAGCCTGACAGGGAGCTTGATCCCAGGATCCTGAGATCATGACCTGAACTGAAATCAAAAGCCGGACTCTTGTTTTTGTTTAAGATTTTATTTATTTATTTAACAGAGAGAGACTGACCACAAGTAGGTAGAGATGCAGGCAGAGAGAGAAGGAGAAGCAAGCTCCCCGCCTAGCAGAGAGCACAATATGGGGCTCATTCCTGGGACCCTGAGATCATGACCGGAGCTGAAGCCAGAAAAAGCTGAACTCTTAATTGACTGAGCTACCCAGGCACCCCTAGAAAGTAAAATTATTAAAATGATACCATTTATAGTAACATAAAATGATATGATATATTATGCTAAAATCTGACAAGAAAAAGATCCATATAACATGGTGCTGAGAAAAATGAAAGAAAACCTAAATGTAGAATTATACCATATTCATGAGTCAGAAGTTGTAATATTGCTATATGTCAATTCTCCTAAAATAGTTGTGTGCACAGAACTTTGCCATCCTATGTGTGTTAAACTAGAAAAACACACTACAAATTAGTTTGGGGACAAAAACGATAATAAAAAGTAAAACTGCAACTGCTTTAGTTATGCTGTGTAACTACAGTCCCAACTTGGGGAATCCACACTGGCAAAGGAGTTCTGGCTCAATTAATATTCCAACAGATAATTGTATAGAAATTGATAAGCTGATACTAAAGACACGTGGCAATGCAAGATATAAAAATCAGCATAAAGTGATCATAGAAATGAATGTAAACCTTAACTTATAAAACTTGAAATATAGGAGAAAATATAGGAGAAAGCTTTTTGCCACCTTAGATTAGGCAGCGATTTTTTAGAAGTAAATCCAAAAGCACCATCCATAAAAAAATCACATTGATAAGACACACTTCATCAAAATGAAAAGTTGTGCTCTTCAAAAGACACTGTTGAGAAAATTATAAGGCAATTGGCAAACTATGAGAAAATATTTGCAAATCACATACCTGTTAAAGGATTGTTGTCTAGAATATATAATACAACTCTCAACATTGAATGATAAGCAAACAAGCTAATTCTAAAAATTGCCAAAATAAAGAGAAAATTCACCAGGAAGAATACACAGATGATGAAGCAGATGAAAAGAAGTACAATAGACACACAGAATAATGCCCTTCAGAGCCCCAATGAAACACTAGTACAAAACTATTAGAATGTTTGTAATAAAATTATTTACCACACCAAGGGTTGTATGCACATGGAGCACTCTCATATTCTTCTCATAGGAATATAAAATACTATGAATATGAATGTTCCTGTCACTGTTTTTGATAGCTAAAACTGGAAATAGCACAAGGGTCCATCAAGAGTTGCATGAGCAAACTAACCTGGTATATCCATACAATAAAATACTGTCCAGTTATAAAACAGAGTGAAACACTGATATACACAACCGCATGGGTAAATCTCAAAATAATTATGCTTAATAAAAGAAACCAAACAGTATAGAGAATATACATAGGATATCCTTTTACATGAAATTTGATAAATTATAAAGTAACTACAGTTGCAAAAAGCATATTTCTGTGTATCTGAGAATGGTATGAACAGAGTGGATGAAGAGGGAGAGATTATTAAGGATCTTAATAATATTTTGATTTAAGATCTTTATCTTTATTTTGATGATGGATTCATGGGTCTGTGCTTGTGTCAAATCTCATCAAATTGCACAGCTTACTAAGTATAGTTTATTCTGGGTCAATTATGCCTTACTAAAGGCATAAAATCTTCAAAAACTTAAAATGTTGGTGTCATTGAAGCAGTATGCTACCCAGGAAAACTATAAACAATTTTTATGGGTATAAAATAAAATAAATATTATATAATGATATATAGTTTTTATATTGAAAGCAACAAGTAAGTTCAATGTTAGCATTTATATTTAATATTTTTATACTTACTGAATTTTTAAGCATCAGAGTATGAGGAATTAAATGGCTAATTGGTTAATTTTTATCCAAAACCAAATGTTTAACTTGACTAAAATACATTTATTAACTTGTTTTAGTAATTTGGTACCATATGGCCACATCCAAAACTAAAAATAAAGACACTTCTAGAAAAAATATTTTTAATATTTTAATAATTAATTAATTAAATCATGTATTAAGAACATATCATGTAATTTAGTATACACAGAAAAAGTTTACAGAATACACAAATTAAGACTTCCTGAATTCTATTCCCAATGAACATAAGATCTGCTTATGAAAATAGTTATTTACATACATAGTAGATATTTCTACTAAATAAAACAAAATATTTTCAATAATATACTTTGAATGAAGGATAGATATTTTTGGTTGAGATAATCAGGAACAGCTTTACAGTCTAAAAGAGGAATGAACCCAGTTCAGATTATTTGTAGAATTTGAATAAACTAATGGAGAATGTGTGAGTAAATTGTCATTGCTCTTTTTGGAAACTAAAATAGTAATTCATAAACATAAGTTAAGTCATAATTTACATGGCTTCCTTTTCTGTTACTCAATAAGATATAAATACCACTGACATTGAGTAAAATATTAAAAATAGTTCTAATAAATCATGTAAGTAAACATTAAATCTGATAAAATAGTTCTAATAAATCATGTAAGTAAACATTAAATCTGATAAAATCTGATAAGTAAACATTAAATCTGATGGTTGAAACAAAGGCAAGAATTCAACATACAATTAAATTTATCAGGATGCGTTCGTATAAATGCTTTCATCCCAGAAACGTCTTGAACATGTTCTATTCTCTATTCTATTCTATTCTATTCGCTGAGTACTTTAGAGACACTAGAATATCTTCGGGGATATAAGAATACCGACAGCTAAAGATTCAATTACAAGATAATATGCTAAGATTTGAAGTATGCTGAAGTTTATGCAATGTGTTTGAGGATCACATTTTTTTTCTAGAAATGTTTTAAGTTCAAGTGATTTAATATGTACCCAGAGCACTCCGGTGGATGGTTTGAGGGACAGGATAGAGGACTATGACATTCATGGAGAATAGGCAGGGAAAAAAAAACGTGGAGGACACTTTGAAAAACAAAGAAAAGAATTCAGTGGGTGTGGTCCATTTGGTTTCAGGAACCCCGGGTCTGTGGGCATATTAAGTTACATGGTACAGTGGTTCAGAGTGGAAGAGAGCCATAAAGTCAAGACTCATCAACTTAGATGTTAAGTGAACATCTTAACAGTATGTGTTTTCTTCAGTGAGATGTGTTAGACAAAGAACAGAAGAACATGTAAAGCAAAACAAATGAGCAATAGAAAAAATAAAGAGAGAGCCAAGCCAAGAAACAGACTCTTAACTATTGAGAACAGTGATGGTTACCAGAGTGGTGCTGAGGTAGGTGATAGGGATGAAGGAGTACACTTGTGATGAGCACTGGGGAATGGATAGAAGTGTTGAATCACTATATTGTATCCCTGAAACTATTATAACACTGTACATTAACTATTAGAATTAAAATAAAATTAAAATTAAAAAAAGACTGAGAAAAACATTCAGATGGAACATGGCAGGTAAGATGACAATAAAGACAGAATATGGGTGACTAGAGAGGTAGGAGGGACCATATGTCTTCCACTACCCTATACAGCTACCAAATTTTTATATATAAAAGTATGCTACATACACTGTTCAAAGTAAAACAAAACAAAACCAAAAAACCCAATTAAACATTTTAACTAATGTATTTGTATATATATATATAAACTAACTCCCATGGATATATTTATGACAGTTGATGTATTTGCAGAAATACAGCACTTTAGTAGAAAGTAAAACACACCTTAACTAAGTTTTATAATCATATTTGTTTTCCACATGATCCTAAATGTAAAATGTATTTTTCCAAAGGGAAAAATAAGAAAGATTTTCAAAATAAAATAAATGATACTAATTCAATCCAGAATTTCTTGATCTAATTGCAGTATTTATGACCTTTGAGCAAGTCACAACTCACTCAGGTTTTTTGAGAGAGATAGCTAACGTTACATTTGATTTTTATAATTTTGGATGTCTTAAATTATGGTTGCAGAACTGCAGATTTTATTTGGAAATACACTCCATGGACTTAAATGAGAATCTGGTTTTTGAAAGAGGGCTGAATTATCCTCCACACTCCACATACTTATTTTGTCCAGCAGGGATTTTAAAAAGGATGCTCACATAATAATTATTATCTGCTTCCTGTTGGCACTGCCCTATTTCAAAAACATAGAGTTCGTGATGTCCCATGTGACATACTTTGTGCTTCTTTTATTGATGAAGAAAAGGGAAAGACTAAACTGATTTAAATTAAATTTAGGGAAATAATGCTTCAAAGTTTAAGTACTTATATGCCAAGTTTCAGAGAAAAGCAAATAAAAACAGCTAAGTTATAAATCATTCAAGAAGGGGGATTTATGATGGAAACAACAAGCCAGGTTTAACTATAGCTTCTCTGCTGGGTTCTGCTCTACAGAACGGTTATAATAAATCGTGCAATGAATGAATAGAAAATAGAATTCTTTTAACTTCCTAAGGATAAGCTCCTGAGACTTTCTTCTCTCTGACTTTGTACACTTATGCCTGCATATCTCTTTTATTATTACAGATATTTTACACTGCATGGACTGTATCATACTTACCATATTTCAGAAAGCAAATTAGACAGCTGCATATGATCAGATGGATATTCATGCTCTATATTTTATTTTAACTTGGTACATTATGCATTTGTGCATACAGTGCCAAGGTTTCTGTACACCTTGGTATAGGAAAACCAGCCATCTTTGAAGAAGCTGTGGAGAACATGTTTCATATAGTTGAAAATGTCATTTGCAATTTTATAAACAACTCGAATATTATAAAAAGTCCCTTTTTTTCAAAATCATAGGGTTTAATTTTAGGCTTACTGAACATATTCTCCCTCTCTAATCATTGTTCAATCCATCTTATGAAATCAGGGACTGGCCTGTACATTTTTTTTCACCAATGGGTATTGTTTTTCCACCCCCATTCACATTATTCAAAAGCTTATGCATTTTAGGGAAAAAAAATACAAAGAAGTGGTAAAAGAGAAAGCAGGTAAGAAATAAGGTAAAAGAGCACAGAAGAAATGAGAAGGGCATACAGGGACAAAGAGATGACAATACCTTGGAAGAAATATGAAGAAAAAATATCACAATGCATCGTCTTTCAAATTTCAATATTTAATCTCCTGGATATTTTGTGTACATTTGCTGCCTAAGAAACTGAAACAGATATAAAGAGTTTCAGAGAAAGAAAACACGAGAATAATTAAAAGGAAAAAAAGTTTTTTAAAAGATTTTATTTATTTACTTAATAGAGAGAGGGAACACAATGAGGGGGAGTAGGAGAGGGAGAAGCAGGTCCCTGCTGAGCAGGGATCCTGATGCCAGACTGGATCCCAGGACCCTAGGATCATGACCTGAGCAGAAGGCAGACACTTAACAACTGAGCCACCCAGGTGCTCAAGTGGAAAAAAAGAATTAAAAGTTCACATCTCTGAAATGTTCCCGCAGACCTAACAACTACTCAGAAGCTTTATCTAGCTTACTAAGATTAAATGTACCTTAAAAGATAAGTTTCTTGCTTGTTATGCAGGGCCTTGTATTATAGAAAATTAAAACAACCTTGTCACTTGTCATTTTTCAATTTATAGACCTTTCTAATTAGGTAACCAAGAATAATTATTTTCTGAGGAAAAGCATTTTCAACTTAATTTGTTTCCAATTTTCAGTCAAAAGGTGATTTTGTACTAACTAAAGTAGGGCATAAATGAGATTTCAAGCAAAGAGTCTTTATGCTCATTCTTAAAATCCTGAACAAAGTACATATCATGTCCAAGGGTCATTATGTACTTTCTGAGAATAGCGCTTCCGTAGCATGAAGAGGTCAGAAAAGGACATGCACTCTACCTGCACGCATTTCAAAAGTTTGCAGCAAAGTCAATGGGATGAGTTTGGGGAAGGTCACCAACTGTGACTCCCTTCTATGGCTTGTTCATGAGGATGAGGATAGGAAGTGGGAAGAAAGCTTCGTGTCGGGAAGACAGCAGCAACAGAGAAGAGACAGTGTGACGAAAGGAGAAATGCCACATGATTTTGTTGTGACAACATGTCTGTGAGATTTAACAAAAGTCAGAAGGTAGCAGGAGGGAGAAAGATGTATATACCCTGCACTAAGCTGTTATGTTTGGTTCACAGAAACCATTTGACTTAGTTCATAGGCAATTATGTATTCTTGAATAGGCAATTGGATTTTATTTACAACTGACAGCCCACATAATTAGAAAAGACTACCTCCAATCTTTCAATGTGATTAAGTTTGTAAATAACATCAAAGCTTTGTTTTCTTTAATGATGTTTATAAGAAATAAAAGAAAATGAAATGGTCATGGGTAGTTGTAAGGTGCTACTTCACACGGGAGGACTTAGCTTTTGACCTGCTATCAGGAGCATTTACAGCAGGTGACAAAAAAAGAAAAATAGACTAACAATCAGGAAGTCAGGGTTTTCATCGTGATGTTGCCACTAATTAGCTGTCTAACCAAAAACATCACAGTGTCTCTGAATCTGAATTTGTTCATCTGTAAAATGAGGCCGTTGTTGATCTCCAAAGCCCATTCCAGTGCTAAAAATCTGTATATTGCATTCTTTTTTCTAGCTGTACAGATAGGTTTACACTGACCTATCCATGTGCATTTTTTCCGATCTTTTGTGAGTAATGCTATGCTCCGGTAACCTTGACTGACAATGTTTGAAGGTACAGTCCGAGTGACAGAGAGACTCAAAGTGATTCGTTCAAGAACCAAAATCCCCACCACTGCCAATTAGCAAAGGCTCCAATCAATGAAGCCCCTGGTGACACTGTGATGCCAATAATTCCTTGGGGATGTTTCCATGAATGTCTATTTGAGTAAGAATGAACTGCATACACAGTGAAATAATCAATTAGAATTTCAATATCAATGGGACAAGATATATCTCTTGAGAGCCAAATTACAGCTTATATTGCTTCTTCAACTGTATCTTTATGATACGAATAGAAAAGTTGGGAAAAGATCAGTGAATTAAGGAGAGTATAAATCAGCACCCATGAACTTGAGTGTTTCTGTGAGCTAAAGCAGCATGCAAAAATATACTTAGATTTTAATATCTCAACCTAATAAACATTGAGAGTGGGAAAACATTTATGTGTATATAAAATATATATACAACTATGTGATTATATTTTATATATTATATGTTTATATACATATATAGTGGGGACAACTATAATTGTCATAAATATTGCATTGACCTGTGATCCTAAGCCTTTGTTCAGTCTCATCTCAAAATCACTGATATTTCTGTGCCATGATATCCTGTGGCAATATTGATATATTGTACTTAAATTTTAATAAATATGTTCAGTTTGTGGTACCCTTAACAATCTGAGGGCAAAATGATGAGTGACAAATGTACTTTTTCAATAACACCTCTGAAATATGATATAAATAATAGAGTTTTGCTCTCTATTAACCAATTTATCTAAGGCACATTGTGTAGGAGAACAAGGTCATGAATATGAAACCAATGTGAACTTTATTCTGTTACATAGTTACAAACCTTATTATTGATGTTTTCAAAAGCTCTCTTTCCAAGGTTTTCTTCTGCCTAAAAAAAAGACATTATGGGAGAATGTGAATAAATCAATATAAGCCTTCATGTCATTTATCAAGAATGATGGGCTAATAATGGGTCAGTAGTGACACAGAATTCAAATTTATAAAATATAAAAGACTGAGCAGACCATATGGTCCAGCCTATTGTCTGTGGACTAACCAAAGAAAATTGCTTTTCCCTTTTCTCTCCATTTCCTTTCTCTGTGTCTCATGAGGTCCCTGTTATATAATTTAAAGCATTTACCATTCTGAAATACAATTTGACTTGAAAAATACTTATCCAGCCCAACCCTATTTCAGATTAATTCACTGAGTTCTAGAGAGTTGAAGTGACTTTCTAGAATCAAATAGCTCATTAAGAGCAGAATCAGCACCTAGGTCTCCTGACTTCAAATGTAGCAATTATCTTTTAGTATTCAGACATATGTCTTATAGGCTTGTTTAGGATAAAATCAAGACTGATTATTTTTAATGTGACTTTCTTATGATATTCAAAATCCTGAGTTTATGTAGGAAGTTAGAACTCATATAATTTTTATGGAAATTATATTCTTTCCCAGAAGATGTAATTAATCAAGTGAGAAAAGAGAAAACATGGTTTCTAGTAATTAGAAACAGATCCAATAGTTTCAGAACTTTCACTGGACAGATGTGGAGGAGGCACTAAATGGCAGGTACAAATGTTGCTATCCATCTGAACCCATGTGTACAATGTAGCATCTTGACCCAGGATCACCTGAGAAAGGAGTCTCCCCATAATCTGCCCAGATTTTCAAGCAAATTCTCTCAGGAATGTGTAAATCGAGAGCAGCATAATCACTAATAAGCTTTCCAAAGGCAAGTGACAATTTGCTGAGCCTTTGCCCTCCTCAGACCAACGTACCTATAGGACCAGTTAATAGAAACTGAAAGGGTGAGCCTATTAAGGAAGTAGGCAAATGAGTAGTGGGACTTCTACATTTCTGGTAGGGTAGGTCAATGTAAAGTTAATAATTTAGGAGGAGAGAAAGAAGCCTGTTATTAGAAGGTTTTAAGTGGAATCGTTCCATTAACAGAACCAATACATTAGATTGGACAAAGAAACAGTGGTTAACACCCAAGAATCTTTCCATGTTGGTCTTTGGCCAATTTAGTACAATCTAGCATTTGCCCCTATGCCTCTGAAAGTATGTAATCAGAAAATTTGGCATATGCTTAATTAGACCACTTAGACAAAAATCTCTTCCTTCTGTGAATAGATCAACATGAAGCCAAATATAATTAAAAACTTGCTTTATAAGCATATAGCCAAGTATGTGATGATATATATGTTTAATTTTTAGCATTCTATTTTGAAATGATCTTACATAAAAGTCACAAAAGAGGAAAAAGCCACAAGTGAAATTTTAATGGCATCTGGATAAATGAGCCTGATGCATCTCCCTTCACACTGGGGACATTATTATCAATGTGACTGGAATATCCATGGTTTGATGCCAATTTTTGCTCTGTGACACTCATTTTGCTTTTAAGCCCAATTCATTCACAAAAGGCAAGTTCTCAGCATGACATGCTGTATGTTACTTGGATTTTCTCCATGTTCAGCCTCTGAGTTGATTCATGTTTTAATCCTTTGGAGATAGAAAGCTGTACATAAAAATTGAAAGGTTATTTTTAAACCCTCTTTATGAGACACTGGAGCAAAAACTGCACTGTTTGGTACTTAATTAAGAGACTGTAATAGCAGGAACAAGAGATTTCTCCTGACTTTCTCTCAAAACCAGTTCTGTTGGGAATTGACAACTTCAGGATTTGTCAGGGGCATATAGTGAATTACAGGTGCCTGGCAAGAGGCTTTGGTTCAGCTGTGGAAGTTGTGGTAGCCAGAGGGTATCCTCGTTGAGCTGGACTTATAGTCAGTGATGATAGACCAGAACTGCTCATCAGTAAACGTAAGAAATCCCTTGGTGTCCCTGGGAGTACTTCGAGAGTGTTGTGTTGAGGATATATGAACAACTTAGGACAAAAACCTATAAAATGTAGACTATTGGTAATATACCATCATTTTATGCATTGGCTATTAAGGAATAGGGAAAATTGATTTTCAAAGAATTTAATTTTCAAAGGAAAACTTTACATTTTCTTTTACCAAACACTTGCCTCAGGTGATATTTTACTACTCCTAGACTTATGTGAAAATGTGTTCTGAAATACCACCACTTTCTCTGAATGATGGAGAAAGCTATTGTTGGGCAGTTGGTGACAATATGACAGTGTAAAAGCTTATGTGAGATCTAGGACAGTGGTTCAAAATGTAACACTCTGGTTACTCTGGGCTTTAAGACAAGAGAACTAATCTGCCAGAGTCTTTTGGCCCTAGTGTATCAAAGATGCCTTCTTGAGACCGTTCACTAGGGGACCCAATATTCTAGTCAGTGTCAATGACAGAGAGAAAAACAGGGACTTCTAATCTTTCTTAAACAAAGTAGAGTATTTTTGAGCAACATTTTTGGGACTGCTGACATAGTGAAAAATATTTACTAAATTCAATCACTATTTAAAATGTTTAAATTGTTAGAACAAGAGATGCTCATTCTGTTCATTGTTGATGACTGGGAGAAAAATACCACTCATGAGACTAGTAATGCTCTTTTTATTTGAGTATTATATTCAAGGAATTATTATTAACTTCAGTCCAAATCATCACATGTCTTAAAGTCTCTGTGTAAAACATATTGACAGTGCTACAGGAAGTTGCATACTTGTAGCTAGTAGAATCCTATAGTGTTGTTGTTGTTGTTGTTTTTAATATACTTATATTGCCTCAAGACCTAAATTTAAAAATTATCAAGATTCAGCTGTACTAATAGCCAAAGCTGTTTATACAAGTTGAATTTATTATAGCATTTAATCAGATCACACAAACTAATGAATTATAAGGAGGAAAAATGTGTTTTTTAATATAAAAATGTTTTGAATATGTTATAAGATGTGATAAAGTGAGTTACTAAAAAATCGAATGAGCCTTAGGTGTAAATATTTTAAAATAAAAAAGAAATTCTGCATTTAATTTGTTTTATAATTTAAGTATTAATCTACTTTGTAGACACTGTGCCTTGAAATCATAGATTTAATATATTGAAGTTTTGAAAGAAAGATAATAGATTGCTTCTTAAGCAAACTGTATATTCTAACACTGCAGTCTCCCACAATTAAGTCTGTTAGTGAATGTCAATTTGTATATGTTAAACCTAAACAAAAATGTCATGTATTCTTATGTTAATTTTCATGCTCTCCTTCCTAGTAGCACTAGTAAATTTATTGACAAATTAGTCACTTGAACCAATCATGAAAAGTAGGCAAACCTCAAAACAATGATTATGCTAAGGTTTGTGTAATCTGATCTTATTTTAGAATTTTTCTGCAGTTATCGTTTTGTTGTTTTGTTTGTGTTTTTTAGTTTTGTTTTATTTTTTGTATCTAGTAATACAGATATAAAATAGGAGGATATCCCAGTCTATACCAAGGAAAATCTCTTTTATAGAAACATTAATTTTCTTCTTTTTTAAACTACAGGACCAAAGGTCAATTGCAAAGAGCATGGAAATGTTTAGACTTAATGTTTAAACTATGGAAATTATTAAATAAGCAGATGATGAATTTCCATTATGATATCATATTTGCTGATCTTTTCAGTATGTATAAGACGGTTTTAGATGGATGCATGATTACCTAGATCTAAGCATAGAAAAATAATGCTTTCTAAAAGGTAACTGAAAAATACGTAGTCAATGATGCAGTAAGTGAAAAACAAAATGGAAAAGCAGAACAAATACCTGTTTTAAGATTCAGTAGTCTATTTCAAGATTCAGGAATAAATGAATAATTGTTATAATAATGAGTTGGAAACACTTTAGGTTTGTATAATAAAGTCGAAATCAAATTTGGATGTATGTAGTGCTTAATGCATACTTCTTGCCAAAAGGATACTGGCTGTGACGTTCTCTTCCACCTCCTCCTTTGTTAGAAAGGTTACACATATAATTGCCTTATCAAAAGAAGGAATAGTATATGCTCTTTTCATTCAGCTGTTTTATGCCCCAGAGCATGACAGGGGAGTCATCTGAAAATTTCTAGAGTAAAGGCACTATAAACCATGCTACATCTCTATGGATAGTGAAATGACCAAGTAGTTTGAGATTGTTAAGCGAAAGTTAGAGGACAAATCCCTTTCAATGTTTTAGTTATGGATTTTTTAACTCCCTGGGACATTTGGCTTGGACTTGACAGCACAGCACACTGCAGAATATCTTATCTCTTTTGTCTAAAATCACTGCAGCCACATTGTCACGTTTTGGTTGACTGATTCTCAAGTTGTAATTCAGTTTGAGCATGACTTTTGTAGCAGATCTGGCGCAAGGAAGAAGATGGTGATGATGAGGCTCCTGGAGGGTTGAAAGGCTACACACCACTGAGGATGAAAGTCTCTGTACATAACTTCTCAAGCAAAGCCTTCACATAAGCCTCCACAGTCCCATTTCATTTTCTTTTCACAGGAAAATAGATAATTTGTTTAGTAAATGTTCTAAAAGGATTTCCAAATTTTACATGTGCAGAGAACAGATAAAACTGAAAAACTATATTGTCAATTTAACATTTGATCTATTTCCCTTCTTCTATCATATGCAGAATTTTCTTTGCCAAACCTTATATTATAAATACTAGGGGAATTTTATAAAAATAACTTTTATACATTGAGAAATATACACACACATATATATACACATACATATATATGTATATATGTATACATATGTATATATATAAATATAAAATACACACACACACACACACACACATATTTGTCTCTGCCCTCTGCTCCTGACACAAATCTCCTAAAATCCTTCAAATTAGGGGTAGTAGGAAAAATCTTTTGTCCTAACATTTAGTCTTTGACTCCAGTTCTTGACACAGAGCCTGTAAAACCTTTGTAATTTCTTAATAGGAGCATCTGAATCTGAGCTCCTAAATCTCTTGGTATCCATTTGGTTCAGGAATGCTTTCGTTTTAATGAGGTGACTCAGGTGGCTCCTGGATGTAGTCTGCAAAGGTCTCTCACCGGAAAGATCAAACCAAGATTAGAATCTCAGGACTTTCAGTCCCCCCCCCCCAGCACCATTCTCCAGAGAGATATGAGGGGTTGGAAGTGGATCATACCTGCATGATGAAACCTCCGCAAAAATTCCAGTAGTTTGAGGTGTGGGGACCTTCCAGGTTAGTGAACACATGCACATGCGTAGAAGGCTGATGGATCCTTTAGCTCCACAGAGACAGAAGCTCTGGCCCTCAGAACCCTGTCAAACCTTATTCTATGATTCTCCTCACCTGGCTTTTCATCTGTATCCTTTAATATATCCTTTATTATATCATAAACTGGTAAAAGTAAGAAAGTTTTTCCCTCAGTTCTGTGAGTCATTTTAACAAATTATTGAACCCAAGTTGGGGCTCACAAGAACCCTGATTTATAGCCAGTAGGTCAGAAGTACAGGTGATAACATGGAACTTCATATTAATAAGAAATAATATTTATTATTATTTCACAATAGGTTATTTATTTTTGTGTGTGTGAAATTGCCCTAACATTTATAATATATTGCTTGACAAAGAAAATTCTTTGGAACATAGAAAGGAGAAATAGTTCAAATGTTACATTGATAAAATTGGGGGCACTCGGATAGGATTGAGCCCTTAACTTGTAGGATCTGATGTTAACTCCATGTAGGTAGTGTCAAAATTGAGTTGAATTATAGGACATCCAACTGGTATCACAGAATATTGCTTGGAGTGGGGAAAAACAAACAAACAAACAAACAAAACATTGGTTACCAATGCCAAAAATTATTTTCTTGACTAAACTTTATCTAGGTTCTTGAAACTTTTCCTAAGCCAATATGTATACTTCTTTGCAGATTCCAATTTTAGCAAGAATACTAGTAAGTCAGTTTAATAGGAACCCCATACCTTTGATATCTGATCTCCTTTAATATCTTATAAGATTCCTCATCCTCTACCATTGCTCAGGCCTGACTCCAGCAAGAATCCTGTGAGGCTGGTTTAGCAGAATCCCCCTTACTACCGATATTCCCTCTTAGTAATTTCCCATTCACTGACCCCCACCCCTGCTCCGTGGATATATAGTCCCACTTGCCTATGCTTTTTGGGGGTTTGAACCTAATCTCCCTCCCAATGTAAAATCTCATTGCAATGGTTCCTATTCCTATCACAACAGTCCTGAATAAAGTCTACCTAACAATTTTTATTTCTTTTTAAGATTTTATTTCTTTATTTGAGAGGGAGAGAGAGAGAGAATGAGAGGAGAGAGGTCAGTAGGAGAAGCAGACTGCCTGCTGAGCAGGGAGCTCAATGTGGGACTCTATCCCGGGACTCCTGGATCATGACCTGAGCCAAAGGCAGTCACTTAACCAACTGAGCCAACCAGGCGCCCATATCTTACCATTTTTAATGAGTGTCTCTGAATAATTCCTTTTTTAACCCCAGAGAAGCCAACAGTACTCTGTGTAAGTAGTAAACAAAAAACACACACTACTGTTTTTCTTTACACACTTTTAATAATTAAATATTTTTTATTCATTTTGGTTCTGTAAGTTTAAGACTGTATCAATATAGGCAAGCGGGTCATGAATAATTCTCTATTGGGGACATATGGGTGGCTCAGTCATTAAGCGTTTGCTTTTGGGTCAGATCATGATCCCAGAGCCCTGGGATTGAGTCCTGTGTAAGGCTCCTTGCTCATTGGGGAGCCTGCTTCTCCCTCTGCCTGCTGCTCCCCCTGCTTGTGTGCTTGCTCTCTCTCTCTCTGAGACAAATAAATAAAAAATAAGAATTCTCTCTTAAAAGTATTAGTGATTCTGCATTAGTGAAACTCAGGCATTCACAAAAGCATTTAAAATACCTAGGAAATGTCACTGAAGGAAGAGTTTATGTAGTCCACACAGAGTGGACATAAAAATGTTAGGTAGCAAAGTTCCATGCGTCACAGCTGGATTGTTGGTAGGGTTCATGTCTTATAGTGTCATTAAAACAACTGACATAGAATCAATTACTCCTGCCCAATAAGGGAGATTTTTTATCTAGGTAACCTCCAAAGCATTTTCTTCCCACAACTCTTCCTAACTCAGATGCCTCCTACCACAGCCACAGAGCTGAACAAAGACAGGATCTAGAGGAAAGATTTAGCACACAAAGAAGTAATCCATCATGCACATCCAGGAAATGGTGAAATTTTGATGAAAGCTTTGTGAAGTACAACAAAGCTAATATTTCTGTCTCTCTGTTTATTTTTATCCTTGTTTTTTTTTAAATATTTTATTTATTTATTTGTCAGAGAGAGCATATAAGCAGGGGGAGCAGCAGGCAGAGAGAGAAGCAGGCTCCCCACTCAGCAAGGAACCAGTGCTAGACTTGATCCCAGGACTCTGGGATCCAGATCTGAGCAAAAGGCAGATGCTTAACTGACTGAGCCACACAGGTGTCCCTCTGGATCTCTTTAGAATCAAACTAGGAAAAGCATTAAACTATTAAAAGCCCTGGAATTTCCAATCCTAGAGACTGGAAATGCATTTAATGAAGACTCCATTTTAATCTTTGTTAAAAGATAATCTGCTGACTTTTAACATAGTCCTCTTACATGAGATAGAATTAATATCTAACAAAATCACTAAAAAGAACTCCAATAAATCACTAAAAGCAAGTTACCCAACAAATACCTAGTGATATGAACAAAAATAGGAACAAAAAATGGTTACATTAAAAGGTGTCCAATCATGTTAGTCATCAGAAAAATGGCGGTGGGGTTATGTTGATTCATAAATTTATACCCATTAAAGCTAACAGTGTAAAAGAAGACAGACAACACAGTATGTATTTGAAAGATTTTGGAAAAAATGGAAACTCAAACCCTGTTGCAGAGAGGGTAAATTCATGTAACTACTATCTAAAAGAATTTTAAATGTTTTAAAGAAATAAAAAAAATAACAAATAATAAGGGATACAAATTTAAAAATTAAAAACTTTTTAATATGTGAATAAGCTTACAGCTTTAGATATATCACCTTCATGAATGTTTACAAACATGCACTAGAAATTTGTTTTGTTTTAGATTTTATTGATTTGACAGAAAGGAAGACAACCAGAGAAGGTACACCAGCAAGGTGGTAGTAGAGGGAGAAGCAGGGTTCCCATAGAGCAGGGAGCCCGACATGGGGCTCCATCCCACGACCCTGGGATCATGACTTGAGCTGAAGGCAGACGCCTAATGACTGAGCCACCCAGGTGCCTCTGCACTAGGAAACTTTTATATGGCTATTTATTGAATCCCTTTTTGTAAAGAAGGAAAAAAAAAAGCACTTCTGATGTATGTAGGTATATAAAGGGAGGTATATTAATAAAATGAATTATAATCCTACCATTAAAATTAGTAATAGAGGGCGCCTGGGTGGCTCAGTGGGTTAAGCCGCTGCCTTCGGCTCAGGTCATGATCTCGGGGTCCTGGGATCAAGTCCCGCATCAGGCTCTCTGCTCAGCAGGAGCCTGCTTCCTCCTCTCTCTCTCTCTGCCTGCCTCTCTGCCTACTCGTGATCTCTCTCTGTCAAATAAATAAATAAAATCTTTAAAAAAAAAATTAGTAATAGAAATGTCTCTGTATCAATATAGATATAAATATCCAAAGATAGAAGAGATAATACTGTTATATGATAATAACTCATGTAAGCTGAAGGACAAATATTTCAAAATATTCCCTATAATTAGATATGTTAGCAACGCATTTGGAAAGGAAGGGATGGAAATGGACAAGCAGAGTGAGTAATGGAGGGAATTTCTATTGTTTTTCCTACTTGCTCAAAAATATCTGAAGCTAATATAATACATATTTATATTCACTAATTGCGGCTATTTATGTGATGAGTGGATTATATTCTTTATGTTTTTATTTATTTCAAAATCATTATTTTTAAAGTTATTATGTCTTATTTAGATTAAATGGTGTAACTTGTTAAAGAAAGATGAAAATTTGAAGAAAATATAGTGGAAGAGAAAATATTTTCAGTTATGCATATTCACAAAGGAAGGTTTCCAGAGGAAGGGAAATCTAGTGCACACAGAAATAGCTACTCTGTTGTAGAAAAATAACACGACCCTCCAAAACTATTAAATGTGCAATATGCATTTTAATTTCCTAATGTAGTACTTCATTTCACAATTCATCGTCTCAGTCCACTTATAAACAGAAGAGCTTTTATATGCTGTTAGCCGTTAATTATTTGAAATAGTATTTGTTTAACCATAACTACATATTTCAAATCTTTAATGTAGAAGTAGTTACAGAGCTATTAATAAGACATTTTATCAAACTGTGCTCTGATTTTAAACATTAATGTTACAAAATGATTGCAAAAAGAATATATATTTAAGAAGTAGCTATAAGAATATTTAATCAAACTATCTTATTCAATTTCTGAAATGGGGTTTTGTTAATTATTTCAGTTCAAGGAAGAATTTAAAATTATCTGAAACCAAATCAAGGGTTGCTGGAGGGAAGAGGAATGGGGGATGGGGTAACTAGGTGATGGACATTGGGTAGGGCATGTGTTCTAATGAGCACTGGATATTATATAAGACTGATGAATCACAGACCTGTACCCCTGAAACAAATAATACATTATATGTTAATTAATTGAATTTAAATTAAAAAAATAAAATTGTCTGAAATAGCATATATGCTCTTGAGTTATTTAATAACATAACTTTCAATATAAAGTATATAATGCTGGTTTCATATATTTACCCACAATTTCTAAGGCTTAGTATTGTGAAGTAGGAAAAAATTTGATGAATTACATTATATTTGTCTTCATATAAAAAAATTTCCTGAAGTTCCCTCCTTCCCCAAGACACTGTGATAAATAAATTAAATTAATATATTTATGATGTATAAGTGAAAAACAATAGCTGAAGAACATCACTGTCTCTTCTTTCCATCCTCTTGACTTTTTAAAGTGACCTATTATCTTTACAAAGTGACAAAAGGAAAAATATCACAGCAGTAAAATGACTTATTTTGTTATACTGTTGGTCAGATTACAACAGAGCAATTCCTTAGGTAAGAAAATGCAGAAAGAGCAGCATTACAAAAGATCAAAGTTGTTGTTAAGGATAGATATAGGATATATTTCAGGAGATGAACCAGACAAGGCAAGATTCAAAAATATGATGAGATAGAATCAATATCAAGGATGATTTATAGAACATGTGGGAAATCATAACTTTAAACCCTTTTTATTTGTGTCAATTCATCTCTTTCCACCTCAGGTTCCTTTGAACACACACATTTTCCCATACTCATTTCCTAAGGATCAACTTCAGTATTTTAGGAAACTGAAAAATATACTTTCTGTATTTGTACAAAAGACAATGAATTAAGATACCATATTTGTCAAAAAAGAAAATCATAGAAATTTACTTCTATACTTTTTATATTGAGATGTTTGTATCAAATTGAAACAAAAAAAAATCTCTACTATATTTCACTGAACATATCTTTAATTGCTCAAATGTTAAAAATGGAATATCTATATTCATCATTCTCTCTTAATCTCTTCTCATTTTCCTTCCCATTTAACCATTTTTTGCATTTGGTATCATTTATTCGTTACCAAGGTAGAAAATGTTATAAATCAGACACATGAAAATTTTACATAATTTTCTTCTGGTCACTGATTTGCATGGGGGCTGGGGTAGAATGAGCACCTCCTTTTTTTTTTTTTTTTTTTTTTTTTTTTAAGATCCATTCATTTATTTTAGAGAGAGAAAGAATAAGAGCAAGGAGAGGGGCAAAGGAAGAGGGAGAGAAGGAATCTTGAGCAGACTCTGTGCTGAGCCCAGAGCCTGACACAGGGCTTGATCTCAGGACCCTGAGACCATGACCTGAGATGAAATCAAGAGCTGGACACTTAACCAACTGAGCTACCCAAGTGCCCCTGAGTACCTTCTGCTTTTATTACTGTTATTAAATTAAAAGTTGAGATATATCATTATGTACTGGTATAGGTTGCAGAAAAAGTCCCTGAGGCACGCCTGGGTGGTGCAGTTGAGCAGCTCCAGGCTGTGAGAGATCAGGCCCCACAGAGGGCTACAGGCTCAGAACTGAGTCTGCCTCTCCCTTTCCTCCAGCCTTTCCAGTTGTGCTCTCTCTTTCTAAAATATGTCCATGAAATTTCAGAGTCCATGTCTGTCACATAACAGCACTCTGAAAAACAAAACAAAACAAAACAAAACAAAAAACAAAACTGGCCTAAATGGTTAATTCATCCTTAGAAATCATAGCTTACACCACTTAAAAAAAAATAAAACCAGTCTTACTACTCTACCTGTAACTGATTGTAATTGAGGAGTTAATTTGCTAAGGTCAATGACCATCATGTAAAAGAACAGAACAGAAATTATGGATTTAACTCTACCCAGTAAGGTTACCAGAGACTGAATGGAGGCAAACCTGCCCAATTAAATTCTCTTAATTGGAAAATGTAAATGGTGTGTGAACAAAGAAAATCTGAATCTCTTCTCACTTTGCTTCCTTAACTGATACTAACTTACTCATCAGAAAGCCTAGAATGCTTGTCGGTTTCAGTATACAGTCCACAGTGTCTGTGATATAAAAGTACTACCTTTTACTCTTGTATATATTTCTATAGAATGTATTCACCGAAGGGAATCCATGCATTTCTTTTTCTCATAAATTTTAAAAGCCTAACTAATGACTGTGGGTTGCCAGATATAAGAACACCTTTCCTTTGTCATTTTTATACATATATACCTGCTATTTAATGTTTTATAGAATAGACATCTCTTTTTTCTATATTGAGTTGGAAATATTTTGAGCAGGCAGGAGGAAAGTATCATGGTAAGGTTGTCCTTTGCAAATGTATTCTGTTTTCATGACACACCCTGAGTTATTATTAAGGCAGTATTTTGATTAAGAGTTAAGCTTTGAAGTTAAACAGATTTTAGTTTGAAACCCAGTTCTCCCATTTACTTGTAGTGAGATCCAGAGCGGTTTATGCCATGCCTCTGAAAATTGGTTTTTAAGAAAAAAAAATAATAATACCATATCACAGAGATAATATACTGAAAGCACTTAGCAGCTTCTGAAAAATAGTAATTCTTTGAAAAATGATGGTAGTTATTATTATTAAAAGAAAGACTGAAAATAACTAGAAAATGGAAAATATCACTGTGGAAAATTGAAAATGGGAATGATAAGAAAAGGAGAAAGACAAGTAGGGTAGAAGCATTTGCACTCAGAGAAAACATTAAATTGATAGGATCTAAAAATGTTAAATGCCTATGCTCGCTGTGATTGTTTGCTTTTGCAAATAATTGTCCCCTGCAACTATTGAGGCACCTCTGCTAATGAATACCAGCCCTACTTGGGGCAGCAAATCAGTAACATACAATACCACGACTTCATGGTGCTTCGTGATTATTCATAAAAACTAAAATTAAATGATTATTTTCTTACATTAAGAGGCCACAATAAGAATGAGAATGTGCCATACATTGTCTTGTTGTAGTAATAGTGTTTTATCCACACTAAACACCCATGCTCTCTTGCCCTGTTGCCTTAGGGTCTCACATATTTAGGTGAGGCAAACCTACCATACAACTCTAAGTAGCATCCAGCTGCCCTCCAATATGCATTTGAATAGTCACGCATTTCCATTAATTTTCTGGTCCCATTAAATCACTGGTAGATAGTTACTGAAAAAAAATCATTAAATATCACACCGTAGGGGTGCCTGGGTGGTGCAGTCAGTTAAGCATCAGACTCTTGGTCTCAGCTCAGATCATAATCCCAGGGTCCTGGGTTTGAGCCCCACGTAGGGCTCCATGTCCAGCGGGGAGACTCTTAAGATTCTGTCTCTCCCTCCGCCTCTCCTGCTCATGCTGTCTCTCTTTCTTTCTCTCTAAAATAACAACAATGAAAAAATCACACCCAACACTGCATGATGCTAATATTGCAACAAATACTGATTTAATGAATGATTAGAAAGACAAGTCCTAGCTTTGTGAATCAGCCAGATATGAATGCCCGACTGCTCAAACATAAAGTGTGAAACATAAAACATATAGCGACATCACAAGGAATTTAACCTTACAATGAATGGAAATTTGTTTCAGGAAAAAATATTTTATAGCTGCCGTTATTCTGAGTACTCTGTGGAGCAGCAGCTAGCTCAGTGTGATCTAGGTGCCAGTATCCAGCTGCAAACTGGATACTTCATTCTACATAACTTTACATTCTACATAACTTTACTACATAACATAACATACATAACATAACATAACATAATATTTATATAACTATACTACTAAATTTAGAGCAAGCGATTAGAAATTTTAATAGCAATTTAACAAACTATGTTATGTCTGTTGAATATAATAAAATGGACTCATATTTTTATGTTTTGTAAGCGATTAGAAATTTTAATAGCAATTTAACAAACTATGTTATGTCTGTTGAATATAATAAAATGGACTCATATTTTTATGTTTTGTTTTTTAATTTTTATTATTTATTATGTATTTTATTTATTTATTTATTTTTATTTTATTTAAAATAAAATAAAAATATTATCTTTATTTTACTTTTATAGTAATATATTTTATATATGTGTGTACAAGAGTTTGGAAATGTTTAAAAAAGAAAAAAACCTGATCACACAGATAGTTTGTGAAGAACTAAAATACAGTTCTACTAATCAAAGTACAATATTCAGACAAGCAGTTTTAGCATCCCCTGGGAACTTGTCAGAAATACAGAATCTCAGGTCCCAATGTCAACCTACTGAGTCCAAATCTGTACTTTAACTAATCTCTACATAATTAGTATATTTGTTGAATTTTAACAACTATTTGATAATTAACATGTAACAATTTGGTTAATTTTGCAGTGCAATTTGGTTAATTTTGACACATATATATAATAGTAAAACCATCACCACAGTGAAGATGCTGAATATACCCATCGACCCCAAAGTACCCTTGTCCCTTTATAATTATCTTGCTATTCATCTTTCTTGCCTCATCTCTAGGCAACCACTTCTGTGCTTTATGTTACAGTAGGTTAATTTGCTTCTTCTAGAACTTTATGAAGTGGAATCATACACTTTTCAGTCTCTTTTGTCTGACTTTACTTATTCAACAATTATTTTGTGATTCACCAACACTGTTATATACATCAATAGTCACTGTGTTCTTACTGCTATTCTATTCAATTACATGTAGTATTTTATTACATGGACATACCACAGTTTATTAATTTCCCTGTTGAAAGACATTGGTTTGTTTCCAATTTTGAAATTATTATAAATAAAGTTGCAATTAACATTTATATACAAGCCTCTGTATAGACATATGTCTTATCCTCTCTTTCTCAAATACCTAGCAGTGCAATGCTTCAACCCTGTGATTGGTATATGTTTAACTTAAGAGCTCTCAAATTATAGTTGTACTACTTTACATTCCCACCAACTATACTAGAGTTCCAGTAACTCCACAATCTTGTCCACAGAGGGCATTATCAGTCTTTCCTGTTTGTCTTTCCAATAGATGTTTGTGTTATCGCATTGTATTTTTCATTTGCATTTCTCTAATAAATAATGTCATAGAACACATTTTCTTTTGCTAATTTGCATCTGTATGTGCCATTTAGTGAAATAACTGTTAAAACCTTTTGCCCATTTTTATTTGGTTATTTTATTTTATTGGGCTTTGAAACTTAGATATTCTGGATGAAACTACTTTACCAGCTATATGATTCATAAATTTTTCTCACATTTCTTAATATTGTCATTCTTTTAACAGTGACTTTTATCATGCTTTTCTTTTATGAATCATGCTTTTACTGGTATATCTAAAATATATCATCCTAAAGCAAGTCAAGAACATTTTCTTATGCCTTCTTCTAGAAGTTTTATAGCTTTAGTTCTTAAATTTAGGATTCAAGTTAATTCTAAAATAATATCTACACATAATGGGAAATTAAAGTCCAAGTTTGTTTGTTTGTTGTTTTTGGTTTAGTTTTATGTACATATATCTAATTGTTTCAGTGTCATTTGCTGAAAAGACTTGACTTTACTAGTGGTCTTTCCACGTCATTATTAAAAATCCATTGTCCACACATGAGTGCATCTATTTCTGGAATCTCTATTCTGTTCCATTGATCTACACATCTATTTTCATATGAATACCACACTTTTTGGGGGAACTGTTGCTTTATAAATCTTGAAATTAGGTAATGTTATTCTTTCAACTTTGATCACCTTCACAGTGTTCTTTTGTCCATTCCAGATTCTTTGTTTTTGTGTGAGTTTTATAATCAGGTTGTCAACTTCTACCAAAAATACCCATGTTAGTTTTGATTCTGAATCTTTAGATTATTTTAGGAAAATTGAAATCTTAACTATATTGAATCTCCAAAGTTTGAACATAGTTTATCCCTCATTTTATTTAAATCTCCTGTAACTGCTTTCAGTGATATTTTGCCCTATTCAATATAAAAGTCTTTATTCCTAAGTATTTTACATTTTGGATATTATCTTTGAATGAAAATACTTTAATACTTTAAATACTTCAATTTCCAGTTGCTTATTGCAAGTTGAAAAACATTCAAGTGATTTATTTTTTGGTAGATCAATTTTATATCCAGCAACTTCGATAAACAAACTGATAAGTTTTATTAATATTTTAGTATATTCTATCTCTTTTCTGTTATAGATAGTCATGTTGTCTACTAATAAAGTAGTCTAGTCTACTATTCATTCCATCTAGTGTATTCTTAATTTCATTATTGTGTTCTTTATCTCTGATTCATTATTTTTTTATTTCTGTGTTAACGGTTTCACTGGTGTCCCTCTACTCCTTTCTCAAGTTCAGTGCATATCTTATGATTGCTACTTTAAATTCTCTACTATTTGTAAAAAATAAAAATAAATAAAAGTAGACCTCATCTGGACATTTATAATGCTAGTGGTGCAACTCTATAATCTGATGAATTATGACAGGACTAGGCATGTGTCTCCATTGCTCGATAATAGTCAACTAAATTTTTGCCCATTGATAGAATCATAACATAGAAAAGAAAAATAGCTAAAATAAATATTTTTAAAAATACTCTATATAACATATTACTTACTTCTGTTTCACTTAGGTCTCTTGCTGTGGTTTTGTCCTGTTCTTTCATTTGAGACATATTCTTCTGTCTCCTCATTTTGTGTGTTTGGGTTTCTTTGTAAACCACCCTTTCATTCTTAATATAAAGTCCACTTGGTCATGATGGATTCTCCTTTTTACACATTTTTGGATTTGATAGCTTAAATTTCATTAAGAATATTTTCATCTTTTCATGAAAGACATTTTTCTATGGTTTTCTTTCCTTATAATGACTTTGTCTAGTTTTGGTATCAGACTAATAGTAGCTTCATACAGTGTATTAGGAAGTAGACCCTCTTTTTTCCAATTTGTTTATAATAAATTGCACTTAATTTATACTATTTCTTCATGAAATATTTGGTAGAGTTCACTGGTAAGATTATATAATTGTGGACCTCACACACATACAAGTGAACATACTGATATAGGAGCTTAAAAGACTTCAGAAAACCAAAATAATCTTGAAAGAAGAAAGGTCTTTGACTTCAACTTACATCTTAAAAAAACTAAAAAAAGAAGAAAGAAAAAAAAAGAAATAAATAAATAAGCATGGACAATAAACTAAAGAACAGAAAACAATAGAGAAAGTCTCCAAAATTAAATCTGGTTCCTTAAGAATACCAAACATTTAAAAAATCATATTTTACATGTGGATATATTGTTTCAAGTTTCTATGATTACCTACATTCACTTATGATCCTATTTCAATTTTAGGATTTTTAAAAAATTTCTGCAATATTATCATGAATTACCCAAACACAATAAACAAATTAAATTTATTTAATGAATTTTCTTGGACATTGAAACTGCATTCAACTTCAAAAGAATCATAATGAGGTAAAGAAAAATCGAAATATGTTAGATTTGTAGTATATCAGATGGGGGATTGAGGAACAAAAATAATCTTGGTTGATAAAGTTAATAAAATATCTTTTCTCTTTCCTGGAGCATGCCCTGTGAAAATACCAATTTGAAGCTCAGTTACAATGGGAGAAAAAAGTGAGGGTTGAATGTATAAAACGTGTTATGTTGACTTAAAGCACTTTAAAATGTAGACCCTTTCTTTTGATAACTAGATCATATTTTATTCAGTGCATCTGAGCAAATAAATATACAGAAATCAGCATTCCCTAGCAATTACCAACCTTCCTAGCATCATACATTTTCAACTGCTCCTGTATTTCTCTGTCATTGAGTAATATAATTACTATACTGGATGTTCTTTATTTTCTGCAAAGTTATTCTTCATCCTCTGCCTTGTAATGCAGTTGAAAATATGTTGATAAATTGAAAAATGCTTCAGTGTAAAATGAATACATCCGAACTTGCTTATTTTTGAAGAGCAAATAAAAATATTTCTTCAGTAACATGATTTTAATCTCTGTGAGTTTGCCTATACTGATTATAAAACCAGGGGAAGGTTTTAATTATAAAGACAGAATGATTAAGGAAACTAAAACTTAGAAACACAAAAATTCAATATGAAGATAAGTTTTATTCCTTCACTAATAGTTCTATATATGTTTGTAATTTTAATAGTAATCATTTAAATAATTTTCTTGAATAAGTTAACTTTCTGTAACTCGAGAACTTGACACACTTGCAATTTTTTGTTCCTATTCTGGAAACTCATAATGTCAAAGATATATTGAAGAGTAATTTTGTTAAATTTAAAATTCAACCAGATATGCCCCTAAACCATTTGAGATAGATGGATTGTCAATAAATATTTAATAGTTCTTCTTTTCTCAATTTTTTTTTGAAATTTAGTATCTACTAAAAAAAAAAAAATGAGGTTGGACTGTTATATCTAATGCTCCTTTCCAGTTGTCTCTTTACTTTTCTGTGATAACTGAGTTTTTGTGTCTTTTATGGGATTAACATACTCTAAAAATCACAATCCATTGCCTTATTGTAGGAGAGGCAAAATGGATAAAATTGAGACATTGAGCCACCACTAACGTTAATGTATTTTACTTTGATACAAAGTGGGCTAAGTAGTTGCCCAGGACACATACATAAATAATTTAAGATAATATCTACATTGCAAGGTCACTTTCTGGGATGCAGCCATTTCAAAATGTTTAATTTTGAGGTTAACATTTCCATATAGACTAGCAGAAAATCTGATCATTAAAGAGGTAATATAATTTGGGAAGAATTGGTCTGTTATTAAGATGTGGGATTTATCTTTGTTCCCACTAGGAAAGAACATAATCAAAAGAAAGAAATAATATCATTTCAACACTACTAGAAAGCAAAAAAGGTTTTTGAATTGGAGACTAAAAAAAATCTAAACTAGTTACCTTCCTTTACAAACACAGCTAGACAGGATTGTCCTTAACTGGCTTAAAGATAGAAGATGTAAGATTAATCATTCAATTTGTGCTTCCAAAACTGCTTCTCCCACACAGTCGTCATCAAACCTGGTGAATCATAAATGAAATAGATAAACTAAATAAATATATATAGATACAGATATATAGATGATATATATATGTACACACATTTTTACATACATATAAAATTTATTTCATTAGACTGAACATCACAGACACCTGTGAAGAGGACTTAAAGTCACAAACAGTATATTTACTTTACTTTTCTTAATGACTTGAAACTGATGGTAAGAGGTAAAGAAAGTGAATATTTGTAAGAGAGTGTGTGTGTGTGTGTGTGTGTGTATGTGTGTGTGTGGTGTCTCTATATTTATTTTGAGATAAACTGGAAGACCCATTTTGACGTATTTCTGATTGCCTTAATAAAAAAATGCTCACCTCAAGCTGCCAGTACGAGCAATAGGAAGATACCAGGTTCTGACTCACTCTACCCTAGGAAAATTCTACATTTTGAAATATACCAAAGTTTAACCTAAGCAAGAACATGGACTTCCTTCATGCTAGGCCTCTGTAGCACCATCCAGAGTGGAAACCAGAGAATAAGATATGTCATAGCATGAGAAAAAATGTTATCAAATGATTATTGGTTGAAATATATAGAATTATCAAATCCCCCAAAATAAAAGTCTTCCCATGATTGATTTCTCACTTACAAACTTATAATAAACTTTGTGATGCTAATAAGAAATATAAATATTTTGGGATTATGTCTTTTAAACAAGGGGAGCCGTAAAGAAGACTCCCTGGGGGCACCTGGGTGGCTCAGTGGGTTAAGCCTCTGCCTTTGACTCAGGTCATGATCTCAGGGTCCTGGGATCCAGCCCCACATTGGGCTCTTTGCTCAGCAGGGAGCCTGCTTTCCCCATCTCTCTGCCTATCTCTCTGCCTACTTGTGATCTCTCTCTCTGTCAAATAAATAAATAAAATCTTTAAAAAAAAAAAAAAGACTCCTTGCTCTGCAACTAGCTCATAGCTTCATTTAGTTCTATGGACTTGTACATATTGAATTGATTTTGTCATATGGGCTCTAACAAAAGCCAGGTTAAAAGCCAGGCTATATATACACAGGAATATATACACACACACACACACACACATATATATATATATATATATATATATATATATGTATATGTATATGCCTATATATTTTTATATTTATATTTATATTATTTTCCCCCCATTTGCTAGGACTCTGGAACTTCCACTTTGGAGAAATGTTGCAAGAGTGACTTCTGTAGTTCCAGATTGAGGACAACTTATATGGGAAAGGGGGAGCTAGGCATACATTTTTCTCACTGCAAACCTAACTTTACAATGCATCACATTCACCTCTAACCTTATTTGTTGGTTGACCTAGACATAGGTATAATATTATTATTCCTTCAAATTTCATCAAATTTCTCCAGGTGATATGAAGCCAATAAATGTAATTTAAGTTTACACTGAGATTAGTGTTAAAAACAGCTTACAAATCATTTTATAAAGAAAATAAAACTAACATTTTGAAGAAGTTACGCATGCATATGAGTGTATATGAATACGTGTGTGTGTGCAACTGGGTGTGTAGTGGCAAAGCATTGAATCTACTACTTTTTTTTATATTAAAAAACTCTTCAAAGAAAAAAAAAGAAAAGAAAATCTATTATATACCTCCAATACTTGCATTCTTATATTCTTATAAAACAACAACAGCAATCCTGAATCCACACTTAACTTCAAACTTTAAAACTTGTCTCTAGAAAATGCTGTAATTTTGTAGTTTCTCTTCAAAATTATTCAACATTTGTAAATGCAGTTCCATTTTCAGGGTATGATTCATTTGAAGACAACCATATGGATAAGACTCTATATAGTCTTTCTCATATCTATGTTGCAGGGTTTCTTTTCCTTTAGCACCCACAGTTCTTGGTCACGCAGCTTTGAAGAGTGGAGAGGTAGAACAGACAAAAACTGGTGGACAGCAAAGCAAAGTTTATTGCGGAGTGGTACAAAGCTCCCCAAAGAGGGAAGGGGCCCAAGAGGGTTTCCACTGAAGTTTCTTAGTCTGAATTTTTACGGGCTTGTTGGCGGACTGCTTTAATGTGATTAACCCCATGAACTTGGCACCCAATCAGGTTTTTCTGCATGTGCTCATCTGCCTATCAGGTACTTGTTCATGTGAGAACAGGTGAAGGACTGCTTTCAGGGTGGTGTAAAATCCTTTTAAGGGTGGTTTCCTCTTAGGGAGGAGGTCACTTGCCCCTGCCTGCCTTTCTTCTGACTATCTTTCATTATCTACACCTTAAGCAGAGAGTTAAATTCCTGACTTTGGGATTGCGAGTAAGATGCTTTTCGTATCTGAGCATTTTATTATCGTTACTCAGAACTTAGATTGAGTGTTTCATTTATGTATTTTGGTAGATTGCCATTAATTTTATGTATTACCTTTCCAATATTAAATAATAGAGTGTAATTATAGAATTGAAATGCTTAAATCCTTATTTCTTCTGTTTTTAATATGCTATGATTTTGAGCTAGGCTTCAGACATAATATCTGAATATTCTCAATTGATTCTTCACATATTCTACAAGCAATGAATAAGCCATGTTGAATTAATATTGAAAGAACATCTCTTCAGATCAATTTGCTACAAAAATGTGTTCTGTGATAAGAGTAAATCATTCTTAAGATAATAACCATAATCATGAAGCATATTTTAGAAAATAAAGAACTATTCCATTTTTTTTTTTCTTCCAAAGTTAGAGTCAAAGCTAAATGTCTTCTGAAATACTAGGCATTCCGCCAGAACTCTGCAGGGAATGTCTTCTGCAGTTAGGATCACACTCAAACGACCACTATCTGATACAGCACTTTAAACTTTATCCTGAAAGTAATGATATTAGCTCAATGAATTTCTACTTGTTCTTTTAATCATTCTGACCTCTCTCAAAAAAAAAAAAAAATCGCATGTTATTCAAGTATTTAATGAGTATCTTTGCAGTACAGTTTTACATTAATTGCTTTCGACCATTACTATGACTTGTACGTAGAAACAAGAATATGAAGCAGAAATTAGATTTCTAATTAAGCAGTCCACAGTACGACTATCTTCTAGATGTGAATTAGTCTTAAGGGCATTTATAAAGAGATGTTGTTTGAGGAATATTTGTGTTCGCGGCCTCACTAGTCAGAATTATTTAGCAAAGTTCAGGCACAATTCCGATACTATGAGCAAGCCGATTGTGGCTTTGTTTGTTTGTTTTTGGAGGCTGTTAACAACTAAGTGGGTGTATGTATTCATGGTTTAGCCCTGAGGAGTAATTCCAATCAAAGAATTTTAGAAGAGATAATCAAGGTCAATGGTGCATATCAACTGAGAAAGGAAATTTCAAGCAGGTGGGAACTTCCTAAATACTTTAACTGGAGGGTTAAGACACTTTTTATAAAGGTGGTTGTTTTGACTCTAGTTTCCTCCTTCTTCTCCTCCTGCTCCTCCTCCTCCTCCTTCTCCTTCTTCTTTTTTTCAAATCCAAAAAAGAGACTCTTATAAATTCTAGAAGATTTGGTGCCACTCTGCATGTATCCCATAATATAAAAGGAACTAGAAATCTTGAGATACCTCTATCTCCAAAATTCTTTTTCAGTAGTCTATTTTTAAAAATATTTTATTTATTTATTTGACAGAGATCACAAGTAGGCAGAGAAGCAGACAGAGAGGGGGGAAAAGGCTCCTCGCAGAGCAGAGAGCCCCATGCAATGCTCAATCCCATGACCCTGCGATCATGACCGGAGCTGAAGGCAGAGGCTTTAACCCACTGAGCCACCCAGGAGCTCCTTCAGTCGTCTATTATTGATATCTTCAGTTTAATTGGTTTGCTGACAGGAATCATTAAGAGCAGCATGAGAATATTTGGTGAACTGGGTATGAAAAGGGGGCAAGGGAGTAAGTTATAAAATGGGTGGATATGGAAATTGAGTTAAAACTTCAATTATTCTAAAACTTTGCTTAATTGAACATAATAAAATAAACTAGAATAAAATAAATAAGAAAAAAACTTTGCTGCAAGCACTCTTCGCCAATGAATAATGGCACCTATTAGTGAGCAATTATTTTGAAACAGATAATAAAATTGATTATAATACTAACCAATAAGCTTTTAAATCTAATAGCATTTACCTTGTATGTAATTGAAAACATTCATTTTATTTTCCACAGAGGGTGAGATAGAGCACATGTGTGCATGTGTGCATTCACACACACACACACACACACACACTCACATACACACACATTACACACACCCAGGAGCCCAACGCTGGGCTGAATCTCACAACCCTGAGATCCTGACCTGAGCAAAATCAAGAATCCAGTGCTTAACCTGCTGAGCCACCTAGGTAGGCACTGTGAAAACATTCAATCTTTATTGAATGTTGATTGGCTCATTGAAAGCTTTAAAAGTGCTTAATACTCCTACTTTGACTAATTCAAACAACAAATATTTTTGACTAATATCTAATTTCATACTTACACAAATTTATTAAGAACATATGATAAAACAAAGATATATAAATACTTAATAGAGTAATACATGTTTATTTGAATTTTAATTATTTTAAATATGATAGTTACATTTTTATAAAATGTATTTTTGCAAAATTTACTGACTACAAATTAAATGTCAATTTAAATTGCCAATTGTTTTGAGATATTTATTTGGACACATATATTTGATTTTGGAAATTATTTCTGGGGTAATATTGAGAAGCAAATAATTTGTTATAAACAACCATGTTAAATGTTATTTATTTTTAATGAGTGAAACACTTTTTAAGAAAAAAAAATAAAAATGACTTGAATATGTTGATGGTCTCTAATTTTCTACTCTCTAATTTTTTTTTAAATCATGTATTGATCTATTCTCCATTTTTTTTTTTTTTGGAAGCAGCCAAGAATATAATAGAACTTAGAGATCTTTACAATTGGAGATCTTTAGTACAGCAGCCAGTCTAATAATCATGCCCTGTCTGTTCTTTGGACTGACTGATCCACACTCCCTGTTTGTAATGGGATTTATGATTCCAGTTTGTGATCATACTTATCACCTCCCTATTTGTGTTACATAAGGCATGCAGAGAAACAAAGTACGCAGATAAGAAGTCTTTTGTGAGTTCTTTGTGTGGATATGTGTGTGTGTAGTCTTCAGAGTTTTTTATATATGTAATGTCATATCATCTGCCAATGGAGATCATCAGATTTTCCAATTTGAGTGTGAAGTTAGCTCAGGGTTTTTCTTATATGGACTTTATTATGTTGAGATAAATTCATTCTAAACCTAGCAAATTCAGTAAAGTTGCAGGATATAAAATCAACATACAAAAATCAATGGCATTTTTGTACACTTAAAAAACTTTTTGAAAAAAATAATTAACAAAAAGCTCATTTACAATCGCCATTTAAAAAAAAATACTTTTAACCTCAGGCACCTGGGTGGCTCAGTGGGTTAAAGCCTGTGCCTTCAGCTCAGGTCATGATCGCAGAGTCCTGGGATCAAGCCCAGCATCAGGCTCTCTGCTCAGCAGGGAGCCTGCTTCCCTTCCTCTCTCTCTGCCTACCTTTCTGCCTACTTGTGATCTCTATCTGTCAAATAAATAAATTTTTAAAAATCTTTAAAAAAAATTAAACTTAAAGAGGCAAAATATTTGTACACTGAAAACTACAATACATTAATGACAGAAATTAAAATGGACACAAATAAATGGAAAGACAGCCCATGCTTATAGATTGAGAGATTTAATATTAAAATATCTTACCTTCCCAAAGAAATAAACAAATTCATTGTAATCCCTACTAAAATCCATATGACACTTTTTTACAGAGAAGGGAGTAAAAGCAATCCCAAAATGTTTATGAAGCCACAAAAGACTCCAGAAACTTGAGAAAGAAGAGGCATGATGCTTTCTGATTTTAAAATATAATACAGGGGCGCCTGGGTGGCTCAGTGGGTTAAAGCCTCTGCCTTCGGCTCAGGTCATGATCCCAGGGTCCTGGGATCGAGCCCAGCATTGGGCTCTCTGATCCGCAGGGAGCCTGCTTCCCCCTCTCTCTCTTTCTGCCTCTCTGCCTACTTGTGATCTCTGTCAAATAAATAAATAAAATCTTTAAAAATAAATACAATAAAATACAAAACTATAGTAACCAAAACAACATGATATGGGGGGAGGGGGTAGACATATAGACCAATGGAAAAGAATAGTGAGCCCAGAAAAAAACCTGTGTAAGAAGAGTCAAATGATCTTCTACAAAGGGCCAAAAAAACAAAATGCGGAAACAGATGTTTTTTTAGCAGATGCTGTTCTACATGCAGAACTTGATCTTACACCATACACAAAAATCAACTCAATATGAATTATGCATTTAAAGACACAAATTGTAAAACTATTAAAACTATTAAACTATTAAAACTATATATAGGAAACTTTCTTGACATAGGCCTTGGTGATGGGCTCTTGGACATGACACTAAAAGTATAAAAACAAAAATGGAGAGACTATGTTAAATGAAAAAGCTCTTATTCACCAAAGAAAATAATCTGAGTGAAAATGTAATGTATAGAATGGAAAACACAAGTGTAAACCACATATATTATGAAGTTTTAATCTAAAATATATAAAAAGCTCATACAAAATAACAAAAAGCAAACAACATTTTTTTCTGTTCTAAAAAATACTTGATTATTATTATTTCTGAGTTTTTTGATTGTTTGTTTATTTTTTGACAGATAGAGACACAGCGAGACAGGGAACACAAGCAAGGGGAGTGGAGAGGGAGAAACAGATCTCCACAGAGCATGATGAGGGGCTCGATCCTATGACTCTGGGATCATGACCTGAGCTGACGGCAGGCGCTTAATGACTGAGCCACGCAGGCACCCTGTTCATTATTATTTTTTGTTATAGTTGATCCACAATGTCACTTGAATTTCAGGTGTACAACACAGTGATTGGACAACTGTATACATTATGCTGTGCTCACCACAGAATAGCTACCATTTGTCACCATACAATGCTCTTACAATACCATTAACTATACCCCCTATGCTGTACCTTTTATCTTCACAACTTACTCATTCCACAACTGCAAGCCTGTCTCTCCCACCCTTCTTCACCTAATTAGCCCATCACCTACTACCTCTTCCAGGTGGTAACCATCATTTTGTTTTCCGTATTTATTGCTCTGACTCCCCATTTGGGCAAATACCCAGTAGTGGACTAATTGGATCATATGACATTTCTCTTCTTAATTTTTTGGGGAAACTCCATATTGTATTCTACAGTACCCATTTATATTCTCACCAACAGTGCATGAGTGCTCCTTTTTTTCCACATTTTCATCAACACTTAGTATATCTTATTTGGATTTGGGCCATTCCAACAAACAAAAGGTGCTATATCATTATGGTTTTGATTTGCATTTCCCTGTTTACTGATGTTGATTTTCTTTTAATTTTTTACGTTTTATTTACATATTGTATTATTAGTCCCAGGGGTACAGGTCTGTGAATCGCCAGGTTTACACACTTCACAGCACTCACCATAGAACATACCCTCCCCAATGTCCATAACCCAACCATCCTCTCTCTCTCCAGTTCCCCCCAGCAACTCTCAGTTTATTTTGTGAGATTAAAGCCTCTTATGGTTTGTCTCCCTCCTGATCCCATCTTGTTACATTTTTTCCTTCCCTAGCCTTTAAACCCCCCACATTGCCTCTCAAATTCTTCATATCAAAGGGATCATATAATAATTGTTTTTCTCTGACTGACCTATTTCGCTCAGCATAATACCCTCCAATTCCACCCACATCGTTGCAAATGGCAGGATTTCATTTCTTTTGATGGCTGCATAGTATTCCATTGTGTGTATATATACCACTTCTTTATCCATCCATCTGTTGATGGACATCTAGGTTCTTTCCACAGTTTGGACATTGCAAACATTGCTGCTATAAACATTCAGGTGCACATACCCCTTCAGATCAATACATTTGTATCTTTAGGGTAAATACCCAGCAGTGCAATTGTTGGGTCGTAGGATAGCTCTATTCCCAACTTTTTGAGGAACTTCCATGCTGTTTTCCAGAGTGGCTGCACCAGCTTGCATTCCCACCAACAGTGTAAGAGGGTTCCTCTTTCTCCACAACCTTGCCAGCATCTGTTGTTTCCTGACTTGTTAATTTTAGCCATTCTGACTGGTATGAGGTATTATCTCATTGTGGTTTTGATTTGTATTTCCCTGATGCCGAGTGATGTGGAGCACTTTTTCATGTGTCTGTTGGCCATCTGGATGTCTTCTTTACAGAAATGTCTGTTCATGTCCTCTGCCTATTTCTTGATTGAATTATTTGTTCTTTGGGTGTTGAGTTTGAGATGTTCTTTATAGATTTATAGATATCTGATATGTCATTTGAAAAATCTTTTCCCATTCTGTCAGTTGTCTTTTGGTTTTGTTGACTGTTTCCTTTGTTGTGCAAAATCTTTTGATCTTGATGAAGTCCCAATAGTACACTTTTGCCCTTGCTTCCCTTGCCTTTGGTGATGTTTCTAGGAAGAAGTTGCTGCCTGTGTTCTCCTCTAGGATTTTGATGGATTCCTGTCTCACATTGAGGTCCTTCATCTGTTTGGAGTCTATTTTTGTGTGTGGTGGGAGGAAATAGTCGTTTCATTTTTCTGCATGTGGCTATCCAATTTTCCCAACACCATTTGTGGAAGAGACTGTCTTTTTTCCATTGGACATTCATTCTTTCTTTGTCAAAGATTAGTTGACCATAGAGCTAAAGGTCTATTTCTGGGAACTCTATTCTGTCCCATTGACCTGTGTGTCTGTTTTTTGTGCCAGTACCATACTGTCTTGATGATTACAGCCTTGTAATAGAGCTTGAAGTCTGGAATTGTGATGCCACCAACTTTGGCTTTCTTTTTCAACATTCCTCTTGCGATTTGAGGTCTTTTCTGGTTCCATATAAATTTTAGAATTATTTGTTCCATTTCTTTGAAAAAAATTGATTGTATTTTGATAAGGATTGCATTAAATGTGTATATTGCTTTAGGTAGCTTAGACATTTTCACAATATTTGTTCTTTGAATCCATGAGCATGGAACATTTTTCCATTTCTTTGTGTCTTCTTCAATGTCTTTCATGAGTACTTTATAGTTTTCTGTGTACAGATTCTTTGCCTCTTTTGTTAGGTTTATTCCTAGCTATCTTATGGTTTTGGGTGCAACTGTAAGTGAGAATGACTACTTAATTTCTTTCTTCTGTCTTGTTGTTGGTTTATAGAAATGCAACTGATTTCTGTGCATTGATTTTATATCCTGACACTTTACTGAATTCCTGTACAAGTTCTAGAAGATTTGGTGTGGAGTCTTTTGGGTTTTCCACATAAAGTATTATATCATCTGCAAAGAGTGAGAGTTTGATTTCTTCTTTCTTGATTTGGATGCCTTTTATTTCTTTTTGTTGTCTGATTGCTGTGGCTAGGACTTCTAGTAATATGTTGAATAGCAGTGGTGATAATGGACATCACTGCCATGTTCCTGACCTTAGCAGAAAAGCTCTTAGTTTTTCCTCCATTGAGATGATATTCACTGTGGGTTTTTCATAGATGGCTTTGATGATATTGAGGTATGTACCCTCTATCCCTACACTTTGAAGAGTTTTGATCAAGAAAGGGTGCTGTACTTTGTCAAATGCTTTTTCAGCATCTATTGAGAGTATCATATGGTTCTTATTCTTTCTTTTATTAATATATTATATCACATTCATTGATTTGTGGATGTTGAACCAAACTTGCAACACTGGAATAAATCCCACATGGTTGTGGGCAATAATCCCTTTAATGTACTTTTGGATTCTTTTGGCTAGGATTTTGGTGAGAATTTTCACATCTATGTGCATCAAGGATATTGGTCTGTAATTCTCTTTTTTGATGGGGTCTTTGTCTGGTTTGGGGATCAAGGTAATGCTGGCCTCATTCCTATTTTTTGGAACAGTTTTAGGAGAAAAAGACTTAATTCTTCTTTAAAGGTTTTGTAAAATTGCCCTGGGAAGCTCTCTGGCCCTAGGCTCTTATTTGTTGGGAGATTTTTGTTAACTATTTCAATCTCCTTACTAGTTATGGGTCTGTTCAGGTTTTCTATTTCTTCCTGGTTCAGTTGTGGTAGTTTGTATGTCTCTAGGAATGCATCCATTTCTTCCAGATTATCAAATTTGCTGGCATATAATTGCTCATAATATGTTCTTGTAAATGTTTGTATTTCTTTGGTGTTGGTTGTGATATCTCCTCCTTCATTCATGATTTTATTTATTTGGGTCTTTTCTCTTTTCTTTTTGATAAGTCTGGCCAGGGGTTGCTCAATCTCATTACTTCTTTCAAAGTACCAGCTCCTAGTTTCATTGATTTGTTCTACTGTTTCTTTGGTTTCTATTTCATTGATTTCTGCTCTGATCTTTATTATTTCTCTTTTCCTGCTGGATATAGGCTTTCTTTGCTGCTCTTTCTCCAGCTCCTTTAGGTGTAGAGTTAGGTTGTATTTGAGACCTTTCTTGTTTCTTGAGAATGGCTTGTATCACTATATATTTTTCTCTCAGGACTGCCTTAGCTGTGTCCCACAAACTTTGAACAATTGTGTTCCCATTATCATTTGTTTTCATGAATTTTTTCCATTCTTCTTAATTTCCTGGTTGACCCAGTCATTCTTTAGCCTCCATGTATTTGGGTTCTTTCCAAATTTCCTCTTATGATTCAGTTTTAGCTTCAGAGCATTGTGGTCTGAAAATATGCAGGGAATGATCCCAATCTTTTGGTACCCGTTGAGACCTGATTTGTGACTCAAAATGTTATCTATTCTGGAGAATGTTCCATGTGCAGTAGAAAAGAATGTGTATTCTGTTGCTTTGGGATAGAATGTTCTGAATATAACTGTGATGTCCATCTGGTCCAGTGTGTCATTTATGGCTTTTATTTCCTTGTTGATCTTTGCTTGAATGATATGTCCATTTCAGTGAGGGAGGTTTTAAAGTCCCCTGCTATTATTGTATTATTTTCAATGTGTTTCTTTGATTTTGCTATTGTTATATAGTTGGCTGCTCCCATTTTAGGGGTATAGATATTTAAAATTGTTAGATCTTCTTGTTGGACAGACCCTTAAATATGACATAGTGTCCTTCCTTATCTCTTATTATAGTCTTTGGCTTAAAATCTAATTGATCTGATATAAGGATTGCCACCTCAGCTTTCTTTCAATGTCCTGTAGCAGGGTAAATGGTTTTCCACCCCCTCACTTTAAATCTGGAGGTGTCTTTGGGTCTAAATGCATTTCTCTTAGACAGCATAAACTGGAGAATGGAACAGAACCACCCACTTAATTTTGGGTGTATTTTGGTCTCTTAGAAGAAACTTCCTCCCAAAATTTTAAAGAAAGAAAAACGTGTATGTATATATACAAAAAATAAGGTTAAACATGATGAAGGGATGGGATATGATTGTAAAGATGAAAAATTTAAAAAAAATTCTAAAAAAGGAGTTTATAAGGTAAGTTTGTTGGGAAAAGAAAGAAAAAGTGGAGAGAATTTGATCAGACTGGAGACTGGAATAAAGCCCTGTGCTAGATTAGGGTGTAACTTGATCTATTAGAAGTTGTATCCCAAATTTATTTAGAAGAATATACCCTATATGTATAAAAAAATAAAGTTAGATACAATGAAGGATAAAATATGACTATAATAATGAAGGTTTAAAAATATTTCTAAGATAAACTAGTTAAAAAAACATTAAAGAAGAAAGAGTAGAAGTTAAAAAAATTAGAAAAAGAAAATAAATTTAAAAAATAAAAAATAAAAATAAAAAGCAATAAAAATAAAAATAAATAAATAAAATTAAAAATATTTAATTAACTTTGCAAGCCTAAAGAAGCATGTGGAGAAAGCAATGAATTCCATTATTTTATTTTCTTCTCCTCTGGAATTCCACTGTTCTCCTTGATCAGTGAGCTTGGTCTTGGCTGTATGTTCTTGCTGATCTTCTGGGGGAGGGGGCCTGTTGTAGTGACTCTCAAGTGTTTTTGCCCAAGGCGGAATTGCACTGCCCTTGCCAGGGGTGGACTATGTAATCTGCTCGGGTTAGCTCTCAGGAGCTTTTGCTCCCTGAATGCTTTCTGTAGAGCTCTGGAGGACTGGAATGAAAAATGGCGGCCTCTCAGTCTCTGCCCTGGAGGAGCCCAGAGCTCGGGGCCCCACTCCTCAGGGCACCCTTGGAGAAAAGCGCTCAATCACTCCTGTCTCCCTGGTCTCCTGCTGCGCTCCAAGCTCACCCATCCTGTGACTGAGTGTTTCTGTCTCTGGCATATGGCCTCATTTGTAGTCTCCAAACCCAGCCCATTCTTGCCTCCAGAGAAGGAAGGTGATTCTCCCTGATTCTGCCAATTGTAGGGTCCCTGCTCAAAGATTATATATATATATATATATATATATATATATATATATCTACGGGTCACAGTTTAAGGTAAACATGAGCTGAGAGCTCATTCCTTGGCTCTGTCTCTGCAGCCAGCTTCCCTGCTCTGACACCTGCAAGCTCTGTTACACTCAAACACCCCTGATCCTTCTGTGGCCATGCGCGACCCTAGACCCCGCTGTTCCAGCGAGTGCTCCAACCCCACTTAGCCTTTGGAGCGATGTCTCTCAGTGGAGCAGACTTTCAAAAGTTCTGATTTTGTGCTCCATTGCTCTGCCACTTGCCATGAGCTGGCCCTTCCCCCCACAGTCTATCTGCCCGTTGCTTCAGATTCACTTCTCCGCACATCCTACCTTTCAGAAAGTGGTCAATATTCTGTTTCTAGAATTGCTGCACTTCTTCTCTTAAATCTCCTGTTGGATTTGTATGTGTTCAGAATGGTTTGTTAACTATCTAAATGAACTCCTGCAACCTGAAGTCATCTCAGCCTGATACTTCTCCACCATCTTGACTCCTCTCATCGATGCTGATCATCATTTTATGAGCCTGTGGGCTATCTGTATGTCTCAAACAATCCTATTTATATTTGGGCAACGAAATCAAATAAGCATTTTTCCAAAAAAGAAATACAAATAGTTAACAGGTAAATAGATATACAAAAAGACATTCAACGTCACTAATCATTAAGGAAATGCAAATTAAAACTACTGTGAAACATATTACCTTGCACTTATTAGATGGTTAGCATTAAAAAAAAATGTTGTCTAGGATGTGGAATGAATATTTGTGTGTTTTGGGTAGGAACATAAATTGGCACAGCTGCTATCAAAACCAGTATAGGCATTTCTCAATAAAAACTTAAAATAGAACTAACACTCATTCAGCAATCCCACTTTGGGGTACATATCCAAAATACTGAAATTAGAATCTCAAAGAGATATCTACATTCTCATGTTCATTGCAACACTGTTTGTAGTATCTAATATGTAGAAATAGTTACTGATAGACAAATGAATAAAAAGTGTGGTATATACATATAATAGAAAAATTTTCAGCCTTAAAAAAATGAAGTAAATTCTGGTGCATGTGGAAACATGAATGAAACTTGAGGGCATAATGCTAAGACAGGATAAGATAAGATAGTTGCAGGACAAATACTTCATGATTTTACTTATACAAGGTATTTAAGGTAGTCAAACCCATAGAAACAGAAATAGAATAATGGTTGTCCTGGAAGGGAAAATTAGAGGTCACTGTTCAATGGGTATGAAGTTTCAGATTTATAAGATAACTAAGATCTAAGGATCTGCTATACAACATTGTGCCTCTATTTTTCAGTATTGTGAATATACTGTATTTTTCACTTAAAAAATTTCTAAGGGGGCATTCTGATTAAGTGTTCTTACTACTGTTATTATTCTTAATAAATGCTTTACTTCTTTGGAGATTAAATACATGAATCCTTATATATATATATATATAATATAATATTATATAGTATATTAATATAATATCAATTATTATATTCAATTAAACCATAATTGAAAAAAGAATACCATGCTAACATAGACTTGTTAATAAAATGTATTATATATGACTATTATCTAAACTTACAGAATTTTTCTTTTTGAGTGTCTGGTGACATTTTCACCAGTAGTGCTGATAAATTTGAAATTCCCATTTATTACTTTTTCTTTTACATTCATCAATTTACAACTTACTCTGATTACTTTTTCCCCTTTGAATTTTCTTCTTCCTATTTTTCCCTCCACTGGTTATTTTAATTTCATTTTCTTACAGATGAGTCTCTTTGTTATATTATACAATATGATGTAATATGATATGACACAATGTACTATCCGCTGTGTATATAGGTCATACCTTTCTTTCCTTTCTTTTTTTTTTTTTAAGGGAAAAAAAAAGAGAGCAGGTGTGCATGAGTAAGGGCAAAGATTGGGGAAGGGCAGAGGGAGAGAGAGAATCCTAAGTAGGCTCCACGCTATCACAGAGTTCACATGGGGCTTGATCTCACTACCCTGAGATTGTGACCTGAGCCAAAATCAAGAGTTGGATGGTTAACCAATTGAGCCATCCAGGCACCCCAAGGCTCATATACATATTTTGTCATACCCTCCCAAACATGGCATGAGTTCTATGTCTGTCTGCAATTTTCTATGACATCTGTTTACTATCGTCATACCTTTTCAATATTCAAACTCTCCAAATTTTCCCTGCATTTACCTGTCTTCCTTCATTTAATATAGCAAGATCAACTTTTCACAAAAAGTATCCCAAAGGAAGTTATGTGTACATTAGTGATATGTTAAAAAATGTCAGTAGGTGCAAATAATCATAAATATAAAAATGAATAAGTATTTTTTATTGCAAAAGCATAGTATACTAATATAGATCACAAAAGTAATTAAAAGAGAAGGAAATAAACAAGTGGTTTTCCCCAAAATAATTTGACTATGGGAATTCTTTAACTTTCCTTATCTCAGGGCACACTATTTTGGAACCACAGATTTAAATCAAAGTACATTGAATCTGTGTTCCTTTAACAAATACCTGTGTAGTTTCATAATATTTAGGTTTAAAATTTGCTCTGAATCTCTATGTCCTCCTATGCATGAGCATGTGCATACGTGTGTGTGTGTATGCTACATAAATAAAATACTGCTAACAGAAGACCCTTCTAGCCCAATATGAAAGACCAAAAAAAGCAAAAACAAAAGCATAGTTTATTACTAGGTTAGTATTAACAGATTTGGATGCCTATAAATTAGCATAAAAGTGACAAGAAAGTTAGGGCAAAATGTCACACATTTTATACAGAAAAGCAGGAGAAAGAACAGTAATTTCCTTGTTTTCGACAAACAAAAGGGGTTCCTCCTTGTGACAATAATCTGTAAATCTGGAAGATCCCTGAGTTAATTCCAAATGTGGGTTTTTACAGATCTGAGGTTATTTGAGATAACCCCTAGATTATCTAGATGTCCCTTGGATATGTCTCTTCATTATCAAAATTGGAGACAAACCCTGAGAGAGATGTATTTTTATTCTAAAAATTAGAATTAAAAACTCAGATTCATACGATCTCCAAAGAAACACTCTTTAAAAAACAGGAAAGATGAAGATAATTTAGTTGCTTTTATAAATGTAGAAAATAATTTTCATTTACCCTTATAGTATTTCCCATTGTTCCCCAGGTTGTAAACTCTGCAAACTAAGTAAACTATTCCTTGATTTTTTTTTCCCTATTCCTGCCTGATTTTACTGACTAATTTCTGGAACTTTTATGTTATTGACACTGTTTTTTACCAAGTACAGTGCTCCATAGGGCAGGTCCTTGATAATATTGTTCAATAATTTACTTTCCAAAGTAAATACCATGAAAATTCTAGAGTAAAAATTGCTCCAAAATCTCAAAGCATAGTACAGATGAACAGTAAATCACTGTCACATTAATAGTGATATATTTCTCATAATACTGGATTATTATACACACACACACATGCACGCATACACACACACACACACACACACATATGCACGCATATAGTCATCAGATTGGTAATAGAGTTTTAAGTTAACAAAATGTATCATGTATTTTAGATTAAAATTCCACACTGCACTATTATTAACAGATCTCTGGAGTGAGTGAAATTATCCAATAAAATAAATATTAAACTGAATCCATAAGACATTATATTGGGCTAAAAAATGCTAAATAATGTTCATGCTTCCTATGCTAAATGATCTTTTCTCTGTAATTTAATTAATATTAGAATGTACCAATTGTAAATACATTTACATTGCTGATGGTACAAACTTGAGGAAGCATTGGACCAAGAAATAAGCAGCTAGTAAAATTAAGAACTGTGATCTTATCTGCTGTGTTATTGCTGACACAAGAAATTACACATGTTGTAGAATTGTGATTATAAAGCTGTTAGCACATGCATAAAATTTGGGGCAAGTTTTAAATTTTGAGGGAATAAAAAAAGGATGTTAGGCCATTCACTTTTCAGGGGGTGAGGAGGGAGGTGGAATTTGAAGGACCTTTGCTGTACATCAGTTACAGAAACCTAATTTCTCTTTTGATTAGAGTCACAGAGGTGACTGACTTGATTGAGAAGTTGTCAGGTATTAGAAATAACACAAATGTTATTTATCCAGCAGTGTAACAACACCAAAAAAATAAAAGAAACAAATTAAAACCCCCCAAATCTAAAGCTGATCCCAATTTTTACAGCTGTTACCAGACTCTTCAATTCTCCATCCATCCTACCATCTTAAGAATTGATATGGGGGGAGGGGTAATGAATGGCAGTCTGTTCCAAGACTCTGCCATCAAGATTCTTTCAAGTTGACAAATAATCAAAACCTAGTAGATTCAGGAGAAGCTCTTTACCTCCCTGTCAACTGCCTAAAAATAATTTGTATAGAGGATTGCTCCTGGAAGAGAGCTATCACCATAGATAACTACATTGTGATATAAATGAGGTAGGGTCGACAGGGAGGAATCTAACAAGGCCTGTTTGACTGAACTCCTGTCTTTGTCCCATGGGCTGTGAGTAACCCAACAAACATTTGTTTGCTAAACATTTATTCTTTTTCATTCTTCCTGAGGATCACAGTCCTTCCTTTGAAATTTCAGACTACTACCCTCTTTTCCTTAGTTGAGAATGACATATGTACTTCATTTTGCTTGACTGTCTCTGGAATGTCTGTGTGGGTTGCCCATGCATATGCAGTAAAATTTGATTTTCTCCTGTTAATCTGTTTTATGTCTTATGTAAATCTGATTCCTAGTCTGACTAGGACTTGAAGGTGACAGAAATTCTTACTGCCTGCCAATATCCAGGTGGAAATTCCTTCTTTCTTTTTCTTTCTTTTTTTTTTTTTTTTAAGATTTTATTTATTTATGACAGAGAGAGTACAAGTAGGAGGAGGGGCATGCAGAAGGGAAACAAGAAGCAGGCCCCCACTGAGTAGGGAGCAATGAGGGGCTCGATTCCAAGACCCTGAAAATGCGACCTGAGCTGAAAGCAGATGCTTAACTGATGGAGCCAACCAGGTGCCTCTCCAGGTACGAATTCTTTAGGAATGCTATGAGTGATGTATTGCTCTGTGAGGATACGGGAGATAATGGAGCATTGACAGTGATCAAGTCTGATACTTCATGTTAGTATATTTGGAAGAAAGGTCATACAAGTGGCTAAGTGTAAAGGACCATGAGAAAAAAAGCAGCATGACTACTAACAAACATGAGGCATTTTTAAAATTTTCATTGCCATTTAATTAACACTACATAGATTTATTCCTCCAAAGTATTCATATTAATGAATTCATTTGATTACATCCATTCTGTATACTATTTGTTAAAAATTATGATTTATAAATATTTGCATTCTTATACTTCCCTTTCTCCTTTGAGTTGTATTATTAGTTAACTCACTCATTAAGAATTCTTCTTTGCCCCATTAACTGTCAGAAGGTGAAGAGTTTGATTTCTGATGTTGGAACCAAGACCCAATTTACATTGCAGTTGACCTTTTCCCCAGGCCTTCAATAAAACAAAACAAAACAAAATAAAAAGATGTGGAAGATATCATCAAACTGATGGGGAAACTTTCCTTTTGAAGGATTTTACTTAAAAGTAGTATAAACTAACCATCACAGAATCTATGACTACTTGTTTTCCTCTGCGGCAAATATAGTTTGAGTGCTAATTGTCCATTGAGCCCTATACCAAATGGTATGGATATGCAAGTAAAGCCCAGGGGCAACTGATTGGCTCAGTTGGTTAAGTGTCTGCCTTTGACTCAGGTCATTATGCCAGGATCCCAGGCTGGAGCCCCATATCCGCTTCCTGCTCAGCAGAGAGCCTGCTTCTCCTTTTTGCTCTACCCCTACCCATGCTTGTGCCCTCTCTCTCAACCTCTCTCTCTCTCTCTGTCAATAAATAAATATTAAAAAAAAAAAAAAGGAGAAAAAAGAAAGAGTGTAAAACGTAATCCATATTTTCAGTGCAAGCACAATTTGGAACCATAAGTGGGAAATAGGCCTAAAACAGATCATTCCTATTCAGTGTGCTAAGTGACACCCTCATTCCAACAACATGCAAAGAAAACTACGACAGGAAACTAAATATCCATGAAGAAGGTGAGAAAGGAGCTCCAGAGGTAAGTAAGGTTAGAAGTGAGCTGTGAAAGATAAGAGTTTCTCAAGAAGAGAAAGAGTAGTGGGGAAAAGGAGTAGTAGTTCCAAAAAGAGAAGAGAGACTCTCCCTTCCTCCCTCTGTCTTTTTCTTTCACACACAGAGTATAGAAATATGAATTGATTTTTTTAAAATTTTATTTACTTAAGTAATTTCTAGACAAATTGTGGGGCTTGAACTCATAATCCAGAGATCAGGAGCCCTGTGCACTTCCCATTGAGCTACACAGGCACCCCTGAACTGATTTTTTTTTTTTTTTAAGGAGTTTCAGGAGTACTCAACATGTAGGCCTCTTTGAGGGTTCAGATCTTAATTTCTAAGAGATTTCCAAATGTGCAAAGAATTTGAACTAGTCTGTTCATGATTACAACCTCAAAGACAGATTTTTATAAGGCACAAGAATTTCAGTGAATTAAATATTGTATTTCTATACATTTCCTCCCATCCACAAAGATCTCTTCTGAACTACAGTATTCTGGAGATACTTGTTCTGTCTATCCATTGCTTATAGAGGGAATGGCCATTGCTTAAATACAAATGGAGGTACTGACATTTTACTTGTTTTCACTTCTGAGTCAGAGATTCAGTATAGATAGATTACACTGAAGATTTTAAAAATACAGATTTAAAAAGCAATAGGTAATGAAAACTTTTAACATTTTCAGTCCATTAAAATTAGTAAACATCTTCAGTTCTCAAACATATCTAAACACTAAAGGAAACCACGAATCTGATATTAAAAGTAAGTTCTGAACCACATTTTGTTATGATTGAATAAAAGAGATGTGACATTATAACTAAATTATGTAAGTTGTTTCTCCGTGGGATATTTTGTGGTTCAAAGAAATGTGGTTATAAAACATGCTTGTTTCTGGTAAGGAAAATGTGCCTGCTTCACTAAATAGAGATCTAAAAGAACCTAGATGAACTTCAGAATTTTGGACATACACATAAAAGCTTAATATGCTTGACATCTGTCACCCTCCACTAAACGACACAGTTGTGAATGGCTATAGTAGCAAGCATTTGGAGTACAACTTGAAAAAAAGGAATAATTAAAATACCAACATTTTAGGAAAAAATTGCATTAAAATTATAGTTGCATCAAGTTACCTAAAAAAATGGAAGAACACAAGTAAAAAATTGATTATGCATTCTACCAACATATTTAAATATAGTCCTCTCTTGTTTATAGAAAGTTTCAAATATATTTGAAAATATTGACTTTTTTTTTAAAAAAAATAGGCTTTCAGAATAATCCCTTTTATTGGAAAAAAACAAAAACAAGAACAATTACTAGGTTTTTTCCTGATCAACTTGCTGGCTAACTGAAATAAAAAGGTATCACACAATTTGAAATTAAAATGTTATCTAACTAAATTCAGTTTAAATAAATATGCAATCAACATAAACATGGTATTGTTAGTATGGAAAAATCACATAGTTTTCTCTTTTGAAAAATATCAATTATTGATACAGTATATATTTAATCATTTATAGTTAATTTTTATTTACTTACTTTTCCCCAAAGATTTTGTTTGTTCATTTATTTATTTATTTATTTATTTATTTGAGAGACAGAGAGGGAAAGCATGGCAGGGAAGGGGGTGCTCGATCCCAGACCTGAGCCTAAGGCAGGCACTTAACCAACTGTGCCACCCTGGTGTCCCTACAGTTATTTTTTATTAAAATCTTTTTTGTTTCACTTAGTGACATTGCTTATATTATTTTTAAAATTAAAATTTATAATAAACATGAAATAAGCAGGATAGGTATGGAATATATTCAACCAAAAATGGAAAATGTAAGATGAGAAGGAGTGTTTTTTAAACTAATCTTCTGGGGTGCCTGGGTGACTCAGTGGGTTAAAGCCTCTGCCTTCGGCTCAGGTCATGATCCCAGGGTCCTGGGATCGAGGCCCGCATCGGGCTCTCTGCTCATCGGGGAGCCTGCTTCCTCCTCTCTCTCTCTGCCTACTTGTGATCTCTGTCAAATAAATAAATAAAATTTTAAAAAAATAATAAAATAAAAAAATAAACTAATATTCCTAGTTTCAACTTAATCATGTACTCTCTTTGACATGAATGCTAAAACTGTCTTTACTATATAACAGTTAAACAGTTCAATGACAAATCTATACATGAGAATAAATTAGCTTAGTAAAAATACTTGAATATAGTCTTTTCAAAATTTCACAATTGACATAAATAAAACTTTCTGGTTTACAACTTCCTAATTTCAAACAAAATCTGATATCTGACCCACAAAATAAAAAATCTAAGTTTCATCTTACTAACATTAACAGTTATTCAATTCTTTAAAAAAATAAAAAAGATCTCTCTTCACGAACACAAATTTTAAATCAAAGATATAAACAATTAAAATTAATTTCAAACTGGAATGTATATGCCTAATCCCTCCCCAGAGAACATTTTTTAAGAAACATAGAAGGGTTTTTTAAAGGTAATTTCCCAGATTATCTCGTTTAAACCTCCTAAACACCCTCTGAGAATCATTCTATTAGTTTTCTTGGATTTAAAAATCAGAAACTAAAATTTCTAAAGATTCGTTAAAATGTCAAGGACACACAGATTAGTAAATGTTGGAGAACATGGGATCAAAACCAGTTAGTTTTTACTTTTTTTTAACCTTCTTTTTTCAAGTACCAACCTAGCACTGAAAACAAAAACAAAAACAAAAACAAAAAAACCACCCTAGGGAACAATTTTTGGAGTATAAGTACAAGTCTTTATATTAGCATTTTAAAAATTGCACATTTTTCTTGAGGATGACTTATATTTTATTGTTTAGTGGAAGATTCCCATAAATCATTTATATTTGAAATGCTGACTTAACATCATAATCACTTTCCTGCCCCCAAGAAACTTCTTCACAACTAAGTTAATTCATCTTTGTTTAGTTATGTTTTTATAGGTTAAATGGCTGCTTTTATTTGACAAATTAAGCACTTCAGAATTTATTATTGGGTCTTGGTTTTAACGGTGTGATTTCATTGCAGTTCTCTCAGTGCTCCTATAAAAAATAAGTAGTTTCAAGGTTTGAAATAATGCTGAAAAGTTAAAAGTGCTGTTCATATGATCAAGTAAGGCATTTAGTAAATAAATGTGCTTCTTAAAATGAACAATCACATCTTTTTAATGTTTTTCCTTATAAAAATTTTCAATATATAATTCTAATTGGGAATTATATTTCTATGTATTATATATAATACTATATTGTCTCTATTTCAACTAAAAATAATACTTACATTTTAAAATGATGAAAATAATCTGAACTAATTTTATCCAGAGAGAAATAAATAATGTCAATCTTCATATAAATAAACCAAAATGACTAAAAATGTTTTTTGGTTTTTCGTTTTTGTTTTGTTTTTACAGAGAGAAAGATCACAAGTAGGCAGAGAGTCAGGCAGAGAGAGAGGGGGAAGCCGGCTCCCGGTTGAGTAGAGAGCCTGATGTGGGGCTCCATCCCAGGACCCTGAGATCATGACCCGAGCTGAAGGCAGTGGCTTAATCCACTGAGCCGCCCCTAAAAATGTTATTTTTAATAAGTGGCTTAAATCCATATGATGAATTAAATAGGTAATCAATTAGGCATCATGTGTTGAAGTCACATTTTTTTTAACGATTTATTTATTTTTTTGACAGAGATCACAAGTAGGCAAAGAGGCAGGCAGAGAGAGAGAGAGGTGGTAGCAGGCTTCCTGCTGAGCAGAGAGCCCGATGCGGGACTCGATCCCAGGACCCTGAGACCATGACCCGAGTCGAAGGCAGAGGCTTTAACCCACTGAGCCACCCAGGCACCCCAAAATGTTATTTTAAAGTTAACCTAAAGTGGCTTAAATCCATACCATGAATTAAATAGGTAATCAATTAGGCATCATGAGTTGAAGTCACATTTAATTAAACCTGTACTTGGAAATATATGTGTACCAGAACTAAGAGGTAAGTACAGTGACTATGAAACAAAATCTTTTGAAATATGAAACCATGGAATGCAAGTCTCTCCACATACCCTCCTCCTCCATCAAGGCTATGTAGTCAGGTAAACTTAGGAAATACTGCAAATAAAAATCCCTCCTTGATGATTTTTGTTTGTTTGTTTAAGAAAAGTTTTACTAATGTGTTATTATCTCAGCAAAGTTATGGCAACAGGCTTAAAAGGCAGACAGACACCTATTATAGGCTCCAAAGGAACAAAGGACTTTTATACTATTAAAATATTTCACAGGTGGATGGGATTTACTGAGTAACAGATCCATAAAAGAAAATTAATTTGGAAGATTGAATCCAGTATTAGCACTTACACTATCTCTGAAAGTAAAACTTTTAACCGTTTCATTCTTTCCTAATATATTTCTGAACTTTTCCCCCAAAACAGTGTTCTCAAACCCCAAAGAAGAAGGAAGGGCATAAGAAACCCTGATACTAAGAACATACAGCCAAAAGAACTAGAAACACTGACACAGACTTGAGAGTTTTAGTTGGCAATCACTTAACTTACTGGACTTGAAACAGTCATGAGATTTCTGTGGAATACTATATATGCAGAAAGTCTAGGAATCATACTGTTTACCAGTAGGGATAGTTAAAAATTAGCAATCTACAGTATTATTCCTATCATTTTTTCTCATAAATTATACTTATGACAAAACCATAATTAAAATATTTATTATACTGGCTTTCTACACATTCAGGGACACAACAGTGACATTTACGTGCTTGATGGTTTAACATCCACGTTATTGCACTTACTTATTTTTGTAAGGAGCACTCAACACACACTACATCTTCCCAACATTCAAGGTAATGCAATAATAACAAAATTCTCCAAAGGAAAATAACAGGAAATTACATTAAATACTGCTTTAATTAGGAATAATAGCTGTCATAAAACAAATAACATCATACATTATTTTTCCAAAGAGTTTCAGTTTGAGAAACTGAACAACAGAAACAGATCTTTAATGGTTTTAGTCATGGCAAAACTGGTAGTTCTTCGAAATCTGGGAGATGCATAACAAACCACAGACACAGCCTACCTTTCACCAAAATCCTGGAGAAAAGCATTTTATATTTGGGAGAAATAAGACGGAACACTGGCTAAGATATGACTTGTTGAAGTCAAGAGCCACCTGGAAAGCTGGCCCAAGGAATGAAGAGAACCACCTGTATTGGTGGCAAGTAAGAAAGAAACTGTGTTGGGCTAAACAACAGCTTATTTTATTAATGGCTTTGAATAAAACAAATGAAATGATCCATTGTGTTTTCTTAGAAACTATTCAAAAGATTACAGAGTCCTACACAATTTGGAGACACAAAGTGGATGCTAAGTGACTATAGGTCACTCCAGGTACATAACTTCAGAAAGTCAGTCCTTGGAGTAAATGGCACCATGGCTCTGGCAGCAGATACAAAGGAAGGATGGTCTGGAGAGGAGGTAGTGGACACTCTGTGACTCGCCAGTGAATAGATGAGGGTTCCAGCTGGAAACGGGCTCTTTAATTCTATGGTTTGTCTTCCACTGCTCATTCCTCTGTCTTCATAAATGGTGATTTCAATCCAAACAGTCGTCTGCCAATGGGCTCTGTCAGGAGAAGGCCTTGGGAGCATGTATCTTCTCATCCTGCTCTTGAATGTGGACACATTCTTTAGAACCTTCTTATAATGAGTTTCCATGTGTAAGAAGATGGTATATGCTGTTAAGCCATACAGCCTTCTAGATAAGATTGGCCCCCAAGCTTCTCTGTTTGTGCATAAAGGTTATTTAGAGTCTGAACTGTTTCTTCAAAGTCTGCCTATCAGTATGGTTCTCCAGCTCTGCAAGGAGCTTGGTCTGGAACCGGCATGGTGTGCCACTGCTATAGTCTCCCTGAATGAATACATGAACACCTTCCCCCAGACTCCGCGCCTGCTCGGGCCTCAGGGTGAGGGGCCCACCACCTCCTCTACTCTCCTGCTGAAATTCCAAGACCCACCCTTGCCCCGATGCCCACTCCATGATGATCCTGAATCCATAAGCATATTAGTGATTCTAGAAATCCTCCTTAGGTGTTTTTGTTTGTTTGTTTGTTTTTAAAATTCTCTTTAACTCTATTCGAATCAAAAATTTTTGACTGTGGAATTTTTTTTTAATCACATTCTGTGATTTATGACAATATTCTCTGGAAAAACATTTTTAAAAATGTTTTTATGGAATATATATAATTATCAATAATAATGAGCCAGGGTTAGGATAATTAATAAGCTTTTATTATGTGCCATGAGGATGTGTTGGCTATTTTAAATAGATTCTCTTATATAATGAACACAGCAATCCTAGGAAGGCATTTACTGCTATTTCCCTTTCCCAGGGGAAGAAACTAAGCCTAGGAAAGTTAAGATGACAAGCCCAAAGTCACACAGTTGTATGAGAAGGTAAGCATGTATTGTTTCCAAAATGCTAAACTTGAAAGAGAAATTTATGTAGAATTTTTTATAAGAGCAGTATTTTGTTTGATTACTACTTCACATTGATTAGAAACCATAAGGGTATGCTAAACCTGACACAGTATTAAAAAACCACCAACAATGAGGTATTCTAGTTTAGTGCTCATTCTGAAAACAAGAAATGATTCTAAAAATCGATTTGGAAGTGGTACAGCAAACATCATCAGCTGGAACACACAAGTTACAATTAATTTAGGAAGTTAAGTTCTTAAGGGTAACTCAAATTATTGCAGAAATAAACATGACAAATATATGACAAACATCATGTATTCATGTTTAACCTGTGAATCACATGGGCAAAAGACAACCTGACATATAACTGCTACTGTTTTAAGTGATTAAGCAAATATGTTGATAGTTCCTTCATGTCTATTTTTTTCTATTTCTTCCTTCCCATGTTCCTTGTAAGCATCCTAGTTACAACCTATGTTCTATTTCTTTTTTTTTTTTTTTGAGGTTTTATTTACTTCTTTGAGATAGAAGGAGCATATAAGAGAGAGAGCAGAGTAGGGGGCAGAGGGAGAGAGTGAAGCAAACTTCCACTGAACAAGAAGCCAAAAGCAGGGCTCAGTCCCCAAATCCTGAGATCATGACTTGAGCCAAAGGCAGACACTTAACCAACTGAACCACCCTGGTGCTCCACAACCTGTGTTTTAATTGACAATGATATATATCTCATCTACAGTCTTTTTGTCTCCATTTCTCTCTACACATTTTGCAGGTTAAAGTTTTAAAAGTAATATGTCTTGAGTGGGTACCTTCCATTGTAGTAATGTTCAAAATGGTCAAACCATGTAGACCTATAAAACCCTAGGGCTCATGCTAACTGACTTTTTGTGGATGAGAGGCAATGAGAGGGAAAATGATTTTAACTAATAGTTTTTGACCATTGGAAACATGGGAGGGGGCATCTGGGTGGTTCAGTTAGGCAACGACTCTTGGTTTTGGCTCAGGTTGTGATCTCAGGGTCTCACCCCATGGTGAGCTCTGGGCTTAGTACTGAGACTGCTTAAGTTTCTGTCTCCCTCTCCCCTAGCCCTCCCCACTTCACTTTCTCTCTCTCTAAAATAAATAAAACAAATCTTATAAAAAAAGAGAGAGAGAGAAGGAAAACATGGAGAATCTAGAACTAGATTCATGGACACCTCACTCAACCATGTAAATTTCCTTTTATGCCATATTTATTCTAGTTTTAGGATTTATCCATCTTACCTTGTCATCCATTATGTTATAATAGTTTTGAAAGAGCAAGAAAAGTGGCCTAATAAATATATACAATGCATAAAATAAACAAATATAATGAATATCCACAATTATTAATATGGATATGTACAAGTAATTAGTGTGAGTGAAGAAAAATTATTACATATGATGTATGATGATGCTGGGCACCTGGGTGGCTCAGTGGGTTAAAGCCTCTGCCTTCGGCTCAGGTCATGATCCCAGGGTCCTGGGATCGAGCCCCGCATCGGGTTCTCTGCTCCGCAGGGAGCCTGCTACCTCCCCTCTCTCTCTGCCTGCCTCTCTGCCTGCTTGTGATCTCTGTCTGTCAAATAAATAAATAAAATCTTTAAAAAAAAAAAAAAGAAAAGCAAATACAGAGGAAAAGGAACTAATAAAGAAGTGGGAGAATGTTCTTTGCCTAAAATATAATTAATAGCCTGTGGGAGATAAAATAACATAAACTGAAGTAAAATCAATACAAGTACTAGAAAATAAAGTTATAGAAATTCTCCTGTAAACAAAATAAAAAATCAAAAGATAAAGGGATGGAACATAGCAAAGGAATGAGTGTGTGTGTATTCATGTCTATTTTATTAGGTGATTAGATTAAGAAGCTCAACATTCAATTAATACAAGTTCCAGCCAAACACTGAGAGACAATAAACACTGAGAGAAAAGAAATGATAAAGTAATAATATTAGAAATTTCCCAGAACTGAATAACAAAACATGTAAGTTTTTAATACCCAGTAGAACAAACAGGAGTAAACCCTTGTGCACTGGTTTAGAGACCTAAAAGCTTCCAGAGAGTAACAAACATATGAATATTAACAAATGATTAAAATACAGTTGAAGGCTAGAATAAAGTCCTTTTCAGATATGCAAGGTCTTTGGTAGCTGGAAATACGTATGCTTCGCAAAAATGACAAGTATGTATTAAAAGAAGAACAAGAGAGATTGGGATTGAATCGTTTAAAAAAAAAAGGTAATTCAGAAGATAATGATAAAGGAAAGTTGAGGAAAATAGCTGGAAGCTGGAATCTTCAAATAGATTGAAGGAGGAAGATGAGTTCTAATCTTACAGCTGCAAGGAAAATAATTCTGCCAGCACCCTTCGGGATCTAAGAAGCAGACCCTTTCCTGATCAAGCTTCAGAGCAGAACCCAGAGCTAGTCAATATCTTCCTTCACTGTCGCGGTGTGATACTCTAATCAGAGAACCCAGCTAAGCCATATCCAGATTTCTAATAGTACCTGTGAGAGAATAAATGTGTTTGATTTTAACCTGCTAAGTCTGTGGTAATTTGTTATGCAACATAGAAAACTAGTACAATAAATATTTCACAGTACTTATTTCCAGGTAGAAAGTTGTTGGCCTATTTCAAAATGCTCTTTATTTCTTCTCACAATATAATTCTCTTTCATATGCCAGATTTAATCACACACTTGCAAGTCCTCCCCAAGCTCAATTCACATGAAGCATATTTTCAAAGTTTGCCCCAAGGTGAGAGAAAGGACTACCAGTACTACTGCAATAGGCTTTAAAATAATAAGCATAATCATATAAAACTGAATAATTTTGTGATTTTTTTAAACTCAGGACATTTCAAAGCTTACAATATGCTACTATGTGTAGGGCTTTCCAAAAAGGAGGCATATAATATTCAGTATTTTGTGAAATTATCTGACCAAGTACCCCCACCAAAAAATCAATAGATTAATCAATCAATAAACAATTTAAAAATTAAGTCCTTCAAAGCACTTATGAACAGCTCTTGGGAAATTGTGCTGCTTAGAATAGTTTAGGAAATATGGCCCATGTTTTATGTTGGTCATTATATTAAAGCAAGTGATGGATGACATGAAATGTGAAATGATATTTATCCTTCTCCCATAAAGTGATTGTAAGGATACATAAATGAGAAAAATCAAACTAACTTTTATTGAAATTTTACTATGAACCAGGCTAGGTTCATAGCATAACCTAGGCTAATGCACTCATCAGATTATTTCTTTTCCTCAATACAATGTTGTAAGAAGATATTATTCATACTTTCCCAGCTTTAGATATTGAGGATCAATGGAAATAAGAAACTTGCACAAGGCCCACATTTACCAAGTTCAAGACTTGGACTCAAACCCAACTGGTTCTGGATCCCAAGTTTATATCCTCTCACCACATAATTCCATTTCCAAGGACATGTACAAGTACATGTCACTTTGTTTGTAAGGCAGAGCTATTAATCAAGAAATTATATATTGAATGCTTAGTCCCATTTGGCAAATGAATTTGTTTCATTTATATAATTAAATGATAGTTAGAAATTTACTAAAATCCATCATACAGTTCCAGTTAATGATCAGTATTCCTTTGATGCCTTCTGAGAAACAAGACATCCCTTATTGATAATCAATTATTTGTTTTGCCTTTTGCATTATTTAACCAGGTGTTTAGATGTCTATATATTAAAGTGTGGTTCTATAATTAAAAACTGAGAAGTAAATATTAAGAGAACATTTTTAAATGCCAACTTGCCCCTCTTCAAACATAAACAGATAGAACAGACCCTCAAATGCTTGCTGGATAACACCCCGATCAGCAAAGAAAACTCACCTTTTCCCCAGGGGAAATTTAGGAACTTTGCCTAAAGATACCCATTCCAAACTCAAACATTTGGCAAAATCTGGGGTACAAGCTTTAAACTTCATATAAATTTTGAATTGTTATCCATGATAGTTTCAATGCAAAATATTTAAAACTATTTCAAAAACAACCCTATTGCATTTAGTCTGTCAATTTTGAAAATTAGGAAGAATCAAACAAAGCTGAAAAACACATCTCAAGGTAAAGTTGCCCTTAATCTCTTTTCTCAGTCTTCAGATTGCAATATAAGAGACAAGAGACTCCCACAAATATGTGGAAATAAAGAGCTAACATTCCCCCTGCCCCACACTGCTCTATGAGCTGTGTCAAGACAAAGCTGTTTCAATCTTACTATCATTAATAAGAATTTCAGGATATTGTTAGTAAAATGTTTGAAAAACAAATGTGTTGTTTTTTTGGAAAAGATAGCTAACTAATTTCCTACCATGGAGTAAAAGAGCCTCTGATTGATTAGTCTCTTTTCCTATCCCAGGGGAAAAGGAGTCCAAGGACTTTTTTTGTGTGTGTGTGAGAGTGAATGAGTTATGATCTTTATTTTAGTAATAGTTTTCACTCCATTGAGTGAATTGAGAGGTTTGCTTGACTCCTAGATCTCATGTTAAACCCTTAGCCAATTATCAAGCTTAATTTTCATTGCGAAGATCTATTAATGACAATTCACTTTTTCCTTTTTTTCTTTTTTTAAAATTTTATTTATTTATTTGACAGACGGAAATCACAGAGAAGCAGGCAGGGAAGCAGTCTCCCTGCTGAGTGGAGAGCCTTATGTGGGGCTCTATCCCAGGACCCTGGGATCATGACCCATGTTGAAAGCAGAGGCTTTAACCCACTGAGCCACCTAGGCGCCCCAGACAATTCACTTTTTTTCAAAGGTGTCTTACATTTGTTGATTTGTGTTGCACTCTTGAAGAAATATCTCCTAAAGAAGATGAATTTGTAATTTATTCTTAAAAATAAATAATTTATGTAACTTATCTGAATTTTAAGCACTATGTCTTAAAATCTTTTACTCTTTCTAAAGAAAAATTAAGAACTTTTGGTCAAGACAGTGTAGTGTGTTCATTCATGAATCTCCTTCAAATACATATGAAAACTAGAAAAATATGAAAAAGATAAAATAAAAAAAACTTAAATGGGTTCAAAAATAAAATCAAAATTTAGACCTTGTTTGAAGTAAAAATGTCAATGGACAAAGTTAAACAGCCATTGAAGAATATTTAAGGCAAGAGGGAAGAGAAATTAGAATGTAGTCTGACCTCAATTCTAGTGAAACAAAGGCCAGAGAATTTCTAAAAACTGACTGGGTTGGGCGTGGGTGCATTCTTAGCCATGTGTACTTGCTAATTGGTCTTACTCAAAGGGAAAATAAATTCTTGTATCTCTGGGACATAGCTTGTTTTACAATTTACTGCTTGGAATTCATGGATGTGAACACCTACTCTCCCCCACAGACTGGGAGATAGGGGGCACTATCTTCCTAAATTATTACATTTCAAAGTGCCGGCTGTGCACTGCTTGAGAAAGAAAGCCTGGATTGTAAAACTGTTGAGAGGCTTTTAAAACTATTTACATTTCAAAGGGGGGCGAATAAAGAAGTTACAATAACAAGATTTCTAACTTAAAGGCCATGAGAAAAGGAGTGAGGGGACTCTACAATTAGGATATCTGCATTCTGTAAGGGCCTGGTTAAGAGGGAGGTCAGGGACCTAGAGGCTGGAAGAAACCTAGTTTACTCTGAAAGAATCATTTTAAGACCTACTTGGTTAGTCTAAAAAGGGAAGGTGATCTTAAATCCAAGGGCCAAATGCGTCTAGAGTCCAGTGACTATCCTAAGTTTGGTTCTTGAAGGGAAATGGGGCTACAAGTGATTTATGTATAATACGAATCTTAGCCAGGGTCACTGCCTTGTAACCAGGCTGGATGTTTGTTTAGCTCCTCTACATATGATTTGAAACAAAACCAAAAAACAAAAACAAAAACAAAAAAACAAAACCCTAAAACATAGTCAATTATTGGGGTGCCTGTGAGGCTCGGTCATTAAGCTCTGCCTTCAGCACAGGTCATGATCCAAGGGTTCTGGGAAGAAGCTCCGCATCAGGCTCCCTGCTCAGCGGGAAGCCTGCTTCTCCCTCTTCCACCCCCCCCTACTTATGTTCCCTCTCTAGCTGTCAAATAAATAAATAAAATCTTCAAAAAAAAATGCAGTGAATTATTGGTTATCATTATTTATAGGTCTAGGAAGGACTAAAAACATAGGGATAGAATTAAAACCAGGAAATGAAGGGAGCCAGCTGCAGTTCTCCACTACATCTATAATCTTACCAAGACACCTTAGGGTAGGAATCTTGATTGACCATTATAAGGACATGTTCTGAATAGTGGATGCAGGACTAGTAAGTTATACTAGCAACAGACCAAAAAGCAAACAAGCAAACAAATATTCCCTTGGACATTAGAGGAAAATGACAAAAAAAAAAGAAAGAAAGAAAGAAACCCAATTCACAGTATGTTAGATAATACAATAAGAGTAAAAAAATCCAATGAAATTAAATAGAACTCCCCAAAACAGACCTGTGAATAAACCAGGAAATTGGGATTGAAATTTTTCTAAAGTTGGGGTGCCAACATGGTTCAAATGGTTGAACAACCAACTCTAATTCCTGGTTTCAACTCAGGTCATGATCTCATGGGTTATGGGATCACGTTCCTCCTCAGGCCCCAGACTCACTGGGAATCTGCTCTGACCTCTCCCCACTCATGCGTGCATTCTCTTTCTCTCTCTCTAAAATAAATAAATCTTTTTGAAAATTAAAAAGAAAAGGAAAGAAAAGAAAAGTTGCCTTAGAGGAATCTCAGTTTAGAAATTTAAATAGGGTAGTTGAGGGACCTCAGAGAGAATGTAACATTTGAGCAAGGAATACAAAGAAGGTTGAGAAGCTAGACTTACAGATATCTGGGAGTGGGTTGGGGAGAAGCAAGAGGCAGAAGAAATAATGAGTGCAAGAACTGAAGGAACAGCAAGGAGACCATTGTGAAGATTGGAAGGTGATGAGAGGCCGTGATCGTACAGTGGTTAGTACTCTGCATTGTGGAAGATGATGAGATCCATGAAGTTGCAGAACCTGGATTGGATCGCCTGACGGAAGACCCAAGCCACACTCAGCATTTGGAGATCTTCTAGAATAGATTTATTTAATGCCAGCAGGCTCAGAGGAGAGTGACCCCCCAAGGTCTGAGTCCTGAGGACAAACAAAGGGGGTAGTTTATACACTCTTACTTCTGTGGCACTTTTGCTCTGAGGCAGGCAGGGCAGGAGGGAAAACTGGAAATGGCCCTGGGGCTGGGACTGGATTCCCCTGCTGGACTGGGCAGCCACCTTAGAACTCAGATTTCCCTTATCAGTAAGAGACTAGTTTGTAAAGGACTTGTGAGGATTTCGATTTATGGAAAGTTTTGAGAAGAGGAGTTTTGTGATCTGTCTTTTATCTTTAAGGTCATTCTACCTGCTATGTTTAGACTATATGGAAGGCAAGCAAGTGCAAGATGGATGGGGTGGAAGATCAAATTCATGAATTCAGGTGAACAGTGAAAGTGACTTGAATCAGAGTAGCATGTGCAATGTGTGACCATGGTTTCATGTAATATAAAGGAATGAATAACCATAGTATTTCATTAATTGTTATATATTTTCAAATTCTTCCCTAGGAACCAAACTAAATCAGCCACCCTCTATTTTCTATAATGAAGAGAAGTAAATCTCTTGGAAATGTAAATAATTTCCTATTAAAGTATCCAGTAATTCCTTCTCATTGTATAACTAAATTTTCTTCTTCATTTGTTAAAAGAATTTTTAAAGATGAAATGTTGACTTATAGAAAGAACATGTTTAAAAAGATACTAAATATTTATTAACAAGGAGCCAAGATGTTTCATAAGTTCAAAAGAGAAGTCAAAGAAACAAAAACAAATATGTAGTAAAGAAATGCTGAAACAATTCATTTTTCCCCTTTCTAAAGTTTTAATTTAAATTCTATTTAGTTAACATATAACATAATATTGGCTTCAGGAGTAGAATTCAGTGATTCATGACTTACATACAACACCCAGTGCTCATCACAAGTGCCCTCCTTTTTCCACTGAAGGAATACAGACACATAAAAAGGTGCTCAACATCACTCATCATCAGGGAAATACAAATGAAATAATTTATAAAATGAATAACAACTGACTTATTTTATAGAGGGGTTTCAGTCAATTAAATTTCACCAAACCAGTTTTATTTGTAATTCATAGAATCACTTTCAAGATAAAAAATACAATACCCAAGCAATCAAATATAAAAGGACACATATCTACAAACCATACATTTTCCAACTACACTAATACTCTGTTCACGCCCTGTAAATAACCCAAACTCTTTATGGAGATTTTAGGTGTGGTCAAAATGAGTCAATTTTGATTTCAGATTATTGATTTCAAATAATTATCTTTGACTTTCTTGCCCAATTCATGTTTAATATGGCAGAAGGTAGTAGGAGGGATTTTGCAGAATGAACACAACTGCCAGTCAAGGTAAACTTTTAAAGCATTATAGTTAAAGCCTTACCCTGTGATGCTCTGCTCTCTGAATTACTTCTTAATAATGTCTTCAATGGTTTGTAAAAAGAAAATAATTGTCTCTGTCCCTTGAAAAATAGCTCATTTCTTTTTCTTTAAGTACGTTTTTCTGGTTTCCTACAAAATAAAAGTAAAACTTATTCTCAATTTATGAGGGCTGTTTATTATAAAATCCTAGATTATTCTCATTTCCTACTTCCCTACTCATTTCTACATCACCCAGTTATCTTCTCTCCTAATGTTTTCCTCCCAAACTATGGAACTTTTATGCGATAGGCAGTTCTTCTTCCTTTTTTTTTTTATAATCATATAATATATTTTTATCCCCAGAGGTACAGGTCTGTGAATCGCCAGGTTTAAACACTTCACTGCACTCACCATAGCACATACCCTCCCCAATATCCATAACCCCACCTCCATTCTTCCAACGCAGCCCTCCCCCCAGCAACCCTCTGTTTTGTGAGATTAAGAGTCACTTATAGTTTGTCTCCCTCCCAATCCCATCTTGTTTGATTTATTCTTCTCCCACCCCTTGATCCCCCCATGTTGCATCTCCACTTCCTCATATCAGGGAGATCATATGAGAGTTGTCTTTCTCCGATTGATGTATTTTGCTAAGCATGATACCCTCTAGTTCCATCTACGTCGTCGCAAATGGCAAGATTCATTTCTTTTGATGGCTGCATAGTATTCCATTGTGTATATATACCACATCTTCTTGATCCACTCATCTGTTGATGGACATCTAGGTTCTTTCCATAGTTTGGCTATTGTGGACATTGCTGATATAAACATTTGGGTGCACGTGCCCGAATCACTACGTTTGTATCTTTAGGGTAAATACCCAGTAGTGCAATTGCTGGGTCATAGGGAAGTTCTATTTTCAAAATTTTGAGGAACCTCCATGCTGTTTTCCAGAGTGGTTGCACCAGCTTGCATTCCCACCAACAGTGTAGGAGGGTTCCCCTTTCTCCTCATCCTCACCAGCATCTGTCATTTCCTGACTTGTTGATTTTAGACATTCTTACTGGTGTGAGGTGGTATCTCATTGTGGTTTTGATTTGTATTTCCCTGATGCCAAGTGAGGTGGAGCACTTTTTCATGTGTCTGTTGGCCATCTGGATGTCTTCTTTGCAGAAATGTCTGTTCATGTCTTCTGCCCATTTCTTGATTGGATTATCTGTTCTTTGGGTGTTGAGTTTGCTAAGTTCTTTATAGAAGAACTTTATATCTGATATGTCGTTTGCAAATATCTTCTCCCATTCTGTCAGTTGTCTTTTGGTTTTGTTAACTGTTTGCTTTGCTGTGCAAAAACTTTTGATCTTGATAAAATCCCAATAGTTCATTTTTGCCCTTGCTTCCCTTGCCTTTGGCGATGTTCCAGGAAGATGTCGCTGCGGCTGAGGTCGAAGAGGTTGCTGCCTGTGTTCTCCTCAAGGATTTTGATGGATTCCTTTCTCACATTGAGGTCCTTCATCCATTTGGATTCTATTTTCATGTGTGGTGTAAGGAAATGGTCCAATTTCATTTTTCTGCATGTGGCGGTCCAATTTTCCCCACATCATTTATTGAAGAGGCGATAGACAGTTCTTACAACCTATCAAAAAATATTAACTTAAATGACTTCTGAAAAAATTTTTCCTTTGGAGATTGTATCAACTTTTTTTTCTTTTTTGACTTTTCTTCTGAAGATAAAGTCTTTATCTTTTTCAAAATAGTCATAAAATATATTCAGGCATCAGATAAGGGTTTCAACAAAAGTTAAGAAATAAAACTTAGAGGTGCACTTACTGACATTGTGGGATTCCTGAATTGGGAGCATGGGGGAAAAATGTAGCAACAAAATAAAGCTTGGATTTATTGAATCACAAAGCAACGTGAGTTCAGGCCACTTACCAGCCGAGTGATTTCTCTGTCTGCCTGGATTTAGTTATTATCATTTACAAAATGGAATATACCAACTGGACATTGTGTGAACAGTAAAGAGGTATAATTGCTAATTGTTTTAATTCATACTGCTTGGTAATTCTGGTCAAGAGACTTGTTGCCAACAAAATATCCCGGACCATCATTGTTCAGTTTTAGATATTTTAAAGCTTTCTTTATAAAGGGTCAAGGATTATTTGCTTATGAATTCCACTCATTGGGTGATATTTCTGTGGAATCATACACAATATGGCTCTTAGATTGGTGAGATGTATTCCTTTAAGGGATCCAGAAGAATTAGGAACAGCTCTAAAAACATAGAATGGATGGTGATGATGTGAAATAAAGTATACATGTGCCCAGCTGCACACAGGTTATCCGAACAGTCTCTACATATACACATACATACACATGTACACACAGGTGATATTATATGTCAAATCCCCTGTTTATAATGCAGATAATAAATCTGAAGTTATCTACAAATAGTACAAAACCCAATTAGCTGAGTAATCCAAATAGTTATTTCAGTTTTTCCTTTCAATTATGTTTGATTATAAGATCTGATTTTTCATAAGCTTCTGATCTAAATCTGAATTCCTCAAATGTGTTTATTTTTGCAAACAGTTTTAATATCTTACTCACTAGAAATAAAGATAATTCACTGGATAAAAATCAAATATATCTTATACCTTATACTTCATACTATAAACATGAAAATTCTCTTGCTTTCTATGGTTCTATGATTGACAATGCTGAGAATAACTATTTGTAAGTAACTGTTCCTCAAAAACAACAAAAAAAATTCTACTCACTTTCTTATAATCTGTACTTGGAAAAATTTCAGCTCAAGTCATACGATTTTGTGGTCCACATAAATAATGATGGATATGAAGATGAATGTTATGGAAATGGATGATTTTTATATGAGGAAATTGAACTCAGAACTTTGGAATCTTGAGGAAATGTGGGAAGAAAGTCACATATTAATCACAATGGGAGGCACCTGAAAAATGCTGCTTCTTTTCTGAAACATGTGCCAATGCAATATTCAAAGATGAGACTCAAACACGATGGCTCTGTTCACTGCTGTGCGCTAGGCAGACTGCATGTGGCTATGATAGCACCTGGGATCTGAAGGGACCATGAAGACGCACGAGGAGAGAATCCAGAAGTGGAATTCGAATGGTTCATGTGCTGGAAGCAAGAATCACAGTTTAAGCTGCTGAAAAGAAATGAAGTAATTCATTTTTAAAATCCTCATTATATTTGTTTATTTCTCAAACTCTGACACTGTTAAACAGGTGTATAAAGTGTGGATGTAAAGGAGGAGAAAATAGGAAATTCCACATTCAAAGCTCTGTTATAAACGGAAATGAGTAAAATGATGTGTGTGTGTGTTTTCGTATTTAGTATGTCCTTCAAAAGAATTCGAACTGCCCTACACATTCATACTAAACACATATTTGAGGGAACAAGATGCTTCCTTTCAATTGTTTTGTGAGCATGGGGTGACTTTACTCTTCAGTGTCCTGCATACACATTTGCACATTTTTAAAATGCTAAGAGTTTCTAAGAGTAGCTTTACCCAGTAAAAATTAAAGCAGGAGATAGTAACTAAATGAATGTTCAATCTACCTTGATATTACACATTTTAATTGCACAAGATTTGGATGAAAGAACAAAATAGCAATAGTTGGAGGCTGTTTTGTGTCTGCACTTAGTTCCAAGTTTTATGTAAACACGCCTTTAGAAGTACCTGGCAAGTATCCCCATCCCCCTCAGTGCACATACACAGAAACATTGCCACATTGCCGCTAGAGGACTGGTATTCTATATTCTGGGTAGTAGGTATGAAATGATTTGTAGAGGGAGGGTGGCTTAAGTTTTTGTTTGTTGTGGCTGTTACATTATTTTTGTCATAATGCGTTTCCCCCCACTATTCTTAATAGCAAGTTCATGTACTTAGTTGAGAGAGAGAACCACTTTCTAATTATATTACTGTTCATTCATTAGCTAGCATTATCCTGTGAAGAAAATCATTCTTTCAAGAACTGGAGACAAAATAGAGTTCATCCTTAATAAAAAATGTAAATATTAAATTCCTTCCTTTTGGGGCACCTGGGTGACTCAGAGGGTTAAGCCTCAGCCTTCTGCTCAGGTCATGGTCTCAGGGTCCTTTGATAGAGCCCCACATCAGGCTTTCTGCTCGGTGGGGAGCCTGCTTCCTCCTCTCTCTCTGCTTGTCTCTCTGCCTGCTTGTGATTTCTTTCTCTCTGTCAAATAAATAAATAAAATATTCAAAAAAATTCTTTAAAAAAAATTCCTTCCTTTTATTTATTTTTTTTAAAAGATTTTATTTATTTATTTGACAGAGAGAGATCACAGTAGACAGAGAGACAGGCAGAGAGAGAGGAGGAAGTAGGCTCCCCGCTGAGCAGAGAGCCCGATGCGGGACTCGATCCCAGGACCCTGAGATCATGACCTGAGCCGAAGGCAGCGGCTTAACCCACTGAGCCACCCAGGTGCCCAAATTCCTTCATTTTAATTATCCTTTTTTTTTTTCAAGGTAAAAGTTTGCTAGATGAGCTCGCTTTCTTTCTTCCCTCCTCCTTCCCTCCTTTACTTTTTTCTTTCTTCTCCCTCTTTTTCTTTTTTTCTTTCATTTTTCCCCCTTTCACTTTCTATTTGTGTATTACTATGCATTCATGGATTTTTAAAATTCAACTTTTTACATTAAATGACAGTCATTACTCTTTTTGTTATTCATACTGTCATAAAGAACTTTTAAAACTCAACAACAAAAGTAGAAGCAATCCAATTAAATCATGGGCAAAGGGCTTGAATAGATCATTTCCCCAAATAATATATGCAAATGACCAAGAAGCATGTGAAGACATATTAACAGGACTAGTAATTAAGGAAATTCAAAACAAACAAACAAGCAAAAAAAAAAAAAAAAAAAAAAGAAGTACCACTTCCCACCACCTATGATGGCTATAAACAAAAATTATATTTATTAAAAAAAGTGTTGGGGCGCCTGGGTGGCTCAGTGGGTTAAAGCCTCTGCTTTCGGCTCAGGTCATGATCCCAGGGTTCTGGGATCCAGCCCCGCATCGGGCTCTCTGCTCAGGAGGGAGCCTGCTTCCTCCTCTCTGTCTGTCTGCCTCTCTGCCTACTTGTGATCTCTGTCTGTCAAATAAATAAATAAATCTTTAAAAAAAAAAAAGTGTTGGTAAAAAAAAAATGGAGAAATCTAAACCCACGTACATTACTTGTGACAATGTAAAATGGTCCAGATGTGAAAAATAGTTTTATAGTTCCTGAAAAAGTTAAATATGAAATTATATCATCTTCCAATTACACTCTTAGCTCTGTACCCAGAAGAACTGAAGATATTTATTTATTTATTTTTAATATTTTTATTAACATAATTTATTATTTGTACAGGTCTGTGAATCATCAGGCTTACACATGTCACAGCACTCACCATAGCACATACCTTCCCCATTGTCTATAACCCAACCATCCTCTCCCTGCCCCCCACCCCCAACAAACCTCAGTTTGTTTGTGAGATTGAGAGTCTCTTATGGTTTGTCACCCTCCCAGTCCTAGCTTGTTTCATGTTTACCTTCCCTACATTCCCACTTCCCCTGTACCCTGCTTCTCAAATTTCTCATATCAGAGAGATCATAGGATAATTGTCTTTCTCTGATTGACTTATTTCCATCAGCATAATACCCTCTAGTTCCATCCATGTCATTGCAAATGGCAAGATTTCATTTCTTTTGATGACTACGTAGTATTTCATTGTATACATATATACCACATCTTCATTAGTCATTCATCTGTTCATGGATATCTAGTTTCCTTCCATAGTTTGGCTATTATGGACATTGCTGCTACAAACATCAGGTGCATGTGCCCCTTTGGAACACTACATTTTTTCTTTTCTTTTTTTTTTAAAAGATTTTATTTATTTATTTGACAGACAGAGATCACAGGTAGGCAGAGGGGCAGGCAGAGAGAGAGGAGGAAGCAGGCTCCCTGCTGAGCAGAGAGCCCGATGCGGGGCTCGATCACAGAACCCTGGGATCATGACCTGAGCCGAAGGCAGAGGCTTTAACCCACTGAGCCACCCAGGCGCCCCTGGAACACTACATTTGTATCTTTAGGGTAAATACCTAGTAGTGCAATTGCTGGGTCATAGGGTAGCTCTATTTTTAACTTTTTGAGGAAACTCATGCTGTTTTCCAGAGTGGCTCCACCAGATTGCATTCCCACCAACAGTGTAGCATTCCCCTTTCTCCATATCCTCACTGAAGACAGATATCTATCTATCTATCTATCTATTTATTTATTTATTTATTTTAAAGATTTTATTTATTTATTTGATAGACAGAGATCACAAGTAGGCAGAGAGGCAGGCAGAGAGAGAGGAGGAAGCAGGCTCTCTGCAGAGCAGAGAGCCCCATGCAGGGCTCGATCCCAGGACCCTGGGATCATGACCTGAGCCAAAGGCAGAGGTTTTAACCCACTGAGCCACCACGGCACTCCTGAAGACAGATATTTAAACAAGTATATGTACTTACATGTTCATAGTAGCACTATTCACAGTAGTCAGTAAGTAGAAAAACCCAAATGTACATCATCAGACAAATGAATAAACATATTTTGGATGTATTGGGGAAAATTCTATTTGCAATGCAATATTATTATTCCAGTAAAGAATAAAGTACTGACGCATACTGTAGCATAGATGAATCTCCAAACATGCTGAGTGAAAAATGTTTATCTTGTTTCACATTTTTTGTGTTCCATAACAACAACAACAACAAAATTACACAGGAAGGGTTGTATGTTTTTCCAAAACTTAGGAAATTTTCAGGCATTATTTCTTTAAATATTATTGGAGGCTTTCTTCTCTTTTTGGAATATACTGACATGCATGTTAATTCTCTTGTTATATTTCCAGAGATTCCTGAGTTTCTTTTATTTTTTTTTCTAATCTTTAAAAAATCTCTTTAGCCCAGATTAGATAATTTCTATTGTTCTATCTTCATTTTCCTTTCTTTGTCATCTCCAGAGGACTATTGAACCCCTCCTGTGTACTTTATTGTTGTTGTGGTGGTTGTAATTGTATATCTTTATTTTTTTATATATTGTTTTTCCTGGCTAAGCCTTTAAGTTTGTTTCAAGAGTGGACTTCAATAAGCCCACAATGGCTTATTGAAATATTTTTTATAAGAGCAGCTTTAAATTCTTTGCCAGTTAATTTCAACAGTTTTTTTAAAAAATTTTGACACTTTTCTCTATTGTATCTTGTTCCATGCCATTTGAGAGTTTCCTTGTTCTTTATATGCTACATAATTTTGGATAGCATACTGTACATTTCAGATATTATGCTATGAATTCTCTGATCTTGCTTAAATCATATAGAGAATGATAATATTTTTTCTTTAATCACAAAATTGACCTGATTGGCTTCAGATTGCAAATTTCAACCTGACCACTAGGTAGGTTCAACGTTAGCTCAGCTATCAAAGACTTGGCTGTACCATCTGGATCTGTCTCTGGTATATAGTTCCCAATGACTCTGAGACCTGAGAAGTAGTCTCTTTTAGTTTAGTCCTCAAAATCCTTGGCTTGCCAGTTAGTGTCAGATTTGTGCATGTATATCTCCCCTTTGTTTCCCCAGAAAGCTGAAGTTTTAATAATCCCACTCTGTGCACAGTTCTACAGCATCCCTGCATTCAAAATGAAGCAGTGGATACAGAGAGAAAAAAAAAAATCATGGGATTTGCCCCATATTCAGGGACTCAGAGCACCGTTTATAAGAGTTTCTTTCCCTCAGTGTTTTGGGTTCTGTAGATTTACATTATGTTGACATTTCTGGCAACATTGCCAAGACACTGGTGGCTAGGGCATGATAATGAGAGAGAAGGGGGAAAAGAAGGTGCAAGTAGTTCTGCACTGGCTCTCCTACTTAGCTAGAACTACTAGGGTTTTCCTGGATTATTCTTGATTATTCTTTATCTACACTCATGACTCCTTTGGGATTGTTTTTGCATTCTACCTTATTTGTTTATTTATTTATTTATTTATCTACTAGAGGAAGAATGGTAAAGTTACTGCTGGTTCTGTGGCATTTAGAATTCTGGTCTTTTTCTCCAAAATGCCTGCTGTTGTTTTGTTTTGTTTTGTTTTTCAATGTTCTGGAACAAATGACCCATGCATTCTGTCCAGATTTAATAGTTACCTTTGGTAGGAAAGACAGAGTAGAGTGTATTTATATTATCTTACCTTAGTGAAGAGCAAGTAATTTAGATCTCTAGTTTTTGTTAATAGTGGCTGTCATGTTCTAAATGATACATGATGTATCAAATGTATCTAACTGATACATTTACCAGAACAAAAGAGCCTTAGGCATATCACCTAAGCTATACAAGTACGCTGAATATGTTTTGCTGTGTTATTTCAAAGAAGGTGACACCATAGGAAGGAATTGAGGATGTGTGTTCAGGCTATACTTTCCCAGAATTCACTTTATTCACACGGGTTTGGGAAAGGTAATTTTCTGACCCTTTTACTGCACACTTAATATAATAAAATGTTAAAAGTGGGGCACCTGGGTGGCGCAGTTGGTTGAGGGTTGGACCCTTGGTTTTGGCTCAGGTCCTGATCTCTGGGTCATGAGATCTAGTCCAGAGTCAGGCTCCATGCTCACAGGGGAGTTGGCTTAAGAGATTCTCTCTCCCTCTCCATTTGCCCTTCTCCCTGCTGAGGCTCTTTCCTTCTCTCAAATAAATAAATAAATACAATCTTAAAATGTTAATAGTAACATCTTAGGCTTTCCATTTTTTTCCATTTCCATAATTTGAAAGGCAAAGTCCATTGCATTTTATTTAAAAAAAATGTTTATGCTGTGAAGAATTCACACACTGACTAATGAACTATTCATTCGTTTTCTCTTTAGCATAAGATGTAAAGCTAAGTAAAACATTTTAAAGGAAAGTTATGTTTCAGAACGTTATATGGCAAATTTAAGTGTTGCCGAATGAGAATAGCAGCAATTAATATTCAAGATAATGAGCTTATCAGGCAGGATTCAATCATAAAAATAGAACCGCTAAAAATGATATAGAGTATGGAATTCATACAAAAGATTTAAGCAATTGTAGACACCGGTTACAGTTCATATATACCTGTTGCTTTGCTTTCAGTGCTGGGCCTGAAAAGCGGGGCAGTCTGTGAGGAAGGAAACATAGATGTGAAGTGGAGGAGAGTAAGGGCAGAGTGGAGCCCATGAAGACCAGACAGAATCTATTCTGGTCTCTCACAGTCTCTAGTTCTGATGATGACAGTGACATGCAAAGGAAAGTGCCCAGGAGTTGGAGAAAATGAGGAAGATCTGGCGAGAACTAAAGAAGCCGTGGGTCTGGCTGCTGTCCCAGGCCAATGAGGGGATCCAGCAAACCCGCTACAATATGTGTGTGCTACCACAGCGCCTAGCTCTGCATTACCCTTCTGAGCTGAAAAAGAACTTGGCTGCTTGTTCACTTTCGTCTTCCAAAGCCAACACAAAAGGTCTCTTGTGGTCCATATAATCTAGAAATACGGAATTGGAAAACAGTACCAGCAAAGCTCAGTTGACCTAATACAAATCTACAACAAGGAGTGAGAGAATATACATTGATCTATGGAATTTTTAAAAAGTTATTGTAAAATCCTGTATTTGCTATGAAAAGAACAATGCAACATACTATCCTGAGGAATAAATATATTTTGTACTAATTGAGGAATTATATTTTTATAAATATATTATCACATCAATATATTACATATCAGGAAATAAAAATGTTAGTGAATGAATTTCTGAACACATAGGATTTGAGCATTCTGGGTTCACTTTGATTTTTTTTAGTGTCTGGTTTTTTTTGCTTTTTATTTGTTTATTTGTTTTTTTCTTATAATTTCTTTGTGTCCATATATGGAAATTTCAAGATAGTCATATATAAACCATAATATTGTTAAAGTACTGTTAGCGCAACTAATGAATAGTCTGCCAGGGTCAAAAATGCGTATTCGTCCAAAGAAAAGTGACTTTATTCTATAACAGACAATAATGATTCCAAGTTTAAGAAAAAAGACATCTCTAATGTGGTGTCAGAATATTTTGTGAAACCCAAGTGCGAGAAACAGAATCCTAAGCTTATCTTACATTTTTTTATACCAATTTAATGCCCATTAAGGATTATGAAAGATAAAGTTAAATTAATTCAGCACTAAAATTCTATGATGCTTCTCTAACTAATGTAATGATAATGTATTATTCATATTTTGGGTTTCATTAACACTGAAACAAAATGAGTGGAAGTTATATATTTTCTTCCTTGAAATAGTAAAGTGCTAGAAAATTCCACTAAACATTTTGAGTAATAAAGAAATCAAGCCAAATTAGAATATTATTATATTAAATGTATAAAGCTTTGACCTACATAATGAGCTGTTTTAAAAAGGTATTGGTTATCAAATATAATCAAAAAGCCTGTCTGTTTGTTCTTAAGCAGTGAGGACCATCTAGTCAATCATTGTCTCCAATTTTCTGTGTATTTTGTCCAGTCTTTCCTTTCTCTAACTATGTAAACTAGACCAGGATTTAGCAAATTAGAAAATGAGAGCCAAATCCTCCTCACATGGTTTTTGTCATGCACCTCAAGCTATTTTGTTTAGAAAATAGGTGGTGATATCTCGATGTTAAGAAGTTAAATCACTTATACACACCCCCCCAGGCCATCATTGGTCTAAACATGTACAGGTGATTCTATTCCATTGGGCAATGTGATGTTAAGATTTCTTCTGGTAGCTTCTAAGACTATTTTGATCCCTATTAAAAAGTGTGGCTAGAAAAAGGCTTCATTTTTGTGATACCACTTACTGTTTGGATACTGGTATGGATTCTGATGCCTGTTTTGCAACTGGTACTCTGTAGGTGTGAAATTGGATGGGGAAAAGCACCTCAGTCCTTAATGAAATTTATGAGCCACTGAATGAAATTTTGGATAGTCCATTTTAGACACTTAGTTAAGAAAATATAAATACCCTTAAGATTTAAACCATGGTCAGGATTTTTAGATGAAAGCTTTTCTAAGTCCTGCATTCAGTGCATCTAGTGTTTATGGAAAGCACATAGTAAAGATAAATGTGAAAATCAGCTCTTATTTTACTGTCTTGAAAACTTTCCCAAGTGGTTTAAACATAGCAGCTCATTTAATCTTCAAAACAACATTCTGAGATAGACGTTAATATAGTGGCTAGAAGTGGGGCAGGAATGTTGGCCAGAGAAGAAACTGATATACTAAGATATGTAATTTGACAGAGATAATATATATAGGTAATAATTAAACCAGCATTTAAACACAGCCAATTGGTTTAGTAGTCTGGAATTTCTCCACTAAATTAAATTATTTCTCTAGGAAAAAAGAAACAAAAACAACAACAAGAACAAAAACCTCCATTAAAAACAATATTTCCTCCTAACTTCTTACTTCTAATAAATCTCAACAAATTTACTATGAACACTACAGGGAAATTACAGTGTCTGGTTTTTAATGACTCTATACTATTTAATAATCTATCACTGAAATTTGAATGTCCCTAAATTTTTCATAAAAATGATATATTTTTTATCTTGTCAGATGCAAATATACCTCCTTAAATTTATTTACTTTTTTCTCTAATCCAAAAAAAGCAGTAAGAAGAGAAATATGATGGAGTAAGTGAAAAGTTGGGAACAGATTATGGAGAATCTTATACTTCTTGGCTTCATAAATAATTAAATATAAATTTTATGAAAAGATTTGTCTAATTGCCTAACTAGAAATTTAACTTTCTTTTAAGGAAAAACTGAGATATATGTAAGCATATCTACATTACTGGTGCACTGAGTTTTTATGTTTCACTTGCTGGATGGAGAAGTAAAAGGAATGTCTATATGGTAGAAATTATATTGGTCATTATCTATGTTTCTGTTTATTTCTACTATTGGAAATATTTAACAGTCCTAGAAAAATGTACAAAATGTGACATTAATATAGTCACCTATATTTACATGAGGTGACACAAATGTGATAAGATTCCATCTGGTACATTATTTTCCTAGGAAAGAAGTAGAATAAGATTATTTGAAACTGAAATGTAAATTATTTATTCCATTAAATATTTTCATAACCAGATACCCTTGATGATCCTTCCTGTGGTCTAATACTCTAAACTTTCATTCCATTGCTTGGTGACTCAGTCTGCCCTATATGTACACCATAAATGGAATTATATGTTCCACTTTGGTATTTCAAATTTGCTGCTTAATCTTTTCTATAAAATTAACCTACTTTTTATGCTCACCAAACTCTAAGAATAAATTCTTCCTGAGCTCAATTCAAGCCTGGGGGTATGCATACTACATTCAATGTTCAGGGCATTAAATTGACTTGAGGGAGGCTGAGATGGAACCAGGACATACAGTGGCAGAATCTGACAAGACAAAATAAATTTTCTTTAAAGTCTTATTTAACTCTGCAGTATATATTTTCAGACATACTGCAGGCTATTTCAGTGCAGAATATGGACTTTGGAATTATTTTTTAAACAAACAGGAAGGAATAGAATACTGCATTATGTGAAATGAATTACATCAACTAAAATTTTCATCCAGTTGTCATGACAACCCTCATATTTTCCATAATGTGTAGTCTATTAAGTGTTGAACTGATGTGCTTAAAAAAAAGATACTAACATTCAGGGAGACATTTTCCATTAGAACTCTTTGAAAGGACCACAGGATTATTATGCTTCAACAAACAACCTGTCATCCTTATGCTATTGCTTGGATCACAAAATGGGTGGGAAAAGCACGAGAAACACCCTATAATATCAGGGTTCATTGATATTTTCTTTAAGTGTCAAGTACTTCAACCATCAGCAGACGCTTAGGGTCTATGTGTGGCATCTATGACAGCTGTTGTCCAGCTAATGTCGAATATCTCCAGTGACTGTGATTTAACCACTTCTGTTAGGAACTTCCTTGAAAGTAAATAAATGTGAAATATTAAGACACTCTCCTAAATAAGCCGCCTCCCTTTAACCTACTTTTCTTCCTTTTGTAGTTATAAGCTTGAATTTTCTTCCAAATCACTGCCCTTAAAATAATTAAATCCAACTTATGTTTGAATTGAATTCTCCAATTATCAGATTAAATAATACAATTCTCAGCAGCTATTTCATACAGCGACTTATAAATATTGTTTCCATTCTGATACATTTTTTTGTAAGAGAGCTACTCCACGTTGGTCAAGATCAAAATTTAGAGAGCATATATCTCTTCCTTCATTCCATATCCTTGATTGCTTAAGAAATACTGGCTTTGTAATAATTTATAGATAATAGTCACATGACTTCTAAAAAAAGTTTGGCTATTAAAAAAAAAAGTCCTTGGGCTCCTGGGTGGCTCAGTTGGTTGGATGACTGCCTTCAGCTCAGGTCATGATCCTGGAGTGCCGGGATTGAGTCCCACATTGGGCTCCCAGCTCCACGGGGAGTCTGCTTCTCCCTCTGACCTCCTCGCTCATGTTCTCTCTCACTGTCTCTCTCTCAAATAAATAAATAAAATCTTTAAAAAAAAAAAGCCTCAATGGATAATATCACCACTTCTAAGTCCAATAAGTCACTCTAATACTAACAGTTTTTACTTGCATAGATCACTCTTGTTTATTAAAGTCTCTTCTTCTTCCCCAGTCTCTCATTCCTTCCAAAAGTTGAAGTAGGAAACAAACACGCCTAAAGAATAGTCAAGACATAGCATATTTTATAGGCATATACTTTGATTTTGTTATAAAGCATTTGTTTGCTACATAACCCGGTCTAGAGTGACTTTTATTTTTCCATAAATTTATCCAATTTTCAAAATCAATTTAGCCAATATTTTTGACCCTCAATCATGTGCCAATCACTTTGCTAAAAGACAGGAATGAAAATGAGTTAACCAGCACTGATAATCTAGGAAGGAAAGCAAATGTATACAGAGAAATTTCAGCTTAATAGCTTGTGGTTTTTGTTATGCAGTGCTATAAACTGAATGTTTGTGTTCTTCCCAGATATATGTTAAAACCTAATCTTCAGTATGATGGTACTTGAAAGTTGGACTTTGGGAGGTAATTAGGTCATGATGGTAGAGACCTGATGAATGGAATTAATGCCTTATAAAAGAGACGGTAGAGAGCTCCCTCCCTCTTTCTTAACATTATAACATTATAGCAGTGAAACACAGCTACATGGCAGGCAGCTGTCTATGAACGAGGGAGCAGGCTTTCACCAGACATTGAATCTACTAGCACCTGATCTTGGACTTCCGAGTGTCGAGAACTGTGAGAAATAATTTCTGAGGTTTATAAGTCGCCCAGTCTATGGCATTCTGTTACAGAAACTTGAGCAGACTAAGACATGTAGAGAACCCCATGCAAACAATTCCAAAAGTTTTCCCTGAACTGATGAAGACAGAGATAACACCTAAGGATACCAGGAAAATTTTGTCCAAAATCTGTGGGAAGAATATTTTAGGCCTAGGTAAGAAGTATGATGAAAAGATACATATATGCAAAATAGTAAGAGGTGTGTGAGGAGCTACAAGCTATCAAGCACTTTAAAGCATAAATCTAGGTAGTACAGTGCAGAGATAGGTATGTGCTGAGTCACACTGACACCAGAATAACTTGTTCCAAAACTTGAATTTATCTGGCATAGCCATCCATTGATGAGTTTTAAGCACATTGGTGATGGTGTTCTACAAATTATCTTTGGGTTGAATCTATATTATTTTCTTAATTAGCTAGAAACCATATTTGAAGTTAAGGTCTTATTCTTAACATGTTATAACATCTAGCATGGTTCAGAGGGCATCTAATAAAAATAAATAAATAAAGTAAAATGTTGACCTGACCCTTAAATATTCTATTGTAAGAAGGTATATGATGTATCTTTCAGAGATTATCATCATTCAACTCTTTTGTTCTCAGACTAATTATGTTATATTTGATAAATCCTAAAGACATGAATGTAATTCCTCAATGCAAAACATCAGCCACTTTAAAATCTTCTATGGGCAAAGAATTCTGGATTCCACAACTGGGAAAGTTGGATTTTTAAGTACATCTATGAGACAGCTTGACATCTGCTTTATAATATGTAAAGTGTTGAAAAGACTAATTGAAGGTAAAATCTTTTTAAACCATATTTCTATCAGAACAATCGTTTGCAAAAGTTCAGCCTCAAAGCATATAATCTCCAGTGGGTTCACTGTGTTGATTCATTTTATGTGTCTGGAAACTAATTCATATCTACATGGAATTGCAGATTCATTATTCTTTTGTGACAATTCACACTCCAGAAGACAAAGCTATGTCCTGGCACAAGGTGAATGAGATTGCTGCCTAGTCAAAACAAGCCAGAATACATGGCAGAAAACAGACATCACTCATGAGCGATAAATTATAGCATATACTTGCTACTAAATCCTGAAACAAAGTCTTTTATGGTGCTCTTTAACAGCTCTGTTAGACGTACAGAAAATAGAAATGAATTTAAATACATTAATTTATGGCCAACTTAGTCCCCAGATAATGTAAACAATCGTGGCAAAAATACCAAGTCCAAGATTCTGCCCTAACTCTGTTACTGGCAGGTGACATTGGGGAAACTCCCTACCACTTTGATCTTGATGGACTAAGGCTCTATACGATGCAATAGGCACATAAAAATTAGGCAAAATGATGGGGTGCCTGGGTGGCTCAGTTGGTTAAGCTTCTGCCTTTGGCTCAGGTCATGATTCCAGCTTCCTGGGATTTGCCTTTGCATCAGGCTCCTTGCTCAACAGGAAGCCTGCTTCTCTCTTTCCCACTCCCCCCTGCTTGTGTTCCCCCTCTCTCTGTATGTCTCTTCGTCAAATAAATAAATAAAATCTTTTTTAAAAAAATAGGCAAAATGTTAACTATGCTATCTACAGATTTTTATTTTCTAAAAACCATGTTTTAAAAAAAATACTGTCTTGACAAATCTGAACCAGTTAATTTTGTTGATTTGTGTATACAGTTAATGAAGACAAAATTTTGATTCCAATCTTTACAGCAAGTCACAGAAAACATTCTCCTAATGCAACAAATTGTGCTTGACCATAACCCTGAGCAGCTATATGTCAAATGTCTGATCTTGATCATAATAGAAATTAGGTGAAATTCAAACTACTCCACTAATAGAAAGTATGTGGTAGTTTCCTATCTAGGCTAGGTCATCAATATAATTTTGAAAATGTATTTTTCAAAGTTTTCTAGAATAAGTATTCTATTAATTTTTATGTTATTGTATTGATTTTTTAGATTATCTTATTAAATAACAATAAATGCATACTTATATCACACATTATATATAATTTATATATTATTTAAAATATTTTCTTATTTTAAAATGTTAACATTTTATGAACTTCTCAGATAAACATGTGCTAGCATTTTGAATTACATAACCAATACCAACACATCAAATGATTTACAACATGTTCAGACATCTTTTGCTATCACACATAATCAGTTCCTTCATTTTCAACATATAGAGATTGTTCATATCTTTGAGTCAGAAAAGAACCATCCAAAAAACGTAAATATTAATATTATACCTAAATTGTATCCTCTTTCTTCAAATTTTTAATATAAAATATACATTCCAAAAATCGTTGGGTAAATACTCCTATTTCATGAACATTAAAGAGAATTTTATACTTATATTCTCCCATTAAAGGCAAGTATTTGTATTTTTTGGTCATGTATATTTTGGTCACGAAATCCTCCATTTTAAAGAAGGCCCGAGTACTTACATTTTAACTATTTCTTATTCTTAAAATTATTATAAGTACCTCATCAGCATTATACATAACCAAATTTATAAATGTTGAATTAAAAAACAAAAGGAGGTTATTAGACTATGTCTAGCAAGGCAAAATTAAATAGAATGGAAACCTCCATCATCTCTTGCTATTTTTAAAATTTTATATAAACTTTAATTCCCACACCCTAATTCAGTGAATCATTGCTTAATTTTGTGCAATAGTTTCTCTGGATAATCACAACTTCTGTCAAAACACACATTTTTGCTGTTTCTGCTTTAAGAAAAGAAGAAGAAGAAGAGGAGGAGGAGGAGGAGGAGGAGGAGGAGACAGAGAAGAAGAAGAGGGGCACCTGAGTGGGTCAGTCAGTTAGGCGTCTGTCTTCCACAAAGGTCATGATCCCAGAGTCCTGGGATTGAGCCCCATGGGCTCACTGCTCAGCAGGGGATTCTGCTTCTCCCTCTCCTTTTGTGCCTGCTTCTATGCTCTCTTTCTTTTCATTTTTTCTATAAAATAAAATAAAATAAAATAAAATAAAATAAAATAGAAAACCCAGTCTTCCACATATTAAAAAAGCTAACTTAAAAAAAAAAAAAAAGAAAGAAAAAGAAGGAAAAAAAAAAAGAAATTCTTGAGCACTTTCTATTCATTTTCAGATCTATTCTCAAGCCCACCTAATATATTTGGGAATCTAAGTTTTATTTATTTAGTTATTTTTATTTATATACAAATACTATCTTATTCAAGAATCAGAAGGAAATGTGGTAAAATGGCCAACCAACTAGTTAATATCAAAGTTATTTTAATAATAATAACACAGTAGTATTAACTCATTACTCCCTTGATAATAACAATAAAGGTATATTACAGTCTCACTTAGAGTCCATTACTTGGCTCCAGACCTGAGACAGATAGCTCCAGTCTTTCAGAACCAGTGTAACAAAGGAGCTTTATTTAAAGTAACCAGATTAGGCTCCAGGTGGAGTTACTCATGCTAATCTCCATATCAGCAAACCAAAACTCAACTGAGTTTCTACACTTGGCTCTCCCAGAAAAGAAAGGCCTAGGCCAACTGTGCAGCATTGCCCTGCTCAGCACAAGTAAGCAATCAGATTCCAAGACTTCCCTTCGCTCTGTATAAGGAAAGTAACCCAGCTTTAGCCAACCAGCAAATGCCAAGTATAACATTTTTTTATTCCTGTTCACTCTGGTTTATAAAAATTTCTCACCTTGTACAGCTTTTCAGAGCTCTTTTCTATTTGCTAGACTGATGCTACCTGATTCATGAATCATTGAATAAGAGCTTACTAGGTCAGTAAATTGTCTGTGGAACATTTTCTTTTAACAATTATTATGGCACTGGCAATTAGATGCTTTGACAATGTTGAATTTTATCCAGATCTGTGATCCTAGAAAAACATCCACAGCTGAAGAAATCACTTATCCGTTGTGTTCCAGGAAACAGCGTACTACAGATAAACATCCTTTCCCACATGATTTAGATGACAATTCTGGATGCCGCCGTGTTTAACTATGACAAGGCTAGACATAAGCCCTCCAGATTCCCCTTCTTCACCCCGTAAATGATTAGCTTGAACTGCTCATTCCCCAGAGATCAATTGGAACAAAATGCTTAATTAACCAAATTTTATTTAAGATCCTATCCATCCCCCAGGCTTCTGGACTTTGGGCCACCCGGGGCCTAAGTTAGGTTTAAGCCTTTTACCTTAAATGCCACTCAGGAGAATAAGCTGGACTCCAGGTAAAACACTCTTTGATCTACAATCTAATCATGCCACTCTCATTCATCCCACCGCCCCACACTCAGTTATTTTTAGTCTTGTTTACTTCTTCCCATAAAGGAAAAATAATCCTTTTTGCCTAACTTTTGAAGCATTTGCAGATCTTATGTTCTAAATGTTTCCCTATTATAATAATCCCCCTTTCCCTATAGCCATGGTCCCTTCTACCTCTTTGCAATACCTTTTTTGAATTAAGTCTCTCCTTATGGACTCTGGATTTGTTTTTTATTCTATTCTGTTTTTACTTCTATTTGGTAAGAGCATATTTCCATCCTGATAATTTTTCCTTAGACAAAGTCATTCACATAGCTGTGCTTGACCTCAAGGTCACGGAAATGCTCTATCCCCAATGGTCCAGTAAAAGTAGGAATTATTATTACTTCCCTAACGGAATTTGCAACAAGATACATGAACACATTATCTATTAAAAAGAAATGAAAAATCGCTCTTCTCATGATTGTCACAAAACCATAATAATTTCTTAAAAACGTTTGTTTAGTTTTTGGTCTTGAGACTTCTGTTCTCTGTAATATCATGTTCATATTTTTAAGCTTTACTGAGATATACTTAGTTTCCTTTCAATTTCACCATTTTCTGTTATGCTACCCCATACAACAACATGGTACACTAAATTAAAAAAAATTAGATATGTTGTTGAATATAATTTTAATATTTTCTATTATAAGGTCACTGATTACACATTCAGCCAACAACGATTTTCCAAAAAGTAACTAAGACAAAGATGATACTACTCTGTCAATTATTTATTTGAAGAATAAAAACAATGCTCATATTCTATAAATATAATAATAATCTAGATCAGGAGTTGGCATACTACGTCCTATGCAGTTCTGGGCCACTACCTGTTTTTATAGTCCAAGAGCTCAACCTGTTCTTTTTTTTTTTTACTTATTTACATTTTTAAGGTGTAAAACAACCACCACTATAGGATTTGAGGGAGGAGGAGAGGTGTACTTCAAAGCACAGTCGAAAATATTCACTACCAATCTCTTTGTGACAAACGTTTTGCTGACTCCTAACTTAGATAGGTATATGTCAAAGTTACAAACAAGATTAAACTAGTACTAATTTTAATTTATTTTTTGTTTTATAAAAAAGTTTAACTTTTAGTCTTTTAAAAAAGACTAAAGATACATGGCAAATATTGCATTTAAATTATGTCATTCCTAAAAGGTTTGGGTTAACATATTCTCATGTTTTAAATCTATATAAATGTCAAATAATATCCACTACTTTGATTATGTGAGTTCTTTCAAGTTACTAATCAAAATACATAATTGTTTTAAAAAACACTACATTTATAGTATAATTTCGTAATGTAAAATGTCTCTATTTCCACCAAAATATTAAATAAAGATATACATATTATATGTATTTTGAAACTGTATTCTATTTCTGAGTGGTTATCTCACCAACAAACCTCACTAAGTAGAGAATGTAAACAGACTTACTACATTCAGGTGTAATAAGTTTTGCGAGGGCTCAATTATGCCACTAGATGGAGCATTTAGCACTGCAGAGAGCTCTTGAAGAAAACTCATGGTAGTGGTTGTTGTGTTTTAAATACAGTTTAAAGGGAAAAGATGTAAAAAGTATGATGGAAAGAACATTTTCCTAAACTTTTACCAAGTTATCTCAAACTCATATAAACACTGTGTGATTATTTTAGAGCCAAAAATTATTTTTTAGGCTACTCCCACTGATAGACAAGCTGAGTAATCAGACTTCAAGAAAAGAAAACTTGCAATGATGTTCCAAACTGACTTTTCAGTTGTATTCTTAATTTTCTCTGACCTGACATATATTCTAATATAAATATGTTTATGTGAGGCTTTCAGAGCGAAGAAATACTGCTACTAACAACATTAGATAACAACAATTTTAAGAAATAATAATGGAGTCTGTGTGAGTTGGCACTTGCGAGAAGAGAGAAAGAAAGAAAAGAAGAGAAGAAAAGAAAAGAAAAAAAAGAGTTCTACATCAATGAAAAGGAAGCAGCACTGGGTGCCACACTGTGCATGGCTCAGAAAATAAGAATGGTGTAGCAGAGTGTTCTTTATTTGCCTGGGCTGAGTGAGTCAATCATAGTGAATGAGGGGCAGAAGGTCAGAGTTTATAGGTTCAAGCCACAGAGTTGAACAATAACATATTGTGCACCATTTAACAGTCTCCATTTTTAACCCATTGTCTTCATTCATGGGTAGATATCCATATTTGGATAGATATTTATATTTTATATCATATTGTAAATAATATCTTTATTTTTTAGATAGAGATGATATATGATGATGATCATTCATAGATAGATAGATAGGAACCAAATTTCTGAAACCTGACTTTTGCCTACATAGATTTATACATCTCCAAACTTATGCTTCACCAACTTACTAAAATCTGTCCCAATGTGCAGTTGTTTAAATGAGGTTGGAAGCAGTTTTGCCACATGATGCTGATGTCAGTTAAAAGCTGAGTATTAGCAGAATGGGAAAACTTCAGATGAGTGCGTTTGCTATGTTGATCAGCGTTCCCCAAATTCTAATGGGTCTGACTGACAGACATGTTCAGTTCATTAGCCTAGAAAGTGAAAATCAGGCCTATTGACTATTACAGATATGCATGTATATGAGGGAAGCATTTAAAGTAGAACAAAAATTAGATTTTTTTTTCCCTCTGGAAAAAAGCCAAAAAAATTCTGAATGAAGACTCAGGCAAGGCATGATACAAAAGTGCCAAGTGTAAAAATGATTAGCAATGACAACTTCTGTGGAAAAACACTAACTGGTAAGGATTTCCAGTTTCAAGACTATATTCTGTGATAATATGACTCCACCCAAATCGAATAGTGTTCCAGACCAAAGGATGGTAATTGCTTCAATATTTATTTGTAAATTTAAAAAAAAAGAATCAAAAAAGAATATTCTTATACAAGTATTTTATTTTCAGTATTCATTGAAAAACACTATTTTGACATAAACTCTTTATGTGATATATGGTAGGTGTTTATTGTAAGACGAATAGTTATTTCAGTAATAATTATATTTAGGTAAATATAATCAGTCTTACTGAGCTTTGAGATCTATTCTGTGGTTACTTCATTTCTCAATCATTAAAACTGTATTCAAGTTTTATAAATGTTATCAGCTGCTTTGCAAAACAGTGTTATGATAGACTTAACTACATTTTAAATTTGTTGGTTCAGGCCAACTATTATGAGAAAATAGTGATAAATGCTTAAACTTAAACATTTACAAGTAGCAAAAATCACTTAGGAAAAGGCTTATGATGGGTAAGGTATAGAAAAATAAACTCCTTGAAGATGAAAATTATGCTAAAAAAAATCTTAGCACTGAGTATTTACTTATACTGTCAACTGGTGTTTTGTAAGATTGATCTGATGAAGTTGAGAAAATTTGCTACCTGATCAGATTGTGACCGTATAAATTTGTCAGAGATAAAACTCATCACTTTACTTGACTGTGATAATTTATTAACATAAATTATTCAGTTTGAAAAGTTTCTGGTTATAAAGGTCAGATTGGACATATTTGAAGAAGCTAACTTTTGGAAGTCAAAAGACCTTCCTTGAAATGATGACTTCCTGCCTGGCTACTTGATATGCATAATCTAACTCAACTTCCTGAACTCTAAATATTTCATATATGAAATAAACATATGATGTCATCACAAGTTTATGAGGATTATATGATACACAGGATTACTCTTAGACTTTCATTATTAGTAGGAATAGTAGTTAAGGTCAATATTTTTATTTTGAAGATATTTTAAGCCTTCCATATGCATCATTCTATATAATACTCTTGGCTAAATAAATACAACTATTCTGGAATCTGTAACAGATATAAAACTAGGAATAAGAATGGAAATATGGATATAGATTGTATACTATGCACCAGTTGGTATAATAGACCCTGAACAGTACCTCATTGTGTTTTAAGTGTTAACAGAAATTATGAAAAAGACAATTACCAGAACACAATTATAAAAGCTATTGAAAGTTGTGTTGATAAAAGTTGAGCAAAGAGTCTGAAGTTTAGCTTATGTTGCCAAATATATATGTGCAAATATGTTCATAATAGGCAAAGCTAAGTGAACGGCATAGCTTATTTTTTTCTCCAAATACAAGACTCATTTCTTAGGGGCTTCATTTAATATATAGAAGCAGAATGGGTACCAGTGTGTTATTTTTTTTTAAAGATTTTATTTATTTATTTGAAAGAGAGAGACACAGCTAGAGTAGGGGGAGTGGGAGAGAGAGAAGCAGGCTTCCTGCGGAGCAGGGAGCCCGATGCAGGGCTCAATGTGGGGCTCTATCCCAGGACCCTGGGATCATGACCTGAGCAAGAGACAGAAGCTTAATGACTGAGCCACCCAGGTGCCCCACCAGTGTGTTATTTTTAAGAAGTCCAAAACTAGACCCAAAATATACATGTTTCCAATCATGGGTCTATAAATCCATTCATCCACTTGATATATTAATTCTGAAGCTCTTTATATGGATCAATAGGAATTGATTGACACTATTTTTAAAAATTAGCTCATGTTATTAGTTCTTATCGAAAAATTACTTAAACTATAACTACAAAGACAAAGTAAAATTGATAACTGGTATCATAATCTAAACTAACTATGGAGCATTAATAGAGCATCAAATAGTATTTTTTGTTTTAGATAATGGATATTGTTACTCATATATCTGATATAACTTAACAACTAATGGGCTCTTCAGTTTATTTTTTATTTTTTTCAAAGTTAGAACATTTCCTATTTGAAAGCACCATTGAAAGTTGTCATTTGGAAACTGGCAGAATACATTGTACCAGATTAAGATTCCTAAAAAAGAATATTATTGACTTGCTTGATATAATTGCCTCTTCAGAGCCATTACAATCATTCATGTAAATACATATTTAGGGAGGCATCAAAAGCAGATTATTCACCTAGTGGAGCATGACAGCTCCAGAGGATTTACTGTGTTCATTGCTGCAATTGTCACCAAAAACTGTTAATTCGCAAGCACAGTTACCTGCTTTTACATATAAATATCTATCATTCATTATTTCCCCTCATTGTATCAAAAGGATGTCAATCTATGTGGAGCTAAACCTTAGTCAAATTTTGTAAAAGGTTCATACAAAAGGGACGAAGTTCTTCAGTAATGACATTTTCAAATGAATATATTAATTTAAATACCTTTCTTTTAAGAAATATGAGCAGATATTTAACATTACCAGACAGGATGCACTTAATAGTTCATTTTTGAAAGAAAGAACATATAATTTGGAATAAGTGCTCTTACATATCTTCTAGTTAATAGTTCTCTAATTCAGGCTCAAAAATATAGATGCAGCACTTAGTGAGGCAATCTTCAAATGAATAGCGTTAATGAAATCTGCCATATGCATGACATACCTTGAGAGTTAAAAGGAACACCGTTGGGAAGACACTAAGTTTCTTCTTCATCTTTATAGAAAAGTTTCTGGATGCTGGTTAGAGCACATTGTGGGATGATTTTGAGAGGTGCTTGGGTAATTTATATATCAAAAAGTTGTCAGAATCATTGTTTCTTTGTTTTGTTTTGGTTTTGGTTATGTGTGTGTGTGTGTGTTTCTTTGCTTCCTTCCTTGCTTGCTGTTTTTCTTGTCTATTTAGTAATTAAGAGAAATCTTATTTCAGGAGAGCTTTTCATCAGACGATAGAGATAAATAGATGATAGATAGATAGACAGTTGTTAGATGGATAGAAAGGACATTAACTAGATAGCTTAACAGATTATTTGTAGTGCTTTTGCTCCTTCCTGCAATTAGTGGATAAATGTACTTATAACTGGAGAGAATGTGTATGGAATTAAAGAAGTCATTCTCTACTTTTCACAGTGAATATTATTTTACTGCGGAAATCAAAATCTGAGTTGAATATGTAATTTCATATAATTGCTTTCAGCTTTTTTATGAAGAGATCATCTATGGATTGTGAAAAGCTACATATCATACTTTCTTCTAACAATGAGTACTCACTCCTCCTGGATAGGACAGACTGACTGGTGCAATACACTTACTTTAGGGAGCATACTTTTGTTTTGTTTTGTTTTTTCCCCCTCTATTATAAGTTCCATCTGTTCCTGGCCTGAGGCCCCTAAATTCTGGCAAAAGTATTGAATATTGTATTTTAAGAATCAAAACATAAAGCCAGGGCTAGTCACAACTCTTCTTTGAGTTTATTATTCCAACATGCAGTGATGATACAGTTTTCTTCCAACTTCCAAACATTTTGAAAAAATTAATGATACAAAATGCACAAAACATTCTCAAATCCTTAGGAAAATTACTCAGTACAAACTATTAATTTTGTTTTTGAGGACATTAATAATGCTTCTTGGCATAAGTGTAAGGCAGAATTTAATATTAATGACACAGGCTGACCACTTTGGGAAGCCTTGGTTACATCATAACAAAATAGCATAAATGAAAGGACTTTATAGACTATAAAGTTGTATTCAAATAAAAGTGGCATTAAAATCATAAATATTTTAAATAATCATAAATATTTAATTTTTATAATTTATATTATAAAATTATATTGTTCATATGATAGCATATATAATGCCATATATAATGTCACACATATAATATATGATTATATATGCTATCATATGTTATGTATAATATATAATTTATGTTATAAAATTTTTATTAACTTATAAAATATAAATTAATTTTTATGATTTATAATATTTAAATATTATAGATAAAATACTAAATATTATATTATATATCATAATATAATCCTATATGTTAATATTATATATTGATATCAATACACATTTACTATTAATATATATTTTATTATATATTAACATATTATGTTAGTATATTAATATTATTAACATATTATTAATATTACTATATATTTTTTCCATTATAATGGTAGTTCTGTTTTTTTCTTTTAGCAAAAAATAGTTGAGAGAGGCCTAAGACTTTATATACATTTATTCAACTTAACTGTCAGTTATTTTTATCAAGAGTCTAAAGTGATTTATTTCTTATATGTTTTTTACAATATTCATGGGAAAATTATAAGCTTGATTCATAGTCAACTATAAGCATTTAAAAATAAATGTATAGGTACCTATTTGCTAGAATAAATATACCAAGACATTTAATTTTGCCTTTAGTACATAGATGTTCATTTTTTCAAATTTCAGCTGTTTATATTATATAAGACTTTTGTTTATTTTTCAGTTTTTCTCTGGGGAATTAATACTTCTTGTCTGCAGAATAGGAGTCTTCCTTTTATGTTTTTTTTGTAGTGTGACTTGATTTTATGTCCAAGAGGATGTTATTGTTCTAAAACCTATGGGATGTTGGAGCAGGCTTGCACTGGATTGCAGAAGTTGATTGTACACATCTCTCCCCAAGTCTGTGCTCTCAGTGATATCTCATTGGAAGCTTGAAATCAACAACAGTGGGGCACTTACTCACAGAGAGGGGCGAATGTTACAAAGCACAATTTGTTCCCTCTGGAGAACTGGTAGTTAAAAATTTACTTCTGTACCACTCCTACAACTGAAAATGAAAGGAATCTGTTCCCCCATGTGGAGGTATATACAGAAAGCGTGTGAAATGAGGTGCTGTACCTTCCTTGATAAATGAATGCTAGAAAATGCACATTTACCTTAGTTTTACTACAAGGAAAGAATAATGGAGCAAGGTATGAAGGTTTTTCAAAACTTTAATAGGAAATATAGAGGTATAACAACAACAAATTTTCTCCACAGGAAAATAATGTATGTTTTTATCAATAATTTTTGAAAGAAGTAGAAATGCTGTGCATGCAAATTTGTTGACATTTTCCTCTTCCATGCCTTCTCATGCAAGAAACTTTAAGCATTCTAATAGGAGGGAAGTAGAATGAGATCACGCTTTGTAAGAAGATACTGGTCTTGAATTCTAGTGTGTCTATATATTTACCAAGGATGGCAAATAATTATGTCAAGCTCAATATATCAAAACTTAAAAAAAAAACATATTTTCCCTCAAAATTACTTCACAGGTTTTTGGGGTTTTTATTTTTTTTTTTAAGATTTATTTATTTATTTGAGGGAAAGGGGTAGAGGGAGAGAGAAAGAGAGAATCTCCAGCAGACTCTCTACTGAGCAGAAGCCAGATGTAGGGCTTACCACCACAACCCTGAGATCATGACCTGAGGCAAAGTCAAGAGTCTGAAGCACAACTGACTGAGCCACCCATGGGCCCCAAAATTGCTTCACATTCTGTATACCGCATCTTGATAGGACTCCACAGTACTTACCTCTAACTTCGTCCTCTGGTCCAGAAACATGTTTCCTAATGTCTGTGTCTTATCTGCAAATTCTAATTATTACCTGGATGAATGCTACCTGGTTGACATCACTGAGCTGGAAATTTTGAGGGAATAAAATGAAATCTAATTTTGCTAATTTTCTGTTTCAAGTCTTTCCAAAACTTTATGGTCTATGGCCAAAACCTAAAGTCCTTATGAAGTTGTGTAAGACCTTCCTTGACCTGTTCCCGCATGTTTCCTAGGTATATTTTCATCAATATTGCCTTTAATACTTCAACCACACTAAACTACCAATTGCACATTTTCTAGTTTTAATATTTTATCTTCTACAATACCATATCTCATGTCTACTCTCTCTCATCAGGATAACTCTGGCCTCAGCAAATCTGAATGTGGTAATCTCCTAGATATTCAATCACTAGCAGCTATTATTTACATACAGCTGAGAATGTTGTGAATTTTCATCTGAATTAGTTATCTATGGGATCTTTGAGGGCAAAAATTACATTCAGTTTAGGGACCAGCATCCATTACACAGCAGTGTAACATAAATGTTTGCTGATGAGTGGATGTATTTGCCATACGATTTATAAAAGTACTTTTTGAATACAATAATAATAGTAGTAATAGTAGTAATAATAATAATAGTAATAATAACTTATTCCTTCCCTTAAATGCAGGTAAAAATAAGTCATAATGGTGAAATCTATGCCAACTCCAATGGATGATAATTCTTTCAAACAACTTTGAGAGGAGAAGAAGGGGATAATTTAGGAGTGAACTGGAGGTAGATTTGGGCAAGTTCATAAGACCTTCTATGTTAGCAAAGAGTGAATGCCCCAGGAACATCAAACATTCTTTTATAGACTCCAAGTCCATATTTAATACTTTTACATTAGCCATTTTTTTCACATTGTCTGCTTTTTAAAATTAATTCACATAATTGATACTTTAATTTCATGAAGGAAGATCTCTTTTTTGGAAAATGTAAATGTCTTATTCTTATTTAAATATACCACAAGCTAAACCCTATCCCTGTTATATCATTTAAAAACAAATATTTTATATGAGTTGATTATTAAATATATTAAATCCATGAAAAGCTTCATATTTTTAAATTTTCCTCTAGTTTAGAGAATCAAGTTGGGAGTTTCCTTAGAATAATCAGAAGTTACAGTCAAAAGTCAACTCCTTATGAAAGTGAATAATAATCATTGTAGATATTACAGGAATGTTTTTCCTGCTTGTCTCCCCATTGCACAGACTGTAATGAAACTGAAGTGAAAATCTGACCGGAGCTGCAGCAGTACAAGTTATTCCCTGCACCTTGTTCTGTTTTAGGTGCTACTGAGCTGGAAATTGAACAATAATTTTTCTGTAAGATATACCAAAACAAATAGGCTGCTGAGGGGTGGAGGGAAAGTTAAAACAAGCTGAAAGAGCCAAACACAAAAGCCCATGAAATTTCAGCAATAATGTTTTGACTCCTTATCTGTTATGCCATTTGCCAATACCTTCTCCAATTCTGTAGGTTGCCTTTTAGTTTTGTTGACTGTTTCCCTTGCTGTGCAGAAGTTTTTATCTTGATGAAGTCTCAAAAATTCATTTTTGCTTTAGTTTTTCTTGCTTTTAGGGATGTGTCTTGCAAGAAGTTGCTGTGGCCGAGGTCAAAGAGGTTGCTGCCTGTGTTCTTCTCTAGGATTTTGATGGATTCCTCTCTCACATTTAGGTTTTTCATTCATTTTGAGTTTATCTTTGTGTATGGTGTAAGATAATGGTCCAGTGGCTAATTTTTCCAGCACTATTTATTGATAGGAATTTTTTTCCATTGTATATTCTCCTTTGTTGAAGATTAGTTGCCTGTAGAGTTGAGGGTCCATTTCTGGGACCTCTATTCTGTTCCACTGATCTATGTTTCTGTTTTTTTGTGCTGATACCATACTGTCTTGATGATTACAGCTTTGTGATAGAGCTTGAAGTCTGGAATTGTGATGTTTCCATCTTTGTTTTTTTTTTTTTTTTTCAACATTCCCCTGGCTAATAGGGTCTATTCTGGTTCCAGACAAATGTTAGGATTGTTTGTTGCAACTCTGTGAAAAATATCTGTGGTATTTTGATAAGGATTACATTGAGCATTGAATGTGTAGATTGCTCTGAGTAGCATAGACATTTTAACAATACTTGTTTTTCCAATACATGATTGTGGAATGTTTTTCCATTTCTTTGTTCTTCCTCAATTTCTTTCGTAAGTGTTTTTTAGTTTCTAGAGTATAGATCCTTTACCTCTTTGGTTAGGTTTACTCCTAGATACCTTATGGTTTTTGTTGCAATTGTAAATGGAATTGATTCCTTAATTTCTTTTTCTTCAGTCACATTATTAATATATAAAAATGTAACTAATTTCTGTGCATTGATTTTGTATCCTGACACATTGCTGAATTGCTGTATGAGTTCTAACAATTCTGGAGGAGTCTTTGGGTTTTCCACATAGAGTATCATGTCATCTGTGAAGAGTGAAGGTTTGACTTCTTTGCCAATTTGAGTGCCTTTTATTTCTTTTCATTGTCTGAATGCTGAAGCTAGGACTTTTTTTTTTTTTAAGATTTTATTTATTTATTTGACAGACTAGAGATCACAAGTAGGCAGAGAGGCAAAGAGAGAGAGGAGGAAGCAGGCTCCCCGCTGAGCAGAGAGCCTGATGCGTGGCAGGATCCCAGGACCCTGGGACCATGACCTGAGCCGAAAGCAGAGACTTTAACCCACTGAGCCACCCAGGCACTCCGAAGCTAGGACTTTTAGTACTATGTTGAACAATAGTTGTGAGAGTGGACATCCTAAGATCTATAAAGAACTTCTCAAACGCAACACCCAAAAACCAAATAATCCAGTCCAGAAATGGGCAGAAGACATGAACAGACACTTCTCCAAAGAAGACATACAAATGGCCAAAGTCACATGAAAAAATGCTCCACACCACTTGTCATCAGGGAAATACAAATAAAAACCTCAATGAGATACCACCTTACACAAGTTAGAATGGCTAAAATTAACAAGATAGGAAACAACAAGTGTTGTCAAGGATGCAGAGAAAGGGGAACACTCTTACACTGTTGGTTGGAATGCAAGCTGGTATAGCCACTCTGGAAAACAGTATGGAGGTTCCTCAAGATGTAAAAAATAGAACTACCTTATGACCCAGTATTGCACTACTGGGTATTTACCCAAAATATGCAGATGTAGAGAGAAGAAGGGAGACCTTCACCCCAATGTTCATAGCAACAAAGTCCATAATAGCCAAACTCTGGAAGGAGCTGAGTTGCCCTTCAAAAGATGAACGGCAAAGAAGATGTGGCTCGTTTATACAATAGAATACTCCTCAGCCATCAAAAAGGATGAATGCCTACCATTTACATTGCCCTGGATGGAACTGGAGGGTATTATGCTAAGTGAAATAAGTCAATCAGAGAAAGGCATTTATCATATAGTTTCTGTCATATGTGCAATATAAGAAATTACGCAGAGGATGATAAGGGAAGGGAGGGAAAACTGAATGAGAAGAAATCAGAAGGAACCAAACCATGAGAGACTCTTGACTCTGAGAAACAAACTAAGGATTGTGGAAAGGGAGGTGGGTGGGAGAATGGGGCAACTGGGTGACGTGTATTAAGGAGGGCACATGATGTGATGAGCACTGGGTTTTATATGCAACTAATGAATCATTGAACACTACACTAAAAACTAATGATGGCTATGTTGGCTAATTAAATTTAAATTAAAAAAAAAGATTTTGACTCCCAATCTTCTAATTCTTATATCCTCTCCCTCTCTCTCTCTCTCTCTTTTAAGATTTTATTTGTTTATTTGACAGACAGAGATCACAAGTAGGCAGAGAGGCAGACAGAGAGAGAGGAGGAAGCAGGCTCCCTGCTGAGCAGAGAGCCTGATGCGGGGCTCCATCCCAGGACCCTGAGATCATGACCTGAGCTGAAGGCAGAGGCTCCAACCCACTGAACTACTCAGGTGCCCCTATCCTCTCTTTTAAAAAAAAATATTTTTTTTATTAATGTATAATGTATTATTTGCCTCAGGAGTACAAGTCTGTGAATCATCAGGCTTACACATTTCACAGTTTATGTGATCTGTTTAATACAACTATCTAATTCAATACCATATCATTTATCTCCTAATTTTCACTAACATGAGTAAACTATGATGTCTCTTTTTTAATTTAATTTAATTTTTTTCAGCTTTCCAAAATTCATTGTTTATGCACCACACCCACTGCTCCATGCAATATGTGCCCTCCTTAATACCCACCAGCAGCATCACCCAACCTCCTATGCCCTCCCCTCCAAAAACCTCAGTTTGTTTCTCAGAGTCCACAGTCTCTCCTGACCATATTTTTTTGCCATATGAATTTTGTGGGCTATCCCATTGTGGATTGAAGTAGTTAACTAATGGTTTCCATTTCTTGCAGCCAAATGGCCACTGAAAAACAGCCAACTCAACTTTTTTGTTCCAACTAACCTCTATACTTCTGATCTCTTTCTGTAATTTCCACCTTATTATTATCTTTTTTTTTAAATTTTTTTCAGTCTTTATTTATTTTTAATACATAGTTCAGCACCTTCCAGGGGTCAGACACTGTTCTAAGCCCTTTACAAATACAATAATCCTATGAAACAGGTAGTGTTATTGGCCTGATATAACAAGTGAAGAAAAAGCACTGCCCAAGTAGATTGCTAAATATCATATAGTGAATACATGGTAATGAAGATTGAACCTTAGGCATCTGGCTCTTGCAGTATAACCAATACCTTCTACTCCCTCCCGCTCCATTTCAACTTGGAAGGACTTTAGAGGATATACATATTTTGTTATTTAAACTAGCTTCTGAGTTCTGAAAATCTGCAAGGGATTACAAGCACATGTCTAACCTTAGTTCACAGTCTAATAGAAGGGAAAACTTGGTAAACAGTATGATAATGTTTACTGTAGCTGGATATAATTATCCTTTAAAATTTTAAATTAATTTCAATTAACATATTAAGAGGAATGAACTAATTATGTCCTTTTCATGAGATAAGCTGGTCTCCTGGCAAGTGGTAGCTTTCTTTGTACCAAAACAGTATGTTTTTCTAAAATCAGACTTATTTACCAAAAACATAACAACCTGCCTTCATAGGCTCCTTTAAAGAGTGAAGCAACCTCAACCAGGACACTGAGCAGCGTATTTCTGAGTGACTGGCTACATGCCTGCTGTGAAGGGCAGCCAAAACAATATAGAGAACCCAAGCAGTACTCCCTCAAAGCCTGTAAGCAAAGGGTAGGCAGAGTCTAAGCTCCTAATTTATTTGCAGCATTTATCAGAGTTCCTGGTTATATGAGCTGGAATTTGGATAGACAGATTGCTTATTGAGTAAAACAAAACTAACTTCTTATACCAAGAAAGTGTGGCAAATAAAAATGTTAATGTTTGGCTTGCCTTTGAAAATGAAAAACAAATACCTAGCCATAGGCTGACTCAAGGAAACAAATACAGGGGCGCCTGAGTGTCTCAGTGGGAAAACAAAACAAAACAAAACAAAAACAACAACAAAAAAACAAATATGGTCACACAGACCATCAAGTTTTTTTTTTTTAGTAGCCGTCAAGAGAATATAATTTAATATGAAAAGGTATTGTTGACTCCTTAATCTGTGGCAGGGGTCAGGTACTTCTACACAGGTAGGGCAGAACACCTTTAGACTTGCAGCTGGCAATATAGTCATCAGATTGAAATCATTCCTACTGCTATTATATTGGTTTCTATTGCTTTTCTAACAAATTACTACAAACCTGACAAAACACAAATTTATTTTCATGTTATTTTGGACATAAGAAATTTAAAATCAGGTTTATTAGGTTAGAGTCAAGGTGTCTATAGGTCTGGATCTTTCTGGAGGATCTGTTAGGGAGAACTCATTCCCTTGACTTTTTCAGCTTCTGGTGGCTGTTGGTTTGTGGCCCCTTCCTCCGTCTTCTAAACTTATCACTCTAATCCATTATCACATCATCTTCTCTTTTGACACTGATTTCTCCTGCATGGGGACCAGACTGTTGTAGTTATGTCAGGCCCAACAGAATACCATCTTAAAGTCCTTGATTTAACCACATGTGAAAAGTACTTTTTGGTGTATGAAGTTACATTCATAGCTTCGGCAGATTAGGAAATGCACATATTTGGGGGACCATTATTTAGCTATAACTACATACGTATGTTGTTTCTTTTCATTGTTGTGCTTAAGATCTCTCCTTTTGAGATTTCTGAAATAAGGGGACTTCTGATGGATGACAGATTTGGGAGGAAAAGATGACAAAGATAGAATGTGGTATGTGCTTCCTGTTTGATCTGGTAGACTGAGCTCCAACTGGAAGGGAAGTGAATAGGTTAACAACATGGTTAAAAGATATGCTCAAGCCAAACCACAAATCTTTGAGTTCTCAAGTATTTCTATATGTAATGGACTAAGAAAGAAGACACCCCTGGGTCTGCTCAGAACTCAGTTTGTTCTCCCTAAAGCATAGGCCAGATGTTATTTTTAAGATGTTCTAAGTCAATGGAATATATTTTGCAAAAAAACGTCAACAAATAACAGGAAAGATTTTCTTTTAATTCAACTATGGGCATGTTTTAAGGCATTCTGGGAGCTAGCCCAAGGAAGGAAAAAAAGAAGAGCCAATGCTACAAGGGGATTGTCATAGGTAATTGGTTTGTGGGCATGTGAAATGCAGACATCTGTTACTATTTTACTTATTTTCATATAACAAATAGTCATATAAATTAGTCATAAAAACACCCATTATGTTATCTCTTACCTCTTTTATGTGTTAACTGGATTCAGCTGAGCTGCCCTACTGATCTCAGTTGGGGATTCTTAACTACTTGTAGTCAAATGGTTGCTTAGCCTGGTGTCATCTGAAGGCTCAACAGAAACACTGGATTGGTTGGAATTTTCTCATTCTTCCTGTAGTCTCAAGGCCTCTCTGACTATACAACTATATATGTCTCCTCTCCTTATAGTTTCTCTAGTTCTGGGTTTCCAGAAAATATAAATGCAAATGCTTCCAGGCCTAAATGTTTAGGTTTAAAAGTTCTGGACTTGAGACTTTTGGTGAGGCAAGTCACAACCAGGTCAGATTCGTGAGAATTCCACTAGGGCCTGAATGCCAGGAGCACCATTTCTAGGAGCCCATATTTTTGGTGACCATTAAAAAAAAAAAAAAAAATTCAGAGCAAACCAACTGTTCTAGTTTTTCTATAACTGAGAGAATTCCCTGGACTTTTAGTACTAAAAACTTTTAGTACTAAAACTAGGTTATTTATTTATTTATTTATTTATTTTTAAGACTTTAAAGTAATCTCTATACCCAGTGTGGGGCTTGAACTCACTATCCTGAGATAAGAGTCACATGTCCTACTGTTTGAGCCAGCCAGGTACACCAAATCTAGGTAATTTCTAGAAAAAGTAAAATGATTGGCCACCCCACAACAAACCATTTGAGAATTTGCAGATGGGTGGTCTAATAGTCTATTAACACATGAATATGAGATGGTAAGATATTTTTTATATAGATTAAACCACTTTTTCTTACCCCAGTTTTAAACTCAAGTGTTGTTTTAATCATTTAGAGATAAGGATACACAAGCTAAAAAACAAAGACAAAAAACAAACAATAACAATGACAATAACCAAATGTATTTTCCTTGTCCATGGTGAGCCAGTTATAGATAGAACGTCTTGGATTTAAGCTTCATGTTTTTTTTCCATCAAACTGCACTGCTTGGAAACCTGTTACAATGGACTTGCTTATGCATTTGCTTATCTCTTTTGCCATTAAATTTTGACGTTTGGTCTTCTAGATAAGTTTTACATAGGGTATAGGTGGATCATGCCACTATATCATGACAGCCTGAATAGGAGAGTTCATGCTTATTTATTTATTTTTGTGATAGCTGTTATAGAGCTTGGTATATGACACCTGTTCAATAAATATTTGTGAGTTGTAAATTCTAATTGTTGAACTTTTTAGTGTCCTTCCATTCTATAACTCTATACTACTATTTCCAAATGTGTGAAAATTCCGTAGCCTTTTTTCACTTCGTTTTCCAAGTGTATTGTAGTAGCTCCCAGGGCTTCTGTAACAAATTCCCACAAAATTGGTAGTTTTAAACAACAGAAATTTATTTTCTTGTAATTCTGGTAGCTAAAATTTTATAATCTGGCAAGGCCAGCCCTCTCTGGAGGGCTATAAGGAAGAGTTTATTCTTTACCTCTTCTAGCTTCTAGTGGTTATTGGCCTTCTGTGACAAATGACTGAATCACTCCAATTTCTAACCTAGTGTTCCTATTGCTTCTTTCCTTGTCTCTGTGAAATCACCCTCTGCCTCACTAGTATAAGGAGGGTCATTGGAATAGAACTCACTTGTAAAATGCTTGGATAACTTTCTCCTATCAAAATTCTTAAATTAATCTAGCTTTTGACATCTAAGAGGATAGTCACAGATTCTTGGAATTAAAATGTGGAAATATCTTATGGAGGGAGTTTACAGGAAGCTCATTAAAGATACTGATGCCTGCAAATTCTCAAACCAAAAGTCAAAAGTATTTTATAACATAATTAAAACAAGAACTACAGATCTCTAGATGATGAAAGTAAGAATATTTTAACCCATATAACTATAATAGTTTTATACTTTCATGCTCATATGGTCAAAGAAATTCATTTTTAGTTATTTTCCTTAAAAACAATATAAATAAGAAACTGAAGAAATGAATTTCTGGTTTCCATGAGAGAACATTGGAATTCATGAGTCTGGGATAAGAGCTGATGAGCTCAGGTAGAGAACTTGTAACTTTTCAGATGATGAGTTTCACAGTCACATACTGAAGTCAGCTGAGTAGTTGAAGGGAAAGCTCACCTTCCTGGAAATGAGAAAGAAGCAATTGATCTTTTTCCTTCTGAAGGAGGTGTGTGCACGTGTGTGTGTGTGTGTGTGTGTGTGTGTGTGTGTGACTGACCTAGGAATTGATATATTCCTAAGAAAGAAGGGTTGAGTTTACTAAGAAAGAGAGAATCTTCTGAAGCAAGGATATTATTAATGTATAATTGTCTAAAACCATCTTTGGCCTCAGGCCATAAATAACTTGATAACAAAACGTTTGTATTTAGAGAACATAGCATACATTTTATAACAGTTTGATACTTATAAACTGTTTGTTTTCTATAAATATTTAAATTAATTAACACAAACATGCTTTTTTATCAGTTTTCTTTCCTTACAATATGGGAATATCCACAGTACTTTTAATTAGTGAATGTGGTCCCAACAATACATTACTTGATCAATTGGTCTTTCTCAAGAATAGCTCGATAAAGATTTGTTTTACTTGATATAAATATGGAATATTAGCTTTTTATATAAATATTTCCAAACACATAGAAAACAAGTTATAATGAGAAGATTCAGCTTTTATTCTTTTTCTGTCCTATTCTGAACTATAACCTTATTTCCACTCTATTTATTTTGATTCCTTTTGCTTCAATACAGTATATCCCCTTGAATTGCATTTTAACACGGATGTCCAGAAATGTCTATTGTCCTTCACTTTGCAGAAGCTTATACAGCAGATGGTGCAAATGGTCCAGCATATATTTGAGGGATTGATATAAAAATGATCTGCCAGAATGCTAACATTTTTGGCATTTTGTCAAATTATAACAATGACATGTTAGAGGAATTCAGAATATATGAAATAATTGTAATGTTATCTCCTTATTTTCCAAGTCTATATTCTATTTTCACAAAGAATGATGTAATTTTATCTCCTAAAAATATGCTTTTCCTCAAATCCTTTCTTCAGCCTGCTTCTCAGGTATCATCCTTGATGGCAATATTTTTAATTTTTTCTCTTTGCTTTCTTTTGTGAGTCTCAAGTGTTTAGCTTCTTTTAACTCACAGCAGATGAAAATTAGATAAATTTGCATCTTTTATTGTACATTTATTTTATATGTATAAAAATTAACGAGGAACAATGAAAATGCTTTTTGTGACTTTAAATTTAAAAGCACTTTCTCAATGTAGATATTTAATGAATAACAATTAATTAAAAAGTAGATTAGTGGAAGAAACCTCTGTACAAGTAGCTTATCTTTTCAACTATTTTTATATAAACTAACAAATTGAAAGTATTACAAAAATAAAAGTAACAGCTATGACTTTTTAAGGTATTTCATTTATTTCTGTATTCTTTGTTACATATTCAGTAGATATTTTGTTGGGACATTTTTCCTGTGAATCATTTTGGGAAGGAGAAAGGACATGTAAACCTTAGCCAAGTTAGCTTTCTAATCCTGACTTGACAGTAGGAAAAGGCTACTCAAACCAGACATCAGTAGAGGGGAAGGCAGTTTCACCTAGTATAATCAAAAATGCTGGGTGCCTGGGTGGCTCAGTGGGTTAAGCCGCTGCCTTCGGCTCAGGTCATGATCTCAGGGTCCTGGGATCAAGTCCCGCATCGAGCTCTCTGCTCAGCAGGGAGCCTGCTTTCTCCTCTCTCTCTCTCTCTGCCTGCCTCTCTGCCTACTTGTGATCTCTCTCTGTCAAATAAATAAATAAAATCTTTAAAAAAAAAATGCTATAAGTGAGGCCACGGTACTTGTTTTGGTACAAGATTTGTGGTGAATTTTTTTGTTTGTTTGTTTAATTTACTACTTCAAACTGAAATGTTTAGTACCTTACAGTTACATTACATATTTGTGATAAAAGCATAATGTAATGAAGCCAGTTTTATATAATTCATTACCTAAAAATTACAGGTTTTTTAGATCAAGATTTGTTCATAATATATTGAAAAAAGGAACAAGCTGAAGCCTAACTGGTTGACCACATGAGACAGGAAAAAAAAAAAGTTAAAATAGTAAAAAAAAAAGTTTCATGAATTGATTTTGGGGCATAACATTTAGTTGATTATTAAAATGAATTAGCTCAGTCTCTGGAAAATATACTATAAAATACTGAAACTTCTGGATCAGAACTTCTGAAACAAACTTTATCCCCAATTCCCTGTAGATGTAAAGTGAAATACTGCTAAATATCAAACATTTAGTAGGTTTTCTTGTTGCTTCTATGTCTTCACCCCTTCTTGCCTTCACAAATTGCAGGACTCAGTGATGGAATGAATATATGTTCTTCTCCTTTTCTTTGGCTCTGATCATGCAGCTTGCGTTGGCCAATTGAATTTAGGTGGATGTAGTATGTCAGTTCTGATCCTAGGTCATAAGATGTCCTACATTTTTACGTTTGCCCTTTTGCGCCTTTGCCAACACCTTGAGAAGAACAAACAGGTAGCCCAAGGAGGATGAGAGATGTGTAAAGAAGCATCACAATATTGAGAAATAAAGCCACAACAATTGTTACCACCTGAATCAGAATGATGAAAAGAGCTGAGAAAACGAAAAGTTTGGAATTTATAGATGTTGGTTGACACAGTCTATGAGAAAAATGTAGTTGGTTGACACAGTCTATAAGAAAAATGTAGTGATGTTGTTGGTAAAGTGAAGTTTTAAGTTTGATACCACAAATTTAAAAATAAAATACCTTTACCAAGTGCACATTGTTTACCAACAATTGTGAGTTCTTCTTTGCGGCCCAGAGAAAAACAGGATGATCTTATGGGGGGCTAGGTTTGGACATGGATCATAAGAGGGTGGACGTTATTCATAATATATTCAATAGGCTAATTAGAATGATGTTCTAAGTAACTTAAGATGAAATAGTAGAAAAAAGGAGGATGGCACTGATGAGAGATATTGAGATGAAAATGGTATCATGACCTCATAAGACTTAAAAAAAAAAGGTAGAAAAATTACAAGAAATGAGCTGAAAAGATATTTCTCTACAATTGAGAGTAAAGTATAAAAATTAAACATTTCAGAGATGGTACCATTCATTTTTTTTATCTTTAATTTTAAGCCCAAACTTTGGTTTCCTCTTCCTGTCCAATTTTGGTAAAGAGGAATTACAAAATAAGAAAAATATAGGGTTTAGATGCTAATATTGTTAAGATGCCGGTATAACTGAGTGACTTCCCAAACTTGTAACTTTGGAATTACGATTCAAAAACATTTATCCACTGTTTTTTCACCTGTAAAAGGAAGAAATAAAATAATAGTATTTAATTATCACAATATATCTAGATCAAAACAAACATGTAGTAATTATAGCAAATAGAATTATATAAAAAGTAGCTCTGGTCACTTCAGAAAACATGGAAATGCAGAAATCCATGAAGAGATATATAAAGGCATATCTTCTTAATTTATAAATAATGATTAAAATATGTCAAATCATAAATAACTTATGTATATAAGTATATGAATATGTATATATGTATTTATATATGCATATATAATTTTATAAACATATTATTATAATAAATTATTAATCATATATACATTTTATATGTGTGTATATAAATATTAAATATAAATATATTCATATATATTATATATATAAAATTATATATGTATATACTTATATATGTATATATGTATATATAATTCATTGATACCAGGTTCTCTATTATAAGGATTTAGTAGTATTAACTCATTTAATCTTCACAGCACATTCATGATATTGATGTGATTATTATCTGCATTAGATATATTTAATAAAGAAATGGAAACAGAAAAGTTAGTAAATATTCAGAGCTTGTAGGCAGATTTAAACATGGACAACTTGGCTGTAGAGACTAGAGGCTCTTATCCTCTGTAGTACATTAAATATAATTGCCATATATAAATTAAATAGTGTGTACACAATCAATATTCACTTTTAAATATTCACATATCCTACTGAAAATATATCAATGTCAATTAGAATATGGAAAATACATTTTTGCAATAAAGCAAATATTTTTTTTGTTGGATGTATCTTGATATTTCATATTCTATTACCAAAAATATGTCATGTACTTTTTAATTATATAAATGCCATTTCAATGAACATCAGAGGACATAGATTGCTCACTGTTTCTTAACTTATTTTTTCTAGAAATATATTTAGATATCAGTTTTTGTAAATGAGTATAAAGATAGTGTGAAGATTTATGAGTTTGTTAAAAAATTGTGTGAAGATAGTGTAAGCCAAGTGTATAGATAAGTATAAAAATGGATAGCATCTATAAGAAATTTGATACAATTTTTTTGTCATAAATTCCTAGACTGCTTTGGAGAATTATTTTTCATTATCACTTTATCTATTATAAGGACATAGGTCTTGTTTATTACTATTTTTCAAAAAACAAAAAAGCTTATTTTTAACTTCACACAGCTAGAATTTACAAATATATTAAGGAAAAAACAGTAGGGGTTAAGTCCACAAAGGTAATCTGACAGCCAAATTTGGAAGAGAAGAGAATCTAGCTACATGGGAATCAGTGAGAATTAAAATAATTATCTGGTTGTATAGTAACAAGAGCACAAACCAGGGTAGCCCCTGTGAGAGAATATAATTGAATGGATGAAAACTGGGAGGTAGATAAAGAGCAGCTAGTCAGAGAGCAAATAACAAACAGAGAGAAAAAAATGTTGATTTGTATATCTTCAGCTCAGGAGGATGGAATGATGGGGATGTCAAGAAATATTACTTATGAGAGTGGATTTTCTAAATAAAATGTCTGGCTTACATGCGCATTGAATGTAATCCTCTTTTCTACTTATCCTGTTCTTTCATCTTCCACCTATGCCAGCTCTCCATAAATATATCAGCCTCAGGGAGAACCTCATGAATTAATCTTATGAAAATAATTTCAAATGTTTTTTTTTTTTTAAGTGCGCTAAGGGAGAAGTACATGAAATCATCATCCTATGTTTTATAGATCAATATATACCAACAAGTATACACATTCTTCCACAGTCAGTATTCAGTCTCACAATAGATTCTTAAGATCTCATCCAGTATGCTTCTAAGGAACATCTCCTAAGTGTCAGTTCATGTATCTTAAATGAATATAAATTAATTACTGAATAATCCTGAGTGAGAGTTGATTAGTAAGACAATTATTCTTTGAATTGTATATAATAAATTTAGATAATATAACTATGACTTCTTTCTTCTGAAATATTGAGGGTTATATCCAATATGCTTTCCTCAGTGCTTTAGAGATGCTATCATTTCTGAATATTACCTTTATCCTCCTTCTGATTCTTTATTTTTAATATCATCTTTAAAGCTTCAAAATATTTTCATTTCCCCAGTTTGATGGCAAGTTTATGATGTTCATATATTTATGATTGCAAGTACTGGAATAGAATATTGAAAAGGTGGGACTGGCTGAATGGGATAACTATCTGAAATTATCTTATTCTATTAGCATATAAATCTACCCTGAAGTAAGATTGTAAACTATGAAATATTTTAACTGTCTGCTAGTGAATAGGTGGACATTTCAGAACTTGTCAGAGACCTATGATACACCATATTCTATTATTCTGCTTATTTCCCCCTATTTCTCACAACCCCACATTTTCCCTACATGTATGCCTATAGGGTCTTCACGTGATACATGGTCAATGATATTCTCTTGTGCTCCTCAGTGCTACATCTCCTTTGGAGGGCTTCATTTTATACTTACATATTCCATTTTGATCAATGATAATTTTTTCTTGGTAATATTAATATTATGGCGATTCACTAGAGGTCTCAAACTTCACATCTGCAAAAATTCACAGTTCAGGTCTTATGTTTTAGTTTTCTAGTGGCTAATATATCATTTAGCAGTGTGCTTTTGCTTTCTTTGCTATTTCTGTTCTAAATTATTGCAGCATAGTTCTGTAAAACACAGTATAAGAAGTTGGTAAAATGTTAACTTAGGCTTTCTTTGCATAAGTTTCCTATTTGTAAGAGATAATAGTATTAAAGTGCCCTGATTAAAAAACAGAAAGAAGATGAAGAAGAACCAGCAAAACAAAGCGCAATTACTACCAAGCTCCTAATCATGATGAAGGAATTTCATTGATCCTAATATTCCTTAAGTCAGTCCACTCAATTTAGATCAGGAATACTGCCGTCAATATTCCTTTCCTAGTGCTACATTAGTAGACTCTTTGTTGCTAGTGATACATATCTAGCTCACTTAACCAAAAGTCAGTTAAATTTGCATCTGGAGAATAGGAGTGACCATGACATTAGTGTTGCTTGCTGTATTCTGGGTAATGATGTTGCTGTTTCTGGCCCTGAAGCTTCATGCCTTTGGCTAGCTATCCATGAAACTGTGGAAAATTAATTTTTAGCTTGAAAGTAGATTAAAAATTCATACTTTTTATAGTTCTTGACACCATTCTTTTGATGGATATTCAAATGGTTTCTAGTTTGGGGGACTATTAAAAATGAAAGGTCTATAAGTATTTGTGTACACATTTTTGTAAGAATGTTTGCTTTCTTTTCTCTCCAGTAAGTATCTAGGAGTGGAATGGCTAGTTGGTAAAGTGCATGGATGTCTCACCTACTTTAAAAACTGAACAACTATTTCTAAGGTGGTTGTACCTTTTCACACTCTCACAGAAACTTATGAGAGAAGTTCCTCCACATCCTCCCATTTGTTCTAATTAACATTTTCCTAGTTACTATTAGGGTGCATCTTTTCCTATAGTTACTTATCATTGCATATGTTAATTATCTGTATATCTTCTCTGGTATAATGCCTGTTTAAATATTTGACTCATTATTGTAATTGGGTATTTATTATTATTATTAACTTTTGGGAGTTCTTTCATATATTTTGGATAAAAGTTCTTCAGATACATAATTTGAAATATTTCTCCAGTTTCTATCTTTCTTTTTTAAAATATTTTATTTATTTAATTATTTGACAAAGAGAGAGAGACAGAGAACACAGCAGGGGGAGAGGCAAAGGGAGAGGCAGAAGCAGGCTCCCTGTTGAGCAGAGAGCCCATCAATTTGGAGCTAAATCCCAGGACCTGAGGATCATGACCTGAGCTCAAGGCAGACGCTTAACCGACTGAGCAACTGGGGTACCCCTCTCCAATTTATATCTTGCCCATACATTTCCTTAACAGTCTCTTTCGAAGACTAGATTTTTTGTTTGTTTGTTTTGTTTTTATGAAGTCAACTCTTCCAAGGTTGTATTTGAGTCAGGATTTTGATATCACATTTAAGAAAATTTGCCTAGTCCATTGTCACACAGATTTTCTCTTTTCATTTCCATTTTTGTCTCTAGTTTTTGCTGGAACTTGTTGGAACTTCAAAAACATTGCTGAATAATAATGGTAAAAAAATTCTTGTCTGGTTCCTGATACGGGAAAAGCTTTCTGTTTTTCAACACTGAGTATTATGTTGATTGTGGGTTTTTCATGAATTGCTTTTTTTCTTTGGGGAAGTTTCCCTGTATTCCTAGGTTTCTGAAAGTTTTTATCATGAAAAGATGATGTATTTTGTCAAATGGTTTTCTTCATTGATTGAGATGACCATATGATTTCTTTATTTCATCATACTGTAGTGTGTTATATTGATTGATTCTCTTATTTAGAACCACAGGGATTCTAAATCTCAGTGCTGGGGTATATTCAGCTTGGTTATAGTTTCATTTATTTTCATAAGAAGTATTGATCCATAACTTTCTTTTCTTATGATGTCTATGTGGCTTTGGTATCAGAGTAGTGAGTATTACTCAGGGCTGGTGTTTATTCTTTTTTAAATATATTGTAGAATTCACTAGTGAAACTGTCTGGCCCTGGGCTATTCTTTTTGGGAAGTTTTTGATTACCAATTCCATTAGTTTGCTTGTTTTAGATTTGATGATATTCTACCTTTATTCTTGAGTCAGTTTGGTAATTTGTGTGTTTCCAAGAAATGTGTTCATTTACTCTGGGTTATTTAATTTGTTGGCATAAAATGGTTCATAGTATTTGTTAATAAGCTTTGCTATTTCTATAAGGTTGATAGTAATGCTCCCGCTCTAATTTCTGACTTTAGTTATTTGCACCTTCTCTCTGTTTTTCTAAGTCCATATTAGTACTCAGTTTCTGAAGTTGAAAATCCTAATAGGTTCATGTAGAGAACACTAGAAGTGTGACCCATTATCACCTTATTTATCTTAAGATTGGCCAGTATTCCAAGTAGGCCATCTCCCAAGTGGCTAGTTAGTGGCCAGTTAGTGAATGCAGTACACAAAGAAACTGGCTTAATTAGGCACGTCTCTCTGAAGGTTGTCATGAGATCCACTAGAAAAGTGAAAGGAATGCTTTGCCTCTAATACAAAGAATAAATTAGGATTGGAAAGGAAAAATTCTATATAGTTCTTATGAAAGCTATTAAAAAGAGACCTTTATTGTGAAGCACTAGTTCAGAAAAAATACATTTTACCACAATAAGGCCGGTAGTGATAAATTGATTTTTTTAGCAGTTCAAATTTTCTGGGTAAAATATATCTATAAGTATAAATATAGCTATCTCAACACCTATAGTTCTATCTGCATCTTAGAGTGACTCTCCCCTCAAACATGCAAATGGTCAGTTTGAACACAGATCACCTTGATGGCCCTTCTCTTCTCCAACGTAATGGTGGAAACCCCTCCTCTTACTCCACACAAAACAGTTAAAATGGGCAAGGAAATAGGGTGGGGATGATTAGAGGAAAGCAAAATAATCAACAAAGATAGAGTCTAGCAGTCAAGTCAGGAGGACAAGGGGAATAGAATGCTGATACAGTTAAGGCTCTACTGCTACCTGGAAAACCAGATACACGGGAATATTGCTAATGACCGAATAGTAACTAACTTTTGTGCAAATACAAGTTAGCTGGACTGGGGAAATGCCCTGACTTCACAGTTCTCCACACATTATGTCCTTTCTTTATAGTTGGTATCATATCATTGATCCTGAAATAAGGAACTGACTGATCTTCATACTATGGTATCTTGGTTTCTACCTTTGATAGTGCAATTCATGAACTGACTTCATAAAGATACCCAAGTGAGGAGATGATTGAAGGCTGCCATATACTATGACACTATGTTTATGTGAATGTAGGGACATTTTCTTCTTTGCAAAAAGTCTTCATCTATTCATTAAGGCATGCTTTTGTAGGGCTGTAGCCACTAAAAGTAATCACCCTTTTCAAACTTGTTTGAAGATACTCTGTGGGCTAGTGGCATATGTGTGCATATTTGCATATGCCTATACCCACATGTACATACATATACTTTCATTAGACTGAGGAAGAAAAAAAAGGAAATTATATTTTCTGTTCTCTTCTACTGATGACCATTACAATATCTAACTCCCTTCTAAATTGAAATTGGTTGGCAAATGACTCTAACATAGATCTATAATATTTTTAATATTACAAGTTAAAGGTTGGGATATAAGAATAGTGAAAATGAACAAAAGAAAGAATGATGAAAAGGTATGGCTTTTGTCCTTATTACATCTTTAATTTGCCTTACCACTTTAAACTATAATCTGTCTTCTGAGTTCAGTTACAAAGCAAATGCACTTTAACTCTAGAAATCACTATGGAAATTGTAAAACATGTGAATAAGTTTTGAAAAATATAATTTATGCATAGTATATTAATACTTTTGACTGGACTTCCAGTCTTAGTACTAAACCATATTCATGTAATTTGACCAAAATTGAGCACTAAATCCTCAATTTTTAGTTATATTATATTATTATACTCACCATAAGCACATGTTTTTTATTTTTTTTTCTTTTTCTGATTTATTCTGTCCCATTGGATTCCATATTGAGAAGCAAGCAGGAAGGTGCTGCCATATCTGATCTTTTAAATTACATAAAGATGAAAGAGAATATTTCATGCTATTCTCCTTGCACATATACATGCCTCCAGTCTTGAAATAATTTGCTTGGATTTTGTGCTAAGCATAGAATGAGGGAAAGTAAATCCTCTGGATAATAACTAAAACTGGGATAGTTGCTACCTTTATACCGACTTGCAGGTTTTCACTGAAAATCTCTTCATTTCACTTCATTGAATAAAATCATACATATATATCTTTGCCTGGTTACATTATTGTATATCAGAAACAGTCAAAAAAGACATTTGAAAGCACACACATTTGTAAGTACAGTGAGAATGACTCTACCTTGACTCCAAGGTTAAATCTATAGCCCGCATGCACACAAAGTCAATCCAGTTAATTCAGTCAGTATAAATAAATCCAATTGACTGTCACATTTTGTTTAAAAAAGAAATTACTGCTGAATAGGATTTTTTTTTTATTATTATTTGAGTATTATACAACCTAAGCTACCAGATTTGCTTTATGGAAATATAGTAATATATGTAAATGTACAATAGAAACTTTGGTTAACTATACTTGTAATTTATATTTTTTGTGATTATAAGGCTAACTTAAATAAGACTTCTAAATTCTTATGACATACTTTTAATTTGTGTTAGAGAAATTTTCTATATTGCTTTCTAGATCAAGGTAATTTTATACTCCATCTAGACTTTTTTATTAAAAGTTATTTGAAAGTAATATTTTACTATAGAGTTCTTTTTAACATTTTCCTATCTTTAGTTATTTTGTTTGTCTTTCTCTAAAAGGAGCTTGAATAAAATAGAAGCAATTGTTTGAGCTGTATTTTCCAGTGCTCTGTTATAACTTTTATGAGTCTTCACAAAAAGTTCCAAACCCTAAGTCAATTTCTTCTCTGTCAGCTACAACTGATATCTTTCACTTTTCTTTTGATAACAAAGATTATTTATTTCAGTTAACTGAACCTTAGCTAACCAACATGAGCAATGATAATGCATCTTTGATAATGTAGTTCTTGTAAACAAAATCTTTCATTTAAATGAATGAGTTTGTTTTCATGTTATTTCACAAGGGCTCTTAGCTTCATTATTTACAAATCATAAATTTATATGTAGAGTGTGAAGAACAATTTCTCATATGGGTGAATGTGATGAAAAGTATTTTCCTAGAGTTATTAACATATTTTTTTTCAGTTTACCAAATGTCTTATGGTATTTTATAAAAAAATACTTTTTAAAGATGTCATCTTTGGAGCAAAAAATAATAACTTAAATTTCTCTAATTCTAATTGAATCACAGGGAGGGAGAAAAAGAAAACTAAACTTAGTGATTATCCAAAAATCTTCACTGGATTATTCATCTACACACTTTTTGACAATTGCTAAATAATTCAAAATTGGTTTATATCTGTATTAGAATAAATTAAAGAATCTACAATATAAAATGGTTCACAAATGACATAAGTTTATTTCTCACTCAAACAGTAGATGAAGGTGGACATTGTTTGTTGGTAGGTCATCCTCTTCCATGAAGTGAATCAAGGCCTGAATTTATTTTTCCATCTTACAGCTTTGCTATTCCTTTGGCCATCTTGTTTTCCACAGCTGGTTTGTTGAAAAGGAATGTGGTCTTAGCTGAAGTAACACCTTTTCTTAAAAGCCTTTGTCCAAAAGTGTCATGCTTCATTTCCACTCACATTCATAAGTGAATTTCCATCCAAGAATTAGAAATAGTATAAAGGTCATTTACCTGGGTAGAAACAAAATTTGGTGAACAGCCAACTGGCTCACATAATTATTCTCATGGGTTGAGATTCTAAGACATATAACTAGAACTAGCATTCGTCCCTCCATGTCCACTCATCATTTAGTCAAAAGGCTCAATAAATATTCTACTACTAAATCCAGATTTTTCTTTTTCTCTTAAGATTTTATTTATTTATTTGAGAAAGAGAGCATGAGATGGGGGAGGATCAGAGGGAGAAGCAGACTCCCCACTGGGCAGGGAGCCTGATGCAGGACAGGATCCTGGACCTCTGGATCCTGAGCCAAGGATAGTCGCTTAACTGACTGAGCCACCCAGGTGTCCCAAATTCAGATTTTTCTTAATGCTTACTTATTTATTCTTAAGGGTTTGTGGTATGTCTGTGCATGTATGTGTGTGTATTACTCAGAGTTAAAGGATTGTATCAAATCTTAGATTTGCCCAAGTGTACTTCATGAACATTTTGTACCCTTCTTCAAACTTGGGCTTAGCATGCTCCAAAATTGAGTCACCTCCCTTTAATTGCTTCTAAGGCCCAATAATTGACTATTTTAACTTTTGTCAACCATAAAAGTGACAGTAGATACGAAAATATCCTTTGGTGATTTGAAGTGGACAAAAGGGCAGGGACCACTATGTTATGTACTTCCACTTATAAATACCTATCCTAATTGATAATTGGCCTTTCTCTGTACTCAATGAATTCTATTCAGTTCAATGAAAGAGCAAATTTAATCTCATCTTTCAGAAATCTAATTTTTTTTAACAAGTGTGTTTGTTATTTATATCTTTTTTTTAAAAGATTTTATTTATTTATTTGACAGACAGAGATCACAAGTAGGCGGAGAGGCAGGCAGAGAGAGAGAGAGAGAGGGAAGCAGGCTTCCTGCAGAGCAGAGAGCCCGATGCGGGGCTCGATCCCAGGACCCTGAGATCATGACCCAAGCCGAAGGCAGCAGCCCAAACCACTGAGCCACCCAGGCGCCCCTGTTATTTATATCTTAAACTTTGATGAAGGTATGGACTTGATGTTCTGTTTTCAGAATGACTTTTTTGAGTTGTTAATTAAAGTTAGATTCTTTTATGCAATGAATTTATACTCCAACCAAAAGTAAATAAAGTATATAAGATAGTGAACAAATTATATGTTTCCTAAGTAAATTCAAATAATTGAAACTACCAAGTACCCACCTCGAAATGACTCCTATGACCACAATCCATTACACATCAGTGATAAACTTCAGAAATAATAGTTTCATGAAGGTGAGGATTTCTATACTGAATCCCAGAGAAAATAAGAATTAAAGAACTAAAAATCTTAATAAGCCAGTCTTAGAACAGAAGGAATGAGTTTGTTATATTGGTCGCCCATAAAAATAGTGTGGTTTATATAAAAAGTACTTTGATTCTTCCAATTTTTTTGCATTCCAGTTATATCTATTCTGTACTGTCTTTAGAAAAACCTACATAAACTTTTTTCTTCTTCAAGCCAGGAAATTGACTCTTTATTTTTGGATTCTTTCACAAAATTTACTTTATATTTTTGGATTCTTTCACAAAATTTACTTTTAAATCACATCTTATTGCCAGGCTATTTCTTCCCAAATAAGAGGTAAAATGCTCCAGGCAATGGTTCAGTTAATACAAATAATCAATCTTAGTAGGAATTAAAATATGTGTTCCATGTTCTCAGTTTGTCCCTCTAGATCCATTCTCTCTGGTCTTATTTAGGCAGGCCACTGATCTCTATGCATTGTATCATCCAGGTTCCCTCTTCCTACTTAAAGGCAGTGGCCTGGGATCACAGACCAATTCCCCTCCTCCACTTGGATTTACCAGGCCCCAGGACTTTAGAATATCTGTAGAATTTTATCCTTCCCTCACCTGTGTGGTGATGGTGAAGGCTTCTTATTTTACTGATTCCTGGGTGCCTTATATCCCTTCCAGGGCTTTTAGTCCTACCTCCACCTCTGGCTTGATAATACTGAATTGTCTCCATGCATTTCCTGCTGGAACCCCATTTGAAACACTAAAACTGATTTACCATTCAACTGATTAATGGCGTTTATGCTTCAGAGCCTATATTTCTACAAACCCCTGGTGACCCTGAAATTACTAATATTGTAGACTATTCCAGGTGAAGAGGTAAAGAGGCGGTAATCGGAAGGCATTACTTGGTAAGATTTCTGAAAAATGGTGGAAAAATTTTCAGAAGAAAGAGACCTCTATCTCTAAAGCTCAGGTGATTGTTTTTTTGTTTGTTTTTGTTTTTTTTTTCCCCCATCATAAATAAATATTTAGGACACCTGGGTGTCTCAGTTGGTTAAGAGTCTGCCTTCGGCTTAGGTCATGATCCCAGTGTACTGGTATCTAGTCCTACATCAGTTCCCTACTTAGGGGAGAGCCTGCTTCTCCCTCTGCCTGCTGTTCGCCCTGCTTGTGCATGTTCTTGCTCTCTCTCTCTTGCAAAAATAAATAAATAAAATCTTTAAAAATAAATAAACAAATAAGTATTTACCTTCACAGAAGATTATATATTTTTAATTTTATTTTTTTCTTAAATAAGACCCCCACATTATAAAAGTTTTACATTACCCTGAATTAGATACTGTAAATAAAATGTTATTTGCTGGAGATATAATTCAAATACTAGTTAGTAGATCTATCTAAATGAATTCAGAAAGCAGAGGAGAGAATATAATTGTACATAGGCTGTTTGGCTTAGTGGGAAAGAACACAATAGGAAGGTGACATCTGAATATAATTTTGAATACTAACAGTGATGTAGGAGGGCCAAGACTAGGGTAAGGACAGGGGAGGTACTTGCCTCAGGCAGAAATTTATTAATCTACATAAGTCATAGTTTAGTCAATGATCTCCTCAGAGGAAAGCCAGGTGGGACAGCAGGTGGAATCTTGGGCCTGTGTACAGCCCTGTGCCCACAGGTGGACAGGGAACTAGGATGTGGAGAGAGATGAGAGGAGGGCAAAGACATCAATCAGGAAAGATGAGGGCTGAGAGCTGAAAGAGAATCAGAGACAAAATACCAGTTTACAAATAAAAGGAGGGGAGAGGGCAAAACCAAAATCTGCCCCAAATCAGAACATGCCTAGGAATAATGGAAATTCTCCAGGCTTCTTGTAGCTGCCCCTGTGGCAGGAGCAGTAAGGCCTCAGTGCATCCAGAGAGACGGTGGTGTAGTCCTTAGGGCTCCTCCTGGACCTGACCAGCTGCAGCATCTTCTTCCTCCTTTTCCTCATTGTCCTTGTTTTCCTCATCTTTATCCTTCTGCTCATTGTTGTCTTTAAAAAATAAATAAATAAACTAACTCAATGTAAAAACAGGATGAACAAGGAAGCAAAATTTTAAAAGGACATGATTAATATTGCTCTTGTTTTCCCATTTTATCTTTGTCTCCAACAGGGCTCAGCACAGCACTGGATCTACCTATATTCTATCTTCAACTCAGGTCCCCACTTAAAACACTCTCTTCTCACTGTCACTTTTCTCAAGGCACACTGAGCATTTTGGTTGTTCTTCGAATGTATTGAATATTTGTACTCCCTTTCCACATTGACTATAACATTCCTCTCCCACATTTCTCCTGGCTAGTTTTATCTTCTTTGTTCTCAGCTGGTAAGTCAACTCTCAGAGCCTTGTTCTTTTTGTTTGTTTGTTTCTGATTTTATTTTATTTATTTATTTTTTAAATTTTATTTTATTTTTTCAGTGCTCCAAGATTCATTGTTTATGCACCACACTCAGACCCAACCCAACCCAACTGCCCACCCTCCCCTCCAAAACCCTCAGTTTGTTTCTTAGAGTCCACCATCTCTCATGGTTTGTCCCCCTCCAATTTCCCCCAATTCACTTTTCCTTTCCTTCTTGTAATGTCCTCCGTGTCATTCCTTATATTGCACAAATAAGTTAAACCATATAATTGACTGTCTCTGCTCGACTTATTTCACTCAGCATAATCTCCTCCAGTCCCATCCGTGTTGATACAAAAGTTAGGTATTCATCCTTCCTGATGGAGGCATAATATTCCATTGTATATATGTACCATATCTTCTTTATCCATTTGTCTGTTGAAGCACATTTTGGTTTTTTCCACAGTTTGGTGGCTGTGGCCATTGCTGCTATGAACATTGGGGTACAGGGCTACATCTGTATCATTGTGGTAAATACCCAATAGTGCAATTGCAGGGTCATAGGGTAGTTCTATTTTTAATTTTTTTTTTAATAAACATGTATTTTTATCCCCAGGGGTACAGGTCTGTGAATCGCCAGGTTTACACACTTCACAGCACTCACCAAAGCACATACCCTCCCCAATGTCCATAATCCCACCCCCTTCTCCCAACCCCCCTCCCCCCAGCAACCCTCAGTTTGTTTTGTGAGATTAAGAGTCACTTATGGTTTGTCTTCCTCCCAATCCCATCTTGTTTCATTGATTCTTCTCCTACTCCACTTAAGCCCCCATGTTGCATCACCACTTCCTCATATCAGGGAGATGATATAAGTCAAGCAGAGAAAGACAACTAATTTATTTTTTTAAGATTTTATTTATTTATTTGACAGAGAGAGAGATAGTGAGAGAAAGAAAACAAGGAGGGAGAGTGGGAGACGGAGAAGCAGGCTTCCCGCTGAGCAGGGAGCCTGATGTGCGGCTCCGTCTCAGGACCCTGGTTTCATGATCTGAGCTGAAGGCAGCCACTTAAGACTGAGCCACTCAGGTGCCTGCATTTTTAATTTCTTAAGGAATCTCCACACTGTTTTCAAAAGTGGCTGCACCAACTTGCATTCCCACCAACAGTTTAAGAGGGTTCCCCTTTCTCCACATCCTCTCCAACACTTAACAACTAATTTAAAGTTAACTCCTGGTTTCTCCCTACTATTTCACACCAACAATCTAAAATTATCTTATTTACTCTTTTGTGCTTAATATTTGTCTTTTCCCAATATTATGTGAATTTCTTTTTTTTAAATTTTTAATTATTTATTTATTTATTTATTTATTTTTTATAGCATTAGTCAGTCTTGTTTTTTTTTTTTTATAAGCATATATTTTTATCCCCAGGGGTACAGGTCTGTGAATCACCAGGTTTACACACTTCACAGCACTCACCAAAGCACATACCCTCCCCAATGTCCATAATCCCACCCCCCCCACCCCCACCCCCCATTCTCACAACCCCCCTCCCCCCAGCAACCCTCAGTTTGTTTTGTGAGATTAAGAGTCACTTATGGTTTGTCTCCCTCCCAATTCCATCTTGTTTCATTGATTCTTCTTCTACCCACTTAAGCCCCCATGTTGCATCACCACCTCCTCATATCAGGGAGATCATATGATAGTTGTCTTTCTCTGCTTGACTTATTTTGCTAAGCATGATACGCTCTATATTATGTGAATTTCAAGATACAGTTCCCTCCCCAGTCTCATCTAAAGCTGAAACCACACAACTTAGAACAAATCCCAGTACCTGATAGAAATCCAACAAATGCTTGTTAATAATTAACACTCTGCAGAAGTTCTCTATCACTGAAAATGCTATGCAAGGACTGGGTGACTTTCCTTGTGGGGTGCTTTGAAACATTTGCTTGTTCTGAATGCAAGGTTGTACATACTACCTTCAAGCACCTATTTAACTATAAATTAAAAATGGTAATTGATCCTTTGCTCCTAAACTGAATTGACAATGAATACCCAAGCTATTGTTGTATCTCCTACTTTCTAAATTAAATATTGAGTGTTCTGGTCTGTATAATAATAAAAGAACTAAAATGCCAACATGATGTTTTGACTGTCAAAACTCCACTCAGAAATATCTCTATAGTTTTTATAATTGTTATATTTATATATTTTACTTACACAAATTTTATGATTATACTTTTATACAATTATATTTATTATATACTTTTATAGATATATTTTGAAGCATAATCTTTATTATTAAAGTAACTCGATTTTCAAGGATAAACCAATGTATTTAATAAGAGCTTAGTTCATATTTTTCTTCTTTATGGCTAGTACATAAAAACTCTTACGTCATTCACTTTAACCACCTAAAATATAGAATGCATAAGAACAAATATGATTATTGGAGTTGCATTAATACAAGCATTTACATAATCTTAGGCATGTCCAGTTTCATCAGACTTATCATATGCTTATGTCCTAAGCACACTGAAAACCTGACTGGATAAAGAGGTTCAAGTTCAGGGGTAAACCAAAAATTACTTGAATATACATAGCAAGGGTAATCATGATATCTTCAATAATGCCAGTGAAACAGAGAGAGAAAAATCAAAGAAAGAAAATGATACATTTTTCATAGAATAGTTGAATGTGAGTTTAAAATTAAACATATTTTAGAAATATTTAAAATCAGCAGCCATTCTTATATGTGCTCACAGGCAATTTGTTGTTAAAATTATTATTCATAATTCATTTATTTTTTTATAATTTTTTATTTTTTATAAACATATATTTTTATCCCCAGGGGTACAGGTCTGTGAATCACCAGGTTTACACACTTCACAGCACTCACCAAAGCACATACCCTCCCCAATGTCCATAATCCCACCCCCTTCTATTAAGTTTCTGCAATATACCATTCTGTGCTAGCTGGTAATGATACGTTATTGAACAAAACAAAGACTTTGTCCTTTTGGAGATTTATATGTATATATATATTTTTTTTTCTTTAAAGATATTATTTATTTATTTATTTATTTATTTATCAGAGAGAGAGGGAGAACACAAGCAGGCAGAGCGGCAGGTGGAGGCAGAGAAAGAAGCAGGCTCTCTGCTGAGCAAGGAGCCTCATGCGGGACTCAATCTCAGGACCCTGGGATCATGACCTGAGTCAAAGGCAGTGGCTTAATCAACTGAGCCACCCAGGCTCAGTTGCTTTCTTATGGGAGGAGATGGTAGAAAGAGTTCCATATATGTCAACTGGCTATATAGGCTATAGAGGAAATTCAAATAGAGAAGTTTCCGAGAGAGAGTGCTATTTTAATTACACTGATTTTTTTTTTTTTTTTAATTATGTTCAGTTAGCCAACCACGAGAGACTCTGGACTCCAGGAACCAAAGTGAGGGACGGGGTAACTGGGTGATGCGTATTAAGAAGAGCATGTGTTGCAATGAGCACTGGATGTTATATGCAACTAATGAATCGTTGAAAACTACATCAAAAACTAATGATGTGTTATGAGTACACTGATATTTTAAATACAGTGATTAGGAAAGTTATCTCTGAAGAGATGACATTTGGGCCAAGACCTACAAGAAGTCAGGAAAGGATATTAAAGTTAGAGAAAAGAACAGATGACAAGCTCTAATTGAGAAAATGATTAGAGATCTTGAGGGATATCAAGGAAACCTCTGTAACTGGGGAACAGAAATGAAGGGTGTGAAAGAAAGTCATAAAAGTAACAGAGAACAGGAACTTAACTTAAGCCAACTGGGAAGCAGTTGGAGAATTTTGAGCAAAGAACGACATGATCTAACATGCAGAATAAAGGGACTGGTGGTGTAAGAATAGACTAAAAGAAACAAGAGTTAATAAAGAAATAATTCAGGAGATTATTACAATAATCTAGTTAAGTGATGAAGCAGTTTGGGCTATAATGTTAACAGTGGTTGAGGAGAAAAAAAAAAATGGCTCTATTTTGAATTTATCCTGAGAGTAAAGACAACAGAATTCATTAAATAATTGGATGTGGGTTGCAAAGTAAGAAAAATGCAGTGGCGATTCTAGGATTTATGGCTTGAGTAACTGAAAAGATGCAACTGCTCTTTAGCTCAATGACCTACATCAGAAAGGAGAAAGTTTGGTGGAACAAATCAGGAGTTGTATTTTCAAGATATTAATCGAGATGTTTCTGGTTTTTAGATATTTATATCTGATGAACAGAATGTAGAGAAAGTTGGAGATAAAATTTGGGAGCCACCCTCATAGAGATGGTGGTTAGGTACTGGAGCTGGATAAGAACATTTATAGGTTCCATGGTCTTGATATTAAAAAAAAAAATCAGCTAGATTTTATAGCTGTTTCTTAGTAGATAAGAAAAGGCTGGAAATTTTGATTTGAGAATCATTCACATAAAGGTCATGGGTGATATTAAGAATGGGTAAATCCTCTAGATGCTTAACATCTGAATACCATGAAGTTCAGTTTTACATTTAAACAGAAATTGTTAAATATTTCAAGGTGTTAATAAGTTATTGATTTGGCTATAAATTTAGATATAGAAATTAAATTCAAAATTTGAAGAATTGTTTCCTTTATGCCAAGCAATAGAAGTCTTCCTTTTTAATCACTATTCTAGTTATGTCCTTTTTAATGATGTTTGAAGGTAGCTAACACAAAATATAATGAATACATAATAAGTTACTTAATGTTCTCCATTTAAATTATCTAGAAATTTTAAATGCAGAGATAAGTTAGATAGACTGATATTTCTATGATTCTAGGGACTCCATATTAGCCATGTTGTGAATCTGTGCATCGGGTCAGAGACATAGAAAATTGTGCAGTCTGTGTCCTTTTTAAAATAAATTGTATCTTATTGATATTTATAACTCTATTATCATGAACAATGCTGACAGTACTAGGTACTGTCACTGACGTAATTACATCATATATCCCTGCACTACGATCAACTGGAAAGATTGTATGTACCAGGAAAAGGCAGCTAGCTAGACATTGGGCATAGTCATCAACTATCCTGAGATGTGAAATTAACTCAACCATATGATGCCAGAGTACCTGGAAGCAGATTTCCCTGTTTGTTCTCCAGGGCATCTTCATAGTTCACATTACCAAGAAATTTTTGAAGATTTTAATAAAAACTTATGGTCATTTTCTAATCTCTTTTCTAATCACTGCTTTCCCGAATTACTGTCACAGTGGGAATTTTGTTATACTAACATAGTGGCTTTTTGGATACATCCTATATTTTTACATATTTTTCCCCATGGTGACTGTTCATGTAACCTATTTTGTTTGTTTGTTTGTTTTCTCAGTTTTGGAAAGAAGATACATGAATTTTTCTTCCTTCCAAATATTTCCAACTTCCTTCCAAATATTTCCAACATCCAAGCAGCAGAACATCAGCTCTAAAAGTTTAATTGGAGGAGTGAAATCATGCTCTGTAGAAATGAGGAGACCCTAAGTGGTACTAATTTATCAAAAGTGGTTAGGTTGTCTGAGTAAGAGTCAAAGGCTACTTTAAAAAAGATAATTAAACTAGGTTCAGTAACAGGTATAAGAAAATACATTCACACACAAGTCTTCTCTTCGGAATCTTTCCCACATCTTATTTTAGGGATAACATAACTGAGGAAGAGATTTCCAATTTGCTAAAATAACTTAAACTTTGGAAAATAGTTTTTTCTATCACTGTTGTTTTTAATGGTGCAAATGTGTATCAAGAATTATAAAGGAGGACCATTCTTTTATTTTTTAGCAGTGTCTATGGGCTGGACATTGTACTATATGTTTGTAATAAGTATGAAAATGTAAAGGCATGTTTCTTTCTCTCAAAGCATTAAATTCTTGTAGGATTAATTTTGGTCTTGAAATAAAAAACAATATGTATATACAATATGAGATCAGAATATAATAAGTATTTTGGTAAATTGCATGAACTGTTTTTAATAATAAATTTAGTCATTTAAAAATCTAATTTTAATTGTTTTAATGACAGAATCACCTATGTGTTTATACATCTGCTGCTTCATTGCTTTCTTCCATATAGTGGTTCCAAATATAAAATTCATTACACCACATCCTGCTCTATTCAACTAAACACAACCACCCAATGTTATTAATTAGTGTTGTGAAGGTAAATATTACCAATTGAATGACTCTATATTGATAGCTGATAAACAAAATCATGCAGTTATCGTAACCTCCCTGGGCCATGGTTCTGCCTATTACTCCTTCTTTGTTCAGTAACTTTTAATCCCAGTCTTCTCAATGTTTTTTCCAAATATCCACGGCTCTTCTCTTTTCTTCTATTCTAGCACTTACCCTTAGCCCAGAGGACAACCTAACATAGACTATTAAATCAATAATAAAATCTTGCAGAAACCAATGCATTCCACACTCATCTGTGATGAACTTTAATTTCAGGGGATTGTTCCAACACATATCCCTCTTATCTCTATCATCAGCAACCTCCCACCCTCTACTTTTAATGGTCATTTCTCATAAATATGTTTATGTTTACTTCATCTTCATCTTATAGTTATTTCTTTACAGGATATTATTCTCTAGCCTAGTTTTTTACAATACATCTGCAACTCTCAAACTATATTAGAGATTTGACACAAAAGCAGACTATGAATGTATGTGCATTAAAAATATCATCACAGTGCTTAAATTGTAAAAATAAAATATAACAATTGAAAATGAAAGAGCTATTAATAGTTTCAGTGGATTAGGGAGTTAATATTGTTTGTAATCTTTTCCAAGCTCTTTATATCTACATTGCTGATGAATGGCTTAAAACACTCATCTGGTGTGACCTTTACTAGGTTTCTCTGCTTACTCATTACATATAATAAATTAGAATATCCTAACTTATAATTATCATTCATTTCAAATGGCAGGAAGTGTTTGATGATTTTGTCAGGCAATTTAAGATATTTGGATTGAACATGGACCCAGAAATTATGAAGAGATTTCTCACTTGTCAAGGGAAACTCACTTTGCATTGCTTCTTGGAAATGAATCTGTTAGAGTCACAAAAGTTGTATTCCCAAAGAAAGCATGTGAGGATAACTTTATAACACACAAAAAACTTACTCCTCTTGTTTATAAAGTCAAGCCATCTACATAAAAGTGATTATAAATTTAACAAATTAATAAATATATATATTAATTTCAATATAGCCAGTTGAAATTAATATGGTCCTACATAGTTATATTTTAACAAATATATTTCTATAAAAATTTGTAATAAGTAAATATGAGTATCCATGCTGAATATTTATATAAGCAGATTTGAAAATACAGTAATAAAGTGTTAAACACCTTGGGGCACCTGGGTGGCTCAGTGAGTTAAAGCCTCTGCCTTTGGCTCAGGTCATGATCCCAGGTCCTGGAATCGAGCCCCGCATCGGGCTCTCTGCTCAGAAGGGAGCCTGCTTCCCTTCCCCTCTCTCTGCCTGCCTCTCTGTCTACTTGTGATCTCTGTCTGTCAAATAAATAAATAAAATCTTTAAAAAAATAAAAATAAAATGCTAAACACCTTAGAGTTAAAGGCAGTAAGGTCAAAGGAGGACTTCTTGTAAATAAACTAACCCAATTCACTTTCATTATGAACTATCACAAATATAAATGTAACTTGAAATAATGCTAATACTAAATGGATTATATACACATTTCATTTTTTCCTACATATCTAACTAGTAAATATCCTTTGGATTTCTATTTTTTGTTTTCTATAAAATATGATTATATATTCAAAATACTTCTACTTTCATATGTTCAAGGTGTTTTATTCAGAGATATTGAAACATTTGTCCTATAGCTTCAGCTATAATTTTAGGAAAGCTGAGTCAAACTATTTAATATTTTTAATTTTATTATTACACAAAAAGTACTTCAGTGCTTTAGCAGATGTATACTCATTTCAAATCTAGACTATTGACTATGTTTTAGTAGTGGCAATTCAGTAAGTACTTTTGGTTAAATAAAACTGAAAAACGTTTTTTATCTTACAGGTCTACTTATTAAATTTGCCAATGACATTTATCTATTTGTTTTCCAAATCATAATGAAATCTCAAGATTTAGGGAAATGCTGAATTCTCAATGATTATATCATTGGTGTCAGTTTGGCCTTCCAAGAAATACCAAAATGCCATTCTTAATATCAAAAATCCTAAGCTTTCTACCTGAGGCAAGAGACTGAGTATTTAAAATATAAAATACATATCACTCAACTATTTTAGTAATCTGATTGAAAATTAAAATTTTTCCTTTATTGTCTTTTTTTTAAGATTTTATTTATTTATTTATTTATTTGTTTGTTTGTTTATTTGACAGAGAGAGAGAGAGAATATAAGCAGGGAGAACAGCAGAGTGAGAGGGAGAAGTAGGCTCCTCAATGAGCAGGGAGCGTGATGTGGGGCTCGATCTCAGGACCCTGGTATCATGACCTGAACTGAAGGCAGATACTTAACCAACTGAGCCACCTAAGTGCCCCCTTTACCAACTTTATCAATGTCATAAAATATAATCATATGTAATCACCAAATAGAGAAGAAAAATAAAATAAAAAGGACAGCAATGGCCAAAACTCATGAGAGTGGCTTTCCTTTTATAGTTACTTAACTTCAGTTAGAAAAATGAACAATTTTTATTAAATGTCACAACACATTCTGAAAAGGTGGGTATCCACAGATAAGACTCTTGACCAAAATCACAATTTTACTGTCTTAGTGAACAAGAAACCAAGGTCAGTCAGCATATTATCATCATCCTTTCACTATAATAAAGCAGAATGTGATTGTTCTGTATGTTCACACTCTATTTGCACATGAAAGACCTTTGCTGTATTCACAGGTAAATGCCCACTAGTATCAGCCTCTCTTTTTTAGTTTTGTTTCCTCTAAATGTGATAACCAGTTATTTATACATACACTAGCACATGTACCCACAGAATATTTACACCAATAGCTAATTTCATCACTAAAGATCATTTATATTATCCTTAGTCACATAACACCTAGTGTTTGTTCTTCTACAATACACATCTTTGATATTAGGTGTCATTAATTAGTATAAAGTAATGAAGAAATTTTGTCTCTAGGAAATTTTTTTTTTAAAGATTTTATTTATTTATTTGACAGACAGAGATCACAAGTAGGCAGAGAGGCAGGCAGAGAGAGAGAGGGAAGCAGGCTCCCTGCTGAGCAGAGAGCCCGATGTGGGACTCCATCCCAGGACCCTGAGATCATGACCTGAGCCGAAGGCAGCGGCTTAACCCACTGAGCCACCCAGGTGCCCCTAGGAAATTTTTCTTTATAGAGATTATAATACTTAACATCTCAGGAATAATGAAATTGTATCTGGTTGTGTTAGTAAGACTGCCATTTTTAATAAAGTCTCTGTAGTTTTCATTGCTTTTTCCTCTTCTAGGGATAAAGTTATCAGTTTTATACCCCAAATATCTACTCTTGATTGTTTTAATACATATAATAGCATGTAAACATTTAAATGTTTAAAACATTAAACACTTATGAATAATGGAAAATGTCTAAAATTGTTAAAGGGAGATCTATAATAAAATGTTGAAAGAAATTAAAGTAGTCCTAAATAAATATATATTTTATGTGGATTGATTAGAAGACTTGTTATCCCAGTCTTTTGGAAGATGTTGATTCTCCCCTAACCTATTTATGGAGTGAATATAACCAAAATCAAAATCTATAACAGGCCTTTGGGGATAGAAAATTGTGGTTAATTGATTTATGTACACATAAAATTAATATGGAAATACAAAGTAATTCAACAGCCAAAATTAAATATATATTCTATTTATAAATATTTTTATAGATCTATATGTATGAAGAAAATTGGGGAAGTACACAACTACTACTTACTTTTGAGCATACCATAAAACAACAATAATTCAGAAGGGTGTAGAACTGGTGGAAGAACAAAATAATGATCAATGAAACAACAGAGAGCCCAGAGGTAGACCCATACATACAGTATGACTTCATTTTTTTTTTAAGACACCAAGAAAATAGGAAAAGGAAAGTCTTTTCAACAAATTGTATAGAAATAACTGGATAAATGTATCAACATTCATATCAAGCACAAAAATTAGCCCAAAATATTAAGGCAGCATAAAAGAATGTAGTCCACAACATTGAAGTAAACAAAGATTTCTAGATGGGGGAGGGGGGTGGGAGGATAAAAATGTTATTTAGGCTTTATGAAAATCAAAACTTTGAGTAACTCCATAGTCATCACTTGGAAAATGAACATTGCTCAACAGTATTACTTGTCTGGACAATTAAATATCAAATTAATTTTGACAATTTGACAGTTACTTAAATAACTAATAGGACCTTGAAGTCATTGACAAAATTAAACATTGGTGAGGATGTAAAATAACTGGAGATTTCATTCATTGCTGGAGAGATATAAAATTATACAGCCACTTGAAAAACTACTAAAGATTTTTTTATAAAATTAAATATGCAAGCACATTTTACTTAGTCTATCCTTAAGTATTTGTACAGGAAGTATAAAAAACTATTTTCAGACAAAAAAATTTAAATAAAAATATTTTTATCACCTTCTTTCACAGGAGATCAAAACACAAGCAACCACCTGGATAACTGACAAATTTTTTCACCAGCTGGTTAATAGACAAACAAACATGGTATTTTAACTAATGGCATACTACTCAACAAGACACAAAGAATTAACTACTGACATTCACAACAATGTAGATAAGTCTCAAACACATGTTAAATCATTCCATTCATATGAAGATTAAGAATGCATGAAACTAATTTATAGTGATAGGAACAGAAGATTGGTTTGCTATGGAGATAAAGAATGACAAGGAAGGGTCCGAAGGAAATTCTCCAAGGGAGATAAAAAGTTTTGATATATTGATAGGGGTACTAGTTATATGGGTGTGTATGAACATCAAAACTGAACAAATGATTCCTGACTTGTCAATTTTAGCCATTCTAATTGGTGTGAGGTGGTATCTCATTGTGGAGAAAGGGGAAACCTCCTACACTGTTGGTGGGAATGTAGGCCCATACAGCCACCCTGGAAAACAGCATGGAGGTTCCTCAAGAAGTTAAAGAAAGAGCTGCCCTAGGACCCAGCAATTGCACTACAAGGTATTTACTTAAAGGATACAAATGTTGTGATCCAAAGGGGCACCTGCACCACAATGTTTATAACAGCAATGTCCACAGTAACCAAATTGTGGAATGAGCCCAGATGTCCATTGACAGATGAATGGTCAAAGAAGATGTGGCAGATGATATAGACATAGATAGATATATATATGGATATAGATATAGATATATAGACATAGATATATATAATGAAAGCTCAGCTTTCAGAAAGGATGAATTCTTACCATTTAGCATGATGTAGATGAACTGGAAGGTATTATGCTAAGCAAAATAACCAATCAGAAAGACAATTATTGTATGGTTTCATTCATATGGGGAATTTAAGAATCAAAATGCATGATCATAGGGGAAGGGAAGGAAAAATAAAATAAGGCAAAATCAGAGAAGACAAACCCTAAGAGACTCTTAACTATAGGAAACAAACTGAGGGTTGCTAGAGGAGAGGTAGGTAATGGAATGGGGGAACTGGGTGATGGGCATTAAGGAGGCATGTATTGAGCCCTGGGTATTACATACAATGGGGGAATAGCTGCACTCTACACCTAAAACTAATGATACACTATATGTTAACTAATTGAATTTAAGTAAATATAAAACCATAACAAACTAAACTAAACAAATAGATATTCTTAAGAAATACACATTTCGCTGTATGTAAATTTAACTTCAATTTAAAAAAGTGAAATGCAATGAGAATTAGGTTCAAAAAAACCACCAAGCTAATAAAATCAAAGTCCAAACTTCTTTTAAATTTTAAATGTCCATTGCTTGTATGAATCCTCACCATACAAGATTAACTTTTCAGTACAACTTGAATTTCATTTTATCATTTTATTAGATTCCTCTTTACTATTTCTAAGAAGAGAAACAGGAACTTAATAATTACTTTTAGTAAATATTAAATAAATGGAATTGTATATTCATGCAGTATGTGTATATCTATAATTTTGATAATTTTATGCTTTCAATGAACCCTGCTTGATGCCAGATACATTGTGTCAATTAGTAATATAACCATAGTACTCTGTTATACTTTTTTACTATAGTAAGGTGGTAAAAATTATAAAGCTATCAATTATTAACTTTTTAACATAAAAATTGTAAAAATGCTTTGGGCAAAATAAACTGCACCCACCTAACTGAATGTTAACTAAATTTAGACTAGGACAGTGTATGCATTCATTGTATAACATTTGAAACAACAGAAAGTCAAATATTAAGATCACAATGTGATTTTATAAAGTTATAAATATAATGTTGCAAATTGTGGAAATATAAGACAGTAAAATATTTAACCTTTTTTTTCTTCTGAAACTAACAAATCTCCTTTATTTCTTTTGACAAAATGTCATAATATATCAAATGTACATCAAGCACTTTTTAAATGAAAAAGTACTATGGGCCAATATATGCTTTCTACCATCACCATTCTTGTCCAATCTGTTCAAAGGAATTTGTTTCATGCATGGTATTCACTTCATCTTTCATTTAGTGTTTCTCTATGAAGTTCATTATGACATCACACCTTTTCAATTCTTAAAAAAAAAAAAAAAAAGAAAGAAAGAAAGAAAAAGAAAAATGGCTCTGCTATGTACCACATTAAAGGCTAATTTCTATGCCCTCATTTCAATAAACCACCTTCTGTAATCACAATTGATCTATATTTTCTAGTTGAAAATTTATTCTTTTGGACTGGATTATGCCTCCTCTTTGGATATCTTTAATCATGGCTTTTTAGTCTTCTCTTGTAGAAGTAATTCCACTATATACCTACTAATGTTGGCTTATACACTCTCTCCTATGCTCTTCAAATATCCTCACATTGCCATAGCATATTATATTTGTATTTTTCTGTATCCTTCACTTGATTGTCAGCACCTTGAGGAAAGAAAGTTTTCTTTCTTTCCTTTTTTTTTTTTAAGACTTTATTTATTTATTTGAGAGAGAGAGAGAGAGAAAGTGAGAGAGAACATGTGGGGGGGAGGTCAGAGGGAGAAGCAGACTCCCTGAGGACCTGGGAGCCCAATGCAGGACTCAGTTTGATGACTCTGGGATCATAACCTGAGACAAAGGTAGTTGCCCAACCAGCTGAGTCACCCAGGCACCCGACAAAGGAGTTTTCCAGTAAAAATGTTCTTAATGAAATAATGATGAAAATACATGAAAGATCCCAATAATAATATATATTAGTGTATATAATTTTTAATAGTAGGCAATGGGAACTTGATAAAGAATGATTTGTGATTTAGAAAGGTTTTCTTGTGGAGAGTACATCCCCCCCCCCCCAGCCCCTGATTCTTCAGAGATGACTACAAATGAGAAGTAAAGAAATGGAGAAAGGGACATACTACTTGGAAGAAAGCATATATAAAATAATCAAGAGAAATATAAGTACCTTAGAGTCTCAAAAACAATCTTCTTCCTCCTCTTCTTCCCTCCCTCCCTTCCTCCTCCTCTTCTTCCTCTTCCTCCCCTCCTCTTCCTCCTCCTCCTCGTCCTCCTTCTTCTCCCTGTCCTTATGTGATAGTTTATGTGTCAACCTGGCTAGGAAATGGAGCCCAGATATTTGATCAAATATATCTGGTTATTGCTGTAAAGGTATTTTTTAATGAAATTAACATTTAAATAAACACATATTGAGAAAAGCAAATAGTTTTCCATAATGTGGATAAGCCTCATCCAATTAGTTGAAACTCTTAAGAAAAAAAGAAAGAATGAACTCTCCCAAAGAAGAGGGAATTCTGGTAGCAGACTGATTTTGGACTTGAGCTGCAATATGAGTTCCTTCCTGGATTTCTAGCCTGCTGGCCTACCGAGTACATTTTGGACTTAACAGCCTACACACTCATAGAGCCAATTCCTTATACTCAATCAATCAATTAACCAATCAATTTCTTTCACATACACGTACCACTCTCTTTCATTCTCTCTCAATCTAGATACATGAATAGATGCATATCTATGTATAGATATGCATACATATATGAATACACATACATGCACCTACACCCTATTCTGTTCCTTCAGAGAATGCTCACTTCCACATCATGTTTGTAACTTTATATTTAAACATGGCTATCTGAAAGACATTAGCTCTTTAGGCATAAAATTGCATTTATAAATGCTTACACGTAATTTTAGTTGTAACATAAAGGATAAGTTGAAGGCTATGTGTAATAGGTGCTAACAGTTTTTAATGTTATAAATTATACTCTACATACATAAAATTCTATAATTATATAATGTTATAAATTATACTCTATGTAAATAAAATTCTAAAGGAAATGCAGAAAATATGACAAGAACATAATCTACTAAATAATATAAAATATTGGGAAGAAAAAAAATTTGTTAGAAATAATAAAAAAGGAAGTTTGTCCAAAAATATTTAGCAGAAAACATTTGAAAAATTCCGTTGACTAAAATCAGCCTCTGGGCCAAATATTAATATCACCTTTTTACTGTTATTCTAAATATAGTTCATTCTTGGGCTGTAAAAACAACACTTCATTTGTTTCAAATATAATTATCTATTTCTTAGAGATTTTTGTTAAGGTGATGGGTTGTTTTGAAATGTCTAAGTGATTTTCATTCAGTTTTTGACTTACACAAATTGGAAGAAAAACAGTTTGCACCAACTGAGAATTATATTTGTGTCTATCGTTTTTAAAACTAATTTGTGATTGATGCGGCCATTTTTAAGGAAAATATGCAAAGAAAAGATCTCAGTATATAGAAACTAAGATGATGAACATTATCTCTGGATGAGAAAGACTGAGTATACTTAAAAGTGCTACTCTTTGTCATTGTTTGACATTGCTTTCTATCAAAAGCTAACTTTTGGGGCACCTGGGTAGCTCAGCAGGTTAAGCCTCTGCCTTTGGGGTCAGGGTATGATCCCAGGATCCTGGGATCCAACCTTGCTTCAGGGTCCCTGCTCTGTGGGGAGTCTGCTTCTCCCTTTGCTCATCATCCTGCTTGTGCTTTCTCTCTTGCTCTCTCTTTCAAATAAATAAATAAAATCTAAAAAATAAAATAAAATAATATCTAACTTTCAAAAAACCTTTGAAAAAATAATAGGTAGAATTTTTCTATTCTGCTAAGTTTTATAATGAAACAATTAAGATTTATTTGTTGTAATTAATGTAATCTCTGATTTTTTAAAATGCATTTCAAATTTTTTTATCTTCATTACTCTGAAATTATACACTCAATTATTATATGTAAATATGCCATCATCATAATGTGACAGCAAACCCCCATCTCTCAATGATGGAAAGATCCAATGTGACCAACCTATTACCATATAGTTGGCTGTTCTTTCTGGACAATGGTTCTATATTGAGTATTTAGTTTACTCTTGGCTTCTTCTCTTGGTGGGCTGGGAAATCAGCAGTTAGATAATCAGATCAGCCTATACCACATACACCATGATACAGGAGAAGCTGGTTGAATATAATTTGATGGGCCAACTGAGGAGTCAGTTATGGTGTCAAATGGTAACCAATAAACAATAAAGGTTAATGAACTGTCCTCCCAATTTTTTGAATCAGTTACAAATCTAAGGTACTCTTTCTACCATAGGCCAGATTACACTAATCAGGAAACCAAAAATGAAGGTGAAAATGATACTTCTTAGCGTTATACCTAATAATCCACCAGAGATTTTCTGCAACTTGTTTCTGTAAACTTGCTTTTATGTCCCATAGATTTTAGTTTCTTTTTCTTTTTAAAAATATTTTTTTTTGTTGTTTATTTGACAGAGAGAGCCACAGCGAGAGAAGGAACATGGGCAGGGGGAGTGAAAGAGGGAGAAGCTGGCTTCCCACTAAGCAGGGAGCCTGATGTGGGGCTCCATCCCAGGGTCCTGGGAGCTGAAGGAAGATGCTTAATGACTGAGCCATCCAAGTGACACCATAGTTCTTAGTTTCTGAATGAAGATGTTTTCATCAAGGGAACAACAGTGATATTATTAAATTGAGAGCTGATACTGCCCATAAGATAGTCTGGGTTCTTAAGCCACTATACACTACTGGTCAGAAAATATATGTCATCTATCAGGGAAAAAATTAAGTTGTTGCTACAAAATACTTGCAAGGAAGTCAATGTTTAGGATTCAGGCAATTTGGGGGATGGGTATTTTCTTGTAAATTCATGCCCTACAATAAAGGTGACTGGAATGTTAGAACAACATAATAAAAGCAGAATCATTACTAATTCAGGTATTTCATGAATAACATTTTACTACCAGATTAAAAAGCCAAGACAAAACAATGAACTGAAATATTAACTGAAGATAAAAGCTAAATGGTATAAGTAGTGAAAAAAGTCAATAACATCAAGTGAAATTCTTTTCAGTTTCAAATATGAGTACTATAGCAGCTATGCATACATTCCTTCTTTGTGTCTTCTCCTTTGTTACTTTGTATGAAGAGTACAGGTTAGTTTTGACTTGACATTTAGTTCATGGTTCTTCTCCCGATCATTGGAAGAAGGTAAAAGATTCTGTGTTTAGATGAGGGATCATGGTCTTATATTAGGCGGAAGCATGAGGGTTTTTTAAGACAATCAAATACACCAAAAGGGAAGAAAAAAATACACACAGAGTGAAAACAAAGATGGATTGTCCCATTCTTGGACCGGAACACCCAAAGACATTTTTTTTTTTCTTGCCATTCCTCTGCTCTAGTCTTTATTACAGAGGGGCTAACTGAAGCAAGGATATTTCCCAAGCACATTTATCAGCTGACCTCCAGCTAGATTTTACCCTATGAAAGGAACCAGTGGAAGATTCTGTGCTCCTTGATGTGTGGGGCAGCATCTTTGACAGCATCTGAATTGACCCATATGTAACTAGAATTTACCAGACTCCCTAGTATTACAGTTAGTGCAGTCTTTGGGTTCTAATCATAGTTCCCAATAATTTTAAGAGTTGGAACTATAGTATCATCAAATCAGAACCTAATATCTTTACTTCCAGGATTCAGAAGAGGACCCAAGGCCCAGCTATGAGGTTTGGAAACTTTTGCTGTGATCAATATCATAAGAACCAAGTTGGGTATTATGTTTGTTTCTTGTCACAGAGTCTGTCTTTTGAATAGTACTTCCATGTAACTCCTGTTCTTGTTCAAACATTCTCATCTCAGAGAACGGAAAAATAAGTCAGGTAAAATGGATATATTGTTAATATAAATCTAAAAACTTGAAGTTAGAACAACAAGATGAATTATTATATATTCAAGGCAGAAATTTTTTTTATCAAATATAAAAATTATGTAAGAATTATGGGAAAATGGAAATTTTTATCTTTAATGTCAAACTATCCATAATTTTCTCTTCTAAATCAACAAAGTGTCACTTATGTAAATCATTAATATATTCATTGCTAATTTATGCTTAAAGTATAAAAATTAATAGGTATTTTAAGACAATTAATTCAACATAAATCATTATTAAGTTAGTATTACTCAAGAGCCACTAAAATAAATATTTCATTAGTGTGCCAAAATAAAATAATGATGCAATTAAGAAGATGTTCTTCATAATTTTAAGGAGAATTTATTTATTTTTAAATTTTTAAGAAAATATTTTATTTGTTTTTTTGACAGAGAGAGAGAGGGCACAAACAGAGAGAAACAGAAAAAGAGGAAGAATTGGGCTCCTCACTGAGGTGTGGGGTTCAGTCCCAGGACTCTGAGATCATGACCTGAGCTGAAGGCAGATCCTTGGCTGACTGAGCCACTCAGGCACCTCTTAAGGAGAATTTAAAAACAATTTGTTGTAAGGTGATCTGAAAGAAAAATAAATTCTGGATAAAACTTGTTTCCATTCTATAAAAAATACTACATTCTCTAGTTTTACATCTTTTTCAAAAATGACAAAATAAGTTTGCCTTGAAAATTACAAATGCTTAGAAAGTAAAACATTGTATGCATTAAATTCAGATAAATTTTGGATGTATCACAATTAGGTGTTACAAAAATACCTCATTTGGGGGGAAATTGAAAAAAATCTAAAAATTAGTAATATGAATGGTTAAATAAAAAATTAGTGTACAATTAATTAATTAACTAATTAAAATGCATAATGGCTCTGCACATATAAACCAGACATTCTTGTAAACAATGGCTATATAGTAGTGAAAAGTAGTAGAATGCTTGATTTGAAGCTTGTTTTAAGATGGAGACCAGACAATAAAAGAGCAAAATATAAATAAATAATATGTCCAGTAGCTACATGTGTTATGGATAAAATAAAACAAACTGAGAGAAATAGAGAATCCTGGAGATAGTCAAGAAAAGGGTCTGCTATTTTATCTTAGAAAAAGCTTGTCTCTAAAGATGTCATGAGCAGGGTGCTGAGGTGAATTAAAAACAAACAAACAAACAAAACTATGTGGGCATCCAAAATAAGAATGTCCCAGTTAAAGGAGGTAGAAGATTCCAAAGTACTGAGATTGGAGAATACTTGGAGATTGCAATAAACAAGAGGCCAGTAAGAAGCTCTCAGAATAATTGAGAAAAAGACATTGCTGTGTTGGACAGTAGTTACCATTTGAAGGCAACTTTTAAAATTTAGTAAAAAAAAAAAAAATTAAAGATTTATTTATTTATTTTAGAGAAAGAAAAAGAGAGCATGCATGAGTTGGGGGAGAGGCAGAGAGAGAGGGAGAAAGAGAATCTCAAGCAGATTTCCCATCAAGTGTAGAGCCCTATGTGGAGCTTGATACCATGACGCTGAGATCATGACCTGAGCCAAAATTAAAAGTTGGATGGTGAACTGACTATATCAAACAAGTGACCCTGAAATTTAATAAAATTTTAATAAATAAGTCTAATGGCAAGAAAATATCGTGTAAAAACTCATTTAAAAGGATAAAAAGGGAAGAAAGTATATGTATATTGCTTTACATTAAAAATATGAATGCAGACTCAAGGTGTATCATTGATGGATGGTATCATAAATGCTTGGGTATATGCAGAACTTTATGTATTATATAATCAGTTGCACAAGGGCCATTGTCTACAATCATAAATAATCCTGATTAATTAACCAGGAAGACTTCTATTCATAATAGATACAAAAAATCAACAAATAAGCACAAAATAATTTCAATAATTCTACTTGGTATTTTAATTAATCCATAATAGGACTAAACTTTGGATTTCTAATGCACATTTGAAATAAATAGAATATAAGTCAGATCAATATTTTGCTTTCTTTGAAATATTCTTTAAATACTCACTCTAGAAGAAATTAATTAAAAGAATTATTTGTTTATGTGCACATAAATGCACAAACATACAAAGTTTTAATCATGTGGGAAGCAATATGGGATAATGGAAAGAACATAAGCTTTGTGGCTAGGCCCATGTTTAAATTCTGTCTCCAGTAATGAAATTATACACTTTCTGGGAATTTACTTAATTAGAACCTTATTTGAAAAATGGGGATATTAAATGATAATATCTGTTGCATAAAATTGATGCAAATATTAATGATAACGCATGTGAAATATTAAGCATATATCAGGTACATAATACCCTTTCGACTAAGATTGCTATTATATTAATGGTCTGCTTTTTATGCTATAGGAAACTAGTTTCATATATATAGCTTCAAGGTATACAAATACAAATCATGTAATCAAAATCCTTTAGTGCGACCCTAGAATCTGTGACTATTATGAAAATAATTTTTGTTATGTTCTTGTCAGATGTACAAAATATAATTTAGAGGATTTCCTTCCTTATTACCTATTATTAAAGTATAAGGAATGCAAGATTTTCTTAAACTCCATGTATGACTGACTTCTCTAGCACTGTCAGAGAGTATTCAATAAATGATAAATGAATAAATTAATTTAAAAAACAATGAACAAATCTTGGTAATTCCACCTGAAGTATATTTCAAATATTTCTGGAAGAACATTAAATGCTTAAACTAATGCAACACGCTTCACTGTCAACTAAAAATTAAAATAATTTATTGTTTTTTTTTTCATTCTATTTGGTGGGACGTGACTAGCAATATGAAGAATGTATTAAACTTACAGCCTTATTTTCATTGTTCTAAATCACTTCATGTATTTCATGCATTTGGTTTTAAACAGACCTAGGCCAAAAAAAGCAAAACTATGGTTGTATTTATGAAATAAAAATACAAAGACTTTTCTGAGTTATTGTCAAGTTGCATATGATAACAAGGTATTATTAATAATAAATTGAATATAGATAACATTTTGGCTAATACTCCTTTATAAATATTATTGAGTTTGTTATTTTCATATTTAACCCATTTTAAAGTGATGAAAAACTAAATAAGACTTAACAACCAACTAACTTATTAAGAAGAACAAACTAAATAGGGCTTAAAAGATGTAATTTAGAAAGCAAACCAACAGTTTTCCAGTTAGTTTCTTTTTTAAAATAAGTAGATTTTAAAATTATTTCAAATTCTTTGAGACTTTCTGACACATCTTTCATTTTTTTTCTATTGTCTTTATTCACACACCCATGCACATGCACACACATGCAGACATGTACATACACACTCACAAATATTTTGGTCACAGCCCAGAATTATTATTGAGAAGTTAAGTAAGCGGTGATCTCTCATAATATGAAAGTTAGAATACATGTATGAATAAGATTCTAACACGGCTGATACATAATATGTAGGCAGCATGTGCTTAGAAAGAACATTACTGCCTAATTTCTATTTTGTAGTTGTGGTGTGGGTGTCTGCTTAAAAATTGTGAAGTTCAGGGTAATTTGAAACAGTAGATCAATGGAAGAGAATAGGGAGCAGAGAAACAAACCCCCCATTATACGGTCAATTAATCTTCAACAAAGGAAGCAAGAGTATGAAATGGGAAAAAGACAGTCTTTTCAACAAATAGTGCTGGGAAAACTGGACATCTACCTGTACAAGAATGAAATGACCATTTTCTTATACCACACACAAAAGTAAACTCAAATGGACTGAAGAACTAAATGCAAAACCTGAAACAATAAAAATTCTGGGAGAGAGCATATAGGCAGTTATTTTTCTGACATCAGCTATAACATCTTTCTAGATATGTCTCCTGAGCAATGGAAACAAAAGCAAAAACAAACTATTGAGACTACCTTAAAATAAAAAGCCTCTGCATAGTGAAGGAAACAATCAATAAAACTAAAAGACATCCTACTGAATGGGAGAAAATATTTGTAAAAGACATATGTGATAAAGGGTTAGTATCCAAAATATATATAAAGAATTTATACAACTCAACACACAGAAAAACCAAATAATCCAATTTAAAAATGGCCAGAAGAAATGAGCAGGTATTTCTCCAAAGAAGAAATACAGATGACCAACAGATACATGAAACCGATACTTGATGTCACTCATCATCAGGGAAATGCAAATCAAAACCACAGTAAGATATCACCTTACACCTGTCAGAATCTCTAAAGTCAACAACACAAGAAACCACAAGTGTTGGTAAGAAAAAGGATGCATTACTGGTAGGAATACAAACTGGTATAGTTACTGTGGAAGACAGTATGGAGGTTCTCCCAAAAACTAAAAATAGAATTATCATATGATCCAGTAATTGCACTTGTGCATATTTACTAATCTAATTTTACTCCAAAATAAAAACACTAATTTGAAGGGATATGTACTCTCCTGTGTTTACTATAGCATCATTTACAATAATGAAATTATGGAAGCAGCCAATGTATCCATTGATAGCTGAATAGATAAAGAAGATGTGGGGGACACACACACACACACATGCACACACACACAAATTATGTATGTATAATATATAATATGTATAACATAATATATATAATATGTATAATATATAATGTGTTTATAATACATATCACATGCATACATACAAAATGTGTATAATATATATGTGTAATATGTATGTATAATACATATTATACAATACATAATATATCATGCATATGTATAATACATATTATACATTATATATTTTATAATTTAATTAATAATTATATATAATATATATTTTATATATTATATAATAAAATATATTTTATATAATGTATAATATGTATTATACATACATATGTATGTATAATGGAATATTATTGAGCCATAGAAAAGAATGATATCTTGCCATTTGCTATCTAAAGAATATAATGATGAGCAAAATAAGCCACTCAGAGAAAAGACAAATATTACTCACAGTGGAAGTTAAGAAACAAAACAAAAAAATGAAGGTGGGGGAGAGAGACAAACAAACAAACAAAAAGAAGTAAAGTAGTCTTAACTTTGGAGAACAAACAGATGTTTGCCTGAGGTGAGGTGGTTGGGAGGAAGGGTGAAATAGGTAAAGGGGATTAAGAGTACACTTATATTGAGTACAGAGTAATATATTGAATTGTTGAATCATAATATCATACACCTGAAACTAATATAACTCTGTATCTTAATTATACTGGAATTAAAATGAAATTTAAAGTTAACTTTATTGAAAAAAATAAAGTATTTAATCATGAAAATATCAGAAACCATTATTTATTACTCATTACTCCCTGGTATATAATCAATTACAATAAACTCTTTAAAGGCATGTTATATGTGTGTTCACCATTGTGTATCCTGGCATTTAGACTGTATCCTGTTTAAGTAGCAATTATTGAATAAAGCATACATAATGCTGCTCCTAGAAAACTAGCCTAATTTCTATACATATTTTTCATCTTGCACCTTCTGTGTCTGTATCTACAATTATCTAGCATGCTTCTAAGAACAGGACTTAAGAGTTATTAACTGATGAGCATGTGGGAAATAAGCAGGTAATAAAAATGCATTTGGCTTATAAAGGTAACCTTTCTCATAATAAAGTATTTTTGTAATGTATATTCCAATTATTAGCAAATTAAGAGATAAAGGCACAATGTTATATTTTATATAACCTGTCCTTATAAGAGAGAGGCAGAGAAAGAGACTTGATGAAGAATAGGAGAAGGAAATTTGACCATAGAGGCAGAGATTGGAGTGATGTGGACAGGAGCCAAGGAATAATAACAGTCATCAGAAGCCAGAAGAAGCAGAAAATGGATTATCCTCTAGAGCCTCCAGTGGAAGTATGGTCGTGGTATGATTTCATCCTACTAAAATTGATTTTGGATTTCTGGCCTCCAAAACTGTGAGCAAGTTGATTTCTGTTGTTTTAAGCAACCAAGTCTGTGGTAATTTGTTATATCAGCCACATGAAACTAATACACACTCCTCCCTGAGCTTACATCTAATGCCTCACAGAAGGTCCTGTATAACAAGCTTAATATGGGAGAAAATTTTAGATTAGTGCCTGCATATAGTTCCGAGATGAAAATGGACAATAGCTGTACTGCCGCCACGATCAGAGGTAGCTTTAAAAGACAATGCGGAGAGAAAATCTTCCTACGTGAAGTAGGAGACTTTGTTATCCACATGGTGTAGAAAATGTGGCCTGAAGAAAAGCTACATATCGGTCTAATTATGTGATCAGGTTTGGAGAAGAAAATGATCTGAAAGTTTGAAGACCCAAGGCTCTGGGTAAAGGCATTTCAGTAGGTATATCGGAATGAGCATGCAGTGTGAAGATGTTCTTCATCACATTTTGATTCTCACCAGAAAGCTTTTATCCTGAAAGAGGTACTGAATGACCAAATAGACTAAATAATGTGGCCACTTAACCATCCACCTGTGGGTGGACACAAGAACAGAGTAGTCATGGTGGCTGACTGAAGCTATGCTCTGCATGGGCCCAACAACATGGACGCCCGCTCTCCAATACCAGTCATTTTATCACTACCTCTGAATATCCAACCTATAAACAAAGAAGACTTATATGGAACTTCCAGAACAGCACTATTCCCTGAGGAGTTAAGAAGTTGCTTGATGACAAGTTAATTATATTGAGACCTTTCTTTCTTAGGTTACTTTTCTTGCCTGTAGAACCTCAGCCAACACAAATGAAGCAGACAATGATGATTTGCTCTTCTTTCTAATCTCTATAACCTTTATTATTTTCCAGTTAATTATCTGTGATTTTCTCATGTGGAAGGTTGTGTTCTCAGTACACAATATTCAATTTTGTTTCTTCCATACAGCTTTCAATTTTGTACTTTATCCTTCATTCATTTTCTGAAACCTAACACATATGAGAAATAAGATTAGTTTTTAGCTAATTTGTGAGCTAAAGACCATCTACCTTATGCTTTCTTGTATCTCAATTTAGAATTATATTTTCAGGGTCTTTTTTCCCCTTTAATTTTCTGGGAACAAGAAATGTATCATTCTGATGTATAATATCTTTGCATTTGGGGAAGTTTGTTTTCTGTTTTATGGATACTCTATATGATAAATTATATGATATTTGCTGCTTGTTCAATGGGAGTAGTTTAATCCTGGCCTTCCATGTGCTGAAAAACATGATGTCAAAAGGTGGAGAAATGAACAAAAGCAACTGGAAGCTTTAATCATAGTTAAAAAAAATAAAAATTGGGGGGGACTCCTGGGTGGCTCAGTGGGTTAAGCAGTGGACACTCGATTTTAGCTCAGGTTATGCTTTCAGGGTCGTGATATTAAGTCCCTCCTGGCACGGAGTCTGCTTGGTATTCTCTCTCCAGGTCCTTTTGCCCCTTCCCTGCATGCTCTCTTGCTCTCTCTTCATCTCTCTCAAAAAAAAAAAAAAAAATCTGTCATATATTAACTTTATTTGTGAGTCTGAATATACAGGGTCCTGCAGTTTCCAGCATCCCACCTTTTAGGGCTGAGCAAGAGGTTTTCATCACTCATTTTGAGGTTAAGTATAAATAATGGACTTTTTTTTTTTTTTTTTTTTTTTTACTTTACATTTCTTAGTTGGTTGTATTAGGCCAACAGCAGAAAACCTCTAATTTAGGAAAGTAGGCCAAAAGGGAAAAAAAAAAAAAAAAACAGAATGTCATTTATTTTTAAGTATTTCTGACGTTATGGATGTGGAATTCAGTGGGCCATTTATTATACCTTCTCTGTGGTCATGCTCAAACCATGAAATTTTCATTGTTCTCATATTTTGCACGTGTTTTCAACAACGTCCATTTATTACTAGGAAAATCTGTACCCTGTCAGTTTATTCAATGTGTTTCAGTAAGGGAGGGAGTGCAGAAATAGGCAGCTTACATTTATCTTGAGAACTGTTCTCTGACTGTTAATTCGCTCACTCTGTTTTTATACCTCCATGAGTGTGTATGGGTCTGTATGAGTGTGCGTGTTAAAGCCATGATTATGAAAAGTAAGGATGCACAAATTATCACGTCTCTGTTTCTTTTTAGTTGGATATCCGCAGAATAATAGTCATGTCACCCACACAGAAATAAATGCTCTTTTTCATTCACACCCTAGGTCCCAGTTTATTTTTTTTATAGCATAATTTATGTTATTTGAAATGATTTCTAATGGTCTACCCAATATGTGGGCACATTTGATCACATTATTGATAATTGTCATATTTAATTCACTGTTGATTCTACTTCTTCATACCGAATACAATCCAACATCTTTCTTACTGGTTCTGATGTACAAGTCCAAGCAGTTACCACAATGCTCCTCTCAGAACTATTGCTATCTCCTTCTCAGAAAGAACAGTAATGTGTTTTAGCTTTTTAGCACAGTCTCTAACTCTTCTCCACAATGAATGTCCTACTGACAGGGAAACTTCAGACTACCACACTTCAAGATGCTTTATGGATCCCTTACTTCTGAATTCTATTTAGTTATATGTGCTGCAATATACTGCGGCTAGTTTTCCCTAAGTTTCACCAATTTTTATGTAATCAGCTTTTTATTTTTTATTTTTTTAAAGATTTTATTTATTTATTTGACAGACAGAGATCATAAGTAGGCAGAGAGGCAGGCAGAGAGAGAGGAGGAAGCAGGCTTCCTGCTGAACAGAGAGCCTGATGCAGGGCTCCATCCCAGGGCGCGGGGATCATGACCTGAGCCAAAGGCAGAGGCTTTAACCCACTGAGCTACGCAGGCACCCCTGTAAACATCTTTTTAAAATATTTTCCTTTCTATATGATCTAAATGTAATTACATAGACTAGATAGGTGACGTATGTTAATGACAGGAGCCTTGGTACACTGTGAATCACTTTCCCCTTCTGACAATCAAGGCTTTGATAATAAAACAAGCCCCTTGAATATGTATTCAACTTCCTTTAAATTTGTTTTCTTCCAGAAAACACATCAATCCTTTATGAAAACAGAATCTATAAGGTTTCAATGCACCATTTCTTAGTTATGCCTACAGATGTCTGAATCTGAATGGCAAATAGAGTTTTGCTTCAAGCTAAAATACCTCTATAATGAATTATGTATATAAGACAGTACATGTTTGATTATGTTGCTAGATGTTTTCCTAATGGGTATTTTAAACATAAAACATGAATATTGTGATTCATTAAGTTGCTTTATTTAAATTACATTTTTCAAGTTAACATTAATAATATCCTTCAGTATGCATCAACTATCCAAATCTTTTGGATAATTTGATTAGTTTTATCTTCAGTCTTCAACCTTGGAAGTACTTTCTAAGCACTTTCTTGAACCTACTTTTGAGGTTAAATCACTGTGTCATTAATATTTAAAAAAGACTAAATGGAAAGAGATGCTCATAAAGTCCAGACATCTTTGTCACTGATATAATAGGGCAATGAGACAATTTCCCTCCTAAGAACCGGAAGATGGTTCTGTCTGTTCTGTGTTGGCTCATTTATCTCTGTTACATTGATGAATTCATTTTCATGACAATACTTGGTCTGAATAATGAAAAGCTGGAAGAGATAGTCTGATGGTCGAGATGGAATATTTAAAATTTTCTTTCCAATTATAGCTAACCATCTTTTTGAGATTTACCATTGAGATGATCAATCATTTAGGGTGAACAAAAATTCCTGGATGATATTTTTAAACTAAATTACAAGTCATTTGAATAGCATGATCTCTTTTAAAGCTTTATTAAACCCGTATGAACTCCAAGTCATTATATCTTCTTAAACTTAAGTACATAAAGTATAACTATGTGTTTTCAGCTATTCATTTGGCCAAAACTTGAATACACATGACAAAAAGTTTATTGAAATAATGACAACCTTTATAAAACAAATCAACTTTTTTATTATATGTTCAGTTCTGTATATGCTCGCTAGTTAAACAGATAGGCTAGACAGTTATTTCTTCAAGGTGAGTTAAAGCACCACTTCTCAAACTTCAGGATGCCTAAGAAGCACTTGAGGATCTCGGTGGAAACTGAGACTCTGCATTTTTTTTTTTAAAGATTATTTATTTATTTATTTGACAGACAGAGATGACAAGTAGGCAGAGAGGCAGGCAGAGAGAGAGGAGGAAGCAGGGTCTCTGCTGAGCAGAGAACCCGACATGGGGCTCCATCCCAGGACCCTGGGATCATGACCTGAGCTGAAGGCAGAAGCTTACTGAGCCACCCAGGCGCCCCGAGTCTCTGCATTTTTAACAAGCTTTCTCTACATCTACCTAACTAGTCAAAATCTGGTGGCAAATTTTCTCTATAAGAAGTTCATATAGTTGGATGGATTCTGTTTTTGATTGGTAGTTAAAACATTTACAATTCTGAAAGAAATGATGCTTTAAACTCAGTGACAATTTACAGTACTTTTAATGATAACTGAGAGGATAAGTTAGTGCCATTTGACTAAAGTTTGGCTATGAAATTTAGTAACAAAACAGGATATTATCATTAAAATGATGACTCTTCTTTCATAATTGTTACAGCACACCTCATATGGCTTTTTTTTTTTTTGTGGTGCCAGGAATTTTTCTAAGGTTTTATATTTTATAAGTCATTTTCATGCTTCATGCTTACAAGAAACTTGTCAGTTACAGAGAATAATTATCCCCATTTTACTGCTGATAAAACAGAGGTAGAAAGTGGGGCGCCTGGGTGGCTCAGTGGGTTAAACCTCTGCCTTCAGCTCCGGTCATGATCTCAGGGTCCTGGAATTGAGTCCTGCATCAGGCTTTCTGCTCAGCGGGGAGCTCTCTCTCTCTCTCTCTCTCTCTCTCTCTCTCTGCCTGCCTCTCTGCTTATTTGTAATAAATAAATAAAATCTTAAAAAAAAAAAAAAAGAAAATGTTTAAGTAACTTGTCGAGATCACAGAACCACAAGAAGCAAATCAAGGAGCCAGACTCAAAATTTAAGCAGGTTCTGTAGTTTGAATCCTTAAACACTCTGCTATACTACTTGTGTTTCAGAATGAAAGCATTATAGCAATTTTAATTTTAAAAATTGAACTAATAATTTAATCAAGGAAGAAATGGAAGGGAAAACTTAAGGTTTTGTAAAGATATTGTTTAGCAGATCTTTCTCCAATTGAAGAAAGAACACACATGGAAGCTTCAGCAGTCAGAGACTCTTGCTTACTTATTTGTGGCTCCATAAAATGAAATCTCCCAAACCCAAGCATGACCTTACAGTTTGTTACATATTGTTAAATTAAATGAATAATAAAAATCAAGCTAATTGAATCAGTGACAAGAGGCTCATGTAAATTTACTGCCCTACATATAAATAACCAGAAGTGGATTTTCTAAAGAAACAATCTGAATGGTGCCTCTTGCCTCACTAGGAAGAGACTAATGAGCGTCTATGCACAGAGTCAGAAGTATGCATATATGCTCACATTCATGAAAATTATAATTAACAAGCAGGCTATAAAATGGAATGTTTTGTCAGTTACTGGCACTAGGGTCTTACTTCTAAAAAAATATTATTTGTTTTTAATTTACCAGCTTGAGTTTGGTTTAGATGCTGGGTGAAAATATAAGAGTTCTCTAGATATACATTTTTTTTTAATTTTTTATTTTTTATAAACATATATTTTTATCCCCAGGGGTACAGGTCTGTGAATCACCAGGTTTACACACTTCACAGCACTCACCAAATCACATACCCTCCCCAATGTCCATAATCCCACCCCCTTCTCCCAAACCCCCTCCCCCCGGCAACCCTCAGTTTGTTTTGTGAGATTAAGAGGAAGTGGTGATGCAACATGGAGGCTTAAGTGGGTAGAAGAAGAATAAATGAAACAAGATGGGATTGGGAGGGAGACAAACCATAAGTGACTCTTAATCTAGATATACATTTTTAAAAAAATCTCGCTTTGTACTTATAAAAAATATCAGCATAGTGCTTACTATACACTGTTTAGTGTCTCCCCCCAAATCCACATATTGAAGGCCTAAAATTCATCCTTGAGGTGATGGATATTTGAGATGAGGCTTTGGGGAGATACTTAGGTTTAGGTTACATCATCGTGGTGGGGCCTGTAGATTGGATTAGTGCCTTATAAGAATGGACACCAGAGAACAATTCTCTCTCTTCCTGTCACAGGACAGAGGGACACAGTAAGGAGATGGCCATTTGTAAGCCAAAAACAGAGCTTTCATCAGAAACTGAGCATTGTTAACACACTGACCTTACATTTTCAGCCTCCAGAATGTGAAAAAAAAGAAAATTACTATTGCTTAATTTACATGGTCTATGGTATTTTGTTATGGCAACCTATGATGTGGTATTGAAAAGTGGGGTGCTACCATGTAAATAACCTAAATAGGTGAAAGGAGCTTTGGTACTGGATAATGGGTGAAATCTGGGAGAGTTTTCAGGTGCATGCTAGAAATATGGATATTAAGTGTGATTCTGGTGAAATCTGAGAAGGAAATGAGAAGCATATTACTAGAAACTGGAGGAAAAGTGGTCCTTTTTATAAAGTGGCAAGGAACTTGGCCGAAGTATATTCTAGGGTTCTGTGGAAGGTAGAACTTGTGAGTGATGTACTTGTAATTTAGTTGAGGAGATTTCTAAGTATTGAAAGAATGGCTTGTTTTTCTGACAGCTTATAGTAAAATGCAAGAGACAAGAAATGAATTGAAGAAGGAATTGTTAAACAAAAAAAAAATGTACCCAGAAATTGAAGATTTGGGAATTGCTCAGCCTTTTCAATAGCTATCTATCTATCATCATCTATCTATCTATCTATCTATCTATCATCTATCATCTATTTCATTATGTTTCTTCTTTGGTTCCCACCATACTTTAGTATCATGTCTATATTTCCTTGACCTCCTCTCCAATATTCCTCATTTCTTCTTTCCTAGAGTTTTCCCTACCAGGTCCTTCTCTGCAAAATTTTGCTAACCTTGATCTCAACACCCATTATTATTATTATTATTATTATTATTATTATGATGTCTATAATTACCTCTATCTTTCCTTGGGCCCTACCAGTCTATCAGGAACCAAGTATTTTTTTTGTCAGTTACTACCACCCCTTATGTGAAAATCTTTGCCTTAGATTCCCGGTATCCATTTCAGACTTTCTACCTTTAGGTTTTAATCTCTTTTCACAATTTCACCTTATAGGTCCAAATAATTCATGTCTGACTATTTCATATATGTCCCCAGCGACTTGCTGTCAAAGTCTGTTTCCTTGGTGGACAATCAGTGAAATTGCACAGGATCCTAAGTCAAAGGTCTCTAGTACTTGAGGTTTAATGTACTGCACATGTTGTTTTGATTCTTAATAAGTTCATCATTGCACTTATATTTTCTAAGTGGGATCTGAGTGAACCATGGAGCATAGGAGTGTGTGCTGGGGCAGGACCTGACCACATCACTTGGAGTCTTTGTTGGAGTAGGTCATTGAGAGGACATGGTCATTGGTTGACTTGTGAGCTGAACTTGAGGAAATGGTGCCTCCTCACCTCCTCCTGTTTCCTTAGAATTACATTCGCCCACTGTTCTTGCCCACAGCAAGAGCTGTTTTTAAGGACACAGCCTTGAAAGAGCAATGTGTTGTTAAGAGCCTCTGCACAGTGTACATGAATGGACCCAGTTAAGGCTTCTTTAGAAACTTTTCACATTTGGTCAGTGAGTGAGATCAGTGAGTAAGTGAGGAGATCTAGTTGTCTTGCAGTCACCCAAGACAAGCTTAAATGCCAATCCCTTGGTTGTTAAAACTGCCACCTACCGCTCTGGAGTCCTGTGTGGCTTTCTTCGGTCCTTCCTTGCCCTCCATGAATGGAGACAGTTACCAGATTTCACTTCAGAAGCTCCCAATTTGCAAACCAACTGTCTTGAGAAGGGACATAGGAGAGGCCTAGGTCCCCAGGCTGGCAGCTTCACAGGGTGTTTGGTGGGCAGAAGGCTGGAGGCTGCTTCTCAATGGGACTGAAGCTCCTACCCATCCCATTTGAGGAATGGAGTAGAGCCCAGTGTAGAATCTTTTTTTTTTTTTTTAAAGATTTTATTTATTTATTTGTCAGGGATAGAGGGACAGAGAGCGAGTGAGCACAGGCAGACAGAGAGGCAGTCAGAGGCAGAGGGAGAAGCAGGCTCCCTGCCGAGCAAGGAGCCCGATGTGGGACTCGATCTCAGGACGCTGGGATCATGACCTGAGCCGAAGGCAGTCACTTAACCAACTGAGCCACCCAGCTGTCCCCCCAGTGTAGAATCTTAACCATTCTTGTATTTTGCCCTTCTGCAAGTATCCCTAGGCCAGCTTACTTGCTTGAACAGATCCTCCCTTCGTTCTTCCAAATGAGTCTGGTTTGCATTCCTGTCTTTGGCCAGCTTGAGGTATCCTCCAGGGATGAGCCATGATATAGGAATGAGGCTAATAATTAAACATTTTAATTTTTCTTTACTTAGAATAGAATTATGTAGAAAATAAAACCACCATGACAAACTGGAGAGGGGGGAGAGAGCGAGAGACAGAGACCAATAGAAAGAAAAACATACTATATACCATTAGCAACACCTTTTATTTAATTTTTTAAACAGAAAACCGTGCATCTGCACTTTGCATTGAGCTCCATAGATTCCGTAGCTGCTCCTGCTTGACGTTCACTGCCATCCTCAGGCCTAGGATACAGACCGCCTACCTGAGACCCACCACTTTTGGTTTTGCACCAGCATTTCCTCCTTCTGCCCTCATTTGATGCGTGGCTTTCTTCTAGGATCTTATTACTCACATTCCACCCATTCATTCTCTTTTTGAACTATATTTGAATAAAAGTGGGAGTTGATTTTAAAAATGCATATACTGATAATGATTATACTGAGATTATAAAATGTGCTAAAGTTGTACAGAAATGTTAATAAATTAATAACTTTGAGCAATACGCTCCATTAAATACCTTTCTGCTTGAAATATCTAGAGGAGTTTTCCTTTTCACAAGTGAATATTGAATAATACAGTTTATAAATTAAACTAGACTCAAAGAAATCCCATTTCTTCCTTAATATTGCAGAATATCAAAAGTTACTGGAAAGGGATTTCTCATGATATTTAAAGGAGGTGATATAGCTCCAAGGGAACCATATTTGAAAAACATGAAAAACATGGGAATTTTGAATTTAGGTTTAAGTCTAGGCTCTGAGTTTACAACTAGGAGACTTTTGCTAACTTTAGTAACTGCTAAGATTTAGTTCCCTCATTTATACAATAGAGAGAGAATAGTACTTTTCACATGGTTAACTCAATGATTACATGGATAGTAACACTTCACAAGCACTATGCCAATATCTTTTATTGTTTATATAATATCTTAACTTCAGAATTCTTTATGGGGATTAGATATATAGAAATTTGAAGATTTTCATAACTCTAGTTTTTAAGACCCCAATACTAAACATTTGATTTGGCACTTATGAGGTGCCAACCACACAAATTTAAATAACTCAGATTTGTTTGTTTGTTTGTTTTAACAGTGTAGAATAAAAAGTTTGTCCTCTATCCCACCATGCTTTTTTGTTTAATAATGTTTTATTTTATAGTGAATCTTTAACATTTTTCATGCCAATGATTTTTCTTCTTTAGTATGGAACACAATGGGATAATTATTTAATCAATTATTTATTTTCAATAATGTGATTGCTTTCAAGTTTTCAATGTTCTAAGCAAAATTGTAATGAGACTTCTTGAGGCTAAATTTTATGGAAATGTGATTATTAACTTATATATTTTATTCTTAAATAATGTAATTGCTTAGGATTATAAAATAAAATTTTCATGTTTAACTTTAAAAAATAATTATAAATTAAAACTTGTGGGTGGAGGGTCAGTGAAGTTAAATTTAGTCAACATAGGTCATCTTAAAAATGACCTGGTTGATTTCGTTCAAATTTAAGTTGTGTGTAATTGATGTTAGTTATGTAAGTGAATTCACCAGGCAATTTTTAAACACCTATTAAGGATAATTGGGATCTTAAGTAGCCAAATTTTTGTATTTAATACAGCAAAAGAGTGAACCAATTGAGAAGCATCTGCAACCTTGACAAACTTAAGAAAATTTTAAAAATTTATGATAATTTCCACTGTGCATGAAATAGTGTACAGTATGAATAGAAAGTTACAAGAGAAAATGTTATATAGGACTCAGGATGTTTTGTAATTTTCTGGTAACATGGTTTGATCACTTTTTTTGCTTAAATTTAGGTAAGGTAAATCAGGATCATGATCAATAAAGAAATGACAACTGCTCTTGTTAACAACCTGGGTGCTATTGCCAAGATTGTTGAAAGAAGCAAACTATCTATGTCTTCATATCTCTTGCTCAATAAGCATGTTTTAAAATCATTTCCTGGTATGCCTCATCAAGCCACTGCTTCATTTCTTCCCGCATAATTTTGACAGAACTGTTTGTAAAATCAATGCCTGAGAGCTGTGTTTGGATTTACTGCTGGATCCAATTACTGTGTATTATCATAAAAAGCATCAAACTGAAAATTATTGATGGTGCTTGTTTTGTGAGCATGCAACTGTTAATTCTAAATATAAATATTTTAATGGCACAATTTCTTACTATTATAGAAAAGAAAAGAGAAATAAGACTTCTAATGTGGAAAAATAAACCACTTAAATTTAAACAAAGTTCTTACTTAAAAAATAAATGCAATTGTATTTTATACACAATTCAGACAAAAGAGTACTTTAAACAGCTATGATTAATAATACTTGCCAAAGACTACATGAGCGAGTATTTTTATGCAAAGAAAATAGTTTGTCAGGAATGTTGGCTTAAAATTTTTATTATGTCTCAACTGCACTTATGATTTAAAGAAGAATTTGGCAAACTGTAGAGCCTGTGGGCCCAAACTGTCCCACCCCATTCATCTATTTGCAGACTGGGGTTGGTTTGCCTTACAACAACAAAGTTCAGTAGTTGTGACACAGACCTTACAGACAGCAAAGATAAAATACCTACTCTTGATCCTTTCTTTACAAAAGGAAAAAAAAATAGTCTGCTGGCTTACTTTAAAATATTAAAAGTAGATTTTTAGATAACAGTTTCAATATTTAAAGGAAATTTTGAAACTTCAGTATGATCCTAAACTTGTTAGAGGTATGTAATTGAACTTCAAAGCTTGAAGTATAAAAATACTATAGCAAATTAAATTTCTATCTGTCTATGCCATTTGCAAAATGAAAATAACAGCAATTACAACTACTGTTCATTACAGTTAGTTATGGGAATGGCTTACTCTTCAAAGACTCCTATTGACTCTTGTCAAAAGGGTATTTTTTGAAGAAAAAGTTTAAATACAAAGAAAGCATTGACTTGGATAAAATGATGATAGAAAAACATGCGTATGTGTAAAATATGATGATAGTTGAATACAAATGGCAAGAACTGCTGGTCCATTAAATGGGCACTGAGAGACTTAAGAAGGGAGATCCAGCAATTCTGAGCCTAAATAAAGCTCTCTCATTTCCTCAAATCTACTTGAGTGTATGAGTGTTTTCCATTACCTTACCTCTGTGAGTATCTCCAGCACCAACATGGTGATTCTCATGAGGAAGATGGTATTAGGAGAAATAAAAGAAGATAAGCTCACTACAGAACTCACTGGAATGAGGGCAGTTACAATTCCGACATAAAGATGGGAAAATAAAGTACCACGTATACATGTAATACAACTAAGTGTCGTAATATTTGTTTCTAATTGAAGTATAATTTACATACTGTGTTATGTTAATTTCAGGTGTACAATATATATGTTATTTTTATATACTCAGAAAAAGTGTTATTTTTTAATTCTTCTTTTGGATAAACATACTCAAAAATAATAGATATATTCAGTTGAATTTTGTTTGTTTTAATTTTAGTGTAGAGCCCTTTAAAATGCCCCTTGAGAAACAATGGCATTTAATAAGTGAGGGGGAAAAAAATGGTGAATTGCTTTTGCAGTCTTACCCCTCGGTGTTAATTCAAATTCATTTTCCCTGGCAGTTTTTTTTTTGTCTCAATCATTAATCAACTTTCTTAGACACTAACTTAATGGAAAATAGAATGCAAACAGCCTTTACTAAAAGTAAAATTTTAATTTTCTTTGCCAGGGACAAGCATAGTGTTCTTTCCCACTTCCCCCACCACCCCAAAGGGAAAAAAATAACTGATGATAACAGATAACAGAGCTATAAGAGGAGTTGTCACAGTTCTCTATCTATTATAAGACAGTAGAAATTGTATATAGGAATAAAGTAAATGGGATTTTTGAACTCTCTTTAATATGTCTATTATGTCTTTTTAAAAAATATATTACTTTTTAATTTCTTTTCAGTGTTCCAGAATTCATAATTTATGCACCACACCCAGTGCTCCATGCAATATGTGCCCTCCACAAAATCTGTTATGTCTTAATATTAGTATGACCACTAATTTTCACATATAAAATTAAGTATTTAATATAATTCATAAAGTTATATCCTCAGTATTTTCCTTTATGATAATTCTATTTAATATTAAAATTTAAGCATACATTTTTTCCTTTTTTGTTACAATAGCTCTATTGTTGGAGGCCATGGCATAGTTGGAGTCGTGTATCAAACCAAATCAAACCCTGACTTGTGTCTCCTTTAAAATCCGGACACCTTGATAAGGGTTTAAGGACAGGAAAGTTGAGTAACACTGAGGAAGAGTCTGTGCTACATGTCATGAGCTCCCTTGAAATGTGCTTAGGTCCCTGTTCGGGCACCACTTGTCGTGGCCAGTGCAACAAACTGACCAGGAACATGAGGGTAAGATGATGGTGAAAGGAAATTAAGAGACAAAGAGATGGGGACAGGAGGAGCACTGAGGAGGATGTCCAACGGTGCTGATTTTATTCCACATCTTATAATCATTTATAAGGCAGACCACAATAGAAGGAGTAATACATCAGTATCTAGTCAGACGACCGCAAGTTACTATAACAAGTTTATATTAACTACAAACAAATCTCGTAATGCCAGGTAGTCACCGCTAATGCTATTAGCTACTATTGATGCAAGACAATCAGCCTGGGACTGGGTTATGGGAAGTACAGAAACAACAAGGACCAACTAAGAATTCATGACCCTAGGTGCCTCGTTAGCGCAGAAGGTAGCGTGTCAGTCTCATGACCCTGGCCACATTGTTCCCTTCTGTAGGGAGAACACGTGGGAAGTCATGTAGGCGAGTGCAGGACACGTAGCACAGATCCTTCCTCAGGGTTTCTCAACTTTCCTGTCTTTAACCCCTTATCAAGGCATCTGGAGACACAAGTCAGGGCCTGGTTTGATCCATGACTCCAACCATGCCGTGGCCTCCAACACTCTCTATGGACTGTAAAAGTAGCAATAATTTGTTTAATATACCTGTAACAATCTTGCTAATACTAATGATCCGTCCAAAATTTAAAATCCTTTTTATTTTCTCATCACATTTTTTTCTAAAACATGTTTTTGTATGATGAATTCTCCAAATTATGAAACATAAGTTTCATGATAGGTTATATGAAACTACAAGTTTTTTGTTATTTCCTCATTGCAAAAAACTGGCAAAACTTGTAGTCTCCCTAAGATTCTGCCTTTGCAAAAATATAATAAACGCTATCTCATAATTTTGTCTTAAAGACTGAACAAAGTAATGCATGTGGAAACATTTTGTGAATTTTTAAACACCCTTCAGACAGGTATTACCATGGTCATTGTAAAACGTATTTCTTAATTAAGAAGGGAACTGTTATTCTTGATAAATTGTTATTTAGTACCTATTTAAACTATGACCCAGCAATTGCACTATTGGGTATTTACCCTAAAGATACAAATGTAGTGATCCAAAGGGACACATGCACCCGAATGTTTATAGCAGCAATGTCCACAATAGCCAAACTATGGAAAGAACCTAGATGTCCATCAACAGATGAATGGATCAAGAAGATGTGGTATATATACACAATGGAATACTATGCAGCCATCAAAAGAAATGAAATCTTGCCATTTGCAACAACATGGATGGAACTAGAGCGTATCATGCTTAGCGAAATAAGTCAAGCAGAGAAAGACAACTATCATATGATCTCCCTGATATGAGGAAGTGGTGATGCAACATGGAGGCTTAAGTGGGTAGAAGAATAAATGAAACAAGATGGGATTGGGAGGGAGACAAACCATAAGTGACTCTTAATCTCACAAAACAAACTGAGGGTTGCCGGGGGGAGGGGGTTTGGGAGAAGGGGGTGGGATTATGGACATTGGGGAGGGTATGTGATTTGGTGAGTGCTGTGAAGTGTGTAAACCTGGTGATTCACAGACCTGTACCCCTGGGGATAAAAATATATGTTTATAAAAATAAAAAAATTAAAACCTAAAAAAAAAAAAAAAAAAAAAAAAAAAAGAGAACTCCTAAGTAAGCACTACCTCAAATAGTGCTCAAATTCAAAGATTCTTCAATTCATTTAAAAGGTGTATATCTAAGTTTTCATTAATATCACACCAAAATGTTATTTGCAAAAATTAGAAAGTTAATGATTCCCTTAATCATGCTAATCTTTAAATTGAACAAACCCAGTAAGGAAACAGGAACATTCTGTTCAACAATGATAATGGAGATGATTATAGAATTTTAATCTAACAGACACAAATCTTAGAAGAAAAGTAAACCCAAGTATTTACTTGTCAAGAGGAAAAAAAATGTTAGTTTTATTGGTTCCTTGTCTTGGATGGATATGAATAAAACAACTTAGAATAAATATGCCACTTTATTATTTTCTGATTTCTGGAAAGAACCTCATTAGCAAAGGGTATCTATAATTTTTCTAAGAAAAATGTTATAATCAATCATTTTTCTTAATATTAATAATTATGGCAATATTAATAATGCAGCCATGTACATTATAAAATTCATACCATAAATAATTTATACTACTTAGTAGTTGCTGAATAATTAATATAGCTCAAGCACACAGTAATTGGCTTGAATTCTGAGAAATATAATTGTGAAAATAAAAACAATTCAGATTTTATTTTTTATATTACCTTCATATGTGTTTTCAGCCGTCTCAAAATCATAAGAGTTGGAAGAAATTACATTTGGAAATGCAAAAAGAAGGATTTATCCTCAGCGTTTTTTGATAGGTTAACCAGGCTACTGAGCTCATCCTATATTCACAAGAAATTTGTGAGATCCAGGAGCAAGTATACTAATGCATGTTTCCATTCAGGTAACTGAGGTTACCAGAAACTATAGAGTTATGATTTTCAAAAAAATGAATTTAATAAATGAAAAGATATTATTATCATAGCTAGTCAAAATCCTTGAATTCAATTTAATAGCTAAGCAATGTCTGTGCACAAATTATTTACCAAGTATTACAAGATATAAAATATGATAAAGTAATAATTCATACTTTTAAGAAACAGATTCAGCATAAATGTCCAGAACTTGAGGCTAGAGTGAATTCAGAATAAAAATGAAAACTTTCTCAACTACACATTGTCTTATTTATTTATTTATTTATTTCAGTGCTCCATGCAATATGTGCCCTTCTTTAAAGATTTTTTTAAAAATTTATTTGACAGACAGAAATTGCAAGTAGGCAGAGAAGCAGGTAGAGAGAGAGAGGAAGCAGGTTCTCTGCTGAGCAGAGAGCCCAACGTGGGGCTCGATCCCAAGACCCTGGGATCATGACCTGAGCCGAAGGCAGAGGCTTAACCCACTGAGCCACCTGGATGCCCCAATGTGTGCCCTTCTTAATACCCACCACCAGGCTCACCCAAATCCCTACCCCCTTTCCTCCAAAACCCTCAGTTTGTTTCTCAGAGTCCACAGTTTCTCATGGTTTGGCTCCCCCTCTGATTTCCCCTAATTCACTTCTCTCCATCTCCCAATGTCCTCCATGCTATTCCTTATGCTCCATAACTAAGTGAAACCATATGATAACTGACTCTGTCTGCTTGACTTATTTCACTCAGCATAATCTCTTCCAGTGCTATCCATGTTGATACAAAAGTTGGGTATTCATCCTTCCTGATGGAGACATAATATCCCATTGTATATATGGACCACATCTTCTTTATCCATTTGTCCGTTGAAGGGCATCTTAGCTCTTTCCACAGTTTGGTGATTGTGGCCAATGCTGCTATAAACAATGAGGTACATATGGCCCTTCTTTTCACTACATCTGTATCTTTGAAGTAAATACCCAGTAGTGCAATTGCAGGGTCATAGGGTAGCTCTATTTTTAATTTCTTAAGGAATCTCCACACTGTTTTCCAAAGTGGCTGCACCAACTTGCATTCCCACAAACAGTGTCAACTGTGCATTTTCTTTTCAATTTTGGAGGCTGGAAAACTTCCACTGTTATATGTAGAAATGTTATCTTAGCTCTTTGGTATTTATTTTTTGTTTGTTTTAATATTTTAAAATTTCATTTAAATTGAAATTTCACTTCATTTTTTAATATTTCATTTGACTCAAACTTTCCAAAAATATTTATAGATTATTTGATTTTTCACTATCATGCTTATGCCCTATTAATATCACACATCATTGTGTGTTTAAATATTATATTTTTGGTACTGGTAAATATTGTGTCTTTTATTAAGAATTGCATTTCTACCCCATCCACCACCCAAGATATAGCTATACTGGTATTTGTCTGGGACCGAACTTTTAGGTTTAAAACCTATAGGTCCTTTAACTTAAGAAATCATATAGGGAATGAGCTAGTCTAAACTGGCTTAGGGCAGGTAATCACATTTTAGCATTTAATTGGGTGTCTGTAGAATCAATATTCTTATGTAGTTCAGTCTTTTAAGAATCAAAACCCTTAAATGAAGGAAAGAGAAGAAGGCAGGGAAGCAATAAGGAAGAAAGGAAAGGAGGGAAGAAGGAGGGAGGAAAGCAAAGAAGGGGGAAGAAAAGAAAGACAAAAGAAAAAATATAGAATACAATGGCAGGGAAAATAGAGTCAGAATAGCCAGTTTTAATATAATACTATACTTTTCTTATAAAAATATAACCTTCATCATTAAAAAGACCAAAAAAATCTGAAAATGCCCCTAAAAAGACATATAGTAGGCCGCATTTTAAATAGCACTAATATTCTGCCGATCAGAGGCCAAATGGCTTTACATTGATTTTTATTATCATTAAGTTATTTTGTTGGAAATTCTTATTGAATTCTTCTTGCTCGCAATAATTCAAGAAGGCCAGTACGTAAAAGAATCAGTGTAATTCATTTGTATGGCTCATTGAATCCAAACTAAGGCTGCTTCACAGTTGTTTTTTTTTTTAAGTTTTTATCTATATTTTATTTTTCTGCAAAGTTTAATATTCAACTTCTATTAAAAGTTAGTACATTGTGACTAATAATTTATAAGGTATAAATGAACAGTATTTCAACTGAGACACATGTCATGTCTTTCAAGGAATGGTAAACAACTTCTTAAGTACATCAGTTATAGATACACACATGCTGTAAGAGAACAGCAATGACAGACCTACTGTGGAAATACATAGAGACATATTGGTGAACTTTCTGCTTGCAGTCCTGAATACAAAAGACTTTGACATTCCTTAGGAAATGAGTCTCATGATTTCAAAATATGAAAATAATAAACAACAACACAGACTACCCTTGAAGTGTTTGAAGATGCACAGAAAAATTTTTAGAAACTACCGTGTCTGATATTTTCTGAATAAGAATATGAGTCAACTATTTACATTGTAAGCAATTGCCAACTCCAAATTTGATCATTCACTCTCAATCTAAATGTTTTTGGGAGCTAAGAGCCACCCATTTCGAAGTAATAACTTCTTTCTCCATATTAATCTTATTACCAAGGTTAACAGTTAGATTTATATGAATACCAGTCTTTTTATTATTCTGTCATAAGCCAGAAGAAGTGGAGAACAATCAAATTTATTTGGTAAGAATTCTGGGTAGATGCCTGGGTTCCCTTATTGAAAAAAATAATAATCATCCAGAATCAAGTATCTTTTTTTTTTTTAATTTTCAGCATAACAGTATTCATTATTTTTGCTCCACACCCAGTGCTCCATGCAATCCGTGCCCTCTATAATACCCACCACCTGGTGCCACACCTCTTCAAAACCCTCATATTGTTTTTCAGAGTCCATAGTCTCTCCTGGTTCACCTCCCCTTCCAATTTCCCCCAACTCCCTTCTCCTCTCTAACTCCCCATGTCCTCCATGCTATTTGTTATGCTCCACAAATAAGTGAAACCATATGATAATTGATTCTCTCTGCTTGACTGATTTCACTCAGCATAATCTCTTCCATTCCTGTCCATGTTGCTACAAAAGTTGGGTATTCATCCTTTCTGATGGAAGCGTAATACTCCATAGTATATACGGACCAAATCTTCCTTATCCATTCGTCCATTGAAGGGCATCTTGGTTCTTTCCAATGGCAACTATGGCCATTGCTGCTATAAACATCGGGGTACAGATGGCCCTTCTTTTCACTACCTCTGTATCTTTGGGGTAAATATCCAGGAGTGCAATGGCAGGGTCATAGGGAAGTTCTATTTTTAATTTGTTGAGGAATCTCCACACTGTTCTCCAAAGAGGCTGCACCAACTTGCATTCTCACCAACAGTGTAAGAGGGCTCCCCTTTCTACACATCCCCTCCAACACATGTTGTTTCCTGTCTTGCTAATTTTGACCATTCTAACTGGTGTAAGGTGATATCTCAATGTGGTTTTAATTTGAATCTCCCCTATGGCTAGTGATGACGAACATTTTTTCGTGTGTCTGATAGCCATTTGTATGTCCTCATTGGAGAAGTGTCTGTCCATATCTTCTGCCCATTTTCTGATATGATTGTCTGTTTTTTGTGTGTTGAGTTTGAGGAGTTCATTAAAGATCCTGGATATCAACCTTTGTCTGTACTGTCATTTGCAAATATCTTCTCCCATTCCATGGGTTGCCTCTTCATTTTCTTGACTGTTTCCTTGGCTGTTTAGAAGCTTTTGATTTTGATGAAGTCCCAAAAGTTCATCTTTGCTTTTGTTTCCTTTGCCTTTGGAGATATATCTTGAAAGAAGTTGCTGTGGCTGATATCGAAGAGATTACTGCCTATGTTCTCCTCTAGGATTCTGATGGATTCCTGTCTCAGGTTGAGGTCTTTTATGCATTTTGAGTTTATCTTTATGTATGGTGTAAGAGAATGGTCGAGTTTCATTCTTCTACATATAGCTGCCCAGTTTTTCCAGCACCATTTATTGAAGAGACTGTCTTTTTTCCAGTGTATATTTTTTTCTGTTTTGTCGAAGATTATTTGACCATAGAGTTGAGGGTACATATCTGGGCTCTCTACTCTGTTTCACTGGTCGATGTGTCTGTTTTTATGCCAGTACCATGCTGTCTTGGTGATCACAGCTTTGTAGTAAAGCTTGAAATCAGGTAATGTGATGCTCCCCATTTTATTTTTGTTTTTCAACATTTCCTTAGTGATTCAGGGTCTCTTCTGATTCCATACAAATTTTAGGATTATTTGCTTCAGCTCTTTGAAGAATACAGGGGAATTTTGATCAGAATAGCATTAAAAGTATAGATTGCTCTAGGCAGTATAGACATTTTAACAATGTTTATTCTTCAGATCCAAGAGCATGGAATGGTCTTCCATCTTTTTGTGTCTTCTTCAATTTCTTTCATGAGTGTTCTGTAGTTCCTCGAGTACAGATCCTTTACCTCTTTGGTTAGGTTTATTCCCAGGTATCTTATGGTTCTTGGTGCTATAGTAAATGGAATCGATTCTCTAATCTCCCTTTCTGTATTTTCATTATTAGTGTATAAGAAAGCCACTGATTTCTGTACACTGACTTTGTATCCTGCCACATTGCTGAATTGTTGTATGAGTTCTAGTAGTTTGGGGGTGGAGTCTTTTGGGTTTTCCATATAAAGAATCATGTCATCTGCAAAGAGAGAGAGTTTGACTTCTTCATTATCAATTTGGATACCTTTTATTTCTCTTTGTTGTCGGATTGCTGTTGCTAGGACTTCTAATACTATGTTGAACAAGAGTGGTGAGAGCAGGCATCCTTGTCATGTTCCTGATCTCAACGGGAAGGACACAGGCTTTTTCCCATTGAGGATGATATTTGCTGTGTGTCTTTCATAGATAGATTTTATGAAGTTCAGGAATGTTCCTTCTATCCCTATACTTTGAAGCGTTTTAATCAGGAACAGATGCTGGATTTTGTCAAATGCTTTTTCTGCATCAATTGAGAGGACCATGTGGTTCTTCTCTCTTCTCTTGTTAATTTATTCTATCACATTAATTGATTTTCAAATGTTGAACCATCCTTGTAGCCCAGGGATGAATCCCACCTGGTCATGGTGGATAATCTTTTTAATGTGCTGTTGGATCCTGTTTGCTAGGATCTTGTTGAGAATCTTAGCATCTATATTCATCAGTGATATTGGTCTGAAATTCTCCTTTTTGGTAGGGTCTTTGCCTGGTTTGGGGATCAGGGTAATGCTGGCTTCATAAAAAGAGTCAGGAAGTTTTCCTTCTGCTTCAATTTTTTGAAACAGCTTCAGGAGAATAGGTGTCATTTCTTCTTTGGAAGTTTGGTAGAATTCCCCAGGGAATCCATCAGGTCGTGGGCTCTTGTTTTTTGGGAGGTTTTTGATCACCGCTTCAATCTCGTTACTAGATATTGGTCTATTCAGGTTGTCAATTCCTTCATGATTCAATTTTGGGAGTTTATAGTTTTCCAGGAATGCATCCATTTCATCTAGGTTGCTTAGCTTATTGGCATATAACTGTTGATAATAACTTCTGATGATTGTTTCTACTTCCTTGGTGTTCGTTGTGATTTCTCCCTTTTCATTCATAATTTTATGTATTTGAGCTTTCTCTCTTTTCTTTTGGATTAGTGTGGCCAATGGTTTATCGATCTTATTGATTCTTTCAAAAAACCAGCTTCTAGTTTCATTAATATGTTCTACTGTATCTCTGGTTTCTACCTCATTGATCTCAGCTCTAATCTTGATTATTTCCCTTCTTATGTGTGGAGTTGGTTTGATTTGTTGTTGATTTTCCAGTTCTTTAAGGTGTAGAGACAGCTGGTGTATTCTGGATTTCTCAATTTTTTTGAGGGAGGCTTAGATGGCTATGCATTTCCTCCTTAGGACCACCTTTACTGTATCCCATAGGTTTGGGATCGAAGTGTCTTCATAGTCATTGGTTTGCATGAATTGTTTCAGTTCTTCCTTGATCTCCTGGTTGATCCAAGCATTCTTAAGCAAGGTGATCTTCAGTTTCCAGGTGTTTGAGTTCCTTCTGAACTTTTCCTTGTGATTGAGCTCCAGTTTTAAAGCATTGTGATCTGAGAATGTGCAGGGAATAATCTCAGTCTTTTGGTATCAGCTGAGTCCTGATTTGTGACCCAGTATGTGGTCTATTCTTGAGAAGGTTCCATGTGCACTTGAGAAGAATGAGTATTCTGTTGTTTTAGGGTGGAATGTTCTGTATATATCTATGAGGTCCATCTGGTCCAATGTGTCATTCAATGCTCTTGTTTCTTTATTGATTTTCTGCTTCAATGATCTGTCTATTTCTGAGAGAGGCATGTTAAGATCTCCAATGATTAGTGTATTCATATCAATATGACTCTTTATCTTGATTAACAGTTTTCTTATGTAATTGGCTGCTCCCATATTGGGGGCATAGATATTTACAATTGTTAGATCATCTTGGTGGATAGTCCCTTTAAGAATGATATAGTGTCCTTCTGTATCTCTGATTACAGTCTTTAGTTTAAAATCTAATTTGTCTGATAGTAGAATCACTACCCCAGCCTTCTTTTGAGGCCCATTGGCATGAAAGATGCTTCTCCATCACTTCACTTTCAGTCTGAGTGTATCTTTAGGTTCAAAATGGGTCTCTTGTAGACAACATATGGATGGGTCCTGTCGTTTTATCCAGTCTGCTACCCTGTGCCATTTTATGGGCGCCTTTAGGCCATTCACATTGAGGGTGATTATTGATAGATACGTTTTTATTGGCATCATGTTACCTTTGAAGTCTTTCTTTCTGTAGATTGTCTCTATATTTCTGTTCAATGCTATTTTTGGTCTTCTTCCTCCTTTAAAGAAGCCCCCTTAATATTTCCTGAAGTATCGGCTTGGTGGTTGCATAGTCTTTTAAGCCTTGCCAGTCCTGGAAACTCTTTATCTCTCCATCCATTTTGAATGTCAGTCTTGCTGGATAAAGTATTCTTGGCTGCACGTTCTTCTCATTCAGTGCACTGAATATATCTTGCCAGCCCTTTCTGGCTTGCCAGGTCTCTGTGGACAGGTCTGATGTTCTTCTGATGCGCTTTCCTCTGTACGTAAGGATCTTCTTTGTCCTAGCTGCTTTCAAGAGGTTCTGCCTCCAATTATAATTCTTCATTCTTACTATTAGGTGTCTCGAGGACTTTTGAGATTCTGTAATCTTGGGGGGAAACCTTTCAGCCTCTAGTATATGAATGCTGGTTCCATTCACGAGATTTGGAAAATTTTCATGAAGAACTTGTTCCACTATATCTTCTAGACTTCTTTCTTTCTCCTCCCCTTCAGGGATTCCAATAATTCTGACGTTGGAATGTTTCATGGCATGATTTATTTCCCTGATTCTGTTTTTGTGGTTTCTAAGCTCTTTGTTCCAGGCTTCCTCCTGATCCTTTCTCTCTCTGTTTGTCCTCCAGATCACTAATTCTATCTTCTGTCTCAGTTACCCTAGCGTTGAGAGAATTTAGATTAGATTGGAACTCATTGAGAGCATTGTGAAGCTCAGCCCTGGTAGCTTTCAGCTCTTCTCTAATATTGAAAACATGATCTCTGGTCGTTTTCAATTTGGCCCTAATCAATTCCGTTTGGCCACCCATGGCTTTCTCCAACCTAGCTATTGCTTGGATAATTGTTAGCCTGAATTCTCTTTCCGACATATTGTCTATGTTGATAGCCATTAGCTCTGTTGTGGAAGGTCCATCCTTTGTATTTTTCTTCTGTTGGGCATTCCTCCTCCTAGTCATTTTGGTGAGAGATGGCTGAACGGGTGTAGCTGGGTGTATCGACTGTGGTGCAGTCAAGGTGCGCCCTGGAATGCTTCTGAGCAATCAGGGTTCCCCACCCAAATGAGAGGAAAAAGAAAAGGAAAAGAAGAAAAGAGAGAGGGAGAGAGAGACAGGAAAGAAAGGTGAGATAAAAGAGAAGGTTCAGCCCAAATGGGCCCCAAGGTAAGATTTATGAAGTATACAAACAGACACAGACAAACAAAAAGACTGATAAAAGTATATGACAAGAGAAAAAAAATATGTATTTGCATATATATATGTATATATATATATATATACATATATATATATATGAAGAACCTCGTCAAAAACAACCCCTAGTGTAAGATTTATATACTATCAGGACAAACACAGAAACACAGAAATACTGGTGGAAGAAAAAGATGGGAGAGTGGTTGTACATTCTCAGTGTGGGTGAGGAAGTTTGTTTTGATTCTTCCTGGATGTATCTTGATATCTTTGTTAAAGGACTCAACTTTCCTAAGATAAGGGGGGATTAGGAATTGGTTTTCCTATAGGGGTGTCATTGATTGGGGAAAGGGGATTACCTTGAAGTTTAACTCTATATGAATATTAGAAAATAAAAATTAAAAAAAGGAATAAACTAGACTAAACTAAACTAAAATTAAAAAAAAGAAATTTAAAAAATAGAAATGCAAAAGGAAAACACAGGTGTATGTATCAAAAAGTTCAGGTTAGAAGGTTATTATGGAATTTGATGTACTGGACATCTCACTGTGATGGTAAATACGTTAAAAAATTATCTATATAATAATAAAAAATTAACTATATTTAAAAAAATGAGCCAGAATAGTGGGATCGAATTAATAATAAAAATTGTCCTATGAAGTAGTGGTGGTTATTCTCTTGTCCTCTTTTTTTTTTTTTTTTCCTTTCCTGGTTGGTTTTCTGGGGGAGGGGCCTGCCACCTGGGTTTTCAGTCAATGATGTTCTTTCAGTTAAGTCCTCCTGCCCCCCCTCAAGGGGGTGGGCTCTGAGGAAACTGGTTTTTTCAGGCTTTTGTTCTCTGGAGGTTTTTATATTTGTTCACTTTTTTGTTTTTCTCTCTCACCTTGACTGCTTTTGATGGTTTTTGTAGGTTTAGAGGAAAGAAAACTGCACCCTGACCTCCATCTCAGAGAGAAGCCTCAGTCTGGCTGCAGAGCCCAAATAAATCCCCCCTTGGCCGCTGGCAGAGCAGGTTCCCAGTCGCAGTCCCTGGGGACTCAAGATTTTTTGCTTGTACCCAAAACCACCCGCGAGGTGGCTTTCTGGACAGCTCCAGACTGCCAGAGAAGTTCCAAGCAGCGATCACACACTGAGATTTTCCGGCTGGCCCGGGCTGGGAGTGCCTGGTCTTTCTGGTCTGAGAGCACCAGGCTGGTGCCTGTGCGCACCTCTCTCAGGGGAGGGCGTGGGGCAGGACTTGGACTCTGATGGCACAGCAGGGCACTCACGTGGGGACTGCAAAAAGGCTGTGCTTCTGTTGGCTGGCGAGGCTCCCAGCCCCTCACGGGAGCCTGGCACCACGCACTCTCAGGCGCGCTGGTGGTTCAGGGACCAGACCTGGTTTCTCTGCCGCACTCTCTCTGGCTCTGTGCCAGGAGTGGCTGTCCTGAGTCTGAGGACTTAAGCCCCAACCCTAACACCCCGATTCCCGCAATTTCCCCCCGTGATCCTTTGCTCTTTTTGAGTGCTTTCTACCAGACTCCCAAGTTAATGATGGTCCCCAGACGCAGGGCACTCTTGTATTGGGGTATTACTTTCCAACGGGACGCCTCTGGTGGCTCCCTCCCCCTTTTGTTTATCTTCCGATATCAGTCCGACTTTCCCACTCTGCTTTACCTGCCCACTGGCGTCTTCTGCTCCAGTAGAGATCCAGACGTGTATAGTTCTGATCTCAGGCTGATTTCGTGGGTGATCGGAGTTCTTTGGAAGGTAATCAGCTCTCTTTAGGGTACAGGTTGAAAGGGTGCCTCTCCTACTTCCCCTCCATCTTGTCTCCTCCAGAATCAAATATCTTTTATTACCTTGTAGAGGGTATAATTCTTCCCTTCAGAAATTAAAATTTTAGACTTAGCAATGATCTGAGATACACCCTAATACATCTGAAGAAGGAATCAGGAATCTGAAGAAGATTCAGATCATGGAAGTGTGACTTTTTGGCTTCTGCTTTAAAGCATCCAGAGGTCACCATACTTTGTTTTACTGAAGATAACCATTCTCATTTCCTTTTTGTTGAACCAAAGTTACTACAAATTTGGTATACATATAGGCATTATTAATTAAAAAACAGCTCTAACCATAATTTTATTTTACTTTCATCATGACCTATGAAATAGAAAAGGTAGATATTAGTATCACCAGCTTTTCGATAAAATTGTGGTTGAGAAAAGTTGTAGCTTTTTTTAAAAGATTTTATTTATTTATTTGACACAGAGAGAGATCATGAGTAGGCAGAAAGGCAGAAAGGCAGGCGGGGGGGGGGGGGGGGGGCAAGGAAGCAGGCTCCCTCCTGAGCAGATGCCCCATGCAGGGCTTGGTCCCAGGACCCTGAGATTATGACCTGAGGCAGAGGCTTAACCCTCTGAGCCAGTGATGCACCCCTAAGTTGTAGCTTTTTAAGATGTTATGTCCAATAGTTGGGAGCTGAGACATACTCAGGCATTCTGATTTCTAATCAGTGTTCATTTTACCCCATACCCTACAGGCAAATTCCCCGTTAACCTTTTCAGTAGCTTTTATTTTTTTAAAACAATAAAAAGAGACTATATTAAAGTTCTTTAACATGGGAATGTCCTTGACTGACACATCCCTCATGAATAACTTTACAATTCAGTTTTTCAAAACTAACTGTGCATTTCTCCTTTAATTATCTAAATATCCTTGAATTACCTAATTCCTCAAGATGCTTGATACACTTGTCAAAAAAGAAACCAATATATCAGAGCTTATGGTATGGCTCAAGAAGGGCACGCTATCTTACATGGATTATATAGGACCGATTTCACTAATTTTCTTTCTTCTATTGGACACCATGTTTGATAAATACATTTACTATTTAAAAGCCACATACCATTACTGGTTCATATTTGCCAAAATATTTTTTTAAAGTCTTTAACAAGTACAGCGGTGGATCCAATTCTTACCAATTCTTGTACTTGCATAACTTTTTAACCTAAATGCATTAATTTACATTTCTTCTTGTTGAACACAATTCCCTTGAATTCTACACATCAATCTAGTCTGTCAAGAACTTTCTGAATCTTAATTTTGCCATCTATCATATTATATCTACTTCTGCTTTTTGTCATCTACAAAATTGATAAATATATCTTCTTTATTTTAATCAAAATTGTTTGGATAACAATTGCACAGGACAAAACTGAATTTCGGATGTGCACCTCTGAGCTTTGGTTTCTTTATTTCTAAAGAGGTAGAGCTGATTTAGCAGCTTTAAAATTCTATGACAAGCAAATCGAGAGTCATATTTTGCTAAATATATATTCTTTATAAATAAATTTATATCATATATATGATGCTTAAAACACTTAAAGTGTCTAGTTCTTTAATAATTCTGCCACCAATTACTATTTTAAATTTAATGCATATTCTAGAAATTTTCAAGTGTAGGGTTACCACTCACTGGTAAATTGTGATTACCATAAGGCATTCCCAATGCATTGTTAATACTATTATTATTTTATAATTTTGTCATTATAATATGGTATTCAACTATATCTCAAATATAACTTCAATCTCCTCCTGTTGTATTCCAATGATTTCTGAGTGAGACCGAAAGGTGTGGAATTACAGATACTGTGCCAAGCCTGTAGTACTCAGAGACCTGATTTCAAGCCTACTCACATAAAATGTGAAAGGAAAATTTGAAACAGCTAAATTTAAACGTAAACTCCTTGACTAAAATAATGGATCTTATTTGCCACAGTATCCCTGAAAGACTACATAACAGCATGGTACATAACATTTCTATTTTATTTTCTACTTGCATAACAAGATTAATTAAAGAGACATTTTTATAAGTAATCCTTAAATTAGCATTCCTAAATTAGCTCATTTTTATGTAACAAAATTTCATTTCTTGGTAGATCATAATCCAGCACTTTACTTGAAACAGTTTTGTTTGGTAACACTACAGGCAATAATAAACAAGAACCATTTTGGGGCACCTGGATGGCTCAGTCAGTTAAGCATCTGCCTTTGACCCAGGTCATGATCCCAAGGTCTTGTGGTGAAGTCTTCATCTGGCTTTCTGCTCAGCAGGGAGCCCGCTTCTCTCTCTGCCCTTCCCTGCCGCTTAAGTATGTGTGCTCTCTCTCTCTCTCTCTCAAATAAATAAGTATAATGTTTTTTTTTTTAAAGATTTTATTTATTCATTTGACACATAGAGAGAGAGAAAGAGAGATCACAAGTAGGCAGAGACGCAGGCAGAGAGAGAGGAAGAAGCAGGCTCCCCACTGTGCAGAGAGACCAATGTGAGGCTCGATCCCAGGACCCTGAGATCACGACCTGAGCCGAAGGCAGAGGCTTAACCCGCTGAGCCACCCAGGCGCCCAAAAATAAGTATAATGTTAAAAACAAACAAACAAAAAAACATTTTAAATAATCTCATATAATAATAGAGATCATCATTCCTTATTTCCAAGAACATGTTTCTCATTTACTTCTCTGCCCTCCATGAGGTGCCTTCAACGTTCCTATTCCAATGATTATATCTACTTTTCAAGATAGCACAGGCTTTATCTACCAATGTTTTATTTCCTATAATTACAAAGAAAGGAAAATTTCTGGGCAATATTTAGCTGATGGGATTTCCAAGGAAATTGGTGAAGTTATATAGCCTAGTTTCTTCTTGCTACTTATTGTGAAATAGGAAGGGAAAAATAGAGAGAAAATTGATTGAGAGAAAAAGTGGTAAGTATAAAGGAACTAGTACTTGATAATTTTGGAAATTGTAAGCATCTATATTCAAAATCATGTCTGGAGATAAACATCTGAAATATAGACACTTAAAGAGCCCTTAAATGTAAATTCAATATGAGCTCCTCATAAAGATTACCATCTACAATAAAAAGCAAGACACCATGAACATGAATTATCTGAAATAGGAAACAGATTTAAATCTCAAGGAACATATGAAATGAACATATAGGAAATATAAAATGATTGTACATCCAATGCTTAAACATAAAAAAATAAAAATTATAAAACAGATATGAGAGAACCAAATAGAACTTCTGGAAATGAAAATAAAAACAAACCTTAATAATTAAAAGACCAACTAGACTAAGAAGACTAAAAAACACTAAACAAACTAAAAGAACTAAAAAACACTAAAAAGATTAGTTATGTCTGGGTGTCTGGGTGTCTGGGTGGCACAGTCAGTTGAGCATCTGACTCTTGATTTCAACTCAGGCCATGATTGCAGGGTCCTGGGATCACGCCATACATTGTGCTCTATGCTCAGCATGGATTCTGCTTGAGATTCTCTCTCTCTCCCTCTGCCCCTCCCACTCTTTTTTTTTTCTCTTTCTCTCTAAAATAAGTGAATAAATCCTTTTTAAAAGAGGTTAATATGATTTTACCCAGATTAAATAAAAACAAATAAAAATGTGGGAAATTATTGTGGAAAGTTTCTGGAATATATTACAGAAAGAAAGGAAACAGAGAATATGAGATCAGATAAGGATATGGATGATAGATTATTAAGGCCATAGCATATATTAATCAAGGTTTCAGGAAAATTAAAAAAAAAGAAGAGAGAGAAAGAGAGAGAGAATTAAGAGACTACTTCAAAATCTAGTACTTAAAAGGAAATTGATGATAATTTTCCAGAATTAATGATAAATATCAATAAAAAGTGATGAACATATTATTCTCATGTTAATATTTATGCAAAACATTTAAAAAATGCTCAAGACAAAAACAATAAGTAAAAGAGTGAGAGAAAAGGTACTTATAAAGCTAAATGTGTGGATGTTTAGTGGAGCAAAATGGAATTTGTAATATTCTGATAAGAAAGAAGCAAACTATGGGATTTACTTAACTGCAAAAACAAACACCTTTGTTAAAATTAACAACCATTCATGACAAAAGTCCTAAATCAAGTATGAAGGATAACTTTGTAAGTTGATTAAATTTATCTATAAAAATAATCTATAACTTGCTTCATAATAAAGGTAAAGATTAGAAATAATTTTATAAATATGAGAACATAAGTAGGCATGATAAGTACCACTATCATTGTAATATAAGATGATATAGTAAGAAAATAAAAATGTGTAAAGATTGGGTAATTGAGAAAATAGTCCAAGGAAGAAAATTCTCATCTTTCAGAGAAAATGTGTTTGTATGCCTAGGTAACCCCAAATAGCCTAGGCTCAAAATATAAGAAAAAAGAGTATAGAAAACCTGTAAAATCAACATCCAAAAATCAATTATAAACCTAAATGTCAGCAAAGCTAAAATTCATGTGTTTGTAAAAGATCAAAACTGAAAACTGAAATCAAAACTATGTCATTTTAGATTAACTCTGTCAAAAATGTATAAGATGTATATACAGAAAGTTTTATTAAGGATTCTTCAAAAAAGATAAAAATGAAAAGATAAGTCATAATCATTAGCTAGAAGGATTAGTATCATTAAGATACAAAAAATATTTCCCCAAGTAAGTCTATCTATTCAATATCACGCCATCAATTGAATAGATGTTTTGGCCTTGAAAAGCAAAATATAAAATGTACATAGGAATACAAAGGACCACAAATATCATATTACTGAAGAAGAGAAACACAGAGAAGGACCTAAACATGAACTTTCTAGTATTTCAAAGCAATAATAAGCAAAGTGTAAAGTTGATATAGGAATAGGAAAATAGACCAAGATATCATAATAGAGAGTATGGAACAAAAAGTAAAACCTAAAGTTGATTCACATTATTCACAGTAATATTCTAAAAAGAATCTGGAAAAAGTTAGTAAATGTTAAACCATTGCACCTATGGGGAATTATAAAATTAAGTTCCTGAGGACTCCTAATCACATACATCAATCCATCAACACATAACCTTGTTTTAAGTGTGCTTTTGCTTAAAGACACCTCATTTAATATACATTGTTGACTTATTGACATTTAACTCATGGCCAGAACCAAATATATATATAATTTTCCCCCCATAAGGCACATCCCAGACTTCTTATATAGTAAGGGGCAGCACTTTAACCTTATTCTTGGGACTATATGAAATAGCAAAATTACCATGAACCCTCACACAAATTCAAAATAGATCTCCCTAAAAAGTTTTAAAAGAACTCCCATTTATAATATGAGAGTTGAAGTGAAAAGGCAAAGTGTCACCTGACTCAACTTCAGTTGGGAACTTCATACAAGGTACCTCAGTAAGCTACCTTTTTTTGGCTGTTCTGCATATGCCCATGAATTGTCATGAAAACACCAAGAGTATTGATTTGGGGGTTACAAATAAATTTTTGTGAGTAGCCAAGTTTGTAAATGCATAATATGCAAATAAAAACAAACAATTGGATATAGACGTTGGTATACAACTTGAAATGTCATTGAAACTTACAGGAAAAGCATGGATATATTAGTTAATTAGTTGTTTCACTGGCAATCACCAGTTAAAAAATAAATCTTATATCTTCCTCATTTTTTAAAGATTTTATTTATTTATTTTAGAAGGAGAGAGATAGAAATAGCAAGAACAAGAGTGGCAGAGAGGAAGAGAAAGAATTCAAGTAAACTCTAAGCTGAGCTCAGAGCCAGACATAGGGCCTTTATCCAGGACCCTGAGATCATGACCTGAGCTGAAACCAAGAGTCAGACACTTAACTCTGCCATCCAGGTGCCCCATATCTTCCTTATTTTTAAAAACAATTTGATGACTATTACAAAATTAGTAAGAATAAAATTTTATTTTTTTATTTAAATTCAGTGAACCAACATATAGTGCATCATTAGTTTCAGAAGTGGTGTTCAATAAGAGTAAAACTTTAAATGACTAGAAGAAAATATGAGATTATCTTTATGACCTTTTACTAAGGGAATGTTTCTTTAAAAAGAGAAAATCTCAAAGTAAAAAAAAAAAAAAAAAAACAGAAAATAATAAATTCTATTATATCGCCCTCGCCCCACAAGGACGACAAGAATCCTGGTTCGGATGCATCTTCTCTCTCTTTATTTCCGCAAGTCTACACACTTATATACGCTTACATGACCAATCAGCAAGCAGGGTACAGGAGGGAGCGAATCAGGCTGTGCACCTAAACGAACAACTTTGCTAGCAACCAATGCTGTTTACTTCCTCTTTGGGCGTTCTGCTTAGTCTCACGAGGCAATCCTAACCTAGCAACTAGCCAGGTGCCATCTTTTAATGGCGGAGGCCGCCCTGGCCAGGGGCCTGCCTCCGATATCTCCCCCTTTTTTCTTTTATGGCAGGGATCGTGCCTGTCTTAGGTTGTCAGTGGCGGGGAATATCCTTACCCGTCATCAGACGGCAGATATCAATGATCTGTGTCCTGTCTTAGGTTGGTTTATTTCCCCCACCAATCTTACCCGTCGTTGACTACCGATCCAGCATACTTAGCCACACTTGGGGGGATGTTCCAGCCTCGATGGCTAACAAGGCCTGCACCATGGCTTGCTGTTGCCTATGTTGCTGTCGCCTCCAAATTTGCAGTTTCCTTACTAGCAGAATCAAGCCCACTACGAGGATTATCATCAGACCAATTACGCTAGCCCATTGTTTCATAAAGGTTAACACATCTTGCAATGTTTTGATTATCTCTGGGATGGTTGCAAGCTCAACTCTGGTGTTATTTATCCTTGTTATTCCTAGTACCAGGTGCTGAGTATAGTTTTGGAATTCTGCGGACTAATTCCCCCGCAAGTATTGGGAGAGCTGTAGGGAGACATTCTGTAAATCACTCATATTAGTATAGGCTATGGGAGTTACACAAATTGCCAGGAAGGGTACTATACATCCCAGTCCCAATAGGGCCCCCCATATGTCCACTTGTTCTTGAACCAAATCCGCTCTCTGGTTGACTATCAGGATTTCTGCTTGCAGATGTGCATTGATCTGAGTCTATGTTTGAAGGGCAGCCGCCATTCCTTCTGCAAGGGTGTTCACAGCTTCCGCAGTGGGTATAGTTGCAGCAAGTGAGACTGCTGCTGCCGTGGCAGTTGCTGTAGATATAGCCAATGCTGTCACAACGGCGGCTGTGATACCAAAATCTCTCTTCTTTCTGGATAGCACCACCGGTAACTTGTCCTCTGGAATGGAAACTGGGATAGGAACATGGGTAGGGATATGCATAATCACAGCCAGCTTGAAGGCCGTGACATTCCAGCACTGGGAAAGATAGCAATCCTTAGTGCAATTCAACGTATCATTCAGCTCGCTAGCATTTGTTACGAGGAAAAGGAACGGTGGCCAGACGCATATGGGAGTGGACTGATAAGTAATATTATTGGGACAAGACACATTAACTGTTGTCTCAAAGGTATAGAGTCATTTTGTTTATAAGAACAGTTGAGGAATTTGCCACCATTTAACATGGACACTGCTGAGATATCAGTACATGCTCCTAGCAAGTTACAGACCTGACATGCATCAAAGGGAGAGGAAGGAATATGAGAGGAGTTAGTCACTGGTAAAGGATATAGCCATGCTTTAACCACTGCTCACAGCTCTCTGGCTTGAGTCTGCTGCAGGAGGTGTAGCATCCCCAGAGTTATCATCAGCATCTTCAGCATCATGACTGGTGTTTGGAGGCAAGGCTGCACGCACCAGCCGCTCTGGGATCCAAATTGGAGCCTCCTTTTCCTGTGGAAAAACACATAGAGACCCCCTACTCCATACTAACACTGGATCTGGTCCATTCCACTTTCCTGTGAGGATGTCCTTCCAAAGTACTAAAGGCTTAGGGGAAGCAGCAGCATCACTTGCATGTCTGTCTGCAGCTGATTTACCTGTTTTGCCCAACGTTAAAAAATTCAAAATAAAGAGAATGGTGTTGAGCTTATCTTTAGGGGACCTGAAGGTGTCCCCTATTCCCCCTTTTTGTTTATAAAGCGCATTTTTTATTGTAAGATGCGTGTGCTCCACAACACCCTGTCCTTGTGGGTTATAGGGTATTCCATGTATCAAGTGAATGTCAAGTTGTTATAGGAAGGCTTTAAAGGGTTGTGAGGTGTAGGCTGGACCATTATCTGTCTTTAACTAGTGTGGCTTTCCCCATGCCGCGAAAGCCTGTAGGCAATGGGCGATAACATCTCTGGATTCCCCCGTATGCACTGAGGCGAAAATTATTCCAAAGCAGGTATCTACAGAGACATGAACATATCTTAACTTTCCAAATTCTGAAACATGTGTGACATCCATTTGCCATATGTGATTAGTAACAAACCCTTAGGATTAACCCCCAAGGACGGTGCAGGTAGTAAGATCACGCAATTTCTGCAGGCGACTACTTTGTTCCGTCCCGTGCCTGTGCTTTTGTTCTGTTAAATTTGAGGCGAAGAGTTAAAGCATCCTGTTTCTTCAAATCCTCCCCTAAATGGTCCCATTGAGGTATGATTAGCAAGCCTTCATCTAGGAACCATGGAGCCGCCTTTTCCACTGTATTCAAAAAAGGCCCGAGCAGTTTTTGCTTTTACACAGACGTTAAAGACTCGCTGCTAAATTCCAGCTCTAAGGCCGCCCCGCTTCTTATTGCAGACTTGTAAAATCCCGGCTCTAAGGCCGCCCTGCTTTTTATTGCGGACTCACTAAATCCTGGCTCTAAGGCCGCCCCGCTTCTTATTGCGGACTTGTACAAGATTCCCACCACTTTGATCGTGGTCCCTTCCCCGCTTACCTGCGGTTTCAATAAGAAAATCCCGGCTCTATGGCCACCCCGCTTCTTGTTGCGGTCTTGTACAAGTTTCCCACCACCTTTGTCGTCGTTTTACCCCGCTTACCTGCGGACTTCTCCCTTGCAAGGTTTTTCTATTTTTACTCCCCGCTTTACCGCGGAATTCCCACTTTTGAACGTGGCTAATGTCCCTGCTTTCCTGCGGATTACCTTGCAAGATTCCTTTATTTAGTTCCCGGGTGCCGGCGCCATTTATCGCCCTCAGTGCACAAGGACGACAAGAACCCTGGTTCGGATGCATCTTCTCTCTCTTTATTTCGCAAGTCTACACACTTATATATGCTTACATGACCAATCAGCAAGCAGGGTACAGGAGGGAGCGAATCAGGCTGTGCACCTAAACGAACAATTTCGCTCGCAACCAATGCTGTTTACTTCCTCTTTGGGCGTTCTGCTTAGTCTAAGGAGGCAATCCTAACCTGGCAACTAGCCAGGCGCCATCTTTTAATGGCGGAGGCTGCCCTGGCCAGGGGCCTGCCTCCGACACTATTATGTTAAAATGTAAAAATTGTGTTTATCATCAAAAGAGACTATTAACAATAAATCATACACTGGGAAAACTTTTTGTAATACATAACATTTTTTAAAAAGGGTTTTTTAAAAGACTTTATTTATTTGAGAGAGACACACACACACAAAAGAGAAAAGGAACACAAGCAGGGGGAGTGGGAAAGAGAGAAGCAGACTTCCTGCTGAGCAGGGAGCTGGATGGGGGGCTGGATCCCAGGACCCTGGTACCATGACTCGAACCAAAGGCAGACACTCAATGACTGAGCCACCCAGACACCCCAAAATAAAAAATAAATAAATTCATATTACATATAAAGATATAATCCCACAAATTCCATTCTTGGGAAAATGTCCTAGAAAAATTATTTTCCAAGCAACTTCAGATGTTTTGGATATGCATTTGGAAATGTTAAGAGCAGCTTGTTTTCAAATAGAAAAATAGAACAAGTTAAAAATAACTGTACCTGCCTTGATAGAAGAATGTATGCATAAACTATAGTATATTTTGAAGAGATACTTGTTGGAAATGGAAGTGAATGAAGTATAGTTATGTAGCAAAACTTACAAACATGATGTTAAGTAAGCAAATAAGTTGCAGAGAAACATGTGCATTATAATATCATGCATGCACTTCCAAAGTACTAAAAAATTCATAATGCATTACTTATAGAAACGTGTGTATAAAGACATATAAAACTAAACTGGAAAGAAGGAGAAAATGAGTAGAAAATACAGACTAGTAAATACTCTTGGCATGAGGACAGAGAGTGTTTTTCGATTTAAGAGGTAGACCCAGGAGCTCCAAAGGTACTCTTATCTTATTTTCAGTTTGTACTGTATAAACATGTTCTCTTGCTTTTCTTCATTATCTGTTAACTTATTATGTTTTTACATATAAAATATGTTACAGAAAAATAGGAATTTAATAAAAGTGAAAAAAGTTGTTATTTAGTAATCACTTTTCTGAATTAATAATATATGAAATGCTTATGGAAGAAAGACATTTTTAAGCCCTAATAAAGTGTCAAAAATTAGAAAATTTAAAGTTAATTTTTGAAACAACCAAGAGACAGGACACTAATGATACCAATGAGAGCATTTCAATCCAGAGGCTTATTTTGTGATGAGGCCCATTTCTCTGTTCTGATGTTACCTAATGGTATTTCAAATGTCTAAGATCCATTATTTAATTTAACTTAAAGTTACCAATAATATTTTTAAATTAATTTGATTTCCTAAGAATTTTTAGAAATGATGATAATGTATTTTTCAAACAGGTTAAATATTTAGATATATTTAACAGATTTAATGGATGGGCATTTGAGTTTATCAGAAAATCTCTTGTGGATTTATTTGGCAAGGTATTTTAGTAAGTATGAGTGTTGGTAAGTGGGATGAGTAAAATTCATGCTCTTTGCACTTAACAAGGCCTTCCCTGTAACTTAGCCTCTCTTGCCTTTGTTCCTTTTAATCTTCTCCTTTTTCATTTCAGTCACTCTTGCTACATTAGGTCTCCTCCTACAGAGTTAATTCTCTTTCTCTGCCTCTTTCCTCCACCTCAGTCTCTTTCTCACTCCATCATTTTCTCTCTTAATCTTGCTCACAGGATCCTTTTCAAATATTCCTTCGTTCATAGAAAACTTTCCCAGTGACTGCCACTTAAATAGAATTTCAATGTGAATAGGACTTGAGTTGAAATTATCTTCTGACACTGGTTAAGTGTCATTTCCCTTACATATCAAAATTCTTGAAAGCAAGAACTGCTCCTCCCCCATTTTCTATTTCTTGTAATTTGCACAAGTTAGTACAAATCTTGTACTTGCACTCTTATAATTCTTATACAACTTAGTAAACAAAAAATTTTAAGCTGAATCCTGATTTAGGTCCCAGGTTTCCATCAGGATAGTAGTCTTAAAAAAAAAAAAAATCTTTCAGAGAGTTGCTAAATAAAGTTCAATCCTTTATAATTTTTATCCAATAACTAATTTTCTAATATTTTCCTAATATAAATATTTTATTAATTATAGTTATATGATTACATTTGCATATATATCCAGATATATTTATAAGAAACATGTGTATAATGATTTGAGATATACCTAAAAGCAAACTTTAGTTTAATAGACTCAAATTGAACCTGCTGATTGTTTTTAACTTCAACTTCCTGCTGCTTGGTATTCTTCGGTGAGGTCACAACCACTCATAAGGTCCAAATTAAAAAGTTATGTAGTGGCATTGTTGCTACAGGGCCAAAAAAAAAAAAAAAAACAAAACAAAAAACATTCCCATTTTCAGAGACATTATTTGTTGTTTTAGTATGAAGTTTAACATGTTTTTTTAAGATTTTATTTATTTATTTGACAGCGATAACAAGCAGGCAGAGATGGATAAGCACGCCCCCCCGCCTAGCAGAAAGTCCGATGTGGGACTCTATCCCAGGACTCTGGTATGATGACCCCAGCCCAAGGCAGAGGCTTTAACTCACTGAGCCACCCAGGTGCCCTTAACATTTATTCCTAATGCAACCAAAAATAAGCTTCTTACACTTAGAAGCTCTATCTGTTGTACAGTAGACAAGTACAGTAGAGAAGACAATATTACGTATTTTAAAATGCCATTAATTGTGTTAGATTAAACATTTTCCTGTGGAGATTGGATAGGCACAAATGACAAAGTATTATGTTTTTTAACCATACAGCAGTGTGAAGAGACACCCTTTTTTTTTTTTTTAAATCTCAACTGACAAATAGTTCAATCCTATGACAGAGTAATACAAATAAACAATAGGTGTATTAATTATAATCCCAATATTTCATGATGTTTAGCATGTCTTTTAGTGAAATAAAATGCCCCAACAAGTCTAACTTTTTAGTTTTGTACGATTTTATTTGAAAAAATAAGAAATACATAGCTGTCTATTTTCTTTCTATGAAAACAAAAAACAAATGTAGCTAACCAATACTCTTATTGCATTGTAAACTAAGGCAAGTTAGCCAAACTCTCTACACTTCAGTTCCCTACTACTAAAATAGTAGTTTTGTTTCTAAGATTGTAAAATTGAAGTAGCACCCAGAAGCTACCTCTTTATACATCAATAAAGACCATATAAATTACCGTATTAAATGCCAAAGTGCTGAATCAAAGATCTGCTTTATTTTCAGAGGAATTTGATATTACTCAGAATTTTGATTATACCATTAGTGTTTATTCCTCAAACACACATTTGCGGCTTCAGTCATTGGTATCCTCCAAAAGAACTTCGAGAGTCACTTATTTTGCACATTTGCTACAATCTAGGGTTATTCAGTTTTACAGACCTTATTTATATCTATATCAGTACATCCAGAGATCACATATTAACTATGCCAATAAACTGAGAAGTAATGGAAACCAACATTCATTATTGAGATGTTATTGTGGGCCAGCCATTGTGCTAAGAACATGAGACTTTCATTTTTAAAAGTATTCCTAGAAAGTAGATACCATTATTATCTTCATTTAAGGAAGAACAAGTATAGAATGGCAATAGAATTTATGAGATATGTATCTGAGATTTCAAAACCAAGGTTTATCACACCAAAATGTATATGTTTAAACATTTCCATTTATTGGTTTCTGGACTTGGTAATGAAGTGAAATTAACCAAACTCTTCAAGAATCACACATAGAGCTAAACTTAGTTTTACTATGTAAGATGCAAACTATCAATGTCTGGAGAAAATAATATTTACGCTTTCTATTCAATGTGCTTCAGTGGCATGGTGTTCCTCAAGGCTTTGTTGATTAATAGTCTTCAAGAAAGGATAACTGAGTACATCCTCAAGTTTCTCTAGACAACATCACTTTTCTCTCTTGTTAGCGTCAGGAATTTAGGAAATCAATCCTATGAACAGAGCTGTAAACATACTACGAATTTATTTTTCTTTTGCTATATTCTTTGTACTGACACTGAGTTATCTTAAACAAGCAAACAAACAAAAAAAATGCTCTTAAACCATATAAATAGCAACCATAGTTTACATTACAGTTCACTCTTATGTTATACATTCTATAGGTTTAGCAAATGTATAATGCTATGTATCCATCATTATGGTATCCTGCAAAGCATTTCACTGTCTTCAAAATCCTGGGTGTTCCATCTTTTCATTCTTCTCCACCTCAACTCCCCGCAAGCATTGATATTTTCACTCTCTCCATATTTTGCCTTTTCCAAAATATCATATAGTTGTAATCATATACTTTGCATCCTTTTAAGCTTGGCTTATTTCACTTAGTGATAGGTATCTAAGATTCTTCCATGCATTTTCATAGCTTGATAGGTCATATTTTTTAATGCTGAATAAGATTCCATTGTCTTGATATACAACAGTTTATTTTACCCTTTCACCCACTGAAGGACATTTTGGCATCTCTAAGTTTTGGCAATTATGAATAAATATCCTACAAACATGCTTGTTCATGTTTTGTGTAGACATAAGTTTTTACCTCCTTTGGTTAAATACCAAGGAGTGTGACTGCTGGATCACATGGTAAGAGGATGCTTAGTTTTGTAAGAAACCACCATCCTGTCTTCCAAAACGGCTGTACCATTTTTCACTCCCATCAGCAATGAATGAGAATTCCCATTGTTCCACATTCTTACCAGTATTTGGTAATGTCAGCATTCAGGATTTTTACCATTGTAATAAGGTCTATATTTCATTGTTATTTTAATTTGCTTTCCCTAATGATATATGATGTGTAGTATACTTCTGTATGTTTATTTGCCATCTATGTATCTTGTTCAGTGATGTTTCTGTTAAGATCTTTGCCCCATTTTTAAAAATTGGGTTATTTTCCTTATTGTTTAGTTTTAGAGTTTTTTGTACATATTGGAAAACAGTCTTCCATCATCTTTATCAGACCTGTCTTTGGCAAATATTTTTTTTCAAGTCTGTAGCCTGTCTTTCACAGAGCAGAAGTTTTAAGTTTAATGAAGTCCAGCTTGTCAATTATTTATTTCATGGATCATGACTTTTGTGTTGTATCATTCTAGAAGTTTTATAGTTTTGTTTTTTAATTAGGTGATCTATTTTGAGTTAACTCTTGGAGAGGGTGGAAAGTCTGTGTATAGCAAATTTTTTAAACAACTGAAGTCATCAGAAAGTGGGTGAACGAGTACATGTTTATCAGTGTATAAAAGAATACTACCAGGAGGGGCTGGGTGGTTCAGTTGGTTAAGCATACAACTCCTGATTTCCTCTCAAGTCATGATCTCAGGGACGTGAGATGGAGTCCTGTGTTGGACTTCATACTTAGTGTAGAGTCTGATCGAGATTCTTCCATACCTCCCTCCCCCATCCTTCTCTTATCCCCTTCACTCTCCCTCCACTAGCAGTCTCTCCATCTCTCTATAAAAATAAATAAATCTTAAAAAAAAGGGGGGGGGTTAGATAGTAAATAATAGGTAGGTGATTGGACTTATCTGAACAATGAGATGAAAAATGTGGCATGAATTAAAAATTCAGTGAGAAAGAAAGGAATTATGATATTATTGTTTACATTAGCACCCAGAACTCTGTCCACTAATTCTTTTGTTAAATAGAACGGAACGTTCATCCATCCACCAACCACCATGTTCAAACATCATGTATTGTTCAAAATAAAGGAGTAAGTAGCATTTAAATATAAACACATAAGCTGATGGATTAAAACGTAAATTGGTTACATATGTGATATACAGTGATCACAGTGAGCAGGTTAATCTAGTCTGCAGGTAACCTAAAGTGTGTGTGTGTGTTTGTGTGTGTGGTGTGTGTGAGCGTGATGTGATAAATGCAAAGTCACAATGGATTGGATGAGAATTATTGGGAGTTTTAATGAACATGAATTTTAGTCAAATGAGTAGCAAGAGGTGGTAATTTTTTAACGGTTTTTGGTGAGAAACAGTTTGGTGTAACAGGGACCTGTCAATTTCAGATTTAATCAATTACATGGTATGAGATTGAAAAGAGGGGTGCCAGGGATGGCCAGCAATCCCTGTACCAATGGAAGAAAGATTACTCCAAACTTTGCTGTGAATGAGAAGAAGCCAAGGGTCAATGCTCACAGACAAGAGACCCTTTGCTCTTCTTTGCTTCCAATTTTACTGGTCCTACAGGGTAATCATCAATCCTCATCACTGTTTCTAAAGCATGTGTTGAGTGACAAGGGGTCTTAATGAAACTGGGAGGATCTGTTTACCAGAAAAATATGACATGCTAATCTGCATGTTCTGAGTTCTGCTAAACATAGCCTAAGGGACCATGCATACATTTCTTAGATCACAGGGCAGCTGTTTGGGCTAAGAAAGCAACTCCCAGGGGCATTCCAAGGACAGAGTGGTCACACAGACCTCCCTTGGAATTCCAAAGGCCCACACCCTTCTTTGAAACGTTTCCGGCCCTCAGGGGACTTGGGGTACATTTTATTTTATTTATTTATTTTTTTTTTAAAGATTTTATTTATTTATCAGAGGGAGAGAGGGGGAGAGAGCAAGCACAGGCAGACAGAGAGGCAGGCAGAGGCAGAGGGAGAAGCAGGCTCCCTGCTGAGCAAGGAGCCCGATGTGGGACTGGATCCCAGGACGCTGGTATCATGACCTGAGCCTAAGGCAGCTGCTTAACCAACTGAGCCACCCAGGCGTCCCTGGTGGTACATTTTAGCAAGCCAGGTATTACACTGATTTCACTCTTTACAGAGGGGGTTAATTAGTAGGTAAGAGGAGGCTTCTTTCTGGAAATGATATTTGACCTGGATGATGAGAGGACATTTGCTTAGTGGTGGTAGATGGGGTAGTATTTCAAGTAACAAAAGTTCTGGGAAACAGAGAGCAAGCCATGTTTCTATGGCAGTGAGTGAGAAAAGTGATAAAATATGAGGCCCTAGAGGTCAATGGGGCCATATCAGGAAGGATTATTGAATATAATTTGGTCGCTTTTTAGGTATGAAGGTACTAGAAGAATTTAAGCAAAAATAACTCTGGAAAAATGGATAAATAGTGTAAGACGGCAAAGTGGAAGAAGGGAGGCAAGTAAAGGGATCATGGTAGTGGTCCAGGGAAGAGATTATGGGGACGTGGACTGGTGTGACAACAGTGAACTAAAAATGACAATGAATTTTTCTTTAATTTGAAAATGCATTACTTGCTAATATAAAGGTTTTACTTCTAGAGGATGGAGCTTTGTACTTATTTTAAGAGGCCTTATAAATTTTACTCTATTTCAAGGAAAAATTCACCTTTCAAAGAGAGATTTCTATGTAATATGTTAATCATAATGTGTATGATTACATGATTATAATTGTACATTAAATGAACTGTATGATTACATAAACTTTGAAATTTCATATAAAGACCTAAGAAAATTTCAAAAATTTTTATATTTTATAAAACTTTTCAAACTAATTCTTAAATGATGGAACAAACGAAAACACAACAAAGTAGGCATGGCTGTCTGGCTCAGTCAATAGAGCATGCAACTCTTGATCTCAGGGTTGTGAGTTTGAACCCCACACTGGGTTCAGAAATTACTTAAAAATAAAAATTAAAAAAATATTAAAAAAAAACAGAGTAAAGTTTTCCATTTAAAATATAGTGTTCACAAGAAATCAGTAATAATAAGATGACCAGGTACCTGGGTGGCTCAGTCAGTTAAACATCTGACTTTGGCTTAGGTCATGATCTCAGAGTCCTGAGATTGCTCTCATTTTCTGATTCCATGCTCAGTGGGCAGTCTCTCTCTGACCCTCCCCTGCTTCTGCTCACTCTCTTTCTCTCTCAAATAAATAAAATCTTTAAAACAATAATAAGATTAATGCTTCAATAAAATATGAGGATAATGCATTAGATAAAAGACCCAATTTTATCCTGGGCAGAGGATTTTTTTTTTTAACTTCAGTTTCTATATTTTTAGTGAAAGATTGTATTATGTACTGTGATCACTGGTAAAAACAATCACACTTACCAGGGACAGGGAGTATTATAGTTAGGAAAACTTCAGTTATATGTTCACCCCTGACTTTCATGTATGGAGCACGGTTTTATATGGCTGAAAATTCTAGTAGGGGTCACATACAATGAGGAAATTCTGGTCTCAAAGAAAATCCTTCCTTTAGCAATGGACTCTGTTTCCCTGAAATATACTTCAAAAATAAATGCCTATCTTAATGCCAGTGCCCATTATTAAAAAAGCAAAAAGAGATGAAAATTTACCCCTCCAAAGATGCACCTCAAAGTCATTTGTAGTTATTGCATCAAATTCCCATCTTCTGGTATTCCTCTTTCTCTTAACAATCTATCCAGTTAGTCCTCTTAACAAAAAGTAACTGAGACATTTAAATGATTAAATGAAAATAACATCACCAAGGATAAACCTGAAACTAATGCAACATTGTGTGTCAACTCTAATCCAGAGAAGATGTATGAAGAAGGAGGAGGTAGAGGAGCTGAAGGAGAAGAAGAAGAGGAAGGAGGACAAGAAGGAGAAGAAGGTGGTGGTGGCCTTTAGTACCATCTCATTTTGAAAGACGAAGAAGGTAGGAATTCACCACCTTGCTTGTGGCATTTAAAAGGATTATCATAATTGTGGTCAAATAGGAAATCCTTTCTGTTACTTTCCAGAACTTGAATTTGCTGGTTGTACAATTTAGCTCACTGTTACCACACAGGGCCTCTGCTATCAGTTTCTGTATGTTTTTAGGATACTGGTTGTTACACATATATGACATTGAGATAAAACTAGCTCAGGCAGAAGGGACTTGATTGATTCCTATGACCATCCTTGCAACAACTGGTGTAGCCTCATAGACAGAGGAATGCAAAACTTAAACAGTGGGATCAAGCCTCTGTCTCTCATTCCTTTCTTTTTCTCCTACCTGTGCTTGTAGTTCCTCTCCTTTGCCGTCTCTCAGCTTTGTTTCCTTCTGTGTCGCCCTCACTTTCTCATAATACATTTAACCTTCTCCACTTGACCTTGAAACTGGGCCATCAAAAGTACCAGTTTTTAATCCTTTGGAGTTACTAACCCCTGGAAGTCCTTATATTACCAACATTATGTTAATTACAGGGATCAGTTTTGATTAACCCTGTTTCCTAACAGGTTCCTACTCTGCACTATACGGGGTGTATACTATGTGTTCAGGACTGGGGCACGTATCTACTTTGAAATGTCTATGAGTGTCCTGCTAAAAAGAATGGGCTAGTTCCTAGAAGAAGTACACCACACATAAGAAACGAACAAATTAATTAAGGTGCAGAATAAATTTTCAAAAACGGACAAATAGGAAATCTTAAGAAACCATTTTTAATCCCATTGATAATTCAAGTAATACTAATTAGAACAAAAATTTCTCATTGATATTTTCAATTTGAAAACATTTTTGTAATGTTAATAAAAGACAATGAAATGATTTAAGGGAAACTCTCATGCTTTGCTTTATTTAACTTATTTGGAAGTCAATTTGGAATGTACATTCAGACCCTTATGTGTTCATCATTATAATTAAGTAACCAATATACTTACATTAATATATCCAAAAGAAAAATCATATATTTACAGTAGACCAATATAGACTACTATTCCTTCAAGAATGATCTATCTTAATAAATTATAAATCCTCTGAAAAATTCAAACATAAATGACCTTATAAAAACATTAGTATGATAAACTTAAGGACTAATAAATTTACTGCAATTATTTTTTCTAATAAAAACTTCACAAAAATATAAATATTTGCTTAATGTAGGATATGAGATATCATATGGATATGAATCATAGAGCATTATCATTCTTGGATATTAGAAATATATACCACCTTCATAAAGAGTAAATATATATAATAATACAGAGAATAATATAATAACAATATAGAGAAATATAAAGAAAATGCAAAGACCTAATTTAGGAATGATGTAGATAATATGTAAATTTAACAGAAAAAGATAATATAAAGCACTAGATAAAATATATATTATAATATTTAGAAATCCAATGATATTAGTAATTACATGCTGTATATTAAAAAATTCATGACATCTATGTAACATTGCATATGAAGAATCCAAGAAAATACAATTATAAGGAAAATATTTGTGAATATAGATGAATAAAATTTAAATAAGAAATTATAACATATTATAAGAGATGAGAATACTTTAAAAGCAATGAAAATCAGCTGATCAGGATCTCTAATTTTCTGGTACTTTACTGACTTTGTTGAATCTATACACTTAATTATATACAAGCCATGATATAATACCTAGGTTAGCTAAATCAATGATCAAAAAGCACCTATAAAATATTGTTCCCTTTAATGAAGTAAAGTATAAAACATTAATGAAAATGTGAAATTTAAATAATTTATGTTTTACATTTTAAAATAGATTTTATATAATAAACAATAATACATAATATTAATTATAATATAGAATATTAATTATATTGAACCTGTATGCATTAAGGACACTGACTTAATAATATGTGTTATTTTGTAATTATCTGTTTATCTATTTCATGAAAATTCATTTACGAGACATTTAGGCTCTACTGCAGTTTTTAATAATACATGGTTATGCATTAGCAGGAATAGTGTAATTTGGGAGACAACTATTATAATATATTTTTATTATTTCAGTTTTTAAAAATTTGTTTATTTAGTTTTCATTATACTTCAGAAACTTTGCAAGGGTGTAGATAGGTCCCTATTGAAAATGGAATTCTTACTTAATAATCATAATTGTTTCAATAAGCACTGTTGAGTCATAATATCTATTTGAATATATATTACTAAACAAAATCAAGTGCAGTATATTTTGTTTAATCTGAACCATATATTGTATATATCAACCAATACTTAAATAAATCTGTATATCTTTACCTGTTTATCATTTACCTATCAATAACTTCTATTATTTTTTTCTAAATATAGTGATATTGATTATAATTTTAACCCAACATAATAAAACAGGGTAACTTGCTAGACTATTTCTTGTGCATGAACTTAATTTTTTATGTAACTATAAAGTAGGAATAAAAGATTTCAAGTAAGTGCCCTCTATGAAGTAGATAATACATGGCACGCCACATGTTGTGTTATTGTTAATAAAATTCAAAATAAGTACTTTAAAAGCACAGCATTTATTTCCAAACATGTTAGAATTACACTTCAGCAGTATATTTGCATGCTATAGATCCATTATTTATGAATACATCATAAAACACATCTAAAAAATACCAACTTATATGAAGCTCTATAAACATCAGTATCTCAATCTGGTTAAATGTTTATTTTATTTTACTGAAGGGTAAAGTGGCATACATAACACTTGATATCAAAATCTTTTCCCATCTTAACCATGTGTAAGAGTAGGAGGCTGGTAATATTGTACTTTTATTTTTTAATTTTTTTTATTTTAATTTATTTTTATATTAATTTATTTTTAATTTTTTTTTCAGGAGAGATAAAACTGTCTTGAGAGTACATAAAATATGTTTAATTCTTTTGGTAGAAGAATCTCCATGCTGCATATCAGTTTCTCATTTCTTTGTTTAATCATGCACATTGGTAGGTCTGAGTTTGTTTGGGAACAGATTTTTACAGCCAACTTTAAAACCTGTAAATGAAATGGAAATTTAAAAACTCCAAACTGTTGCAGCCAAATTACAGAAGATGTTGAATTCAAACCATAACTTTTATGAAAAGTGTAAGTGAAAACTATTTTGATGCTGTCTGAATATTAAAATCTGGCCAATGTTTTGTTATTGCTTTTTTTTTTTATAACCACCAAATTCTAAGTCTCTGCCCCTGAATTTAATTTTCTTATCCAATTTTTGTGTCACTCCTCTATACTTCTTTATTTAGCTTTCTCCTTTCTCCTGCATTTGTTACTTTTTTAGAACAATGACCTTTCTTTGTCCTCTATTTAATTCAGTCTTCTTCCATCTCCTTTCTTCAATAATTTACATTAAACAAAAGCCTCTAAATAAATAACTTTTCTGTCTTCTTTGGTGTTTTCCAGGGGAGAACAGTTTTACATACTTTCTTTCTTTCTTCCTAATTGCTGTGGGCCAAGAGGTCTCAGCTGGATCCATCAGTCTCTGGGGAAACCCATGGTCTTAGTGCCAGTTCTGCCCACCCATTTCTCTTTGCACCCTCTCTGCTAAGAAAGAGATCACTTTCACTGAAAGTGAAATTTTACTTCACCCACTAGAGAACCTGACAAGGGTTTTTCAGACACTCCTTCCTGAGGCACTAGTGTTTTTACTATTTTTCATTCTATAGATGACATGAAAATTAATATAGGATGAATAGGTGGAGCAAGAGGACTTTTAGGGCAGTGAAAACATTATGTATAATACTATAATAGTGGACACATGTCCTCATATAATTGTAAACCCATAGAATGTATAATATCTAGTGAACTGTAATGTGAACTATGGATTTTAAGTAAATAATGTGTCAAGTGTTCATAAATTGTAACAAATGTACCACTTTAGTGGGAGATGTTGATAGTAAGGAGGCTATGTATAAATCAGGGCCATATGGAAAATTTCTGTACTATATGCTACATTTCGCTGTGAACCTAAAATTGCTTTAAAAAAAAAAAAGTCTATTTTTTTAAACAAGTGATTCCAGGGGTGCCTGAGTGGCTCAGTTGTTAAGCATCTGCCTTTATCTCAGGTCATTATCCCAGAGTCCTGGGATCAAGCCCTGAATCAGGCTCTTTGCTCATCAGGAAGTCTGATTCTCCCTCACCTACTCCCCCTGCTTGTGCTCCCTCTCTTGCTGTGTCTCCTTCTGTCAAATAAATAAATAACATTTTAAATAAATAAATAAAAAATAAAATGGTACCAGATAAAGGAAAATGTGAAGTTTTATTTTTTTTTAAAGATTTTTATTTATTTATTTGACAGAGAGAGATCACAAGTAGGCAGAGAGGCAGGCAGAGAGAGAGGGGAGGAAGCAGGCTCCCCGCTGAGCAGAGAGCCCGACGCGGGACTCGATCCCAGGACCCTGAGATCATGACCTGAGCCGAAGGCAGCGGCTTAACCCACTGAGCCACCCAGGTGCCCCAAATGTGAAGTTTTAAATATAACGGTTAAATGTCTAATGCAGAGCTGTTTGCTGTAGCAGACAACTAAAGAATCATCAGTAAAGAATTAAAGAAATTATGACATTATCATTAAAAATGTGTAGCCACTGAAACAATAAAGTAAATCTTCAGGAAATAATAAGAAAAAAAATCTTTAAAACTTCTTATTACATGAAGATAACAAAGTTTGGAGCCATTTTTAGTTGTATAATAAAGAAATGTGTATTTACTAATCACACATTCACTTGCATATGCATACACACACAGTACATATATATAAACAAATGATTTCTAGAGTAATTAAAAATGGTCACAATGGTTGCCTCAGTATAGGGGATGAAGGACTGGGGTACCAGTGGCAGGAGGCAGACTTTTCTGTCACTCTGTAATCTCCATGCTGCATATCAGTTTCTCATTTCTTTGTTTAATCATGCACATATTACTCCTTATTAATTTATTTTGAGGTGAAAACATAGAGCATTTGAATTTAAAATTAATTATTTATAATTTATAATTTAAAATTATAAGCATATTTGGAATATGTGGGTGATATAATGCCTGTACCTTTACAAATATGTCGATGTAAAGCAGTCTGTATTTAATTATGATAAGCTGATAAGAAAATAATAAAATGACAAGGTTGCTTGTCAATAATATATTTCAGCCAAGGAAAGTCCCATATAGCTTTTGCAAAGCTGTGAAGAATGAGTGAACACATGAGAATGCATGTGTGCCGAATTCATCTTATGGTAGATTGTTCCATTAAGCAAAGGAACATGATCAATCACATCAAGCTTGCCATTAATTTACATTGTATTTTTTTATATAGTATTTACAGAAATTTTTGTGAATTGGATTTGGTTCCATAATTTTTAATATGTTAAGCATTAAGAGTTGAATCCTAATTTTGTACTTGTTCAGACTATTTATTGGCCTCAGCAATTTAGGTCAACATAGAAGATCTAAGGAATTCTTTTTCTAAAAGAGCATATGCATCTTTTGCCAAAACAAAAACAGAAAATTTAAAAAAAGAAGAAGAAAGAAAGAAAAACAACTGCTATTTTGCAGAAAATTCTTGAAATGAACTGACCTGAGTTTTCTGGGATGAGAGAAGTACAAAAAGGACAACAGTTAAATATTTTGTCATAATTTTATTCTTTGGAACTCTCAGCAAATTTTACTATTTGTCATTGTTCAATTATGTTCTCAGATTCTGCTTATCCCATATTTAATTCCAACTCTTTCATACTCAAAAGAAAATCCTGTATTTCACTGAAACCATTGAGACCAACAGACAAGCCCTCTCTCTTCTCACCCTCCTTTTCACATTAAATAGATACCCCTCTCACCTTTCTTTTCAATAGTCACGATGCTTATAAGTCCATGATGGAATGCTTAAAAGGAATAGTAGTGATTTCCCCTGAGTTCTTAAAACCTAATTCTCACTCAAATATTTTCTTCTCTCTCACTTTGAAGAGAACATAATAGATTGCTATTTAATATGTGTTAATGAAGTAAAATTTAAATGTCTGAGACATCATTCAAAGTTTGCTTTCCCATAATATTTATTTTAAGGAAAGAATATTATAATTGCTTGTTTTAGTAGTTATAACAAATTACCACAAATTTAGCAGTTTAAACTAACACTCATTTATTATCTCACAGTTCTGTGAGTCACAAGTCTGGGTATAGTAGGATGTAGCTGGCTCCTTATTCTGGATTTCAAATTCAAGATGTTCCTTTCTGTAGACTCTGGGATGAATCTCTTTCCAAGGTCATTCAGGTTGATGTACTGATTCAGTTTCTTGTCAATTGTAAGACTTAGGTCTTTGCTTCCTTGGAGGCTGTCAGCCAGGGGTCAGCCTTTGCAGCTGGAGAGTGCTTATATTACTTATCATATTTTCCATCTGGCTTCCTTACATATTGCATGTACATGTAGGTTGAGTCTCCCTCAAGTTTCGAATCTCTAAGACTTCTCCTTTGGCTATATGTCTCTGATTGATTTTTCTGTGCTTTTAAGGATCCATGTGATTACATTTACCTCCCTTCAGTAACCCAGAATAATCTGTCTTAAGGTCACCTGGTTAGTTGGATTAATGATATCTGCAAAGTCCATTCACAGGTTTATTAAGGATTAGCATTTGACTGAATAATCATAGAACAAAAATCTTGGGGGATCTTTATAATTCTGCCTTCCACATTAGTCTTGTCATCCACAGAGTCAAAACTTGGATTTAATAAATAGTACCTCTAAAGGATGTAACTATAAAGCTCTCATAGACTCAGACTAAAATCATCTGTTTATTCATTTAGTAAATATGTATAGAACATCTATCCTGTGATAGGTACTACAGTTGGTATTGGTGATACAACAATCATAATATAAATATGTTACCATTTTTATTAAAAAAATAAACTCAATTATAGTCCATCACTTAATAAGCAAATGACTGTTGAACACTATTGAACATGTAATCACATTTTGTGTGTGGGGGGGGAAGGATGGGAAAATGACCTAACAGGGACATAAAATCATTTGACTAAATTGAGTTTCTAGTGGACTCATTTACTTAATTTAGTCCAGGGGTGGAGCTCCCTTTCTTAAAACTCTTCAAACTTACTCAGTTCTCTTCCAGATGTTTTGCAGCCTACCTCTGTCTTCACATCTTTGTTGATCAGCAGTCCCCAGGCACACAATACTTTCAACATGCTGAACTCTTTGTAATTATCTGAACAATCTAATTTTACTTCAAACCTACCTGCTACATCTTAAACCAGAGTTCTAATCATTGCACTGAATACTAATTTTCTCAACCATTAACACTTCATCATCCTTTCATTTTCGGTGACCCATAGCTTCCTGCAGATAGCTTCAATATAGCATACAGATTTCAAAAATACTCTTCTGTAAGTCCTACTCCACCACAATATTGAGTTATTCAAAATTGGACACTATATCTTATGTTGCTCTGAAACACTAGTCTAGAGCCTAGACTAAAAAAAATTAATTAGTGAAATCTGAGTTAAAAAGAAAAAGAAGGAATAAGGAACATGGAAGGAAAGAAGAATAGAATTGGAGGAAGGAAAGAAAGACAGTGAAAAGAAATGAAAAGAAATATGATGTACATCAGATTCTTTCTCATCCTATCTGTCATATGTGCTTAGTTCCTACATAGTGAATCTCACGGATTTGTTTTCAAAATATCATGCCTATATCTTAAAAATTATTGCATTTGATACAATTTTACTGATGAATATCACAGATGAAAATTGTTTACTTCTGTATTTGTAAAATACTTTTAAGATTGCTCTGCTACTATAAATGTCCATTTTGGAGGTACTACAGCCACTATATATTAATTAGCTTTAGGCATGTAATTTCTAGAACTTACTAAAAACTACAGATGGAAATTTTAATTTCTTCTATTTTTCCCCTTTTAATTTAAAACAGTGGAACTTGTGTAGGATTCATGAAGTATTTCATTTCCCCTCACATCATTTAGCTGTCTTTATCTTTCATTGTGTTGACTGATAATAAAAGTGTTCTTAATATCCTTATATTAGTTTTAGGCATTTTAGGTAAGCAAAATAAAGTTTTTTTCTAAAAAAATTGTTGAAGTATCACTGTTATCATTTTAAATGTCATTATTTCTAGCAATTAAAATAGCTATAAACGGTAGCCATTACAAAATTTCATTTTTTAGATGTGTTTGGTTATATACTGATTGGTGGAACAATTACAGGCTAAACAGAGTAAACAACTTGGAGTCAGAGGACACGTCTTTGACCTCCTGGGATCTGTTTCCATAGGATGCTGCTATTAGTTGTGACAGTTTCTTGGACACTCTGCTTTATGAGTGCTGAATCATAATCACCTCAGAACATTCCACGTTTGCCTGCAAATAGTGCTCTGTTTCACTTCCCTTCTTTCTATTTCCAATATTTTTTTGGTATTGAAAAAACTCAAGGCACAATTTGTGAATGAGATTGTGCACATCTATCATGTCTGTTTTAAGAAGCAAAAAGTGCAGACTGTTTTATGCTTCATCAGCAGGTGTAGTTGTAGCATTTACATATAATAGTCCCCTCTTTCCATGGGGAATATGTTTTAAGACCCTCAGGCGATGCCTGAACTGAAGAAGCCTGAACTGAAACCTATATATACTATGTTTTATTCCTAGATAAACATCCCTACGATAGAATTTCACTTATAAATCAGGCAGGGCAGGAGATCACCAACAATAACGATAATAAAATATATTTATTATAATAATATACTATAAAAAGTTATGTGAATGTGGTCTCTTTCTCTCAAAATATCTTATTGTGTTGTATTCACTTTTCTTCTTGTGATGATGTGAGGATAAAAACCTACATTGTAAGATGAAGTGAGGTGAATGATGTAGGCATTGTGACGAAGTGTTAGGCTACTCTTGCCCATGATACATTAGAAGGATACTATGCTTCCTGACTGCAGTTGACTATGGGTAACTGAAACTACAGAAAGTAAAACCGCAGATAAGGGAAGAGTACTGTGTGTCATGGAGACATGACTTAAATCAACCATCAAATACATCTGTGAGAGACTTCTTCTGTAGTTAATGAAACTTATGGGTAGAGTGAAGTTCCCTTACACTTGAGTAAGTCAAAACTAATGTAAGTCTAGAGGGTAGAAAAGAAAATTATTCTATAGAATATAAAAAGAATGTCTCTAAAGATGAAGATATTCAGCTTGGCTTACTTTGTGTAGAAAAATCACAAAGTAACAATCAGTATTCCAACTCTTCATTTATTTTATTTTTTCACATCTAGTATTTCTACATTCAAATCATCTTCTTCATTCCGTGACAGTTAATTATCATGCACATTCCTTAGTTCTACCATTATTTTTGGAAAAACTTTCCATTTTCTGTTAGAAAAAACACTTAAAATACTTTTTAAAATTTTCTCCACTGTTGATTTTGTGATAGTTTCAAGCCAATGAATATAAAAAGAAATGAGTCAACATCTGACTCACGAAAAAATATCCCCAACATCAATTCTCTGTTTCTTTACATTTATATTTAGTGGAGAAAAGTAAACTTTGCTTGAATATTCTTAGTTCTGACATCTTCATTCTGTCTTTCTCACCTCAATCCATAGTACCCACTCCCATCTACATTTCAGATGAAATTATATAGGCGCTCATGAAGTGCTAAGTTAAATAGAAAATTAGAATAACATTTCATCTAGGCTAGAGGAATGGATGTGGAAAACTCTCACTAGGAACTCTACAAATTTAAAACCAGATAGTGACAACTCTGGGCCCCTCCATATATCTAAGTGAGAACTGGTTCTATGAAGAAACAGAGCTTAATTGACTACTATGGGAAAAGTGGAACACCAAGATAGGGACGAAATTTCTGAACATTGAAAGCTATTATCATTCTTATAATGCAAGCCACACATTGAATGCGAAAGGCCACTGGTATTTCAAGAACTTGCAATAAATTTTATAACCTTGCCTGAATCTGCAGGCAGTTGAGGTGTAATTATAAAATAAGACTAAAAAAGGAGAGCTTCCTTCTTTCTATACCGAGGCCCTGCTGATGCCAAATCTCTAATGGAGTTAAAGTCTTCCTCAGTGGTAATTCCTCCAGTCAAAGAGACATATAGGTGCAGAGAAAATAACATGGAGCTGGTGACAAGGAATCTGGCAACAGAGACAAAGTATAGCTTACAAAAAACGTGTGTGAAGCCATGTGAGAAATAGGCACATTGAGAAATTAGAGAGACATGGGATTTTTGAGGATTTATGCAACAGTGTTGTGCTGAGAGCTTAATATGGCTTATTTCCTTGACTTTTTCTAAAGACCTATTTTGCTATATTGAGGCTGGCATATCTCAGAATTTAGAGCCATACAACAGAAGGATTTATTTATTTATTTGTTTGTTTTGTGAGAGAATAAAGCAGATTGGCTCTTAATCCAATGAAAATATATATGGCAAGATTATATAGCAAACCGTTAAACCAATTTTGTCTTCATTGAAATTCTCTTTTTACCGATTAATCAGAGGGCCAGGCTTTGTGATATCTTGTCCCAGGTACTATTTTCAGAGCAGCAAGGTGAAACAACAGGAATTTTCTGATTTCTGCATTTTGTAAAAACATAAACTATATAAAGAGGAAATTATTTTTTTTCTTTTTAAGAAGAAATTCTTTTTTTTTTAAGATTTGATTTATTTATTTAACAGAGATCCCAAGTAGGCAGAGAAGTAACAGAGAGAGAGGAGGAAGCAGGCTCCCTGCTGAGCAGAGAGCCTGATGCAGGGCTCTGTCCCAGGACCCTGGGATCATGACCTGAGCCGAAGGCAGAGGCTTTAACCACTGAGGCACCCAGGTACCCCTTTAAGAAGAAATTCTTTTTTTTTTTTTTTAAAGATTTTATTTATTTATTTGACAGAGAGAGATTACAAGTAGGTAGAAAGGCAGGCAGAGAGAGAGAGGGAAGCAGGCTCCCTGCTGAGCAGAGAGCCCGATATGGGACTCGATCCCAGGACCCTGAGATCATGACCTGAGCTGAAGGCAGCGGCTTAACCCACTGAGCCACCCAGGCGCCCCAAGAAGAAATTCTTAATCTTGGAACCATAGATGAGAATTTAGGGGTTCTGTGAGTATAAATATAAATATTGCATCATTTTTTTTCTCAATTCGCCCCAACTATGAGTTAGCATTTTTTTCAATTACAAATGTATACAATACCAGTGGTACCTGGGACTTTGTTACCAATAGACATTACAGATATTTTCTGTCGTGTCATACTGATTACAGATACCTCAAAATAATTTTGATGATTATCACAATATCAAAATCACTATAAAAACCATCTTTATGTTGACCACACTTATTAAGATGTTAATTAATCATGGTACTCAGATATTATATCACAAATTTGTTTAGAGTATTTGCTAGTGTATTTCAATATAATTGGTCTTCTTTTCATTTTTTAAAATACATTTATAACATTTATTCTGAGAATAGATTTATACACATCATCAGGATGTCAAAAGGCTTTATAGTACAAAAATGGCTAGGAACTTTGATTTAAAAGATGTTCTGAAGTGTTAAAGCTCTTCAGAGGAGTCTCAAATGGAAAGACACAAAATAGTGAGTTCCATTAATACCAGAAGCACAGGCAGCACATGTAGACAGTGTCATGGGAGATACCAAATCCTCAGAGGGTATTGGCTAACTTTACAACCCAAGAAAAATGTAGTGTAGGCAACAAATATTGCAGACTTTAAATAGAGTCTTATGTCCCTGTAATGATCCCAAATCAACACAGCATCACTTAGTCTGATGGAACATATATGGCAGAAGAATGGCTATCTCAAGTAAGGCTAGGGTGGAGAAATGGAATATAATCAGTGCTTTTTCTCAGCTGCTTTACAATGTCATTAAGACCAGAAAATTATCATACTGGGCTGGCAATGTCTAAAAATATCTGAGTTTAAAATGTCTATAAACTTGATGCATTGGGAACACAAGGTAAGGTTTAAGCGTTTTAAACAAAATGCATAAAAAATTGCAGATCATGACTATGTTTGGGAACTTAAATGCAAAATCATTACACATGAGATCTTTAAAAATAAAATTTGGATCTTTTGCACTGTAAGCATCTTCCTTTCTATCTTTATAAATGTAGTTATTTATTCAAAGTTTATTAAGTCAACCAAAACAAGTTTTACTAAAATATAGAGCTTTATGAATAGAAAAGTAGCATTTGGTCTTGCTTGGTTTTGGAAGAGGGAATGTGTGTGTGTGTATGTATGCACTTTTGTTAAGTGAACAAATTCTGTTCTCTCATAAGATTCATGTTGGCCAAATTTAAGTGCTAGCTATTGGTCTGACAGAAGATTAATAAATTCTCTGGCTTTTTCATTCTTTACCCTGCAGGAAAGACTTGTTTCTCTTTTTCCATCTGTGGTCATTCTCTACTGTGCAATAAATAAAAGTCAAGAGGATCTTTGGTTCACTTCCCTCAGGTGCTCTGAATCACTCTCCTAAAGCTGTTATTACATTGAAGGACGTGTAAGCTAGTACACTTACTTAGAATTTGCTTTGTGCTTTTCCAGTGAACAGATATGAATTAGCCTTAATTTTCCAACCATCTGTTTTCCTTCCACAGTTAAAGTTAATAAGAAATTTATTCTGATTTCTGGCTTGTTATTTTCTTTTGTGAGTTAGATTTTTCCCTTGCTTTTCAAAAACCTTAGGTACTGAAAAACCACTCCAATGTCAGTACAAAGTGCAAAGTACCAACACAATTAACAAGTAGGGGGATGGAAAATTTTGTTAATTAATCATGAACTCTGCCAAGTGCAATATTCATTGTTGTTCATTGCCAGAAACATTAACTGTATATTTTAAATAAAGTATGACATTTTTTTTCTCAGAAAGTGTGAATGGTTTATAAAATGAGTAAATTCTTGGGGCAAATTTTCCTCATTAGTGAAAGGTTACTTAACCACAAACAAGGCAGATAGCCATGTCCTTACTTCCTATCCTATCTTTTCTATTCATCTCACTTCATTTCATTGTTTTAAGTCTAAGACTGAAAATGAGGTGTGAATTTTCTGATTTCATAATTAGTCAATCAAACTGGTAAAAACATTTGATTAACATTTTTGAATATGCTGTCAAGTTTTGCATGTGATTGCTAGATACACCTGTTAAATGAAAAGATCTACCTGACACCTAATTGTCAAGGAAATCCAGAGTGTGTCATACTTCTTTAAACTGGAAACACTTGGTAGCAGTAGTGGACTAGGAAGGAAAAATAGTTCCATTTTATATAATCTCATGACTCTATTTCAGGAATACAGATTTCATTAGTATCTCAATTTATGTATTACAGAAGAAAAAGAGAGAATGAGAGTTGGTATTGGTAGATGGTAAATTTTGATGTGGTTCCAATGGAAGAAAAATGCTGATTCTGGCATAAAAAATGATTAGATATATACAACTAGATGGATCCTACATCTTTTGAGAAATAAATAACTCTGAAAATCCAAAGGAAATTAAATAGGATAATATTTAAACCATAACTCTTCTGGCATATCTAGTAAGGATTATGAAATATACTTATATTAGAAAGTCTGGAGTTAAATCAATCAAAGTTCTTCATCTGTCAAGAATCTCTCTTGTTGACCTCAATAATCTGTTTCATGTCACCCTTTTCTTTATAAGAATGTTAACAACTTTGACACATGAATTTTTTCAGTCTATTATTTTCTTATAAAGTTTCCATTCTTGACATGTTTCTGGGATTTTTCCCCCCAAAGGCAGACACATGATGTTTCACATTCACAGACAATAGATACAGCATTCAGTTTGGAAGGAGATTTATGAGTCACCTAATTAAAATCATTAATTGGAAAGGTGTCATGAATATAATGAAAAATAAATTCTGTTTTTACTCCCATGCATGGGTATATTACGTATGTACACTTTTGCTAAATAAGCCAAAAATGCAGTCTGAAGTATCTATTTAATCCTTCTATTTAACTGAGATTAAAAGTTGAATAAGAATGCCAAATCAAAGAAACAGAGAATCAAACAAGCAAGGCATAAGAAGAAAAACAAGTGAAATGAAGCCAGGCCCAGCAATATGCTTCTTGCTAGAAAATCAAAGGTCTTCCATGAAGTCACAGAGCTTTGTCCACATGGTGAAAATTTTACCTCGAGAATATTACAATCACTTCAAAATATGAAAAACATCGTGGTATAGTGGAATCTGTGCATACTTGGGAGGAAATGCTTGGTTTCTGACATTGCATAGTCTCTGGTGGTCAAGTAGAGGGAAAGATTGGGGTGGATTTAGCAGCGGATGGACAGAGGTTCCTAAAGATGGTGCACAAAGGGCAGCAAGATTTCAGGAATAGAATAGTACATGGGAAGAGAGTGAAAGGGAGACCAAGGGGCTCTGTGAGTTTTCCAGAGAAAAAGTGTCATTTTTTGACATGCTCTGGCACATATGTAAAGGGTGCTGACCATTGGCCTATGACAAAATTTAAGTAGTTTTAAGAGTATCTCAACATCTATTACATAATTGATTAATGCATATTTTAGAACTTCAAGAAAGGTATCTATTTAAACTTTGAGAGTAGAGAGCAAATTGTGGTTTACAAGTTAATTATTTTGTGGTAAGTGATACAATAAGAGTATAATGAAGATTGTATTTTTATTTTTTTAACTACTCTCTGTTAATGTTGTAAAGTGTAACTTTTATTTTTCTTCTTTTCTTTTCTTTTATTTTTTTCAAGATTTATTTACTTGAAAGAGACAGCACACACAGAGGGAGATGGAGAGTGAGAGTGAGGAGGAGGCTCCTCACTGAGCAGGGTGCCTGACCCAGGACTCATTATTAGGCCCCAAGACCAAGACCTGAGCTGAAGGCAATGCTCAACAGAATGAGCTACCCAGGCATCCATAGCGTAGTAACTTTTAAATTCCCTAGACAAGAACAATAGATTGTAATATACCCATTTCATTCAGAAGAGCCAAACACAATCTACTGAGGATACACCTAAGGATGATTGTGATTTTCAATTTTCTGAGATAATCTGAAGGGACTCTGCCCAATCCAGATCTCTGATACAGCCAAAATGTAAATACCAATTGCCAGTGTCTTCTAAGTAATTAGGACCACGTTTAAGTGGAAAAATTCACAAGCTTTGAGTGTACCCCAGTACAAGTCTGCATTCCTGGGGGTAAGAAAAGAATGTTATACTCTAATATTGCCCAGGAAAAAAGAACAAAAAACTGGACAACTTAAGAGTTATAACCTATTAGTCAAACATTTGACATAAATACTTAACCTTACCTGAAGATAACCTTACCTGAAAATACGTTTATAACTACTCAAAAACACATCAACTTAAATTCTTATTTTATATTGGTTAATTGTAGATAAAGATAATTTGGTTAGTTCAAAAAAGCTTTTCTGTGGGCACCTGAGTGGTTCAGTCAGTTAGGCATCTGCCTTCGGCTCAGGTCATGGTCTTAGGGTCCTAGGATTAAGCCCTGCAATCGGGCTCTCTGCTTGGCGGGAGCCTCCTTCCCCGCCCTCCCCCACCCCCATTTTGTCTCTGCCTGCTTGTGATCTCTCTCTGTCAAATAAATAAATAAAATCTTAAAAAAAAAAAAAAAAACCTTAGGAAAAAAAAAAGCTTCTCTGTTTTAAGGAGGAGCAGGGTTGGTAATGAAATTATCTGTTCCAGGTATAACATCTTTAGGACTCAGTGGGGTATCTGCCATTCAAGATAGATTGTGAAGTTACTAAAACTAGTCATATTTTGAGAAATAAAAGAGATTCATAAATGCTTTTCATCTTGCATTTTTCTATAGTCAAATCTTCTCTCTGTTCTCTTACTGGAAGCCAATAACATATATTTTGGGGATTATCCATGATTTATTTTGAGTAACTTTCAAATGTTTAACCCTTCTCTCTACCAGGTTTGGAAAATTTTCCACAGTCTTGTCATACACTTAGATAGTCTTTCCTCTGCTTCATCCAGTCTATAGTTTCATAAAGGCAAACTATTCATTTACAAAAATACCATGTTCATATTTTTATTCCTGAAATTTCAGATTTGTTCCTTTTCACATTTTCACGTATTTATTTCATGGTCTCTTAAATACATTATTTTTCTTTATCTCTTTGGATGATCTTAAGTCATTTGCCGTATATTTTACATTTCCTCTAATAAGATTTTTTGTTGGCTTTTTAAAATGATGTTTATAGCTTCATAATGTCTCATGAGCTTTCTAATACTTATTTAAAGCACTAGCCATGGATGTTTCTCCCAGCACATCAATGGGATGGATTTGAGGTTGCATTTGCTGTGATTCCATAAAATACACAAGTAAGAAACATATAATCTTAGCAGCTGTTTTCATGGCTTGTGTAAGGAAGAATATTACAAATTGTTTAAAGTACAGATTCAGGCTTCAGGGAAATCTTTGTCCTGATTTCAAAGTGAGCTAGCTGGGTACTCCTGGTTCACAGAAAATAGGTAAAAACGTATCATCATAAACACATTTGAATGTAAGAAAGACTCACAGATATGGTCTCTGCCTAGGTGAATTTGCACACAAGAAGAAAAACCTCTCTTTCTTCTTTTTTGAGATTTTGAGTAAATAATTAGCAGCAGTCATAATTGTAAATATTTAAGCTTGACCTCCCCCTCCCATAGTTTGTTTATAACCTGTAGGGTTTCTTATTAATTTCTTTTTTTAGTGACTATATATTTAATCCTCAGATTTGGAGTTTTCTCCTGAAATTTTGGCAATTAGTTAATTAGTGTTTGACATGATTAACACAGTTGTTTAACAATATGATTTAAGGATATAGCAAGGTAAGTGAAGCAGGTTTTTATGTAACAAATCTCTTGTTTCACATTCATATAATTTTAATTATAAAAGTAGAAGAAAGACCTACTGAACTCATAGCATGTATAACATGTGCATTTAGAAACACTGACAACTTGGTGATCACAGCTTTGTAGTAAAGCTTGAAATCAGGTAACATGTAGAAACACTGACAACTAAGAAAGATAAATGACATAATTTGAAAAAAAATTAAAATGTTCTTCATGTAATCTATATATTTTTTTCTTTGTAAGTGATGAATCAATAACATCATATATATATATATATATATATATATATATTCCCCTCCCCCCAGTAGGCATCTAAGATCTTCAAATATCTTATTTCAGTTCCATATGCCAATTGTGGTGACTGTTCTTAGTCACTGGATTTTTTACAATTTTGAACTTCTATTTCAAAAATACTTTAAGTGGGGCGGAAGTTTTGTGAGAAGGGTCGGGCGGTTCTCGAAGCGCCGTGTGGTTTTGGAACAAGTTCCAGAAAGGAAGCCGCAGCTCGGGGTCCAGGAGACACCGGCCTGCGCACGCTTCGGGCAGCACCGGGCGCGACTCGACGTTGGCGCCGTTGGCTTCCTCTGCCCTCGTTCTTCTCCAGAGAACCGCCTCGATCTCCGCCATGACAGCCACCTCGCCCAACCTCCAGAAAGCAATAGATCTTGCTGGCAAAGCAGCTCAGGAAGACAAAGCCGGGAACTATGAGGAAGCGCTTCAACTCTACCAACATGCCGTTCAGTATTTTCTTCATGTAGTTAAATATGAAGCGCAGGGCGATAAAGCCAAGCGGAGTATCAGGGCAAAGTGTACAGAATATCTCGATAGAGCAGAAGAACTAAAGGAGTAGCTGAAAAAGAAAGAGAAAAATCCACAGAAACCAGTGAAAGAGGGACAGCCGAGTCCAGCTGACGAGAAGGGGAATGACAGTGATGAGGAAGGAGAATCTCATGATCCTGAAAAAAAGAAACTACAGAATCAACTTCAAGGTGCCATTGTTATAGAGCGACCAAATGTGAGATGGAGTGATGTTGCTGGCCTCGAAGGAGCCAAAGAGGCACTTAAAGAGGCTGTGACACTGCCTATTAAATTCCCTCATCTTTTTACAGGCAAGAGAACACCTTGGAGGGGAATTCTGTTATTTGGGCCACCTGGAACAGGAAAGTCCCATTTAGCCAAAGCTGTAGCAACAGAAGCAAACAACTCAACATTTTTTTTCAATATCTTCCTCTGACCTTGTCTCTAAGTGGCTAGGTGAAAGTGAAAGGCTAGTTATGGACATTGGGGAGGGTATGTGCTTGGGTGAGTGCTGTGAAGTGTGTAAACCTGGCGATTCACAGACCTGTACCCCTGGGGATAAAAAATATATGTTTATAAAAAATAAAAAAAAAAAAAAAAAAAAAGAACTTATTCCAACTTGCTAGAGAGAACAAACCTTCCATTATCTTCATTGATGAAACTGATTCCCTGTGCGGCTCAAGAAGTGAAAATGAAAGCGAAGCCGCCCGTAGAATTAAGACGGAGTTCCTAGTTCAAATGCAAGGCGTTGGTGTAGACAATGATGGAGTTTTGGTTCTGGGAGCTACAAATATACCGTGGGTTCTGGATTCTGCCATTGGAAGAAGATTTGAGAAACGAATTTATATTCCTTTGCCCGAGGCCCACGCCCGAGCAGCGGTGTTTAAACTGCACCCGGGGACCCCTCAGAACAGTCTCACAGAAACAGACTTCCGGGAACTCGGGAAGAAAACGGATGGTTATTCGCGGGCGGACACAAGTATCCTTGCGCGCGATGCACTTATGCAGCCTGTTGGAAAAGTGCACTCAGCCACTCATTTTACAAAGGTGCGCGGACCTTCACGAGCTGATCCCAACAAGATAGTAGATGATCTGCTAACACCCTGTTCTCCTGGTGCCCCTGGTGCCATTGAAATGACATGGATGGATGTCCCTGGGGATAAACTTTTGGAGCCAGTTGTTTGCATGTCGGATATGTTACGGTCACTGTCTAACACAAAACCCACAGTCAATGAACATGACTTGTTGAAGTTAAAGAAGTTTACAGAAGATTTTGGCCAAGAAGGCTAAACCAAAGACAATGAAGAAGACATTTACCATATGTGTTCTTTCTTTCATAGGTACTTTTGCCTTTCTTGGATGGCATTCAGATTATTTCCAGTAAACTCTTTTCCCACAGGGAAATACAGATCTCACTCCAGAGTTCCTTTAATTTTATCCATATTTTTGTTCCATTACCAGTTAAATGCTCCTGTTAACAAAAATTATAAAATAATGGATAATAAGGAAATGAGTGATAAATGAATGGCAAAAAATAGGAATTACCCAGAAGAGGATTAACATTGATTGAGATACCAGTATTTAGAATTGGTGGTATTTGCAAAGAGCATTTCTCTTTTTTTTATAGCATTTCTCTTTTTTTATATTTTTTTTTTTTTTTTTTTTCTTTTTAACCAAAAATGAAACCGGCCTTATTTTATATATTTTGAAAAATAATTCTTAAATTCTCATCAATGCAAAATTTATTTACTTTATTAAAAATTTTTTTTTTTTTTTTTTTTTAATGATAGAATCTTAATTCTCAGGGATGGGTGGTTCTCCCAAACAGCAAAGAGCACTGTGATTGGGCTTGAAAGCTTCTGAATTGTGTTTTCTAGCCGAGTCTCATTGAGTTTTGATAGGCTAACATTTTTCTTTGTGTCGATTTCAATAATTTCTTTTGTAAGCAACAAGCTTCTATAGTTAATTAAATAATACCTTTTCAACTGTGCAGTCTCAAAAGAAGGACTTTCTAAATTGGCGTTGTCTTCATCTTGAAGAAGAAAAATTGTCTATTTCGGTATCTTTTTATAGCACGATTGACCAAAACAGATGGCAAATAAAATCAAAAACATACTTTTTAAATAATTCTGTCATGATACTATAATGGGAACCTTTGCTAAAGGAATGGCCTCCCTTTGAATTATGGGAAATTTCTTGTGGGTGTGTGTGTACATATATATAGATAGATAGATAGAATTTTTTTTTTTTTTTAATATAGGCTACCAAGGGTCTTGTCTTTTACCTTTTAAGTCCAGGGAAGTTTGTCTTTGCCACACATATGTTATCAAATGTAATGCTCTTGAAGCTTTAGAAATGAGCTAATGTCTCATTAAACAATAAAAAACAAACATGATATGTTATTTTAATATCTCCAAATAAATCTGAAGGTGTATGTTACACACTTTAGCGCAAACACTAAGTTGTGCCTTGTGCATTTGCATTGGCTCTATATGCAAAAATATGATTCAGTTAGCTGGAATGAGGTAGATTCCTTAATGATTATAAAGTTCTACCTTGCAAATACTATAGAATAACTTGCATTTTAAAGTATATTTTCACATTTTACATATAAAGCTCTATGGTTGCCTTTGAGTTTTCTGTACAGATTGTTTTTGTTGATACTAAATGGAAATCATAGGCCTGAAATCCGCTGTTCTTATGTGAAGTAAATTGATATAACCTAAACAAACAAAAAAATACTTTAAGTGCAATATTTCAAATTTTATATAATTTGTGCGTTGGTTGTAAAGCAAATAGTTAATGTAGTCATTTAGGATAGTAGTTTTGAACTAACTTCATAGGCAAACTCTCTCTACTGGAATCCTGTTTGTGTCATTTATAACTGTGATTTTGAACAAGTTGCTTAGCTTCTAGAAGTGTGCCTCAGTTTCCTCATCTGAAAATGAATGTCATGTAATGTCTAACCCATGTAATTTCACTTTATCATTCTTATTATTCTAGACGTAGAATATAATAAACAATTCTGTTATTAGATAGTTCTATATTGTCTCAAACACTAATCTCTAGAATTAAAGTTTTATTTCCGTTGTTCAACCTAACAAGGGAACATTGTTTCTTCTCTTGAATTTACAAATTGTCTTGCTTTTCTATTCTAAATAGTTGTTATGTCTTGTGAATTTAATATATTTATTTTTTCCTCAGTTTATATATTTGTTCTTTGAAGGCAGAGATTATAGCTAAAACATAGGTAAACATACAATCATTCACATATTTTGAATTGCTGAATAGTGGCATATTGTCTGCACCATCTTACAGCATGTATCTTTCACTAAATGATGTATCTTGGGTATCTTTCTTATTAGTGCATATAGAGATGACTCATTTTGGTCTCCAGCTTTTTACCTTGAAAAAATTAACATGTAGAGAAAAGTTGAAAGAATGAAAAATCGGTAGCATTACTTTAACCTGTATTCAGCAGTTGTTAACATTTGCTATATTTACTTTATTTATTTTTTTTAAAAATTTTTATTTATTTATTTGTCAAAGAGAGAGAGAGAGTATGAGTAGGGTGAGTGGCAGGGAGAGGAAGAAATAGGCTACCCCCCTAGCAAGGAGCCTAATGTGTGACTGGATCCCAGGATGCTGGGATCATGACCTGAGTTAAAGACAGAGGCTTGACCGGCTGAGCCACCCAGGCATCCCCTGCTTTATCTATTCTTATATGACTATGTCTATACATGTTTGTTGAACAATTTGAACAAAAGTGTTAGACGTCATGACAATATTCCCTATTTATTTAAGCATGTGTATTATGAAATATTAAAAACAAGGACATTCTTCTATATAACCTAATGTTATTATCACCACAAAGATACAGTAATATTTTGTGGTATACTCATCATGTTCAAATTTCACTTATTTTCATAGTTAAATATGCTTGTTTAATTTTTTATCTTTTGCAATCTATGAGTCTCTTAAGGATCCTTCATTGCATTTGATATCATAGCTCTTTTAGATTTCATTAATATAAAGCAAACTCAGCAAACTCAGTGGTTTTTGTTTGTTTGTTTGTTTGCTTTTTTGGAGAGTTCTTACTATTCACACCATGTGTCTGGATTGTATCATAATGACTGTATTCAAGTTCTAGGTAGGGATATTAAAAATATATTGTATTTTAATTGCATCCCTCCTGAGGGCAAACTATGATGAAGAGACAGAAATATGAGGTATAGAATGGTGAAGAAGATCCCTGCAATATTAGTTTTAATGGCATTATTAGATTTATTTCCAGATGAAGTGCACACATATTTCAAAACTACTCACTAAAAGAAATTAAAAGGCATGAAATTACAGTTGCCATGATGCCTCAATGGTTAGAAATTGACTTTTAAACACCATTCCTTATTAAATGGCCGCAGGTCTGGGGCAGAGAAAGTTCAAGATGAGTCTGGAACATCTTACTGTTTTAAAAAGGAAAGAAATGTTCACGAATAGGCACAATTCAAAAAGAACATAAGTACTAGCCTTCATTCTCAATTTTGGTACAATTTTGAAATGAAAAGGAACTAGAGTAGTAAATATTTTGACAGATTGAGTTAAAAAACACCTCATGATACCATGATACTACTTAAGATAAAGTTATGAGACAGAATAGAGAATACTGTTCTCTAGAAAAAAATGCCATCTTATAAGTGTAGATGAAATGATAAAAGTAGGCATAGCCAATACTAACTGATATATATTTATATATATAGGCTATGCCTACTTTTATCATTTCATATATATCATATCATATATATATATACACACACACATATATATATTTAAGAAATTTAGTTCAAATTTTAAAGTGATTTTTACTGTCTTATATATATTGGTTCAAATGGACATTTTTTCTATTATTTTTGTTTCAGAAAGACTATATATTCAAAGTTATCATGAATAGGGTTTGCCCCATTAACTAAATACTTTGCATATCTAAATTGTTAAATTACTTAATATTTTAAAAATATTAATCAAATGTTATACAACCTATGGAAATATTTTAAATTATGGCATATACTTAATATTTGTCTTTTTAAGTTTATTTGAATGATTAGAGGTATCAGGGTTATGTCCAAGGAGAGTATCTCTGAAAAGAGCTGATGTTCAGAAACTGAACATCTAAATGGTCTCAATGAACTGAACAACTAAATGGTCTCAATGAACTCATAGACAAATATTTGGCTTGTTACCATAGCCAGGTCCTAATAATATCAAAAATTATTCTTTTATCATTATTTGCCTTTTTATCATTTTATCAGTATTTAATAAATTTCACTAATGCCTAAATATTTCATTTAAAAAGAAGAAAAATTATGTGAGAATTTTTACTGTTCCTAAATATCTTAGTTTTAGGGTACTTAAAAAGTTAATATGCATGCAATTGCTCTATTGCAAGAGGCAGGCACACAGTCTAATACTAGAGACAGGGATAAAAAGGAGCTAGGCAGGGAAGGAAGGAAAACAAAAAAAGGAAGTGTGTTACCAATGCTTAGCTTGGTCAGAAAACACATCTGCTGCAGGAATCATTCAGAAACACCTTGTCTGAAATCATTCCCTCAACATCCAAGAAGGGAGGAGGATGTACCCACCATTCTTTTTACTGTTTTCCTGTTCATCAAAGTTCACCTGCATGAAAAAAGAAATGCTCTGAGAGTTAAGAGCAGAGCTACAACACATGATGTTTGAAGGCAGTAACAGAACTCAATAAGCCTCTCTGTAGTGGAAACCCAAACTTCCACTCCATGGCCCAAGAATCGTTCCATAATTTATGGGGACAAGTGTGAAAGGAAAATGTGGACCTCTCATTGAAAAATTACTAGGAATTTCATAGTGGCACAGCAGACTCTGAACCTTGCCCAAGGCCCTTCTGAGGACACAGCCCTGTGGGACTGCACTGGTGACACATGCATGAAGCCATCTCTGCCATGGTCTATGCAAATGTTACTGGTTGCCAGGGGATCTTCCTGGAGGGTGACAAAGATTCTGTCCTTCACCAAAGACTAACCAGGCTCCTCAGAACTGTCTCCTCAACTAGGCCTTAACCTTGGCCTATGAGGACTTGAACAAAACACAAACATATTTTTTAGTAGTCACATTCCTCAGAAGACCTGAACCTCCTTAAACTGCCTGCCTCAGAAAACTCGAGGCTACCAAAAGAATTTCCTGTTCTTTATAGCAAACACCTGAAGAGACTGGGCCCCTACCTCCCAGTCTCTGTGAGAGGATAGGATCTTAACTTCCATAAGCAACATGTAACAATCCCAGATGGCTTTCACCTGAACCAACACCTCCTTTCCACTTTGTGTTAACTTTTCATTTTCCTGACTCTACTGAGCCCCCGCTCAGCCCTCTTCTTATTCTCTCATTCTCCCTTTAAAACTTTCTGCCATCTTCATAAAATTTGAAGTTGAGTTCAGTTTACCCTGAACTCTGTTTCCTATTGCAATGGAATATTACTGATTAAACTCTGAACTTAGCACTTGAACTAGGATCAGTTTTTGTTGATCTTTGGCAAGATGGAATAGAAAACCATGGTCCAGTGAATCTAGGGAGGTCCTGAGTCAGGATCTGTTATCCTGAAAGCCTAGTTTTTGAAAGAAATACTTTTTTTTTTTAAGATTTTATTTATTTATTTGAGAGAGAGAAATCACAAGTAGGCAGGCAGGAAGGAATCAGGCTTCCTGTCAAGCAGAGAGCCCAATGCAGGACTCGATCCCAAGACCCTGAGATCATGACCTGAGCCAAAGGCAGAGGCTTAACCCACTGAGCCACCCAGCTGCCTGAAAGAAATACTTTTAAATTAAGTGAGTATTACTTCCTTTGCACATTTTTTTTCCATTAGCTTCTTAATTATTATTTCTTAAAAGTATTCATTATTGTTAGTTTTTCATTGAGTAAACTCTATAAGTCATGAATCAATGACAATTATGACAAGTTAGGAAAGCATTTAACTTCTTGAATTTCCTGACGGTGCCTTTTTTGCCTTTCTTCAAGTTCATTTCTAAATTTGTCTGCGTCACATTTGAAGAATAGTACATTTGTGAGACAATATTGGTAAAGTGTAATGGGATTAAAACATCAAAGATCATTTGTCTTAAGGCTTGTCCCTGATTCAAATATTTATATGATTTTTTTTTCTACATCTCTTAGTACATTTTGAAGTTGGACTTTAAAACTTCTGGCATCAGCCTTCAATGTCATATAGAGTATTCTTTTGGGATGCCTGGATGGCTCAGTGGATTGAGCCTCTGCCTTTGGCTCAGGTCATGTTCTCAGGGTCCTGGGATTGAGCCCCGCATTGGAGTCTCTTCTTCTTGGGGAGCCTGCTTCTTCTCTTTCTCTGCCTGCCTCTCTACCTACTTGTGATCTCTATCTGTCAAATAAATAAAAAAATAGAAAAAAGGGTAGTCTTTTTCATATTTTAATTCTGTCCCAAATAACCTGAATATAGCTTCAAAAATTAATAAGTAATATTTTAATATTTACATTAAACAAGTATAATGGATCAATTTGAATAAGTCAGGTGCTATTTAAACCAAAATTAGCTAAGTGCAACATCTTAAGAATATTTTATATAGGCATGCATGTTTTACTAAAATAAAAATCATTTTTATTTGGAAATGTATATGAAAGTCAATATATAATTTTTTAAATGACAGAAAGAAATGATTATTTTATTATTTTCACTGTTAATAGTTTTTTTCCTGTTTAAGTAACAATTTAAGTTGTTAATATGTTTCTTTATAATTGCAAGCACCATTCATAATGACACTTCCTTGAATTTATTAGCATCATATTTTTCTTTTGGTATTTAATAAATCTTTCTTTGGTATTATATTATAATCTTAATTATGAAAATTGCATTATTTATAATCCTTTAAAAATATTTCCTCTTCTTAAAAACAATGTGTCAGATATTTTGTATAACAATATTAAAATTCAATCAAGTAAATTTGGGCTACTTTAAAGTTGTATATTCTTCATCAAAGAATAAAATTACAGGGACGCCTGGGTGGCTCAGTTGGTTAAGCAGCTGCCTTCGGCTCAGGTCATGATCCCAGCGTCCTGGGATCGAGTCCCACGTCGGGCTCTTTGCTCGGCAGGGAGCCTGCTTCTCCCTCTGCCTGCTATTCTGTCTGCCTGTGCTCTCTCTCTGACCCCCCTCTGATAAATAAATAAAATCTTTAAAAAAAAAAAAAAAAGAATAAAATTACATATGAAAAGATGGATTGATTGTTTGAATACATCATCCATACACATCCAGAGTGTTTACAGACTTATGATTGGACTGCAGACATATTCTCAATTGTTGTTCTGACATCCAATTTTTTTTTTCTTTCCAATTCCTTTTTTTTTTTGATTGTTGCCATACTGATTATATATCTCACTAACTAGATTTACCATTAGACTTTCAAATTCTTCAAAAACTGCGCTGGCTTGAGTGTGTAGCTTCTAGAAACTTTTAACTATTTTTTCTATCAAGAAATTTAATTGAATTTCTTGAATATTTAAAAACTATTATTATGGTCAAGATATATTTTAAATGGTTTGATATTATGTAAAAAGATGTTTTATTTCTTCAAAAGCATTTTTCTAAAAGAGAAGTTACCTTAAGAAACCATCGTCTCTCTGCTTTTGTTTGTTTGTTTATTTATTTATTTATTTTTGCAGGTCACCTGTCGTGCAAAACTGCAGAGAGTTCTAGGGCCAAGAAGAAACCTTTAGATTCTAAAAGGGAAGTAAAGGATTTATTATTTTTGTCACATAGTCTAGTCTTACTATGTTTTTCCCAGTTTGGAAAATATTGTTCAAGCAAATGACATCCTAAGTGACTTCATTAAAAAAAATAAGATAAAATAAAATAAAATGTGGAATTGAAAGAAGCATATATTGTTTGTTTCATTTTGTTAATAAAAAGAGAAAGGCAATGAGGATATCAATGGAGAAATCCTGGTGTGACCATGAGGGATTTTTTATTATGAGACATTTAGGAAAAGGATCATAGGAATTCACCCAACATGTCAGTATAGTCATATAGAGGAAACAATATGTTTTTGTTTGTTTGTGTGTTTCTTTTTTACTACTGATAGATCTATCAATATAGAAAAAAAAATCTGTTAAGGAAGGCTGAGATTTCTGCCTTTAGTTGTCTCATAATTTTTGTCTGTATTTTTATTTCAGCATTATAGGCTCACATTTATTTTCATAGGAATGCAAACTTATTTTATGAAATGTAAATGTCAAAGTTCAAATTGAGCTGCGTATTATTGAAAAGCCAGTCTCCATTAGCTTGTTTTTTAATGAATCTTGATTATACACATTTATTATCTCTAAAATATAGTGATTCTGTGATGTAGAAAAGCTTGGATTATCAAATATCCCCAAAATAGTCTATCTCAAAGTAGACTCAGAGAAAAATTTACTGGCTTATTTTAAACAGAGTTACTGATCAAAAGTTAACCTAAGCACAGTGATTTAACATAGGGGCTTAAGTGGGTAGGAGAAGAAGAAATGAAACAAGATGGGATTGGGAGGGAGACAAACCATAAGTGACTCTTAATCTCACAAAACAAACTGAGGGTTGCTGGGGGGAGGGGGTTTGGGAGAAGGGGGTGGGATTATGAACATTGGGGAGGGTATGTGCTTTGGTGAGTGCTGTGAAGTGTGTAAACCTGGTGATTCACAGACCTGTACCCCTGGGGATAAAAATATATGTTTATAAAAATTAAAAAAATTAATTAAAAAAAGAATTCAAAAATTTTGCCATAAATTCGATATTCATAATAAAGAAGGTGTTATCTAACATATGCTATATTTCACAATATTGTAAGGTCTGAAACAAAAGTGAATAAAATCTGGCCCCTGTTCTGAAAAAGATTAAAAAAAAAAGTGTCAGAGTGCTTTATATTCATTTAAAATGCATTAAATATTTTTAAGAGCTTTAGAAGATCGACCAGAAGATATAACCTAAAAGCAAAAACCATGTAACAATTTTATGTTAGGGTAAGTAATACTTTACAATTGAAACCTAGTTTCTTCTGCAAGTGATGGTCTGTGAATAAATAACAAACTGTGTTAACAGTACTGTTTGTTGCTAATTTCTATCTGTAGCTACTTATATAATATCTCCAGATACCCTCAAAATCTTAGTTATTTCTGAACATTCCCAAATGTTGTCTCATGTGTACATACAAAGAATGCTTATGATTATTGTTTCAGCAAGAGTGTATAACATGGTCTTAATCTCTTGCTCTAGTCCTTCATTTCAATCTGTTGCTTGTAATGTCCTCAACCTTTTAGCTTCAACTTTTGACAATTTTATAAACACTGATGGCTATAAGAAGATGATGCTTCCTCATGCACATAATGCTTATAGCTCAAAAAGTACCAGATTGCCACTACGTTTTTGGCATACTCAATATGTTAAAGCTTTTGGGCCTGTTCAGAAGTAGATCAACCGTCACGTTACAGACTACGGCAGCAAAGCAGCGGAACAAATAGAAGTGTTCAGGGTGACAAAAGGTACTTCAGATTCTTTTTTCTTTTTTTCTTTTTTAAGATTTTATTTATTTATTTGAGAGAGGGAAAGCGTGCATGAGCAGGGAGGAGAAGGAGAAGCAGGCTCAACGTGGAGCTCCATCCCAGAACCCCTGGGTCATGACCCCAGCCGAAGGCAGACCCTTCATATACTGTGCTACCCAGGCTTCCCATTTCAGGTTCCATGTTAGATCTTTCTCCCCGAGGCTCTGTAAGACTCTAAGGGTTGGACCTGGCATGTGACACATGTGAAAAAATAATCTCTGCCTTTCTCTTTACTTCTAGCATGCGGATCTTTAAACTCCTATAATTAATTTACTGAAATAGATACTTAAGGGTCACCCTATTCCCTAAGTGCATCAGATACACATTGCGTAATATCTAAGTGGGATCTGTAAACTAAACTGGGTTCAGGTAACTTAAAAATTACTAGGATGTTTGCATTTTTCTTGAAATTACTACTGATTCTCTTCATACTGTTATGCAGGATTAAGTACTGGTAGTAAGCTACTTTGGTCAATATTTCATTTTGTTCAACTTTAAAAATCCAAGCTTAGAGTTCTAGCCTTTCAAAGTTTAATATAGACCTTCCTTGAATTATGATGGTTTAGGTCCCAATAAACTCACAGTAAGTTTAAAATATCATTAGGTTGAAAATGCATGCAATATACCTAACCTACTGTATATAATAGCCTCCCTTAAATGTGCTAAGAACATGTACATTAGGCTACAGTTGGGCAGAAACATCAAACACGAAGCCTGTTTTGTAATAAAGTGTTGAAAATCTCATGTAATTTTTGTATATTGTACTGAAACTGAAAAACAGGGTGTTATCTGGTACAGAATGGCTTTTGGAGTACTGGTTGTTCACGTTCAGGTTTGCGTGGCTGACTGGGAGCCAGAGTTAACTGTCCACTGGCCAGCATATGAGAGAGGATCATACCGCATATTACTAACCTGGAAAGAGATCAAAATTCTAAATAGTTTCTACTAAATGTATAACAATTTTGCACCATTGCAATGTCAAAAAATAATCATTTGAGCCATTGTAAATCAAGGGCTTCTACGTGGCTGGACAATTTTTACTTTATGATAATTATGACCAAAGTGGCTCCATTTAATTATCAACAACCTGTGTTACATCCAAAAATTCCAAGAATTGTACTTTGTTCAAAAGATAACAGCTATATAATTCAACTCTAGAAGCACTATATGTATCAAAGGGATAACTGATTAGCTATGCCACTATAGCTGGCATAAAGATCCATGCTCTACTACATCAAAAATGCAGGAAATGTGAATAGTAAATTCAAATCAATATTCTGCTGATCAAGATGTTATAGGATTTTTTTTCTTTCCTCCAAATAGGATGATAGCTATATTTTATGTCAAGTGCAAGTTTATTTCATCAAATTATCTAGCAAAATATATCATGACATCCTTGTGAAATAAGTTGAGGGAAGTGAGGAGAATGAACATAATTAAGGAAGTTGATAATTTGATGAACTAGGTAATCAGTACCTGTAAAGTTGATGTCATTCTGGAAAGTAATCTCGAGTGGACAATCCAAGTTACTGACTCAGGCTTTTCCTAACTAATAATTTTTTATTTATACTTTAGTGAGGATAGTCACGGTATGCAAAAGGATTACAAATTACATAAAGTTTTGAAATATTAAAAGTATGTAGAAGTAGTGAATCAGCATAAAAGAAAGTCTAGACAGTAGGTTAATAAGAGGCAATAGGTTAAACAATCCATGAAACATACTACAAGGCAAGTATATTCTTTACACTGAGTACAACAAGAATGTAGGCAGGCTCCTAAAGCAGATGGTATGAAAACCTAAGGGTCTGATTAAATGAAATATAAATCAATAGTGCAAATTGTTTTTCAAATAACCTAATGATAATGTCAGGTATATCTAATTAAAATTATTGTGGTAGTCTCCCCTCTATAGTTGTGTTAGATGAACCACACTGGAAGCATTTTGTTCACTTCTGGGCATTACACTTGAAAAGAAATATAATGTACTAATCTTCTCTTGAGACTAGTGACAATGATTTTAAGGAGAGCAGAGACAAGGAAGGGGAAGCAGAGAACAAGGAAACTAATGTTCGCTGGTTATCTACTCATTACCACATTTTCTCATTAACATTATGCCTGATATTTGCATATGGCCTACAAGATAGGTAATACTGTATGTTATTTATAGGTGAAAAATCAGAGATATAGGAAGTTGAGATAATGGGTGGGGTCACAGATTTGTTAAGAGTTAAAGCCAAGTTTGAACATGTACCGGTCTGATTGTTGGTGACTGTTACTGACATTATTATGTTGTTCCATTATTACATGAAATTTAAAAATATTAAATGAGAATCATACCCCCTTAAATTTAATTAAAATATTTCAAAGCGTATCATGTTCTAAGCACTGAAAATACCCTTTACAGAGAGCTTGCCCTGGGTACTGACTTTCAAACATATAAATCCTGGAATTAGGGAATGATATTATAATGATAATCTGTTCCCCTTTGATTATGTTGTTTTGTTTGTTTTTGTTTTGCTTTGTGTTGCTTTTTGTTTTGTTTTTGTTTTTTCTTTCCCCATAAATAAGGATTGAAAAAATTGCTTAGATTTGAGGCAAAATAGGATTAGATTTCTGGAACTCTCTCCTTTGAACCGGAACTTGGAATTGGATCAAGGAAAGAGGCATATATACATAGAGAATGTTTAGCTGGGCAGCTGCTGCCTCATACCCTTTCCAGTGAAGACTCAAAGCACAAAAGGATGGTTTATTTTCTCACTGTTTTAACACCTTAAGTCTACACAGACAGATAAATGTGGACCAGGGTTTGTCAGATTCGATCACGCTCATCTATCAGCTACTGCCTACTCCTCTTAAAGTACGGGAAGAGTAAGTGGAATAAACTATCAGATATATGGTGTATTTCACACTCAACACGAATTCCCATAGCTAAAACTCTATTTTTCTGACTTCCCTCTGATTAGGTACATGAATGTAAATTGGCTTCCGCAGCTAAACACACTGATGCAAGGGCTGAAAGGCAGAACACAGATGAAAGCAATGTTTCCACTGCTTTTTGAAGGTTTCTGCTGGCAAGCCAGGTTGCGGAGATGCGCAATTTTCTGAAGCAGGACTGGTAGACCCAAGCTGCAGTGTGTGGGTGTTGGAGTGTTGAGGGAACAGGTGATAACCTCTTGCCCACAACTCTGTCCAACCCAGCTAGAGCAATGCCTTCTTAAGCTAATAGACCCGGTGGCATCTTCCTGATTTCCTTCCTTCCTCCTAGGGCAGAGGGAGTAGAGCCTCTGGCAGGTTAATTTTGTGATGTTCTGGGAACTGTGTCTAGATACCTAATCATGTGGGCTACTCCAGCATGCCCAACCCTTTTTAAGCATCTACTTCTATTATGCTGTTTTCTATCTGAAATAATAGAATTTTGTCCATTTTCTTCAGTGAATACAAAATAATAGCACACTGAGAGACATACCCTCCCTAATGCCATAAATGAGAAGAAATTTCTATGTATGTCTTGGACAGATGAGAGGGTGAGAGAAGAAAAGATATCCTACCTCCAATGACTACATTATGAATGGCATTAAAAGAATACAATAATGCAGAGATGAAGAAGCTATTAATTCTGCCTTTGGGATCAGAGAGGATTTACAGTAGATTTGACATTTGAATTTGGTGTTGAAAAAAAAAGAAAAAGGATTTTATCAGGATGACTTGGTGGAGGTGGAGTATTTTAGCTAAAAGAAATAGGTAGAATAACTGCATGGCGAGTTGAAAGTTCATGGTATATTTAGGGAGTCATGGATCAGACTATGTGATTAAAAAGGTGGACAAAACCTTTTGCATGGTGTGAGATAAGACTTGGAAGGGCATTTGGGGCCCGAGTCTCTATTATTTTGATATGGCTTTAACACTAGAGAAATAAACTAAGTACTTTTCCTTGGGAAATATGTAATGTTTGCATATGGCAAGCTGATTTTTAATAATTACACATCTATTTTGTTAAAGAAATAGGTCTTTTTGTGTGGCTTCAGAGAGAACTTTAGGAATTTTAGGAGGCAAAAGTTATAGCTATTCACTGTGGTAGGTTGGGATATTGTTTCCAATTCTTTACATTCTGTAGCAGAATTGTACATCCATACTCCAAACTGTGTGTCCGTACAGCCCTTCCACTTAAAGTAGATGGCATAGTTCTCTGCCACGTTGACGTTAGACAGGCCTCTTTGAGTTGCACTGGAAGAGAAGTGGTCTGAAGAAACAGGGTTCCCATTCTGATGAAAGATTCCAACCCACTAACGTGGTTTGCCTTGCTCTCTGGTACTTTTTGCAACTGCCAGGAGAAGAACATTTCTTGAGCAGTCACTGTTACAAAGACACTGGGAATGCACACAGCATACCTGGCTCCCACCCAAAGCCTGGGACCAAGCCCATCCAATTCTTAACAAAGTCAAGCTGACCTGCATACCAGTAAGAAGAAAATAAAGGTTTGCTGTCATTACAAGATTTGAGGGTGCTTATTATGAAGAAAAAAACCAGAATCATTCTGCAGAAAAGCCTTTTAACCATCCAACCTCTTTGAAATAAATAAGAAAACTTCAGAGGCACTATTTCCAGGAGTATTCAACTAGTGGCTGCCAGTTATTGCTTTTCATCTCCACTGTTGTATCCCTGGAGTTAACCATTGTTCCTTCTGCTTGGAAGACTCTAAAAGCCACTAAATACATCCCATCATTTAAACTATGTATCACATGGTGGCAAGAATGGCTTTTTGCAAAGTTGTTGATTCATTTTATCTCTTTTAAAAAAATACTCCGATACTTCCAAGTACACTTAGATGGAAACCCGAACTCCCTATGAGACCCTGCATGATCCTCCACCATTTCTTCATCTTTTCTCTGTGCCACATTATCCTTTCCTATTACACTTGAACCACATTCTTCAACTTTTTCTGTGCGCTCAACATGCCTATCTCATTCTCATGTAGTGTAATTGGAATTACTCTCTGACAGATATTCTTTTCCCCCTCATCTTCCTATAGCTGATTCTTTCTCATCCTTCATATATCAGCTTAAAGAGCTCCTCTGTGTGGCTTTTCCTAGTCATGCTGCCATTCTTTATTTTTTTTTTAAGTATATTACAAAACCAACAACTTGTTTATTTATTCAGTTAATTTCCCCCACAAAAATATGTGTTCTGTATGGGTAGAAACCATATTTGTGTTGTGATCTTTTTGCCTAGATCAGGTGTGTGTATATTTTCCAAAAAAAGAGAAAAGAGACTAAATGAATAAATAAATATATCCTTAGAGACATTATGGTGTGGTTTGAGTTATTGGCTAAAGATTGAATAAAATGAACTCTATGATTCTTTTATCTCAAAAATTCCTTGTGTAATTAAACTTGCGTGATTTATTAAACTGTAACTGGGAGAATTTAAGACCATATCTAAGTCCCTTCCTTCTGCCTTATTTTTGCATGGTAAGCTTTGACCTAACACAAATGGAATAGCCACTGAAAGTAATTATTTCTAATGTCCCCAAATTGAACCAAAAACCCACCAAAGCATTCTTTGCAAATTACAGCACTTATACATCTATGAAAGAGGACGGCAGTTCCATGTTTTGGATGGCATTTTCTTCTCCAGTGTGGGTTAGACTATAACTTTCTTCATCATTTATTAGGCTCTAGAGACATGAACGCAATTAAATAAACAGGCTGGTCTGAAAACACAGTGGTGTCACAATTAAATCAGGCCTGGAGTTGTCATGTAAATTTGAAATCTTAAGTATTGGATCAACAGAACCTACTGCCATCGGTTAAGCACCACACCGCATCAGCACCTTCTCCTTGTAATCTGTTTTACAGGAATTTTATTGTGTGCGTGCATGCGTGTGTGTGTGTGTGTGTGTGTGTGTGTGTGTGTGAGAAATATTGTGTTTCAGATTTGAAGCATTAGGATAAAAATGTCTAGGCAAAGATGCCTTACAAAGTTTGGGAAGGTAAATAACAGCCCAAAACTCGCCCTTTTTGCGAAAGGCACAAGAGCATTTCTGATGAATGGCACAAAAGACCATTAACTGATGAATGGATAAATACAATATAGTATATCTGTACAATGGAATAGTTTTCAACATGAAAGGTATAAACCACTATACATAGTATGTAAAAGAAGCAGTCACAAAATTATATGAATGTATGATTGTATTAAATGAAATGTCCAGAATAGCAAATCCAGAAAGATAAGAAGTAGATTAGTAGTTGCCAGGACTTAAGGAAGGAGGAAATAGGGAGTGACGGCTAAATGGGTATAGGGCTCCTAGAGGGTGCCAAAATAGTCTAAAATGAGATAATGGTGATAGCTTCAAAAAGCCACTGAACTGTATACATTAAGAGGCTGAATTTGGTAGAATGTAAGTTATATATCAATAAAGGTGTTATGAAAAAAAATGCTTGTGAGGCAAGAGTCTAAGGAGTAGGGTTATTCTCAAGTTAGCTAGAGCCACAAAGATTTTTTTCTAACAGAAGACACCTCCAAATTATGTTCTCTGTACTATGGAAATATATCAATGGGTTATTTAATTATTGATATATCCAGCTATATATCAATAAATTTCTCACTGGATTGTTTAGTGTAGGAATGACGTATGCTTCACTAATTCTGAATATTTGTTTGCCTCAAGATCCTTTTATTTCTTCTTATAAAGTAGTTCCTTAGAGGTAGATAAGATAGTGATATCATTGAGACCACTAATCTATTCTAATAAACTGTCAAATAATTACTCCATACCTAAGATAAAACCAAATAAAATTTTGTACAGAAAAAAATAGTTTTACATATATCTCTGGAATTGTTAAAAGTATTATTTATTTATTTATTTATTTATTTATTGGGGCAGCAGAGCAAGGTTTATTGAGGGATAGCAAAGTGATAGTACAAAGCCCCATGGAGGGGGGGGACCCTAGGGGTTGCCATAAAACTATCCTTTTGAACACCACTTGGTTTAGCCTGTGAGTGTTTAAGGGTAAAGATTAAGTCTTATTCATTGTATTATTAGTCCCTACCAGAGTCTGACAAAGTTTAGCTACTTTAAAAATGTTTGTCAAATATATACTTGACAATAAGGAAATGGATTTTTTTTTTCAAAAATTTTTTTATATATTTGACAGGAGAGAAATCACAAGTAGAGAGGCAGGCAGAGAGAAAGAGGAATGCAGGCTTCCCACTGAGCAGAAAGCCTGATGCAGGCCTTGATCCAGGACCCTGAGATCATGACCTGAGCCAAAGGCAGAGGTTTAACCCACTGAGCCACCCAGGTGCCCTGGAAACAGATAATTTTGAATTCCATTCATCAAGGTACATTATATTGAAAAAAGAAGATTATATTGAATTTATAATATGTTCAAAATTTCCTTTTGTCTTTTAGAGCATTTTGTCATCCTCAGAATCAGAACATTGCTCATTTTTGAATATTGTAAACTGATGTATCATTACTTCTTGCACATTTTATTGATTTATTTTGTGTCTAAACAACCTCTTTTTTTTTTAACCAACTTCTTTTTATGTCTAGATGACCTCTTACATTCTAACCCAGAAAGCTCATATTGTTACCTGTATTTGATCAACTGTGAGACATGAGTTTAAAGATGTAACCTCATTACAATATTTCTAGGGAGCCTTTTTCTAGAGCATGTTCCATAGAGTACAAATCTCCTGGCACAGCTTACTTAAAAGAAGAAAAAATAACACAATGAAAGGTTACACATGCAAGTAAAATTAGGGCTTTTTACACACTATTGCCCCCCTTCACAGAGCATCACAAAGTCATTGGAATGTTAGACTGTGAGCCATCTTTGAAAATAAACCTATGATTTCAGTTTCCTGGTTGTGATATTATGTTAAACTTTTGTAAGATGTTACTGTTGGGGGAGACTGTATGAGGTCTGTATGGATCTTATCTGTATTATTTATTACAGTGAATGTGAATTTACAATTATCTCAACATAAAAAGTTAATGAAATACACACAAACTGTGGAAGAAACCTTAGCATTGCCCTTTTAATATCATATACATATATTTCTTTGTAAATAAATAAGTGATTCCATTAACAAACTTACTTTGTTTTATCTAAACCTAGTATTTTCAAACATATTTGATTGGAGATTTCTTTTATGACATTTATGGAACATTTTGCAAAACGCTGCCTAGAAGATTCCTAGCTGAAGTAGTTATGTTTGAATTGCAAAATTTGGGACAATTCAGTGTAAGTCAGATTTTCCTATTTTTTTCCTACTGCTATTTGAATCTTATTTTAGGTTCACAGCTTATCTCAGCAACAACTAAGGATTTCTAGTGTGTCTGTTTAAGATAAAAATGACTATATTTCTTTTGTGCCACCAGGGCCTAATACAGAGCTATGTATAGGGTTAGAATGAGCAAAGGATGCCTGTGCTGGTAGTCAGTCTCTCTTCTCCTTCCCACAATAGGGCGTAAGAAAGGTGTAGTACCAGTGACTAGGGTGATTTACATGAGAAGATTACAAATATCACCTAGTCTATTAAAGTCAATATTGGTTATCAAATGAGGTTTAAAACAAGTTTCCATGTAGTTTTTACGCGGGACCTAAACCTCAAGGGGGAAAAAAAAAATAGATGTTAGGGAAATATTTCAATGGTTACTTTTGGTTCAACATCTGAAAGAAAAAAAAAGACAACTAGTTAAATGGAATATAATTTCAGATATATAGTGAAATATATGAATAGTAATTTAGAGAATCAGAAGATAAAAGAAAGAAAAGATCTGAAAAATAATGATCTCAACTGAGAAGTTGCTATATATTTTAGTCCAAAAACTCAACTGTATCATAATTATCAGGGTTTCTTTTTCCCACAAATCAATTTAATTTCTTTTTCTGAGATCCCATTTATCAGGTCTAAGGAAAAATAAACCTAATTTTTTTTGAGAGATCCCTCCTTTTTCAAAATTGTGCTCCTTTTCTTTTTTTTTTTTTTTTTTTTTTTAAAGATTTTATTTATTTATTTGACAGAGAGAGATCACAAGTAGGCAGAGAAGCAGGTAGAGAGAGGAGGAAGCAGGCTCCCTGCTGAGCAGAGAGCCCGATGCGGGATTCGATTCCAGGACCCTGAGATCATGACCTGAGCCGAATGCAGTGGCTTAACCCACTGAGCCACCCAAGCACCACTTAATTTTTAATTTTTTAAATTTCTTTTCACTGTACCAGAATTCATTGTTTATGTACGACACCCGTTGCCCCATGCAATACGTGCCCTCCATAATACCCACCACCAGGCTCACCCAACTTCCCACCCCCCACCCCTTCAAAACCCTCACATTGTTTTTCAGAGTTCATAGTCTCTAATGGTTCATTTCCCCTCCAATTTCCCTCAACTCCCTTCTCCTCTCCATCTCCCCATGTCCTCTGTGTTTTATGCTCTACAAATAAGTGAAACCATATGATAATTGACTCTCTCTGCTTGACTTATTTCACTCAGCATAATCTCTTCCAGCCCCATTCATGTTGATACAAAAGTTGAGTATTCATCCTTTCTGTTGGAGGCATAATACTCCATAGTGTATATGGACCACATCTTCCTTATCCATTCATCCATTGAAGGGCATCTTGGTTCTTTCCACAGTTTGGTGACCATGGCCATTGCTGCTATGAACACTGGGGTACAGATGGCCCTTCTTTTCACTACATCTGTGTCTTTGGGGTAAATACCCAGTAGTGCAATTGCAGGGGCATAGGAAAGCTCTATATTTAATTTCTTAAAGAATCTCCACACTGTTTTCCAAAGTGGCTGTACCAACTTGCATTCCCACCAATAGTGTAAGAGGGTTCTCTTTTTTCCATATCCTCTCCAGCACACATTGTTTCCTATCTTGTTAATTTTGGCCATTCTAACTGGTGTAAAGTGGTATCTCAATGTGGTTTTGATTTGAATCTCCCAGATAGCTAGTGTTGATGAACATTTTTTTCATGTGTCTGTTAGCCATTTTTATGTGTTCATTGGAGAAATGTCTGTTCATGTGTTCTGCCCATTTTTGACATGATTATCTGTTTTGTGTGTGTTGAGTTTGAGAAGTTCTTTACAGATCCTGGATATCAGCCTTTTTCCTCTACTATCATTTGCAAATATCTTCTCCCATTTCGTGGGTTGCCTCTTTGTTTCGTTGACTGTTTCCTTTGCTGTGCAGAAGCTTTTGATCTTGATGAAGTCCAAAAAATTCATTTTCTCTTTTGTTTCCTTTGCCTTTAGAAACATATCTTGAAAGAAGTTGTTGTGGTTGATATCAAAGAGGTTACTGCCTATGTTCTCTATGAGTCTCATGGATTCCTGTCTCACGTTGAGGTCTTTTATCCATTTTGAGTTTATCTTTGTGTATGGTGTAAGAGAATGGTCGAGTTTCATTCTTCTACACATAGCTGTCCAATTATTCCAGCACTATTTATTGAAGAGACTGTCTTTTTTCCACTGTATATTTTTTCTTACTACTTTTCTTATGTAGCATGAAGACTGAATGACTAGTACCTTTCCTCTGCTCCCACAACTCTCATACATACGATTATTAATATTGGCATTTTAAATACTATTTATATATCCTTGTATATTGCTTCTTTTTAAAAAAAATATTTTATTTTTATTTTATTTGTCAGAGAGAGAGAATAGCAGGCAGAGGGAGAAGCAGCCCCACCCCTGAGCAAGGAGCCTGATGTGGTACTCAATCCCAGGACCCTATTCCAGGACCCTGGGATCATAACCTAAGAGGAAGAGAGGTTTGTTTAATCAAACAAACCTCTGTATTTTGCTTCTATTAACAACCTCAGGACAGGGACAATTTCTTTGTTATCTTTTAGTTGATAATTCTTTTTTTTTTTTTTTTTTTGACAGAGAGAGATTACAAGTAGGCAGAGAGAGAGAGGAGGAAGCAGGCTCCCTGCTGAGCAGAGAGCCCGATGTGGGACTCCATCCCAGGACCCTGAGATCATGACCTGAGCCCAAGGCAGCAGCTTAACCCACTGAGCCACCCAGGCGCCCTAGTTGATAATTCTTGAACAGATCCCATTATATAACAGTTTCTAAATATATGATCTCAAATGAAGAGTGGTCAAATGATACTTAATAATTGAGTTGTCACATGTGTAAATGTTTTCTAAAAAAGAAGCCAACATTTTTCAAAAGGGAGAATGATTCTGTTCTCTGAAACTCGGTGTCTTTTTATTGGTGATATCATTACTTATATTTTTAAAATGAATACAACATAAATGAATTTATAGAATAGAGAAAAATAAACCACCTAATTAAATTTACTTAATTGTGTCCTAGGCTGGAAAGGGTTAACAAAATAATCAAAAAGGAGAGTGTTTCCAACAAAGGAGATTGAAAAAAATTTGGGGGGAAAAAAAAAAGTCTATAGAACACTGTGTTTGGAATATTGTATCAGCTACACTTAGCCAGTAGGTTTTTTAACAACAAAAAGAAAAAAGAAAAAAAAGAACCTATTTTTCTAAGTGAGATACTGTTTCTCTGTGCTTTATCTATAAAATGAAAATGAGAGTAAAACAAACACCATCTTTACGAACCAAGAAACAGACTCTTCACTACAGAGAACAAACTGATGGTTACCAGAGGGGAGATGGGGTGGAGGAGGGGTGAAATAGGTGATGGGGATTAAGGAGGACACTTGTGATTGATAGTGTGTGTTGTATGGAAATTGTATATCTGAAACTAATATTACACTGTATGTGAACTAACGGGGATTTTAATAAAAACTACAAAATGCCATCATTAAACTCTTTCTCCTTCATCTTCCAGGAGTAAAATGGCTCCTCATTACTGTTTCCATTTATTGAGCTTCAAATTGCTCTTCTTCATTCTTTGAGGTATTTACTTCCTATCTCCTCTTCAAACTCTCTAGGCTAATTCTTTCTCCCACTCTTGGAAAATTCATCCACATCTGAGTTCTCCAACTGGTTCCTTCACGTACCTGTGATCATCTGACTTTTTCCCGCTCTTCAGTCAACATTACCTCAACATTACCTCTCTGTGGACCTGGACATTATTGGAAACTGTACCAACCTGAAATCACATTTTCAAAAAATATTTCACTGTAAGTTTACAAGCTTCTGATTCATATACTTGCTTAAAGTATAAATCTGTCAAATACCAGGATTGTCAACCCAACAAAAACAGCTCCATTAATTTCGTAGGACTGCTGTAACAAATTGCCACAACCTGGATGGGTGAAAATGACAGAAATTCATTCTCTCCATTCTTGGAGCCACAAGTCTGAAACCACAATGTTGACCTTGCTATATTCCCTAAAAGGCTGTAGGGGAGGATCCTTACTTGCCTTTTTCAGATTCTGATGGCTCCTTGTGTTTCCTTGGCTTGCGGCAACATCACTCCAATCTCTGCTTGTGTGTGATCATGGCCTTGCTGTGTCTGCCTCTGTGTACTTTGCTCTTCTTAAAGGACCCTAATTTATTAAATATAGGGCCTACTCTAAACAAGTATGACTTTATCTTAACTAACAACATCTAAAAGACCATATTTCCAAATAAGGTCATATTCTGAGGAAAGGATGAACATGAAGTTTTGGGGGGATGCTGTTTAAGCCACTGCAACTGGGGGGTGCCCGGTGGCTCAGTTGGTTAAGTGTCTGTGTTCAGCTCAGCTCATGCATGATCCCAGGGTCCTGGGATCTAGCCCCATATTGGGGTCCCTGCTCGGTGGGGACTCCGCTTCTCCACCTCCCTCTGCTTCTGCCTTTGCTTGTGCTCTCTTTCTCTCTCTCAAAATAAATAAATAAAAATCTTTTAAAAAATAAATAAATAAATAAACCACTGCAACTTATCAACAGACTTCACCACTTTCTTCCTACCCTTCACCAACGTCATTATCCAACATAATCTCTTCTGTTCCTTACTAGTATATTCACTCCATCACCCCTCACCAGCCGTCTCCAAAGCATTGAATGAATCTAAGCTTTTGCTATCTCAGTGTCTGCAGCAAACAGACAATAAGACAATGGGACAAAAGGTGTTTTAAGTTAATCACAATCTTGAACTCAGAATTGTCTAATAATTCTAACATCTAATAATGTTTCACCAATATTCCCATGAGAACATTTCCTTATTTTTTAAGGAAAATATAACGTTGTTTCTTTTTAATCACTCCTTCTTTACTTTTAATCATTGTCTACTTTTAGCTGGTATACTTGTCTGATCAGTAGAACCCTCCTCCTTTCCTCACCATTACAATAAGTAAATAAATCACTTGCCTCTATCCCCCATCCTCTGTACTCCACTAGGCCTAGCCTACTCCTCAGGAAATTTAATCTCTCTCTAAGGATTGCTGACCCCATTCATGTCCAGATATTTTGCTGCCTCTCTATTCTAACCATTTTCTTTCTCCAACAATCTGTTATCCTATTTTATTGTCTTCCACATATAAAAATACTTTACTATTTTCACTATTTATTAATCCATTATACATCCTTTAATTTTTTTTTAATTATCTAATTCATTTTCATTATAAAAGCACTGATTGCATACTCTGTCCCTAATTTCTTACTTCTTGTTCTCATAATGATTTGCATTCAATGATTTTGTCCCCTACCTACTCAGCCTTACAGGTCGAGATCATGCCACAGGCCTTGTCATTGGCAATAAGTGCACCCATCTCATCATTCCATTTCTTTGACCATCATCTCCTCTTTCTAGTTCCTTTCCTTACTTTCTCTACTCAAGAAAAAAAAAAAAAAATCCCACCAGGTTGTCTAATCCATCGACTAACTTTGACTTTGTTACCTTTTTCCTGTTATTTTTCTCCTAATTTTCTCCTTCCTAACCTTAATAACTTAACTCAAATTCTATGGTCCCTTGATTTCATTGCTCAAATATGTATGCTCAATGCCCGCCCTCTCTCCCCCTTCAGAGGAAAACATGTAAAATTAAACTTAGAAATATCAGTTCATAATATCTGACTATATTTTTTAAATGATTTTAAATTTTAAATATGATTTCATATTTTTTAAATATGAAAGCAGTCAGCATATATATGTGTCTGGTGTGTGTATGTGTATATTCACTTATATATGTAAAATATGAAATCTGATCATAAATTTAGGTCTCTTGAAAATTTCCTAATGCTAAAATATGCAAAACTAGTTATATAATAGCTATATTAGTCGTATGCATACATTTCTTTTAAAATGTATTTTCTCCTTTTTAGAAATGTTCTACCTTTCTTACATCCTATTTTCATGTGTTTTAAGCTTATTATTCACTTCTAAAACATTCTTCAAATTTTTGCTTTTCTAATTTAGTCTTTATAGGTATAACAATCATATAGTGCATTTTAGAATTCTTTACTATTTATTTTGTTTAGGTTCTATAAATACACTTTTCCTTTTTCGTGGTACAGTTTATCTTGACATATAAGTTCCTTAATTTAAGAGCTTTATCTCATGTTGATTTTTCTGATAGAAATTGTAGTATATAGAAAAGTACTCTAATTTCAAAAATGGGGAAGAGTTTGAATTTGTAATCAATTTGAAGTATTTCTGATATTATACATGAGATACAGATATAAATTATTTTTTTTTTCTCTGTGGCTACCAAGATATCCAATCTCAGTTTATTGAATATCCCATTTTTTTCTTGGGAATTTGGTATGCTACTTTTATCATACTGTATACTGCCTTATGTATCAGTGTCAATTTCTAAATGTATTATTATGTATCTTTGGTCTCTTTGTTTTCTCTCACTATATTTTTTACTTAATAAAAAGTTTTGTAATATAAATTCTTCTCAGGTCAGTTTGGATTCTACCATCCTCCTTTATTTTTCCCTTCCAGAATTTTTCTATTTCTACTTTTTTATTATTCCATATAGAATAATTAGAATGAGAGAATTAGAATGAGCTTGATATTTCCTTTACCTCTCCACAAATAAAGCACTGTTGGTTTTTTGCAGGACATATAGAATATACAAAGACCTCACTTATTTTCTGTTATCATGTAGATGGGATCTCTTCTACAAATCTGGAGCTATTGGGCAATTCTTTTCACAGCCCTCCCTACTCTGATTATCTAAACTACTGGGTCAAGGAGAATTTCTTCGGCTAGGCCATCTGTCCATCCTAGTTCTCTAACACATTATTACAAAAACATGCTGGAAGAGAGTTTTGTTGGGTCTCTTTGAAATCCATTGCTGCCTCTGCCAGAAAAAATCTCACACTCTTTGTGTTTTTGTTCTTTTTGTGTTACAGGGAAATTTAATGATTCAAATTTTCTAAATTTCCTATTTTAATTTTCTTGTAAGTTATAGTTTCCTTTGCAAAAACCATCTCTGTGGGGTGCCTGAGTGGCTCAGTGGGTTAAGCCGCTGCCTTCGGCTCAGGTCACGATCTCAGAGTCCTGGGATCGAGTCCCGCATCGGGCTCTCTGCTCAGCAGATGGCCTGCTTCCCTCTCTCTCTCTGCCTGCCTCTCCATCTACTTGTGATTTCTCTCTGTCAAATAAATAAATAAAATCTTTAAAAAAAAAAAAAACATCTCTGTGTTTCTTGGAATGGCTACCAGTTAACATAATAACTTATTTCTTCATTTTGTAGAAGAAAGAACAATAAAAATAATTAAGTATGGGGCCATACAAGTTATAATTAATTCATAACTATTGTGATTATCCTTTGTTTAACAAAATAAGATAAGAATGATAAAAATGACATATTGAAAATCCAGTCTTCATAGTTTCACTATATATATAAATATATATATGTTAGCTATATATTTTACATGTCTATATTATACATATGTATAATTGCTTCTTTCTAAATTAAAGATATATATTTATATTAAATTAACAAATAGTTGCCTACAAATATAATAACTGTCTCCAAATTATTTTTGTTTCTTGATTTGAATGCACCTGTCAATTAATAAGAGAAAATTGTGATATGTGATATCGTATTAATTAAATGCCACGAAAAATTGCTAATATCCTCACTGGGTAATCATGAACTCAATCCTTTCACGTTGACCTCAAGAGGGTATCCCACCTACATTCTAATAATTTTGGCTAACATAATTTATTGCCCAATACTGTTAGTTTTATCTTCATAGTAGAGATTGACATCAAATATAAATTCATCTTGCTGGGGTTATTTTACTCAACATTGCTGAGGATGTCTCTGTCTCAGGTCCCTTACGCCAAACTTGTAACCCTGGCCAAACTATAAAAGTGAGACATGGGTAAGAACTAAAGCTTTAAAATCTATTTAAACATTTGCAGATGGATTTTTTTATAATTATCTCTTGAATAGATATTAATATGTTCTTGCTATTGTCTGTCCATATTTTGCATGGCTAAAAGCTTTTCCCATCAAAACACAACTACACAGATAGCAGAACAATAAAACGACCAAAGTAAACAAACTTAAAAAAGATTTTTCTGAAATTTGTGTTCTCAACTTCCATTATACCAACTACCTTATCAAGTCAGAGTATTGTCCATTAATAGCAACTATGATCAATAAGCTTTGTAAGACACTGTTCATCATACAGAAAGGAATTGCCCTTATCACTGTAGGTCATCACTGAAAATTAAAAGAGCAAATGACTTCACAAAATCAAACTTGCAAGTTTATTTGGAGAGTTATTATAAATTATTAAAGCAATATACTATTTTTTTTTAATTTGGGTGTAGACAGTTTGTTCCATATTTAGGTATTAAAAACTCCTGCATGCCATCAGCTCTTAGACTGCTGTTGAACCTTATTGGAACGACCCAAATCAGGGATTTTCATCTACTAACCAGTAATTAAGTTAAAAACAGACATCTTTGGATTCACATTTCATAATTATAAAAACATGAGTCAATGGCATGATATCTTCATTGCTCACAAACTTCATATATAACTTAAAGATATTTCGGGTTCAATTCCAGACAACCCAAAAAAAGTGAGTCAAATGAATTTTTTGGTTTTCCAGTAGATATAAAAGTTATATTTTCATTATACTGTAGTCTATTTAGTGTGCAATAACATTATGTCTAAAAAGTCCCAATATACATACCTTAATTAAAAAAAAATACTTTATTGTTAAAAAATGTTAACCATCATCTGAACTTCTACCAAGTTGCAATCTTTCCTGATGGAGGATCTTGCCTTGGTATTGATGGTTGCTGACTAATCAGGATGGTGGTTGCTGGGATTGGAATAGCTATGGCAATTTCTTAAAATAACAATAAAGTTCACCTCATTGATCCTTCCTTTCATGAATAATCCGTCTGTAGCATGAGATGTTATTTTTTAGTATTTTACCAATAATTTAATTTCTTTCAAAATTGAAGTCGATCCTCTCAAACTCTACCATTCTCAAACCCTCTCAAAACCCAGCTTTATCAACTGTATTTATGTAATACTTTAAGTCCTTTGTTGTCATTTCAATGGCCTTCACAGCATCTTCACAGGTTTTAGATTCCATCTCAAGAGATCACTTTCTTTGATCATCCTTAAAAAGCAACTTCCTCATCCATTATCCCATTATCGTACAATTCAGTCACGGCTTCAGGCTCCACTTCTAATTCTAGTTCTCTTGCTATTTCCACCACATCTGCACTTACTTCCTCCACTGATGTCTTGAAACTTCATTTGTAAAAAATGCAATATCTGTGAAGTGCAATAAAATGAGGTATGACTGTGCTGAAGCTCTCTCAAGATTCTCTGGGAACAGATGGCATCATGAAGGAGACAATTTCCCCCAAAAAACTCAAATTAAGCAGCAGACACCCATATGTAGACAGCTTCCACCCAAGATTCCCAGACAAAGACATTCCAATGCCAGGAGCCACCATCTATCACACAATTTCTTTGTGTCTATCTCCTCCTTTTTATAGGTATCTTTTAGTTTTTTTTTTTTTTTTTTACAATTTAGATTTCTAGATTATCATTTATCAATGATATGAACCTTTAGGTTGTTTTACCTTTAATTCTGTGATTTGACTTTCAAAGTCTAATCTTTGGTATTTTGTCAACATCCAACAAATAGGATAAAGACTAAAACAAAAATATAATTAAGCTTGGAAAACTGACAACTGAGTCATCTGGTTAATAAGTTCAGATGAAGGATGGAGTTGGTGTTCTTTGCTCAGAACACATAATGTAGGTGTGTGGCTAAGAGAAGCATTTTAGAACTTTTTAGCAAATCAATTTCTTGCTGTCTTTGACATCTTAGTACCATGTCACATTCTGTTCTGCTTCTACACAACAGCTAATACAACATATGATTGAAGTTAAACACACAGACACACACAAATGAAATCAAACACAAAAAAGATCTCACTCAAAACTCAACCATTCTTAAGCTTATGGACCTCATCAGTTTTTTCAAACTTATATGCTATCCAGAAGCAAAAATCTGGACTTTTGACTTTTGCTTAAGCATGTAGGCCCTGAATCCGATGCTGCATGGAAAGAAAGACTGAGAAAGACCTTGAAGGACTAAAACTTTCCACTGAGACTTAGAGGACTTTAACCCTGTCTTATGGTTGGCTCTGTCTGCTATCACAAAAATACTCACACAGACTGGGTGGGTTAAATAAAATAAATTGATTTCTACAATTCTAGAGGCTGAGATGTCCGAGATCAAGGTGCTGTCAGATCTGGTGTCTGGTAAGAGCTCACCTTCTTATTTGCAGATGGCTCTTTTTTTGTTATTTCCTCACACTGAGGAGAGCAGAGGGAGAAACACACTTTCTGGTGTCTCTTCTTATAAGTGCAGTCATTCCATTGTGAGGGCTCAGCCTCATGACCTAATTACTTCCTGAGAGCCCTACCATACCATTATATTGGAGATTAAGGTTTCAACATATGAATTTGGGGGGAGACACAAATATGCAGTCCATGGCTGCCCTTAATTGTTAATTTGTAACACTTTTGTTAAGTTCATATTGTCCCACCAATGTCTATCTGAGACACTAGCTTTGCTACCTTTTTATCCTGGCACATGATTAATATAACCTCAATTTTCCTAAATCTACTGAAGAACTCAATGAGAAACAATTTTCAGAACAAGGTGTACTCTGTCCAAATTTCCCCTGTCTGTGCTACAAAATCTTTAAATTCTTTGCTTTCTGCAAAACACTTATTTTAGAGTTGTCCTCAAGTAGTAATAATTTAGCAGACATTTAGCTAGTGGGTTTTGGTCTGTGTGTGTGTGGGGGGGGGGGTCTGAGTTTGTTTGTTTTTTTCTTTTTTTTCCTGTCATGTGTATAATAATACATAAACTAAAGTTTCATGGAGAAAACTTTCTGGTCTATTGCCGTCCAACAGCGATAATAAAGACCCTCCGTGCGGTTGGGTTTCAAAAAAGGGCACTCCCTTTATTTCATATGGCCATCACTTATATAGGGGAGCTAAGCCAATCAGCATAGACAGTGATATGCATCCACCAATCTTAAGTTTGTTACCAAGTATCCACAGCATAGCAATAGTTCAACAGCCAATAGGCAGTAGTTCCTGTTTACGATCAGTCACTCTAGACACACCTTCTGGCAAATCGCCAGGCGCCATTTTGCAAAGCTCTGCAGTTGATGGATCTCCGGGCCCCTGGAGCATCTGCCCTCGACACTGGTCTTTTTAAAAAAATTCTTAATTTTCTATTTGGTGGGGCTATAGATTAATACTACTGGTTATTTAAAATAGATGTGGGTATCACATAGCTTGAGTATTATCATTCAGGAAATATATTTGTGAGCCTACAATGGGTCAGTCATTGTGTTGGAGATTGTTAAGTAAAGTAAATTTTGTTCAAAAATTATGATATGATAATTTAATTAATACCAAAAACAAAAGTCTGAACCACATAGCTGTCAAAAGCTAACTATATTAACTTCACAATAGGTTTTTTACTAAAAGAAAACAATCTCATAAATGGTTATTATTGTTACTGGTCTGACTTTCAACAACAACAAAAAAATGTCTGGTTTCAACATCTCATCATGTAGCAAAAAAAGAATATCTTATAAGAGCATACTTAAAATGTCATGTTTATATGTTTCATATGAAAATAGATTTATTTATCACTTTAAATGGTGACAGTCAAATTTTCACCTAGGAAAATTTAAGTATTCTAAACCTATGTGTAATAAAACTGGTTTTCCTTAGGAAAAACAATCAAGAAACAAAAAAGCCTATTATTTAGTATCCTGAATAGGAATCAGCTATCTAAAATTTCTTATTTGCTTCAATGGGAATGTCACAACTTTTAGTTAAAGAATAGATCATCAACTAAAAACCAAGAAGAAAAACACCTTTAGTTAATCTTTCAATAACCATTCTTACTTTTTAGCTTTGATCAAAGGTAGTCTGTGACTGAAATAAACACAAAATAGAGTCCATGCACAGTCATAGCATTGTATAGTGAATGTTGAATAATACTACATGATTTCATTGTGCTTTTCTTCATTTTAGTTGAAATTTCTTTTTTTTTTTTTTCTTTTTAATTTCCAAGTTTCTTTAATGTTTGCAGCTGAAGAACCTGGCACATTTCTCTGAAAATACAGTAGGAAGAAGAGAAAATACAAAACAGGGCTTGGGGTCATGAATGTACTCAGTCATCACTTGTGTCCATGTCCTGTATCCAGAACTTTATCAGACTTATCCCAACCCATATATTATTACTAAGCAGACACTAGAATTCTCATATCACTCTTTAGTGTGCATATAAAGTAAAAACAGGTATAGAATATAGAAATGTGATTAATATATGGTTGCTGATTGTAAGAAGGCATACATTTCAGGAAAAAATTAAAATAACTCTTCATTTCACATAGTAAAGGGCATTTAAGATCATTTGGTAACTTGTTTTAAACAAGAGGCATGACAAAAATAAAATCCTAGATGAAGCTGGCCAATATTAGTCTGACACTTCCTCTCTCAGTTTAGCCATGGAGTTTGTAAGTATTGAAATAATATCATAATAAGATATCCTTCTTTTTTATTCTTTAGAAATTACATTTTATTATACTCATTAATATTATCTACTTATATTTTTATAACACATGTTGGCCACTGTAATGTTTAAAGAAAGACAAAATATATAAGGAAAATAAAGCTGCTTCAGAGAAAAATAACTGTGAGTATGAAAAACAAAATCCAAAATCAAAATTTGAGTGTGAGATATAACATGGTAAACCAAAGAATGACAAAGATAGTTAATTACATCACTGAAAATTGTAATTTAGAGCATATCCTAGTGTGCTACCTTCTTCCATATCTGCCTCTTCTCTTCAATATGCCTTCACATAGCCTTATTAATTTTGTACTAGATCAATGAAGATGACTATACAGAAGCAAAATAAAGCTTTGCCCACAGGTTGACTTGGCCAGAAAGAAAAGTTCTGTGTATTCTGCACAGCTCCTAAAGTCTTTTTTTATGGTACTTTGATGAGTTAAGTGTTATATGCAATGGATGAATTATTGAACTCTACATCTGAAAATAATTATGTACTATATGTTGTCCAATTGAATTTAAATTAAAAAAAGAACTATTCACATTTCAAAAAATGAAATTTTATAGAGAATATTTAAAGTCATTTATGGAAATAAAATTCTCAACAACTAGAATTCATTTATATTATTAAATAAGTCATGGGTGATATACCATTTTACTTGCAAATTGTATTCCTCAAAATCTAATTATAAACCATATATAAAGGTCTGACTTTTATTGTAGTAATGCTACTAAAAAAGAACAAGAGAAGTAGTAATTTGTTATATATCAGTGAGTAATGGAGTCTGGTAAGAGTAACAAACACTTCCATAGCTCTTAAAAAACTCTAAGTACCTGGGACGCCTGGGTGGCTCAGTGGGTTAAAGCCTCTGCCTTCGGCCCAGGTCATGATCCCAGGGTCCTGGGATCAAGCCCCGCATCGGGCTCTCTGCTCAGCGGGGAGCCTGCTTCCTCCTCTCTCTGACTTCCCTCTCTGCCTACTTGTAATCTCTGTCTGTCAAATAAATAAATTAAAAAAAAAAAAAGTACCTAATAAAACTCTAAGTACCTAATATGTTTACTTAAGACTCTTCACCAATCCCAGTTTAAAGAAGAGAAAACTGAGGGCAGTGAAGTTGTGTAATTTGTACAAGGAAACATATTTATTAAGGTAGGAGCTTAGATTTAGTCCTAGACCATCCAGTCCGAATCTGTGCTCTTAACAATGATGTCATAAAAAGGGATTTGAAGGGAAGAGTAGAAAGAGAGAGTGAACTGGAATGAGAAAAAAGAGAGCAGGATACAGATGATAATGGATGATAGAAGATAGAGAAATGATTGACGATAGATAGATGGTTAGATAGATGAGAGAGAATAAATAGACAAATGGTAGGGAAGCTTACAAACAACTTGGTTCTCTGCTTACTGTCTTAGGTTGATAATGACAGGCACGTTAATGTGCATAAGAATGGTGATGACCTTCCTGTCCCTCTTCAGCAGCCTTCTTGCCTGTCTATTCAGAAACCCTTGGGAAACGTCTCAAGTACAGCATCAGGGAGGCTATGCCCAGCCTCTCAGCCACACATATTACAGGGGGTAAATCAAATGCCCTCATTGTTGATACGAGTAATTTTAACATCTTTATTTTTCCTCTGATGGATGAACAGAGGGCACTAGCCTCTTCTGAATGACTGCAACTGCATAAAAGAGCTGTGGCTCTGGGTTATTTTACTACAGAAAGCATCTTTTTCCATGGGTCACTGTAGGTTTTATTTCAAGGAGATTAATCCTTCTGAGGGAGAAAGATAAATTTGTGGTGTATTACTTCTGAGTAGCTCTCACAGATGTGCGGAATTAACTGATAATGATGCTTACTGATGCTATGGAGGACAAGGGATAGTCATCCAGTCCAGGCTGCATTCATCATCTAGAGGATAACAAGGGGGATGTTCAAGGATCCTTTGCACACTTCTTTCCCTATTTCTGTGCATTTGAGCTATGGACTGAGGGACAAGACTTGACATAGGCTTTAACCAGGAAAGAAAAGCAGACCATTGCTAGCACAGATACTGCTGAATCTTGCACATACTTATGGATTTCTACATGCTAATATTCTCTCAGTTGTTCCAGGTCAAAAATAGGGTTCCAATACTGGATCAGCAGTTGCTCATCCAATTCCATATACCAAAAGAAGATATATATTTATTTTCTGGTATATTCTTCTAAAGAGAGAGAATTAGATTGAAAAAAAAAAAACTTTTATCTAACATTGGATTTATTGATTATGGTCTTTTAAAAGTTGAGCTGAACACTTTTGTATTCAGTTCTCATCTGGGTTAACAAAGACTATATTATATATCAAAATGTTAATATCTCTTTATATTCCTCTAAAACTTTGTATATTTTACAATAAAGTATTTTATTTGAATGATTTTTTAAAACCAATCTTTTTCTATTAAGAATGTCCTTATAAAATGTCAATAGTCCTTTTAATCTCACTCATGCTCTTTCAAGTCCTGATATGTACCTGAAATACAACCCATTACACAAGAGATGGTGTCATACAACTCCTGAGACATTGGTCATTTTAAAAGAAATCTATTTTCAGTTTCTCTCTGTTTTTTCTAAGCTACATCCTTTCTGGATTTTCCCCATTTCTTTTCTTTTCCTCACTAATGTTTTATCCCTCTTTCCTTTAGAGGCATTCTCCCTTATTTATTGTCTAAAATTAAATTGTGATTCCTTTTTAAGCTCCTTCATTCTGGATGAATATTTCATTGTTTAATGATGCTTATAGTGAATGAGTGACTTATTTTCTTTTATGAACTTTAAACATTTTTTTTTTTTTTTTTAAAGAGAGACAGGAGTGGGCAGCAGCAGATAGAGAAGGAGAGAGTGAATCTGAAGCACGCTCTACACCCAGTGAGGAGCCCGGTGCGGGGCTCTATCTCATAACCCTGAGATCATGACTTGAGTTGAAATCAAGAGTCAGATGTTTGACTGAGCCACCCAGGTGCCCCAAAACTTTAAATATTTTAGTCTGCAACCTAAACATTGGAGTTAGGGAAAACTTGAAATGGAGAGGAAATAAACTACATAAACAAAAATCAACATTTTATTGAAAAAATACTAGTTCTGAATGACACCATATTATTAGTCTGTCTGGAAAACTTTGTTTCAGTCCAAATAAATTCACATTTTATCTCACTTTACTGCTACAAGTATGTTCTTTTCTTTTTTAAGGTACATTTTTTAAGGTTTCATTTTTAAAGTACATATTACAATTCTGATGTTTCTATAGTCTCTTACTGAGCATAAGTCTTTAGTGAAATAGATACAAATAGAATGCTGAAAATTATACATTTATGTCTGTACATATATATGTGTTATTTTATATATGTTAAAGCACACTTTAAAGCACCTGTATTTTGATAAGATTGTATACCGTTTTCATTAAACCCATCATATTCCAATATGATATTATGCACAGACTTTGATGAAAAATATTATATTCTAACTAAGCTTAAATTCCCTCTCAGAGTCCCAGCTCTCCTGCTCTGGGACATATCATTGAGGTTTCAGGGTGGCCAAAGGTTAAATCTTTCTAGAATGATTCCTTGAGTAATTTTTAGCTCTTCCCATTCATCCATTCATCATTATTGAGGTCTTATGTGTGCCAGATGCCAATATTAACTAAATGGAGGATGTAGCCATTTTCATCAAAGGAAGCTTAATTTGTTAAAGGATTTCGTAAACTTGAAGGGGAAGTTTCATTATATTGCAATGTACATTATAACAGAAATTTGTGCTTGGTGCTATTACCTCACAGAAGAGAAAAACTGATAAAGCTACCTGTTCTTCAGCGTTCCTGCAAAACTGAAGCAGGATTAGCTTAACCAAAAAAAGTGAGAAAAATAATATTTTGGCTGAAAGAAATAGTATGAGCCAACACAGAGGAATTAAAGAAAGCACAGACAATTGCTCATAATTTCTGGACTGTGATACATGAAGAGTTGATCACGGTGGGGTGGAGTGGGTGGGATTGGGCATCAAGGCCAGACGCTGGAGAAATGTAGAGTGAACAGATTGTGAAGAGCCTCGGCTGATGAGCCGAAAGCATTCTTTTGAAGTCAATGAATGTCTACGAGAGGCAAGGACGAAATGGAAACCAAGAAGAAACCCAAAAACATGTACATTTGGCAAAGAGCACAGAGACATTGCAGATGATACATTCTAGATAATTATTAAAAATAAGCCAAGGACTCTCCTGCCTGTATTTTCCCTTCAATCTACCTCATCTATTTTACCACAAACTGAAGGAATGATCTATTCTTATAATCTATATTTCTTTCTTATTTTTTTCTGAAACCCAGTTATTCAATATTCAAATTTTCATCTAACTTTACAGATGCATTTGATACATTTGATCACTTTCATCTTCTTAGCAACTTTCTTCAGTTGGCTACTAGGAACCAACACTCTCTTGTTATTTCTAATACACTGGTGCTTCTTTCTTTTTCGTCTTTACTGGGGCATCCTCATTTCCCAGACCTCTGATGTTGAGTTTCTCATGGCTTTGTGAACTAATTTCTTTCTTCTATCTGTATTCACTTCTTTGGTATTTTTATGCTGTCTTAAGTCCTTCCTTGTCCTTTATAGATAATGCCCCATGAATTTATTTATTTATTTTGTTTTTAAGATTTCACTTATTTATTTCAGAAAGAGAATGCTCAAGCAGGGGGAGCCATCAGGGGGAAAGGGAGAAGCAAGCTCCCTGCTGAGCAGGGAGTCCAATGCGGGGATTAATCCCAGGACTCTGGGATCATGAGCCTAAGAAGACACAACAGATTGAGCCACCTAGGTGCTCCAGACTAGTGAGTTTAAAACTTCAATTTAGTCTTCTCTCCTAAACTCAGGCTTCTGGTTTTATAATGAACTGCCTCCTCCACATTGCAGTATCTTGGAATTAATATGTTTGAAAACAAAATCCTAAACTCCCTCTCCAAAAGATGTCTACCTATGACCTCCCCAATCTCAGTTAGTGGATCCTCTTTGGTGGATCTTCCACCTATCCTGTTGCTCAGGACAAATATCTCTTGAGTCAAAACTGATCCTTATATTTTAGAATGTAAGCTCCAAGAAAGCAGAAATTTTGTGTCTTTTATTCACTGATATATCTCTATGACTTGGAAAATGTTTTATGTATCGTAGGTACTCAAAAAATGTTGAATTGAAACGAAGACTTATCTTAAAATCTACATCTATTTAGTCAGGAAATAAGGTCATCTTTATTTATTTTTAAATTACAAAATTGAAGCACTTATTATTTGAGTCGATACCCCTGTGGTCCAAGTTACCATTATCTTGTGGCAAGGTTATTGCTATAACCTATTGTTCCTTTTGTTTGCCTTTATACTTTACTCACAAATTAGTAGTTAAAACTGATTAAAACACACATCACTAACCCTTCTACTCAAACCTCTCCCTTTGGACACCCTATCACTAACAGTAAATCTTACAGACTTAAAGCAACCACTCTGTCTCTTTATAACCTTTTTTTTTTTTTTTAAGACTGATTTTATTTATTTGACAGGCAGAGATCACAAATAGGCAGAGAGGCAGGCAGAGAGAGAGAGGGAAACAGGCTTTCTGCTGAGCAGAGAGCCCAAGGTGGGGCTTGATCCCAGGACCCTGGGATCATGACCTGAGCTGAAGGCAGAGACTTTAGCCCATTGAGCCAGTCAGGCGCAACTCTTTACAACCTTCCTGAGTGCATTTATTACTCTTGGCTTACTCTTATCAAGGCTCACATATTCCTCACTGTTGCTTAAACTTCAGGTATACTTCTGCCTCTGGTCCTCTGCACTGACTGTTTGCTGTGTCTGGAATGTTCTCCCTTCAGATATCTGCAGGATTATCTCCTCATTACTTTATGTCTTTACTCAGTATTATGGATAAAGTCTTCCTTGACCATATCATTCAAATTACCACCTCTCTCCAATCTCTGACAGTTTCCTTCCTTTGTATTTTGCTTTGTTACTTTTTTTTATCTTAACATCTATTTTAATTTGCTTATTATTTTTTTTAATTATCTTTCTTTCTTACTGGAATGTAAGCTCCATGCAATTAGGATTTTTTTTTTTTTAATGAGAAATCATCAGTGCCAAGAATGGCACCCAGTACATAGTATGAAACTGCTGTTTTCCCAAAACTTATTTTTTTTCTGATACTGTCCTGACAGTCATATCTGAATCATCTAATAACTGATCTTCCTGTCACCATTTTTATATATCTATAGTCAATTGCCTACAAATACATTCCCCATAACTGTACCTCAAAAAGGCTTCTTGAATAAATAAGCAAAACTTCAGTTATGGATGGAACTGAATTGTCATGATTATGACATTTCTGAAATAAAATGCATCTCTATTCCAATAATGTGTTTTTTAAATAAAGGAAACTTTAATAATGATCTAAGTTCTATTATCATACAATTAAAATACAAACTAATGTTAAAGTATAACAAAAATTTGAAACAAAATTAATGTTTAAGTATGATAATTTTATTTTTCTCATACATTGAGATTAAATTAGAATTGAATATTATTATTAAAACTTTCACATCTTTGGTACATAACTTTGGGAAGTATTTGATACAGTAACTATAAATTGTATCATTCAATCACCTTCTGATGCTGAAGGGGTTTTTCCTGGTGAACATTGGCATGTTTTACTTTAACACATCTTACTAATTCCCATAGTGATTTTTATGGGGCTGTTTCCAACCCCCTTCAGCCTGTCAATATGGTCAGATCCTTGGCCATTTCCCACAAGTTTGTAAAAACCAAGACAACATATGAAAAAGCATGCAAGTTAGCCCACCTTCTTTGATTAGAGTGGTGTCTATATACCTTGGAACTGCTGTCCACAGACCAAGCAGCTTCTTATTGATCAGTTGAGTGCTGTCTATAGAGTATAGTCCAAATGATAGAATCTGGCAGCTCCTCACACCATTCCAAAGTCAGTCTTAGGGGAAAAGATACTCCATACTCATAAATAATCTCTCCCTTGCTTTCCCTTGGTAGCATGATCCTGCATATACCATTTTCATTTTATTATAGAAATATTCTGGGCATTGTTTTTCCCGTTAGAATTTTTTTCTAGTATCACCCAAGACATCGTATGTGTTTCAGATTTCAAGATAGTTTGATATCCTTCAGTGATAGGGGAAGTTTCAATTAGTGTCTGATAGCAAGCTGGTAATTGGCCCTCAAATGGAAAATCTCTAGGGCAAAGTTCCAGCTATTGTCTTTGAAGGTGCTCTCGGGCTTTTTCCCAATAAGCACCAGTCTAAACACTATATGGAGATATCAAGCAGAGAATTTGTGCCGGCACTCTACCCTCTATTCTACACTGTAGGGTCTCAGGAAACCTTTTTTTCCTATGTGACATGCTCAATAAATATTGCTTGAAGGGCAGATTTACATGCCTTCTGTTTTGCAGAAAGAGTTCCCCTGTCAAATACAATGTACATTCCTAAATATATCCAGGTAAGAAACATAACCATTTTTATCCCAGCTTTCCCCTTAATTTTATTTTTCTTGAAATCAAATTCAGGAATGGAATCTTACTATCAAAACTTTCACATCATTGGTACATGACTTTGGGAACTGTTTATATGGAAACTATAATTTATATCTTTGATAAGATTCACGAATGTAATTTGTTAGGAGATGAGAAGATGAAAGTTAAACATCTGTAAAATAAGATGAAATGGAAAAAGAAGTATGCAAAGTGTGACCTGCTTGTAACATATTTTCATTTGTTTCTGTTTGCTGGCTTTCCATCTGTGAAGTGATTTAGATTTTGATCTCATATAAATCTTTATAAATTCAAAACTGTGAATTTAGTTACAAAGTTTTTAGAGTCAATATAGGTCAATATATTTCTCATAAATAACTTACTTAGATTAAGATGAGTTCTTGGGAATTATATTGTTCTAAGTTAAACAGAAATGTAATTTAACTTATTCTCTTTCATTTCATGTGGTGTTAACGAGACCTCAGATTTATAATTTGGATTGCTTTCCCTAAAAAGTAAAAATAGGGGCACCTGGGTGGCTCAGTGGGTTAAAGCCTCTGCCTTCTGCTCAGGTCATGATCCCAGGGTCTTGGGATCGAGCCCCGCATCGGGCTCTCTGCTCAGCGGGGAGCCTGCCCCCCCCCCCACTTGCCTCTCTTCCTACTTGTGATCTATGTCAAATAAATAAATAAAATCTTAAAAAAAGTAAAAATAATGGAATATCAACAAGAGAAAAAGAAAAAAAATGTCAAACTGTCATTGTGGCATTAGTAAGAAATAAAGATGAATGGATATTTGGATAACATTGAACTCAATATGTTTCTCTAATAAAACCGTATACATTCAAGTTCTTATTTTCCCTTTCATCTGCCTTTTCTGAACCTGGAGTCCCCTTAACTAATACTGCAAAGATTCGACAAAAGAACTTAGCATTTTATAAGACTTTAGACAAAAATAATTCTCATTTTTTCCATTTCTGAATGTGAAAAAAATATTTGAAATATAATATTTATAATATAAATATAATATATATAAATATAATAAAATATTTGAAATAAAAGAATGTTCCTTTGCTATTATTCTTTTTCTTCTATTTTTGTATTTTTAGCAACTTTTCTTTTTCTCATTTTTACATAGGAATGAAGTAGAAGATGTAGTGAAATTACTTTTCAAATGATAATTTTAAAAATTAAATCAATATACTATGCAAAAGCAAACCAAAGAATAGCATTCTATCTCTTTGGTTCATGAACTTATTCTTTTGTAAAACATCATACTATTTTTCAAATCTTATAATATATCGATCAATCTTTTTTTTTTTTAAAGATTTTATTTATTTATTTGACAGAGAGAGATCACAAGTAGGCAGAGAGGCAGGCAGAGAGAGAGGAGGAAGCAGGCTCCCTGCTGAGCAGAGAGCCTGATGCGGGACTCAATCCCAGGACCCTGAGATCATGACCTGAGCCGAAGGCAGCGGCTTAACCCACTGTGCCACCCAGGCGCCCTATATCGATCAATCTTATACACCAAATATATTAAAGACATTTTATGACATCCCCCATGCTCATTCCAGAATGATTCTCTGTCCTTCTTGCCTTTAGAACCAGCTACAGCCTCTCTTGACCACCCATATTGGATGAGAGGCTTCAGCAGGTCAACCTAAATGAGCTCAGCTTCTATTGTTTCTACTGACATACCAAAACCCAGGGAGTCCCAACAGGATAATCATTCTGCTTTATTGCTTCAAATCAATGGGCCATTTCTGCTTCCTGTGTGGCAAAAGAAAGTACTGAAGATCTCTTTGAGTCTCTGGAATATGCCATTAACATAAATAGTATTTATCCTCTGTTGGATACAAAATGATTCAAAACAACATGGCCATCTAATGACTGATTCATCAAGAATTGTTTCAATTAGAGTGTTAATGCCATGGTGTTTTCTGTATGGCACTCATGTAGATCATCTTGTACTTCCCAACTTACTATTGACTAACAATTTATATTTGTTTCCATGCAATTTCCCTCAGATAAAAGGATGGCCATGGACTCAATATATGATTATACAAAAGGATCTAATTTATACTTGGGGTTCTTTTGATTTCACATGCCTATATATTTTTATAATATTGAATTAAGAGAAGGAATGGCTGCATAGCTCACAGACCTCCAAAGAGATTTAGAATATTCTCTTCCTATGTGCTTACAGTTTCAAAAGGGAAAAAAATCCAGCATGGCAAACTCAGAGACACAGTCTTAACTTCTCCCTGGAGAAATGTATTTACAGGTAAGGACCCAACGATCTTCCTACAGTCTTACAAGAATAGATATTCCCAGTTCTATATAAGTGGAGACACTGGTATTTCTAGTTCCCTTTCCTAAAGGCTCATCCTTCTGAACATGTGGTTTATGATGTCTGGCTCTCATCATATCACCTCTGGGGTATGATCATGGGGGAACCAACCCCACCAAGTTACTTCTTCTGGTGTTTTGGTTCTGATCCCTGAGCAAGGTGTCTCATGTTTCTGCCAGCTAGTTAGGTAGCACTTTCTCTCTCTCAATATATATTAATATATAAGTGTGTGTGTGTGTGTGTGTGTGTGTAGTAATTCTGACTTAATAGGATACAGATTCCCAGGTGTAGAGCCTGTGGTGTCCTGGGCACCAGAGCTGACTGATGCCTTGACCCCTATATTAAGGAAAAAGAGCCCTAAAGGTGGGATTGTTGAAAGAGTATGTCCTGAGGGAATCTCATTCTCTAAGGTCATCTATTTAAGAGTAGTTTCTCTTGGAAACTTGAATTGGAAGAAGGAAATCTAAATATGTGCATATTTTTGTCTTTGGTACAACAGTATCATTCATTGTGTCACTCTTAGCTTTAACTTCCTTATCTCTTTGAAGATAGAATAATTGATTTCATTCACAGGACCATCACTAAAATTAAGTTGCAATATGGGAGGAACACTTTGTGCCCTTTGATGTGTTATGCCAAGGAGTTATTTGAGATAAGTTTACCTTTCTATTTTCTACCTTTTTCATGTTCTAGATTCAAAATGTTTTGAAGAAAAAGTGTGTAATTTGGGAAATGCTGCATATTTTTTCCATTGCTTGAAGGTTTACAACATTGTATAATACAGAAAGTTCTACAAAGTTCAATACTAACTTTTTTCTTTTTCCTACTTGGAGTTCGGCCACGTTATTTGACCATAGAAAGCTATTTTCCTTAACAGCTTACCATGAAATACATATTTTAGTGAAGGACAGCAAACCAACAAGGGCCTTCAATAAGCTTTCTTTTGACTCCACAAGGAATAATAATTATCAATGACTCCCATGGGAGTTGCTGCTGTGTAGTAACTACCAGAAACATTCTCCTTATGAAGAACCATGTCTACCTTTATAGGTTTCTTTCTTCTTTTGTGGGTGAAACTGCTCTTTTTCATTCCCATATTATTTCTTCTATCAGCTTGATAGTTCTATCAGCTTGACAGAAGAATGTAGGAGTGAGGTCCTTGACAGTGAGGGTAGGACTGAAACGGTCTGAGGAAGGCCAAGTAGTGATAAAAGAACATCCTCAAATGCCAGTAGATTTTCCACTCTTTATTATGTAACGTGATTTGTTATTTTTTGAAAGTTAAGATTTCATTTAAAAGAAACAGAAGGATGTTGACTTGGACCATTCATGATTCTGTTATACTTTCAGGTGTTTCACAATGAAAAGAAAAGAAAACTAACTTCAATGCCACTTTTATATCTGTTCTCTGAGCCTCGTTATTTGGCACCAGGAGATATGCACTGATGCCAAGCTGTTAAAATTTTGACATTGCCTGGTCTGTTGGACTGGTGCTATACATATCCTTAGACTAAGGCTATTACAACTCTTGACTACTTTTCTCCATCTCTTCTATGTTTAGCTCCCTAAGGGCTGTTCAATCAAGACTCAATAAAAATTGTTGAACTGTTCAGCTTTTTATTGAGAGTCTTGATGCTACAGCCCCACAGGAGCCCACTGAAAAGAGGATTAGCCTCGTTACCATAAAGAGGCAAAGAGAATGCCAAGGACAAGGAAAGGCATAAAACCAACGACTGCAATGTACTGTAATTGATCAACTTAGCTGACTTTAGAAAGGTGGAAGGTACACAAGACACATCAGCCAAGAGCTGATACTTTAAAAAGACAAAGTGTTTATTAACATTAAAAAGAGCTTTCATGTATAACTTGCATTTATCTGTTTTTATTTTCATAGACACAAAGGGCACCTATTAAGTAGAATAATATGCTTCTACTAAAGAGTTCAGTGTATCTTGATACAGAGGAGTTTATTTAAGTGCCAGTGCATATGTAAAGCCCCCTACTGAGAAGGTCATCTTTTGATACTTTTTCATTATAGAAGCATCCAGCTACAAACTATTAGCAATATTCTAAGAGCTTTTGTTCTGCTATCCTCCTGTATGAAAAAATTGAGAATTTGTTTTAAGAAATTTTGTGGAAAAAATGTAAAATCCAACATATATCAGCTGAAATAACTATATATATGAGGAAAAGAGAAGCCACACAATGACTTGGAGAACCAAATGAGAAAACCAAAAATGTGTATCATCTGAACTTCCCATTCATTAACTCACTTGACTTGGTCAGGCTTCCTGTTTCGGTCTGAGTGTATAGACATGACTATAACCTCAACTGTAATCTTAAGGCGTATGTTTACATCACTTGAATGGACTACAAAGTGATGTTTAAACAGATGTAGGAAAATCCTTAATATTTGTGTCAGGAGAGACTAAAATATGATGAAACTAAGTCATCACTTGGTTTTTAATAAATCAGGATGCATTACTAAGCAATTGTTTTGGTAAATAAGCTTGAAATTATTGGGAATATTGTAAATGCTTTTGATTTGTATTAGGTCTTATTGGAAATAAATTACAAAGGATTTCACAGAATGAATGTGTCCATTTTGCACAGTTTTATATAAAACTAGTAGGTAATCTCTTCTTGTCTAATGTACAAAAAGTCAACAATGTCTGAAACAATGTGGTAGATAAAACAATTATTATATTTAATGGTTGTATAATTTTTAATTTCCTTGATCAAAAGAAGATTCTGTCCATTCACTAAGAACAGAAGCTGCAGTATCGACCCATCAATATTCCTTAGTTATTGTCACAATTGATCCTAAAACAGAAAGCAATACACTGGTTATCACTACTAACATTTGTAGTCTGAAATTTTTCAACTCTGGTAGTGACCATGTATCTGTCCTTGGGTACTAGAGAAAATGGCAATGTTCATGTAACACCTAGACCAATTATATTATATTCTTGGGTGCAATGTGGTCATGTGCATATTAAAAAAAAACACACACACACACAAAAAAAAAAAAAAACACAACCCTGACTAGGTGAGTCTAACATGGAGTTAAGTTTAAGATGCATCCTTCTAACTCTAATTAAAAATGAACAAACTGGGGCACGTGGGTGGCTCAGTGGGTTAAAGCCTCTGACTTCAGCTCAGGTCATGATCCCAGAGTCCTGGGATTGAGCCCCAAATTGATGGGCTCTCTGCTCAACAGGGAGCCTGCTTCCTCCTCTCTCTCTTCCTGCTTCTCTGTGATCTCCACCTGTCAAATAAGTAAATAAAATCTTAAAAAAAAAGTGAACAAACAAACAAAAACTGGAACTCAAGATCATCCTTAATAGTTTAATTTTCGGGGATTCTTGTTTTTTGATTAGCAGCCACAAGTAAGTTGAGACACTCTGGAAAAGAGAGTTTAAATATTATAGATGACAATTTATTTGTGTATCATAAAACTATTTACAAGTTAAATAAAAATAAAAACTATTAATAAACATTATTAATATATAGCTCATAATAGAAACATGATACTTCTAATAAAAATACAAATTAGTGGGGCGCCTGGGTGGCTCAGTGGGTTAAGCCGCTGCCTTCAGCTCAGGTCATGATCTCAGGGTCCTGGGATCGAGTCCTGCATCGGGCTCTCTGCTCAGCAGGGAGCCTGCTTCCTCCTCTCTCTCTCTCTGCCTGCCTCTCTGCCTACTTGTGATCTCTGTCAAATAAAAATAAAATCTTTAAGAAAAAAAAATTAGTATTATATATTCTATTTTTATTTTGAGGTAATTTCAAATTTATAATAAAGAAGCAAGTATAATAAGAAAGTCATTTTTTTCCTAAGACTTTTAAGAATAAGTCATTGAAAGGATACCCCATCATTCTGAAATCGTCAATGAATATTTCTTACCAAAAAAAAAAAAAAAAAAAAGTGCCGGGTGTTGGGACCCTCGTGCCTAGAAGGGGTTAACCCAATAGAGCAACAGTTCTTGGGAACCTCTTCAACCGAGGACTTTCACGGGTGGTGAGCTAGAGTGCCACCTTTTTTCCCTGGTAATTGTTATGAGAACATCGTAAGGTTTGGCTTGTTGCCATTGCAGCTGCTGTCTCAAGACTAAGTTAATAAGGCTCCTATGTTTTGTGAATATTGAGTTATGGCCTAAGTGTCCAAACCACGAAGGTCAAGGCTGTCTGATATCTCTGCATGGCCAGCTACTCTCAGGCCAAAATAGAAACTAGCACCAGATGTACAGGAGGTGATTCCCTTACTGTGTGGTATAAACCAGAACTCTGCAAAATAAACTTTGGCACTTTGGGACATCATCCTTGGTGCTCCCCCTGTCCCCAACAATTTGTCTCTTAATCTTTTCACCATCCTCTTACCCTCACGTTCCTGGTCGGTTTGTCGCACTGGCCGCGACAGTTGGGTAATCAAAATATAAACCCCAAAATCAGGAAATTAAAATCGATTTATTATGCTCTCCTCATTTATTGACACCATTTATGATTCATCAATTATTTCAATAATGTCCTTTATAACAAAATGATTCAATTCAGGATAATATGTGACATTCATTTATTAATGTCTCTAACTTCCTTCAATCTGGAATAGCTCCATGGTCTTGCACTGACATTCATGACCTTGAAACTTCTGAAGATTACCAGCAGTTATTTTGAAGAATGGGCCTCTGTTTGGGTTTGTTTGATGTTTTCTTATGATTCAATTCTGGTAATGCATCTTTGGCAAAATATCATAAAAGTGAGAAGTAAAGATTCTTCTCGTTGCATACATTACTGGGCAGGCCCACAATTTAATCTTCCCCGTTACTGATGATGCTAACATTGATATCTTGACTAAGAAGGTGTCTGATGATCTCCACTGAAGAGTTACTATTTTTTCTTTTGTAATCAATAAGTATTTTGTGGGGATATTATATAAATATTTCATTATTTACCAACCTCTCATCCATTAGTTTTAGGATCCTTTGATTTGTTTCCCTTGGCTGAATTAATTATTAAAATAATGACTTTGCCTTTGTGATACCCTTTGGCAAGAGACATTAAATCAAGGAGTTTGGAATATATAAAAAAAAGTTCATGCTTAACTCTTAGTGGAATACTCCCACATAGAAGGCATTTTCTCTTTTCCCAGACTTGGATTTAATCTATTATTGTCCTGTTTGGCTCAGTTTTAATATATTAAATATTTTCTGTTGCTAAATTTAGAAGTTAAGACTGAGTTTCTGGAGTGCCTAGATGGTTCAGTCAGTTAAGCGTCTGCCTTTAGCTCAGGTCATGATCCCAGGGTGCTGTGATTGAGTTCCACATTGGGCTCCCTGCTCAGCAGGGAGTCTGCTTCTCCCTCTTCTCCCTGCTTGTGCTCTCTGTTGCTATCTCTGTCTCTCTCTCTCAAATAAATTTAAAAAAATCTTAAAAAAAAAATGTGAGTTTCTAATGAATGTGTGCTCAGGTTACTGGTGGAACTGTAATTTCACCCATCATAATTGTGTCACCTTGAAACTCAGCTGTGATGTATTGATCATTTCATAATGATCCATGTAATCTTCCTTCCTGCAATGTGTCCACAATTCTGGTGTATGTTAAGAGACAGTTCTCACAGAATATTCTCACATTTCAGCCTCTCTGGGCCTTCTGAGTAAATTATAAGTAAAAAGATAAAAGATAAAGAATTGTGATCTCTATTATTGTTATTATTATTATTATTATTATTAAAATGGTTTTGCCTTAAAGATTTTAAATTTATTTGACAGAGAGATTTTAGGGCCATGAGAGGAGGAGGAAGCAGGCTCCTTGTCGATTGAGCCAAAGGCAGCGGCTTAACCCACTGAGCCACCCAGGCGCCCCTTGTTTTAGGTTTCTTAAGGTAGATTCAGTCCCATCCGATTGTTGGAATCTGGTCTTTTTTAAGAAGTTAGTTTTTTTTTTTTTTTTTTTTTTTTTTTTTAACAAGACTCATTCTTTTTGATCTAACAGAGGCTAATATATCAAAGTGCATCCTTACATTTTAAAAGGTTACAAGTGTCAAAACAATGAAAAAAAAAGGAAAGATATGCTAAAATAAGACGATAGGCAGAAATAATGAATGCTATGAGGAGTAAATCGGGAAAATGTATAAACAAGGCTCAAGGAGAGTTAAAAAATCCCACTGAACAATCACAAAAACCAACTATAATTCCAAATATATGTACAACAGATAAATTAATCAGTATGAGGGAGTTTTTTTACCATGTGGATTAGTGCAAAATGAAACTGTACATTCAAGTCACTGTGAATATTCCCTGCATCAAAGAAACCACAAGTCTGAGGAATTTCACTCACATGCACCTTTTCCCTCATTTCAGACTGAGGTGGTCAGGGACCTTCACTTCCTTTCCCTTCATGATCACTGTTCCCCAATATGCACCTCAGCTCTGAGGGATTGGAGGTTGATTTTCTGAAAATTACTTTTATACAGATTAGTTCAGAAGCTAGCCATGTCTTAAAAATATGAGAAGCAGGGGCACCTGGGTGGCTTAGTGGGTTAAAGCCTCTGCCTTCAGCTCAGGTCATAACCCCAGGGTCCTGGGATCAAGGCCTTCATCAGGCTCTCTGCTCAGCAGGGAGCCTGCTTCCTCCTCTCTCTCTGCCTATCTTTCTGCCTACTTGTGATCTCCGTCAAGTAAATAAATAAAATCTTAAAAAAAAAAATGAGAAGTAAGAAGTTTGTGGTATTCATTTACACAAGCATGCAGATACTGATTTTGACATTTAATGACTAAGGGCAGAACAGGAGAGATAAAGGAACATGATTAGAGTATGTCAGGTGTGTGTGTGTATGTGTGTGTGTGTGTGTGTGTGTGTGTGTGTGTGAATTTTTTTTTTTTACCAGATTATGGAAATTAGAAAGGGAGGAAATAATTTAAAGGAAACCTAAAGAAACCTAAAGCACTAGTTAGAATTTTGATTAAAGGGATGTTCAGGTCTTATGTTTATATTGAATACATAGAATTAAGACAGCACATGGTACACTTAGAAATTAAGAAAAATGTTTGGTAAATTTGGAGCTTAGAGAAAAAAAGGATGTGCCTGGAGAGAAAAGCAGAAACTGAATTAAGAGAAAGAAAAAGAAAGAAAGAAAGAAAGAAAGAAAGAAAGAAAGAAAGAAAGAAAGAAAAAAGAAAAAAGAAAGAAAACTTTTATCATCATTTGGAGAAAACTGAACTCTAACCCAAGGATTCTGAAGAGGTCATAAACGGTGTGATCCAAGGTTTCAGAAAAGGACTCTGTTGGTTAGGCGGTGATGGGACTGGAAGAGGGTGTATCAATCCATTTGGTGTTGAGTACAGTTGCAAGGTGTCACTTAATGCAGAAAAGCAAATGCTTACTTAATGCAAGTGATCATACTGGATCTGGATGAGTAGAATGCAGAGATTCTAGAGATATTTTGGGATGATGTTTACAGGACAAGGTAATTAAATATGGCTTTTGTTGGGGAATGAGGAACACAAATGACCTGAAGAAGACATGCAGTGATCTCTCCTTCCCAACCTCACCTACTAAGTGGATGATGGTGCCTTTCACTAATGGAAGGAGCAATAGCAAAAACATAGATTTGTAGTGTGTAGGGAGAGCTTATCTCTGAATAGTCTTTGTTGTAGGTGCCTGTAGGGCATATTTAAGTGGAAAACTTCAGCAGACATTTAAACCTCCAGCACTGAAATTTACAGGAGAGATTTGGAGAGGAAATACAGATTTGGAAGTCGTAAACAAGACAAAGACAATAAAATCTCCCAGGGAGAGCAACTAGAGGGATAGAAAAATAACTGTGATAAATGCCAATATTACTAAGGCGAGTCAGAGGGGACGATGTCACAAAGTCACCTGAAAAGGAACAAGTGAGATAGCAGAGAGCTAGGAGAGAGTGGTGGCACATTATTGAGTGCAAGGCACTTAGCAGAGCACTTCAAAGTTACTTCTGATGTTTGAAACCTCAAAGCAAAACAATGTGGTTTGTGCCACAGGGAAGCAATTCTGTGTAGATGCAATTTTTAGTGTAAACAGCTCCAGAAGAATAAAATCTAAAATACGATAGTATACTTATGTCTGACTCAGGACAAATAACACTGATGATATGGGAAAGAGAACAAAGTGGTTTCAGGATATTTTAAGAAAAACCTAAATCATTAACAGTTAACATATTTTTTTTATTTGCCAGAAATAATATCTTAGTACTTGTAGTATTTTTATTGCATAATTTATTAATGTTTTCATGTTCATATTATATTTTATTAGAAAAGAATAACTATATTGGAAATGTCTCTGTTTATACCCATGTGGAATTTATTACCCAGGTCTTAGTTACCTTATTAAGAGACAGAGCTAAATAGGATAGAACTTCGAATTTTGGCCAGAAATCCTGGCAGAATAATTCTCACATCTTTCAAAAAAACAAGTAAAGTAAAATGAGTCATCTTCATGTACACTTCCTCCAGCAACTTCATTGCCAAACTTCCATTCTAATTTCAGTGTTTGTAGACTATATCTTACTACACAATGACAACTATGATAGACTTCTGATACAGCAGCACTGCAGCATACTTGATCTCCTTTTCCCCAGATACACCCAAAGGAAAGTACCCTACTTCTAAAACTGATGTATTTCAAAAGCAAGAGTTCATATTTTGCTATGTAAGCAATGATCTTACTAAGAGAGATTGGCTTAATGTCACATGTATTTTCATAATAGATAAGCCAAAACATAACTTTATAATAAATATTGAGTGGTGTCACCGCAGATTCCTGGTATTCAGTTCTCATTTTTCCCTTTCCCAAATCCAATTTTATATGGGCAACAATATAAAAGGTAAACAATTTCTTTTTTTTTTTTTTTTTAAGATTTTATTAAATTTCTTGAGAGAGAAAGGGAGAGACAGAGCCTGAGTGGATGTGGAGGAGCTAAGGGAGAGGGAGAAGCAGACTCTTCTCTGAGCAGGGAGCTCTATCCCAGGACTCTAGCATCATAACCTGAACCGCAGGCAGATGCTTAACTGACTCAGCCAGCCAGGTGTCCCTAAAAGAAAAATGAAATATTTCATTCCAAGCCTTCTATACAGCCAGGCGGGACCATGCGACTGAGTTCTAGCCAATGAGCAGTGACCTGAAGTCCTTGGGTGGGATTTCTGGAAAAAATATCCAAAGAAGAGGAGATGGTTCATTTGTATGTCTTTGCTCTTCTGTCCTTCTTTCTTCTTAATGCCTGAAATACAAAAATAATGGCTAAAACTCCAGAAACCATTATGTAGGTATTTGGATGAGGGTCATATTCTAGGGTAGGTGTAGAAAAGAACTGATTCCCTGATAACACTGAAGTGCTGTCATTCTAGCCTTTTTCTCCTACTCTGGACTTTCATTTTTAGGATGCCAAAATACTCTTCTATTTAGTCTGAGCTACTTTTTTGGGGTTGAATATTGAGGCTGAATATTGAGGCCCCAATTCCTGGACTGGATATTGAGGTCCCAATTCCTGGAATCTGTGAATATCTCCTTGTATAGAAAAAATTACTTTGCAGATGTGACTAAATTTAAAAAAAAATTGAAAAGGGAAGATAATCCTCAATTATCTGGGTACCTTAAGAGAAGGAGGCAAAAGGAGATTTGATCACAGAGACACGCTACCCTAGAGCTGCTGGTTTGAAGATGGATAAGAGGGACCTGAGACAAGGAATGCAGCTCTAGAGGAGGGAAAAACAAGCAAACATAGTCTCCCCTATAGTTTCCAACAGTAGTGCAGCTCTGCTGACACCTTGATAGAGTCCAGGGAAATTGATTTTGGACTTCCACCCTCCAGAACTATAAGAAAATTAATTTGCATTGTTTTAAATCCCAAGTTTGCGATACTTTGTTATAGCAACAATAGGAAACTAATACAGAGTTCTTGCTTTTTGGAAGTGAGCATACTTCTTAAATAATGCAGTACACAATGGTACTGTTAAGAAATAAGGGTAAATTGTTTTAATTTAATGTTTTAACTCCCTAAAGAGAAGGGGGATTTTTATTAATCTATGTGGCCAATACTAATAAATAGTAGCTGGTACATAAGAGGTATTGAATAAACATTTGATAAACTAAAATGGATTTCAGCTCTTTTATTATTGCATGTGTAAAGGAAAAAGTGTTTTGAAAAGAAAACAGTTATTTTCTCCTCCATAATATGGATATGACATTGAATCATATTTTTCTGTTTTGTGGTTCTGCGGGGTGTACAATAGCTAACTGTTTAGATATAATTAATAAACAATGAAAATGCTTTTTGGAATTCATATGATTACATCAAAATGATCAAATTTCTAACTTAATTACTTGTTTATCCAGTCTGAAATATTGCAACATCTTTCAATAATTTCCAAAAGAAAGCGTCTGTTTGTTGTTGATTTCAGTTTGCCTTAGGTCAAAATCTATTGATATAAATATAGTGAGATGACATCAACTTCTTGCTGAAGATAAATTATTTGCTTTCTGACATTGTGTCTATGTGTCTACATGTGTTTTGCAACACACCCAACTACTGCATTTTTCAACAAAAACAAAGCAGATAATTGGGAGTTTAAAGTTTATAAAAATGTTTTAAAAAGCGATTTCACTCAATTATATTTCTAAATATGTAGTTGATTCTGAAAATTTTCCAATTTTTAAACTTATTTTGTGAGTATATAGTTTAGTAGATTTTAAACTATAGGGTTGATAAGAAATAAAAGCCATTGTTACAGTGGATATATGGGGGCCTTCTTCCTGTGGATTCTGAGCCAGTAGGTGTGGATAATATGGAGAAATCTGCATCTGAACATTCTCTCCAAATCATCTGTACATAGGCAGTCAGACATTTACACTCACGTGTTGAAAACCAGTTTTGCAATAACCTTTAGCCTGACAAGAGACAACTTAAGTTACACATCTTACCCCAGTACATTTTGTTTTAGTGCAAATATTTTTGTGAGACTCATAATAAATAGTATTATAATTGGAGAATTTCCATCCTCTAAACAATTGAATCTATATTCATAGTTTCCTGTGTAGACAGCTTTATTTGAGGGAGAATTCCCAGGGTGAAACATTAAGGAACATCTGTCATCTTTGTAGAACCTCATAAAACAAGGGGCACTGCAAGTTTTAGTAAATGGATTATGCTACATAAAATTCTGAAAGTACCTTCATGCATTGAAACACCATGGAGTGCATTTTACAGTCTTCTAGTACTCAAAGGTGGTTAATATTACACTGTAATCTGCATGATAAATTTTCAGAGACTTGCTGGGAAAAACAAAGTATCTAGGGACTACCATAAAAAATAGTAAAATTGAACATATTCTTTCATGTATAAGAGAGTACATTTAATTTTAGATGAACTCTAAAATATTTAAGAATAATTAATATCTAAATACAGTTGGGTTCATATATGGAGGGTTCGTTATTTTTATAGTTAAGATAATGCATTCATAATTCCTTGAGTTGTTAATGAATGGAAACCTTTAGGTAAACAATAGGAGCTAATATTTACTGTGTCCTAAGTATTTGCCAGGCACTGCGCTATAGCCCAATATATTTAAATCATATAATAGCCCTGTGAGATACTGTATTAGTCAGCATTATCCAGAAAAACAGAATCAATAGGATGTATACATATGATGAGAGAGAAATTTATTTTAAGGAACTGGCTCACATGATTGTGGGGGCTGGCAAGTCTGATACCTACAGGGCAGAGCTACAGGCTGGAAATTCCAGCAAGAGTCGATGTTGCAGGTTTGAGTTTGAAGGCAGTCTGAGGACAGAATTCTTTCCTTTTTAGGTATTTTCTCTTAAGACCTTCAGTTTAGTGATATGAGACTTACCCACATTTTGAAAGGGGATCTGTCTTATTCAAAGCCTACTGATGTAAGTATTAATCACATCTAAAAAATAGTTTCCAACCAAAAAAGACTAGTGTTTGACCATAAAGCTGGGCAGAGTCACCTAGCTAGGTTGACACATTAAATTAATTTTTGTGAGTAGGTACTATAATTATTTCATTTTGTAGAGGAATAAACTGAGGCAAGGAAACATTTAAAATTTATCTAAGATCATGAAATATGTAAAAGTTAGATCCAAGACTCAAAGCCAGGCTGTGAAATACCTGAACATATATCATTCAGTTCCCCCTTCAAGAAAAGACTTATAACCCAGCTCCATGTTGGAAAGGGGACTTAAGTGTGTGTGGTGGGGACATGGGGAGAATTCAGTCAGTAAACAGATGGCCTTCAGTTTCCAGTTTCTTTTGGGTCCACCTCAACTACAGAAAACCCACTCTTCCTGGGGAACTTTTTATTTTACTGGTGTGTAAAGCATGGATATAAGGGCCGGGTCTTTTAAGTCCATGTAGAACAATCTGAAGGGCAGTGATCATTCTAGAGTTCCCTCTTGGTGTGGCTTTGTTGACACTACATATGACTTTTATCACTTTCTCTGCCTAGCTCTGCTTCTTCTCTCTTTCCTTCACATTGGTTAATTTCTGGGTACCACAAAGTTCATCTTAATGTCTTCTTCCAGAATTCTCAAACTGTAACGCAGGCAAGGCCATCTTATCTAGAGCATCAGTTCATAAACTTCTATTGAAGCATTTGATATAGTATACAACTATAGTCCTTTCTCTACAAATAATAATGATTCTTAGGCATAAATTTAAGAATTAAATCTTAATAAGCTGTGGACAATTGGATTATAGCTGAATAAAATAGAAAATACATATTAATCCCAACTCTTCTTCCATAACACATTTCTTCATCTTGCCCACAAGATGATTAAAAATTTGCAACAGAAATTAAGACATGTTCTCTGTAACCATTCATTCATCAAGAGGGCCACAGTGTGGTTGTGGAAGAAACTGAACTTCACTTATTTTTCTGTTTAAATATGTAAGAGTCACATTTATCTTTCAAGCATCCTAGGAGAAAAAGACACTTGGTTTCTGAGATTTTGTCAGGATAGCGAAGGAAACTAGACAATTTATGTAATAATAGTATATAGGTAAATGCAAGGCTATTCAAGTTCATTTACTACTTAAGAAGAAAAAATTCCTTTCCCTAAAACAAACTTCCTTTAGATCATTTGAACATTGCAAGTTTTACACTCTTTGAAGTTGAAAGTTGTTTACAAGATTTTAAAAAGCACCATGTACTAAATAGCTCAGAGAACATTTTCTTACCACTTATGAATATCTTAGGAAATTTTTCATTCCATCCCAACAATTGTAGTAAAAGAGAGTAAATAAATCTAAGTTCCAGGAAGATTTTTCTCCCATTCTTCTGCTCCCTTTGTTCTATAAGAGCCTGAGGTCATATGTACTCTTATCTTCAGACTCCTTTAGCTTATCTTATCAAGAACTTAATTATTAACTTGTACATTTAAAAAAATGGAAAGTAACCCCTCTGTGAGTTTTCTTCCTACCTAACAAGTTAGTAATGCCAGTGTGACTTATAGCTCTCTTAAAATTTTTAAAATAGGCTAATTAGGGTATACTTTTTAATCAAATGTACCCACTCTAACTGTAGATTTTAGTAAGTTTACATAAATTCATATACTCATCTAACAATCACCTTTAATAAAATATAGAAAGTTTCTAGCACTCCAGAATGGCCCTTCCTGTTACTTCTCAGCCTTACTCCTAGCCCCAGGCAATCACTGATCTGCTTTTTGTCACTGTAGATTTGTCTTGTCTTTTCAGACTTCTACAAAAATGGAATCATATAGTAAATACTCTTTCCTGCCTGACATCTTTCAATCGATAAAATGTTTGTGAGAGTCACCTATGTTTTCCATGTGTTAGCAATGCTTTCTATTTATGGTTGATCACTATTCTGTTGTTTCGATAGTAGCACAATTTATTTATGCTTTCACCTGCTGACGGATATTTGGGTTGTTTCTCATTTTTGTCATAAAGCAGTGGGATTGCAAAATGGTACAACTATGTTGGAAAATAATTTGACAATTCCTTATACATTACATATAAACTTACTATTGACCAAGATGGTCTGTTTCTCTTGGCTTGACTAAGTTTTCGATAGGTTTCTTTCTGATACAGGCTCTTAACCTCTCTTTTTTTAGGGTATTTGTTCTACAAAACCTTTGATAAATGATAAATTTTCCTCGGACCCTTTGAGATATAAGCCTTCTCTGGTCTCTTGAAATTTTAGAACCCAGGGAATGTGTGTGTGTGTGTGTGTTTAATTTTTGTTGTTTTTTGTTTTTTTTCTCTAATACGAGGGAGGCACCCCTTTAAAATGTAATCATCATGAAAATAGAGCCCAGTTTGTGGTACAGGAGGGACCCAACTTTAATAAATACCCATCAGCAAATATAGACAACCTACTCACATTCACCAACCTTCCTCACTTAAGTCCTCCAGTATTTTTCCACTTGTTCACACCAGTGCTCAAAAGCCCTCATGCCTTTTGTTTCAGTGGAATTGGGTTTAATCTCTCTTCCCTATTGCAATAATTTCAAATAAATTCTTCTGTTGCCCATTTATTTTGTCTGGTGCTATTCTTCTTTGCTACCATAAGACTCAGAGATTCCATTCATACTTAATTATCAGAGAAAAATTAAAACAGATCTACAGTAATGTACACTGAAAATGTTAAATTTTACCAAGATTGTGATGCTGGAAAACAGGTATGTTTAAAAAAAATTCCTGTAAATTCCAGGAAAAGCTTATTAGAACCACTCTTTCCCACGTGTCTCATAGATTTCCTCTGTGTTTACCTATGACGAGGTCAGGCACATACTCTCCAAAAGACTTTCACGTGTCTCATAAATAATTAGTTAAACCATTTGTCTCCAGTGATCAACTGGAACAAGATGCTCATCAATCTAACTCGATCAAACTAAATTCTCTCCTTCCAAGAAGCTCCTAATCTGCCCACCACCGCCTGCCCCCCCCCCAACCCTTTCTTTAACAACTTCTCCAAGAGAGAGAATAGGCTGACCTCAGGATAAAATTTTCTCTTATCAACTCTCATATCACATCACCTGTATGCACTCTTCTAATTTCTTCACATGTCTTTTTTCCCCTAGCATCATTTATTTGTCTTTATAAAAGAAAAGTCCTTTTTCTGCCTGATGTTTAAGATTCTTCCAGGTCTTCCTGTGGGGAGAAGTCCCACTGTTGTAATGTCCTCTCCCCCTTCTCCAATGCAATAATCCATTCAAAGAGTCTCTCCTTTGTTAAATCCAGATTTGTTTTTGTTTGACAATGCTAATGTTCACAGCTTCTTCTAATGTTAATCACGTTTGATTTGCACACAAAATAAAATATGTTTTGTTTGAGATGCCCTTGCCAACAACAGAATCACAAAGTCAGGTTTATAAAATGTTCTAGTTAAAAGAAAACTCAAGCAACGTCTAATATAATCTTTCACTTTTCAGGTGACAAAACATAAATCAAGAAAATGAGGTATCTTGATGACGATTACAGAATAAGGAATTTGAAAGATAAGGTTTAGAATGTTGACATTATGGCCCTTTGCTTACAAACCACCTGGTTTATATTTAATGCTCCTAATTTGTCAAGGACGACATTTAATGCATTTTGCCTATAGATTCCAGAATACATCTTTTTCTCATTTATAAAAAGTGTTTGCCTATTTTTAAATTCTGGTCCTAATCCTATTATTCGTAATACTTCATAGATAGCCAGCAATGATTGCACAATCACACTCTAAACTATTTATCAGTCATATTTATAATCCTCAGTGTCAGAGGTTTTAATTCATTTAATGTTTTTCTTCACTTGTCATAGGCAAGAGGTCCCTCAACAATAAATTTCTAACCCTTACCAGTTTACAAATTGTTCTCTTTGACAGACAAAAAGCAACATATTACATTTAGTAGTCTCTTTTTTATTTAAGATTTGCCTAAAATAGTGAGTATATCCATATTCACAAATGTTCTTGTTCTTTTGGAATATTTTGCAAGTGCTGACTTATTTTTGATAACAGACACAGTGAGACTATTATATTTTCCTTCTATTGATGTATTTCTCCATAGTTAAGTATCCTTTCTTTACATACTTAAAAAAATGCATGTATCCTTATTAGAGAAATATCTGAGCTGATAACATGCTTGTTTTATTATTATTATTATTATTCCTCCTACACTTATTGAAATGTTAGAATTTCAATATAAATCTCCCAGTAAGATCCTTTGCCAGGTGCTCTTCTAAGCACCTCATGTATTTCAACTTATTTAAGCTTTACAACAAACCCTTAGGATATGAACTATTATTATCCTTTATTTTACAAATAATGCAGATGGTTATATCATTTGAGGTCATATGGTTAGAATTAGGTGTTCTTCATCACTCTGCAACATCACCTCCAATCTCTGCAGGTTCTCTGTATTATTATATTCTATTACCACAGAATTGTCCATTATCTTAAAACTTTAAAAAATCTCCTTTTTGGCAGAGTGAAATAGTAGACTAATGCTACTACTATAGAAGTAGAATAGCTTATAACTATGCCCAGAAAGTTGATACTTTTCTCTCCAAATTTTTCATCACTACTCTTCAGTAGGCAGGACTTCTTTTTGCTAAAATTAAGTAAAAATTGAAGTTCCTTGGTTATGTTCCCAATCTTCTGGAAGATGACCCTGTCAGCAAGGCAAAGAAAGAATTTATTACATGGTTTTTTAGATGTACAGTTGGGCAGAAAATGATCCCTTTCTAAAACCTCATCCAAATACACTCTATCACCCTTCCACTATCATTTCATTGATTTAGAACCAAATCAAGACCATTGTTGAAAATTTTATCTGTAGAAATAAAAGCTATACATTTGAAGGTAAAAACTTCAAGTTGTTACTGGAGTCATAGCAGTTTAGATAAGCGCTGTGGTTCTGCACTGAAAAGGTCCCTATACAGCTGGGGATGGACCATATTAAGCGTGTGACTGGTTGAGATAAGAAACCAGCCAGCTTAGGAAAGAAGAGAGCCACGAGCTGGAACTCATGCTCATTTCAGCTAGGGAAGTGAGAAAGCAGTCCTCACAGTTTCGCCTGTCGCTGCATATGCATACTTTGTTCTGCCAGAATTATAGGCTTTCTCATTTTGTTTATAAAGGACTCATCAGAGTTATTTGAGATTTGATTGTAGGTTTAATGACCATAATTTACCATGATCCAAATGACTTATGTAAAACATATTTTCTGAATTTAATTGAGAAGTATTTATGTTGTTTCCTCTAGTTGGATCAAAGTTTACTGACTCCAGATTATCTAACACACAAGTAAGGATATAAAGAAATATTTTAAAACTACCTATATACATGTCTGAATGTACGCCCCAGATCAGAACTTCTCTTCACCTGAAATAATACCTTGAGCTTGACAGAATGTGTATGAACTGAGTAAGTACAGCTAACAGATACCCTTGCTACTTTCCATCCTCCATCTAAATTGTGGATTTTAGTGAATTTTTATATAATATTTAAAAGAAGAAACTGACAATATGAAAACAAAACAAAACAAAACTCCAAGAAAGCAAAGCACATGGACAAGGTCTATGATACAATAATAAAAGAAGAACAGTGGAAATTGCATTCTGAATAAAGGGATATTTAGGAGAAGAGGATTGAGTCCACAAAGTATTTGAGAATTCCCATAAAGAGGGAGAATATCTGTTCTATGCTTTGGTAAAGGACATATTTAGATCTGAGAATTAGGACACTATAAAAAAGAGTATATAGGAATGCCTGGCAGCTACAGTGGGTAGCCCACAAAGATTTGAAAATAAGGTAAATAGGAATCTTTTTTACAAGACCAAATATAAAGCTAACACATATAGGATCATTGCAGATATGGAAATTTTATTAATGGAATAAAATATTTCTCATGATAACACCAACTAAAGAAATTGATTAATAGAGAGATGGTTAGTAAGCAATAGAAATCAAAACAGAGCATGAGTCACAAAAAACTCTTTGGATTCTTATACTTTAAATTGACATACTTCTAACTTAAACATATATGAGAAAAAAACAATTTTAGGCTCACTTTAGTGGGAAGATTAGATATGGCTCTAATTTTAATAAATACTGGATCCTGGACATCAAAGAATGTTAGCAAGCCTCTTAATCCATCTACAAGCTCTGTTTGTCTATGAGTGCCTACATTCTAAATGCAATTTTTTAGTACTGTGAACTTATCGAATGTCAGCAACCTATGTTCTCTAAGCTTAGAAACATCAGAAGAAAGAACAAACTTTTAATATTTTTTCTTCAAATACCAATCTCATAAATTAAACAGAATAACGTTTATTAGATTTCAACCCCTGGCCTCCCTTGGACCACTGAGAAACAAACAAATAATGCTGGGTGTACATCTGAACTAACATAACACTCTATGTTAATTATACTTCAATAAAAATATTTTGTAGGAAAAGTAACATAAGCTATTAATATTACACTGAGCCACCAAAATCCTCCCATACATGAAGAATAGCATTTATGGTCCCTGATGTAAAAAAAACAAAAATTTGTAAATTAATTCATCATTTGTTTAGTAAGCTTTAAATAGTGAACCTGCTGGTGTTACAAGTGATCTTTAAAATTTAGGTATTTTCTGGGGTGCCTGGGTGGCTCAGTGGGTTAAGCCGCTCCTTTGGCTCAGGTCATGATCTCAGGGTCCTGGGATCGAGTCCCACATCGGGCTCTCTGCTCAGCAGGGAGCCTGCTTCCCTCTCTCTTCTCTCTGCCTGCCTCTCTGCCTACTTGTGATCTCTCTCTGTCAAATAAATAAATAAAATCTTTTAAAAAAAATAAAATAAAATAAAATTTAGGTATTTTCTATAGCACTTGTAAGTTATTTTTGGTCTGGTTAGGACCCTGTTTGTGATATATGTTGAATTTAGCTTAAAACAGATTCCATCTATTTATATAGAATATCATCATGTAATTTTATTAATATTTTTCATATTTCAGAATGAAATATGAAATTTCATATTGTTTGCTTGCTTTTTCATTTTGTTTGTTTGTTTGCTTTTTCATTTTGGTGACCCATATAAAAAAGAAACACATTGTCAGCATGTAAATTAAAATATTTAGGTCATTTTATGACCTCTTTTTTAACCACTTAGTGAAACCTAATCTAGGCAAACACAGTAGATAAGGACCATAAATTTATTTATATATGAACAAAGATGATACACAAAACTCTGATGTACAGAACTTGATAAATTTTACCCTCATTTATCTGCTGAGTCACCAACCAAGTATTTGTTAAGCACCAAGTTTGTGCTTTGCATAGTGATAATAATCAATGCAGGGATTGGTAACCAGAAAAAGCCCTGTCTTCAAGTTACTTAATGATTAAGGAGTGGAGGCAAACTGGAAACAATACAGATTCTGATTAATTGTGTAGAAATGAAGATCACACCTGTTGTTTTAACAGGGAGTGAGGTGACTTCAAAGATTTAGATGATAAGAAATCTCACTGACAAATTTCCTTCTCTATGGTTTCATGAAGTAACACCTTTAATGTCACACCTCTGAAAACAAAAATAAGACTATAAGCATGACACATTGTTTTTGTTTGTTCTCTATTTTTTTTGAAGATTTTATTTATTTATTTTACAGACAGAGATCACAAGTAGGCAGAGAGGCAGGCAGGGGTGGGGGCAGGCTCCCTGCTGAGCAGAGAGCCCTATGTGGGGCTCAATCTTAGGACCCTGAAATCATGACCTGAGCTGAAGACAGAGGTTCAACCCACTGAGCCACCAGGCACCCCTAAACCTGAGACATTGTTAAGAAGAAACTAGAGTGGTTTGTGTTTCCTTGAATAGACCTATTATTTTTTTAATGCAATAGTTATGAAAAACTATATAAAAAAAATTCTTCATCAGATTGCCCAGTCCCTGTGACTGAAGCCATACTGAAAACAATATTTTCTCAGGTGGTTTTATGTTTAATTTTTATCAACTGTGATGAACACAGGATGTTGTATGTAAAGGATGAATCACTAAATTCTACACCTGAAACTAATATAATACAGTGTGTTAACTAACAGGAATTTACATAAAAACTTGGAGCTACAAAAAGTAAACAGATCTTGGGTGCCTGGGTGGCTCAGTGGGTTAAGCCGCTGCCTTCGGCTCAGGTCATGATCTCAGGGTCCTGGGATCGAGTCCCGCATCGGGCTCTCTGCTCAGCGGGGAGCCTGCTTCCTCCTCTCTCTCTGCCTTCCTCTCTGCCTACTTGTGATCTCTCTCCGTCAAATAAATAAATAAAATCTTTAAAAAAATAAATAAATAAACAGATCAAAAAATACATCAGAGATATTCCTTTTCTAAATTTTTTTACTCATTGAACAAAGTTATGAGATTGAAAACCTAATTGATACAAATGTCAAGGAGTATGTGAATATTACACACACTACTTAGGACAAATCTGTGGCAAAAAAACCTGTAGCAATTATAATGACTAGATATAGAAGATAAAGGTATCTGAGAGTTTTCATGTTTTTATCTTTTTTTTTAAGTGTAACGATTTGCAGGATCTCAAGTTTAAACAGCAAAAGGAAATTAATATGAACATGCAGATTCAGTAACCAGATCAGATGTGCTCTGATACCTTAAAAAATTGCTTCCCACAATTGTTATAAATATACAATGACAGAATATTCTAGTGATAAATATGTATAATCATTTTTAAAGATTGAATACTTCATTCTAGAAAGAGCAAAATGGTGAATAAAAGGCATGAGTAGGAGTTATCACTCTTTTATTATCACAGTTTTCTCAATGATATTTAAATTAATCTTAGTAGATATCACCTCACTAATAAAAAGTAACATTACAGAAAGCTCATAGGAATAAAATGTGTTCTAAAGTTGGATTATCATAAGTGCCTAAGTATATTTCAAGTATAAGACAATTCCCACTTTCCCAATGAGTAGACCCCCACCAGGTAGCTTCTTGTGCAGTTTGATAATGGAAATTTTGAGTAATTGAAAATTTAACAACAAACAATTAAGGCATGATAGTTGATGTCACATATGCATATTTTAAATTGCATATAAGTTAATGTTTAGAAATATTGCCTTTTCAATAACAAAATTCATGAAGAAAAGTGTTCGTTGTTGTTTTTTTAGATGACTAGAAGCATTGAAAAATATGACTGTGTTTTTTTATCATTACAGTCAATTTTGAGTCATTTAACTCAGTTTTCGAAAGCAAGTTACCCTTTATTCCTCTAAGCTATGACAATGCACTTCCTGAATACCCTAGGGATGTAATCACTAGAAATTTTATTCCAATTGACATTTTACAACACATAATACTTGGATAGTTTTAGAAATTATTATTCATTTCGATGTGTATATTTGTGATCTATAAAATTTAACAATTGCTCTTTTGTTGATCTGTACTGTCAGTTTTATTAGTTTTTGATGGCCTTGCACATTTTAACTTCCAGCACTTGAAATTGTGGGGTCACACTTTGAAAAAGAGTTACCAAAACACAATTAACATACTTTACCTGTTTCCTCCCTCTCCTTTTACTCTCTACACTCCCTTTTCCCTCTATTCACTTCTCTTTTCTCTCCTTATAACTAATCACTTCTGTAAGTATTTAATGGAGCTATATCAGCCGAAACGTTAGTCTTGACTCAACGTATCCTTATTCACTTAATAAATGTTTCTTCACTAATTATGATGTGTACTATGTGCAAGGCTCTGTTCTAAGTGGGGTTATAAATGATTAAGATAGAACAGAAAAAATACTGCTGTCAAAATTATTTGAAAATTACCACATCAGAATTAAACTCAACAAATATTTATTGATTTATATGATATATATATCCATATATATACACACACATACATATCCATATATACACACACATACATGCACCTATATATACACACATGCACATGCACACACAGAGAAACACATACACATAACATACAAAAATCTTATCTTTATGGAACATACATTATAACAGGTATTTGAAAGTTGTTTCTTTTAATTAAAAAAGCAATGCTTGTTTTTCCTTTTATATACTGTATTTATATTACATTGATTAAGATATGATTATATCTTTACGTAAAAATAAAAATCATATAATTGTTATTTTAATGTTGACTAAAGTAATCATTTATGATTAGATTTTGTATCTGAGTACAAAGAACTTTCACTTTACTATACGGACAAAAGAATTTTTCATGTATCTGTGCAAAAAGCAGCCACAGTCTCGTGACATTTTCAAGGACCATTTTGAACTTTTGATACAAACCTCATTAGTAACTATAGAGTGTATTCTGTATATATTCAGCTCTTTAAGGTGAAGACAAAATAAACAGAGGTTATAGTCTCTGATTTGAGAAGAGGTAATTTTAGTCTAATTTCATGTTAAAACATAAAGACATATAAAACATAAAGACAAAGTTTTATTTTCCATGAAGCAGGAGAATGGAGTTTTACTTTCTGCAAAGTTGAATGGGAGGTTTCCAGACTCTTTCTGAATTAGTGTCATCTTAAGGAAGCTGAGACTTCACTGTTTTCTCAGAAAGTTCAAATGAAGCTTTTTTGCAATGTTTTTGCCTCCACAACAAAGTTGTCGTGTAAACCACCGCTCAACCTAAACCAGAATGGGAAAGGAAAAGACTCATATCAACATCGCCGTTCTCAGATATGTAGATTCGGGCAAGTTTATCCCTCCTGGTCATCTGATCTACAAATGTGGTGGGATTGGCAAAAGAACTATCGAAAATTTTGAGAAGGAGGCTGCTGAGATGAGAAAAGGCTCCTTCAAGTATGCCTGGGTCTTGGATAAACTGAAAGCTGAATGTGAACGTGGTATCACCATTGATATCTCCCTGTGGAAATTCGAGACCAGCAAGTATTATGTGACCATCACTGATGCTCCAGGGCACAGAGACTTTATCAAAATCATGATGACAGGCACATCTCAGGCTGACAGTGCTGTCCTGATTGTTGCTGCTGGTGTTGGTGAATTTGAAGCAGGTATCTCCAAGAACGGGCAGACCCGTGAGCATGCCCTTCTGGCTTACACACTGGGTGTAAAACAACTAATTGTTGGTGTTAACAAAATGGATTCCACTGAGCCACCCTACAGCCAGAAGAGATACGAGGAAATCGTTAAGGAAGTCAGCACCTACATTAAGAAAATTGGCTACAACCCTGACACAGTAGCATTTGTGCCAATTTCTGGTTGGAATGGTGACAACATGCTGGATCCAAGTGCTAACATGCCTTGGTTCAAGGGATGGAAATTCACCCGTAAAGATGGGAATGCCAGTGGAACCACACTGCTTGAAGCTCTGGATTGCAATCTGCCACCAACTCGTCCAAATGACAAGCCCTTGCATCTGCCTCTCCAGGACGTCTACAAAATTGGTGGTATTGGTATTGTCCCTATGGGCTGAGTGGAGACTGGTGTTCTTAAGCCTGGCATGGTGGTCACCTTTGCTCCAGACAATATTACAACTGAAGTCAAGTCTGTTGAAATGCACCATGAAGCTTTGAGTGAGGCTCTTCCTGGGGACAATGCAGGCTTTAATGTCAAGAATGTTTGTCATGGCAATGTGGCTGGTGACAGCAAAAATGACCCACCAGTGGAAGCAGCTGGCTTCACAGCCCAGGTGATTATCCTGAACCATCCAGGCCAAATTAGTGCCGGATATGCACCTGTGCTGGATTGTTACACAGCTCACATTGCTTGCAAGTTTGCTGAGCTGAAGAAGAAGATAGATCGTCGTTCTGGAAAAAAGCTGGAAGATGGTCCCAAGTTCTTGAAATCTGGTGATGCTGCCATTGTTGATATGGTTCCTGGCAAGCCTATGTGTGTTGAGAGCTTCTCTGACTATCCTCCTCTAGGCCGTTTTGCTGTTCATGACAGAAGATAGACGGTTGCTGTGGGTGTCATCAAAGCCGTGGACAAGGCAGCTGGAGCTGGCAACGTCACCAAGTCTGCCCAGAAAGTTCAGAAGGCTAAATGAATATTATCCCCAACACCTGACACCCCAGTCTTAATCAGTGGTGGAAGAACGGTCTCAGAACTATTTGTGTCAATTGGCCATTTAAGTTTAATAGTAAAAGACTGGTTAATGATAACAATGCATCGTAAAACCTTCAGAAGGAAAGGAGAATGTTTTGTGGACCATTTTGTGTGTGTGTGTGTGTGTGTGTGGCAGTTTTAAGTTATTAGTTTTTAAAATCAGTACTTTTTAATGGAAACAACCTGACAAAAATCTGTCACAGAATTTTGAGACCCATTAAAACAAAAGTTTAATGAGAAAAAAAAGAAAAGATCAAATGAAGTCACAGTAAAGGTATAAAATTGTAGAACTGAGTAAAAGAAAAGTGAGCAAAGTATAGGAAGGAACCACAGAAGACAAGAAAAGCCAACACAATTTTGAAGATTGATAAATGTTAATATTATCAAAGTAAGGGATGCTGAGATCTATCATTACCAGAGTGTGAAGGGAGCCAATCAAGATCAAGAAGACTTTGAAAGCTTCAATCATCTAATACTTGGACTGTGAGGTCTGTGAGAGGTTGGAAGGAAACAAAAGAAATGATTGAAAATAAGGTACAGGAAATATTTAAACTCCCACATCTCTCCCCAAACCAGGAAAGCAGACAACCTTCTGTCTCCACCCAAGCAGGAGAACGGAGTTTTACTTTCTGCAAAGCTGAATGTGAGGTTTCCAGACTCATCGACATCAAGTAGGAATGAGGTAGGGGTGAATTTTTACTGAGGCTAAGAGAAGTTAGTTTGAATCTTCATTCTGAAATATCACCAGACATTTCAACAGCAATTCTAGAAGTTAGGAAACAACAGATGAATGTTTTAAACTTGAGAGGGAAAATTATTGCAAAAATTATAATCAAATCCCTAAAGTATTCAGTTGGTAAGATAATGCAGTATAATCCTCACCATAACAATAAGCAAGGTTCAAAAACTTAAACTTAGTAAATTTACCACTGAAGTTGTTATTACTGTAAAGTTAAGCCTTCACATCTCCCTGTCGAGAAGTACTGGGTTCTCACTGCATGTTCTAAATGTTCTACATGTTCTAAAGGCCCAAGTTCTCATTAGATTCACATGATGGTGTTTGTCCTCTCTGTTAGTAAGGTCAAAAGGGTTGGTTATGTGTCCACAAGGCCATTTAGACTGTCAGGACTGAGGAGGAATTCCAGTAAATACAAATTTATTTGCTGCTAGTTTCATTCGTTCCCAAATAGACCAGGAAAAATAAGGATAAGGGGACCATCATATGTCTCTCTCCTGTCTGTGGAAAAGTTCCCTGCCCTTTCCACACACACTACATTCCACCTTCCCTCCATTTAGATCTTCACTCCCAGAAGGTAAGAACTGTATTGTGCTGCATTTTGAGGATAGAGCTGGGTTAAGGACAGGATCTGCTCACTATTTTTGGTATATGTCTAAATGCATTTTTATAGTGCCTTATTTCTGAAAATGAAATGCTTCAGCATGCAAATTCTCAAACCTAATGTATCACCAAAACACACATGTTCAGGATACTACTGTGACTATATGCTTTTCTAAACAGGATGGGAAATAGTCAACCAGAAATCAATACTATACAAGAGATCCAACACGAGAGAGAGCTTTAAGTGACATGGTTTCACTTATTTGTGGAACATAAGGAACAGCATGGAGGACATTAGAAAAAGGAAGGGAAAAATGAAGCAGGGGAATCAGAATTTATATATATATATATATATATATATATATATATATATACTGATCTTAACAACATCCAATCCAGACTGGAACAGTGGGGGAGAATGATCAAGGAGGAAAGATACCCCTAACAAAATAAAAGTTATTTTATCTGATGTGTTTTGCCACATTCAGCGGGGATTATGAGGCTCCAAGTCAGACTGGAAAGCTGGAGAAAAAAAATATTCACAGATATAACGACAAATAAGAAAACAAAAGGATGTCAAGATTATTTCTTCAAGAGAAAACTATGAGATGTTCAAGAAATAGAACGTAAACATACTAGAGTCTCTTAGTGCAAGTAACATCTACATGATCCAAGTAATGTATTGATTCAACCAGAAATTGTAGTATAAATATGCTAGGAAGTTGTAGAGAAAGAGGAGAGAGAACATTTGAAAGCATGGATAAAAAGAAGGTAATTTTAAGAAAACAACATCCTCATTTTCTATATTTGGAAATTAATAAATAATAAAGGACATGAAAACATAAAAGTAGATGACTTTTTTAAAAGATTTTTACTTTATTTATTTGACACACAGAGATCACAAGTAGGCAGAGAGGCAGGCAGAGCAGAGAGCACTATGTGGGGCTCGATCCCAGGACACTGGGATCATGACCTGAGCCGAAGGCAGAGGCTTAACCACTGAGCCACCCAGGTGCCTCCAGATTACATATTTTTAAAATATGGAGGAAAGTACGAAGAAATGATTAAATGAACTGAGAGTGGTTAACTGTAATGAGTGTGATCCAGGAGTGAAAAGAATTTAGAAAGCAGATTTCTGAGCTTGGTTATAAGGCTTGAGGTACTGTTAACTTCTAAATTATGTACATGTATTTCAGAGAACAAAACTGAGGACTCATAATATTTAAACATTAGGTCCATCAGAAATAGTAGAATGAGATTCAAGATCATTAGTTTTACTACATTACTTCGGAACTCTTATGTTTTCCTCTATTTTTGAAGTATTTAATATTGTGAGAAAGAAAAAAGGAGAGAGTAATAATGCTGGAATAGTCAGGAAAGGTATTGAGGTGAATTCTGTCTTCTAGAGCTGCTCTGCCTGACACAATAGGTACCTGCCCCTTTTGTTTATTAGAAGACTTGAAATGTAGCTAGACATATTTTTGCTATGTCAGGTAAAATGACTGAGCCACCCAAGCACCCCAATTCATTTTTTAATACATTAAGGTTTGGTTGCAACCAATTGTAAATAAAGAAAGCTAGAAATATGGTATTGGAGAAAAGTTAGGAACCAACATGTGTTAAATGCATTTTGGAACTATTTACACAAAAATAAAAATTGAAAATGTGAAAGTAAATTATTTTTATAAGAAATGTGTAAAATGATCTAGAAGCATTACCTAGAAATATGCCATAATGTGGTTATGCAGTGATCAAATCAATACATAGGAGCACATATAATGTGTCAGGCATATTATCACTATTAACAAAAGCCCTTCACTGACTTCCTAGTATTTTAAAATGACTGGGGACTACCAGAGTCATAGATCAATAGTAGAAAACAGAATTTTCAAGGAGATGATTAGAATGACCAGACATCATAGAACAAGACTGCAGAATGATTAATGATTAATCAAGGGCCATCAGCTAGTCTTTGGATACTGTGGTCACAATATTTTTAATTTTTACAAATTAATGAGGATTAATTGACATGCATTATATGTATGTATGAGGCAGTATCTCCTTGTGGCTTTGATTTGTACTTCCATGATAATTAGTGAGATTGAACACCTTTTCATAAACCTGTTGGCCATTTGTATGTCTTCCTTAATTTTTAAAACTTTTTAAAAAGATTTTATTTATTTATTTGACAGAGAGATACAAAGTAAAGGTAGCACAATCAGGGGGAATGGGAGAAAGAGAAGCAGGCTTCCCACTGAGCAGAGAGCCCAATGTAGGGCTGGATCCCAGGACCCTGGGTTCACAACCTGAGCCAAAGGCTGACACTTAACGACTGAGCAACCCAGGCACCCATGTATGTCTTCCTTAAAAATGAAAATGTCTATTCAGGTCCTTTGCTGAATTTTTAATTTTTTTTTTTATTTGTACTCAGTTGTAGGAGTTTTACACATCTTGGATATTAACCCCTTATCCAATATATAATCCAAAAATATTTTCTTCAATTCTATAGATTACTTTTTTTTTTAAAGATTTTATTTATTTATTTGACACAGAGAGATCACAAGTAGGCAGAGAGGCAGGCAGAGAGAGAGAGAGAGAGGAGGAAGCAGGCTCCCCGCGGAGCAGAGAGCCCGATGCGGGACTCAATCCCAGGACCCTGAGATCATGACCTGAGCCGAAGGCAGCGGCTTAACCCACTGAGCCACCCAGGTGCCCCTAGATTACTTTTTTTAATGCACTGATTGTTTCTTTGCTATGTAGGCATTTTTGAGTTAGATGTATCCCAGCCTGTTTATTATAGTTTTTGTTGCCTGTGCTTTTGGTGACTTATCCAAAAAAAGCATTACTGAGACCCATATCAAGGAGTTTTTTCTTCCATATATTCTTCTAGGATCTTCATGCCTTCAGGTCTTACCTTTAAGTCTTTAATCCATCTTGAGTTGATTTTTGAGTATGGTGTAAGATATGGTCAAGTTTCCTTCTTTTGCATTTGGCTGTCTAGTTTTCACAATACCACTTATTGAAGAAACTATCCTTTTCTCATTGTGTGTTCTTGGCTTCTTTGTTGTAAATTAACTGACCATATGTGCATGGGTTTATTTCTGGGTTAGCTATGCTATGTCTGTTTTTAATGCCAGTACCATACTGTTTTGACTAATATAGCTTTGTAATATACTCTGAAATAAGGAACTTTGATGCCGTCACTTTTGCTCATCTTTTTTAAGATTTCTTTGGCTTTGCAGAACCTCTTCTTGTTCCGTACAAATCTTAGGATTTCTTTTCTATTTCTATTAAAGTTGCCCTTGGAATTTGGGTAGAAATTGCATTGACTCTAGTAAGCTTTGTGTAGCATGGAAATTTTCACAATATTAATTCTTACAATTCAAGAACTTGAAATATCTTTCCACTTATTTGTTTCTTCTTTAATTTCTCTCATCAAAATGTCTTATAGTTTGCACTAATTCTTTCAACTTCTTGGTCAAATATATTCCTGAGTAGTTTATTATTTTTGGTGCTAGTTTAAATGAGATTGCTTTCTGTATTTTTCTTTCAGATAGTTCATTATGATTGTATAAAAATACAACTGATTTTTGTATGTCAAGTTTATATCCTAAAACTTTACCAAATTTATTTATTACCTCTAGCAGTTTTTCCTGTGGAGTCTTTAGGATTTTTATGTATAAGATCATATCACCCAATCAAAACAATTTTACTTCTTCCTTTCTCATTTGGATGCCTTTATTTATTTATTTGTTTATTTTTTCCTTGCCTAATTGCTCTGGCTATGACTTTCAGTACTATGTTCAATAGAAGTTAGGAGAGGAATCATCCCTCTCTTTCTTCAGTCACCAAAACACTTTTCAACAAGCTACAGTAAAATTCTGCATGATACATTACCTTTCTATTATTTTCTATTTCTTTTACTCTCAAAAATATATGCTGCTTTATATCTACTAATGTTAATAAAATTTAGGCATGAGTGGGTCAAAAGGAGATTCATAAAAGATAAATCATTAAGCAAAATGACACTTCAGGAAATGAAGGTGATTTTTAAACACCTAGCAGGGAAAATGATATTCATGTCGTTTGGAGTAAGCTAATGGCTTGACGCTCTATTTAATACTACTCTTTAGATAATAACTTTATTATAACTTTATTAATGTCTGGAGGAAAAATCACTTAAATCTTTTGCCAAAGTACCAGTGCTTGCTTACTGCGTAGAAGCAGCTTTCTTATTCCTATTTTTTTTTTCTTGATGCTGTTTGCATATTCCACAGGCTCATTTGTTATGTTTATCTTTCTTACCATATCTAATTGAATGGAATGGGATGATTTGGCTCATTCTGTGCACAGTGTGGTCTCTGCAGGCATGCTTCTCAACTCATTTTAATATCCTCAAAGAAAACCCTATTACTGCAAGATAACTTTCAGATTAAAATGTAAACATGCTAGTCTATTGCCTCACCTTGTTTGAAATCACAGGAGTCATGAGACAGAAATTCTTCTTAGGGTCTAATACAAATATATTTGAAATAAGGTTAATGAACTTTGTATTATAGAGAATAAAACTCCAGAAGAGTCCTTTACTTTATTCTGGTCATGTGGAGATGCTATGTATCATATTCATCTAATGTACTTTCATACTGTAGCTGCAGTAAAGGAACTAGATTAGACTCTTTGGAAGTCATAAGTGAATTTTAACAAAGCTCAATAAATAAGAGGAAGGTAGAGACTAAATCAGCGAGTCAAAAAGGACTAAGTAATCAGACATTATGAGTTTACTCTATCCATTTCTACCATCCATAGGCCAACATGTAATAGAGGATGATTGTTAAGCAATTAGGAGATTAAATTTAAGGAAAAGGAAATGAGATCATAAAATCATAAATGTTAAAGATGAATATAATGGCATAAAATGTAGTGATCAGGTCTTTATAATTTCAATTTAAAATAGTAAGCCTTGGAGCTAGACTAATGACAAGCAAAAGTTTCCTGCTCCTTTGGAGATTTGAACTCGGCATAAGAAATGGGTTGATCTGGCCTGTAGTGGTTATCCCAAGGCTTTCTCTGTAACTAAACTATCTAAATATGTTTTGTACTGTAATTTTGGTACATGCAAAGCAAGAGGATGGCACATAAAACTGTAAATAGGTAAAACAAAGGTACATTTCAAGGTAAAAGGCAGTGAGAAAACATGGGAGCAAAGACATTATAAAAATCCGTCAACAAAAAGAACATCTGCGTTTATGAGGCTCTATCAACATGCCATGCCCCTGCTTCCCTAGCTCATCTGGGCAGTTGTATTTCAGAAGCCACTCAAGTTTAACAAAAACCTTGATTTCAAAAGAACTGTCAAGGTTATTTGAGAAAATAGTAACAGGATTCTTAATCATTGCTTTAACTGTAATGATTGTGACTGAAAAACATTTCCTAAAAAATAAATTACCATGTAGGAAATAATCCTTTGACAATACTACCATGAAATGTACATACTATAGTTTGTTCAAGCCAGAGTATAAGGCCTTCTCATATGCGTTTCTGAGATCTCTTTGAGCTTTCTGGCTAAGACTAGGGTTTAGTTCATATTAACAATAAGCCCAGCAAATGGATAATACATGGGTTCTCAAATTTTAGCATGCACCGGAGTTACCTGGAAGATTTGTAAAAATACAGATCGTTAAGTCTTACTTTCAGAGTTTCCAAATCAGTAAGTCTGGGGTGGATCCTGATAATTTATATTTATAATAATGTCTCAAGTGGTACAGATGCTTCTTGTCTGGAGACCACCTTCTGAGCTTTAGATGTATAAGATGCAGTATAAATATTGCTAGCCTGCTCATTTTGAAAAAGATACTAATAATTCAGATCCAATTAGATGGCCTCAATTCATATAATTTTATGTATTTGTATATTATATGACATTTCCACTATTATTAGTATATATTATATGTTATAAATTGTCTAAATGAACACAGACTTTTTTTGTACTTTTAGGAAAATGAGCATGGGATGTACTACAAATAAAAATTTGAGTATCATTCCCAATCTATATGCAAACTTTACATAATTTTACACAATTTTCATCATTTGAAGACATACAGAATTCTACAATGAAAAGTGTACTTTTTAAGGTAACATATAACTTGTATAAACTTGATTTACTGAAAAATTGCAACATATTACACTGTTATTTGTGGCTAAATAGCCTCACCAGAAAAACTATATGGATGCTTAGGTCACCAGAGTACTTAATTCATAAGAGCAACATTTTTGCACAATCAATAGGGTAATTAATATAACTTCAAAACAAATGGAACATATAAACAATGGTGAGCTACGTTGCAAGATAAAAGTCAATATGATGATCTAATAGTCTGCCTGTGGAGATATTAATGTTGTGGCCATGATTTTAAATGAAGCTGTAGTTGACACTTGCAAACCAGTTTCTGCAATGAATAAAATGAAAAGGCACTTAAATATTTTACAGTCCAAGCCTATAAATTTCTGTAGAAGTTATGCTCAAATTTTACTTTTTCTTTTTGTTCAGACTGGATATTCACACTTTTTTTTTTTAAGTTCCTAACTTGGCTTTCTCATTTTCCTCTAAACAGTATTATGTTAAAGATAAGATGAGCCAAGGGAACAATATGATCTAAGTAATTTTAATTTCAAAGAGAGAGCAAGAAATTAAAATTCACATTGGAAATTTCTAATTATGATTTTTTATGATTCTTACTAATGTAGTTAATATTAACACTTCCTGTCCAAGATAAGCTGGGATGGGTTTAGAAATATTAAGCAAGTTATGTTCATGGCACAATGTAAAAACACCAACACACACACACACACAATGCACCTCTGTAGAGTAAGTCCAGATGTACTGAGGGCTCAGACTTATGTATAAGGAATATAAATCCTAAATGTCAAACGTATCGAAAACCATACAATGGCCATGCCAATATATATTCTATTTCAGAAGGTTTTTTGCAAGAAGCTCTTCTGTGACATTATTTTGCCTCCATCAAGAGATATCTATGTTCCCTTTGTCTGAACAGTGACTGAACTTTATAACTACCTCATCTAATAGAATACAGCAGAGTGGACACTAAGGGACATCAAAAAAAAGGTAATAAAAAGGAGTGTAGGTTCTGTTTGTGGCTCTTCTACTGTGTTTGTGTGTGTGTGTTTCATTTTTATTTCTAACGTTTTAAGCTTTTTTTTTCTTTTTGTAGAATGTGTTTTACACATTCTATATCCTAAAAATTTTTGTTCTTGTTAATCTCCATCAGTTTCTGCTTATGCTTTTTTGATACTGTCAGGTTGAGTGCACACAAGTTTATTTTAAAAAAATGTTTGGAGGCTTTTATTTTATTTCTTTCAATAACTATCATTCCTGTTTGTCCTCCACAATTTTTTTGTCTTAAAAATCCTTCAAAGTCTACCAGCATTATTGTACCAGCTGTCTTCATTTATCATTTAAAAAAACCCTTCTATTAGAGTCTGATTGTAATAATTCTAAAAGTGATATAAATCAGTCATAGATTCTTTTAAAAATCTTAGTGTGTTTTTGAATAGGTATTAATTTATTAAAATTACTACGATAATATATTTGAACTATTTCCAAATGCCACTTTGTATTTTGCTTACAATGCTTTCTTTTTTATTATTCCCCCTCATCTTTAACTGAAAGACATATATTAATATATATATAAATATATATATAAATATATAGTAAGTTTTTAATAACTTACCTTAAATATTTTTTACAGACAAAGGTGTTTATTATAACTACCTTCTCTCAGATCAAAACAAAGTACTTAGTATGTGTTAGTGTTCTCTGAAATGTATTCCTGTATCTGATTTGTTATTGTTGTGTGGTATCTTAGATGTGTCTTTCTTAATTGACCTGCAAATTGATCATTACTATTTAAAATTAGATGGAAAATCATGTTGTTAAGTATTTGCTAACCATTCTATCTTTGATTGCTTATGCTTTAGCTGATATATGCTTTCAGCAACAATTTCAGAAGAGATACATTTGTATCAGTATGGGTAAAAATATTTTTATTTCTTTAAGTCTTAGAAGATATATATTTTATGTTCCCTGAGAATTTAAGTGATATTTTAATTTTGGAAACTAATTTTATTTTTATTTATTTTTATTTATTTTTTAAGATCTTATTTATTTGTTTGACAGAGATCACAAGTAGTCAGAGAGGCAGGCGGGGGTTGGAGGGAGCAGGCTCCCTGCTGAGCAGAGAGCCCAATGTGGTGCTTGATCCCAAGACCCTGAGATCATGTCCTCAGCTGAAGGCAAAGGCTTAACTCACTGAGCCACCCAAAAGACCTTTGGAAATTAATTTTAAATGTAAGAAGTCTTTAGGGGAGCCTGGGTGGCTCAGTCATTAAGCATCTGCCTTCAGGTCTACTGATGATTTCAGGCTCCCCTAGGAGTCTGCTTTCTCTCTCCCTCTGCCCCTCCTCACCACTCGTGCTTTCTTTTTCTCACATAAATAAATAAAATCTTAAAAAAAAAGTCTTTAGTAATCTATTGTAATTGTTCATAAAAAAATTCTAAATTTTCTCTCTAGTTGCCATGAATATTTTCTCATTTACTTCATTTTTTAAAAATTTCTTTATGTTTATTTCTCTCTATTCATACTTTCTTTCCTTCATGTGCTTTTTCAGTTTAAGGATTCATATCTTTCTTAAGAGGCATTCCAGATAATATGTATTTGAATATTGTCTCTTCATTGTTTACTATATTGTAAGCAATGTATACTACATTTTTTCTTCTAGAATGTCTAAAACTGTCCACTTGAAGCTTTCTTTACTAAACCCACTTTATAGTTTATTTCAGTTACTGATGCATTTTTCATTTTAATAACTTATTTTTATTTTTATTTGTATATTTTTCATGCTCACATGTGTTATATTCATATTATTAGTTTTTCTTGTTTGTTTTTGTTTTTTTCCCATAAATTATTGTCTTTGTTGTAGATGTAGTTATTTCCTTTAGATCTGAGAAACTTAAATGCACTGATAAAGCACACTTTTCACATTGCTTTATATTTGTAATTTCCTCAGGAATAAATTCTTTAATGTTTAAAGAATTACAAAAATTGTTGTAATTGGTATAGATTTTTTTCCTGGGTTTAAAATTATAGCTTGCAAATTTATTTTTTTCTGGTAATTTCTTTTCTTTTCTCCCCCCCCCCCCATTTTCTTCACCTGACTACTTCTCTGTGTTTGGTGACTTTATTCTCATCCTTCCCTTCTCTCTACCCGCCAGTGAAGTCTTATAGACAAAAACATCCGTATATTGGTAATTTAATTGTAATATATTGTATGGGTATTACATATTTATTCCTCAAGCCAGTGCCCTGTTATCCATCCTATAAGGCTGTGTACAATATATCCTGTTACTTTAAGAAAGTTGTTTCTTGTTATGAACAACAGTCTTTAGTAGTGGGCATGTTTTGTAAATCTTTGCTTCACATAGTGAGCCTGCGTCAAGTCTTAAGCCACCATTGTCCTTTTCCTATTCAAGTTTCTACCTCCACAGTCTGGTTTATCTGTTTCGTTTAAGGTCCACAAAGAGTGTTTTAATTTATAAGTACTATGTTTGGATTTCTCTATAAATTCTTCACTTTGTTATTTTGATCAGAATTATAAATATATACATATATACATATATATACACACACACACACATATATATATACACACATATGTGTGAATGTGCAGGTGTGTGTGTGACTTTTTTGTTTTTTTAGAGAGAGAGAGAGAGAGTGCTTGCAAGTGGGGTGGGGGCTGAAGGCAGGAAGGGCAGAGGGAGAGAGAAAGAATTTTAAGCAGGCTCACACAGCACTGAGATCAGGACCTGAGCCGAAATCAACAGTTGAAGGCTTAACTTACTGAGCCACTCGGGTGCCCCTGTATATCTTTTTTTTTTTTTTTTAAAGTCATGTTTTCTCTTTTGAATTGAGGTGCAGGGTATAAGTATTATATGAAGAAGGAGATTAGCCTATAGATATTATATGAAGAAGAAGATTAGCCTCTTTAATGCCTTTTCCATATCTTCACTTCAGTGTTATGCTTGTCATAAAATGATATAAAGACTATTCAGTGACTGTTTCTAAGAAGTGTGATGCTGTCAGATACCCTTCTGCAAGACTGTCAGAGCTCCAAATTTATTCTAGTAATAAGACTTTTAATTTATGAAATGTGTCTCCATTTAGGAAATACTTTTATAATATGTCTGTTTGCATCATATGAAGAGAATTATTAAACATTTCTTCAATAGTTGGATTATGCTATAATTTGAGAACTGACTATATCTCAAAATAGTGTGTCATCTGATCTGTAGATTTACCAGCTACTTGGTTTCTAACAAGAGATATTCTGATGAGATTAAATGTTCTTAAAAATGAAGTGTATCTGTTGTTACTTGAAAAATGTATTATCTTTTTAAAGAAAAATTAACACATCTTTCAGATCACCATACACATTCTTGAATATGTGGCATGTGTTTACATTAATCACCACTTTTTACATTTTAGATAAATTAGTGGTTAATACTAGTGTGTGTATACATACACACACTCATGTGCATGCACACACACGCATATATATTATATATATTTCTTATAAACTTTCTCTTAGAAGAACGCACCTTCTGTGCACCTTTTAACACAAGTACAAAAATAATCATCTTGTATTTGGAATCTATGTCAAGAATTGTTTGATATAGCAATCTGATTGCAAACACGTTTTAGAGAACTGTCAATTGGAGGAATAAAAACGGAGAACTATAACAAAGAAAAAGAATAAAAAGTAGAGAGCTTCAAGGCAAAGAGAATATCTGAATAGGGCCTACAAGAAAATCTATTGTATTGCTGCTACCTAGAGGTTGGAATATTAATCAAGGCTAAATATTAATTCTCTTTTTTACCTTTACATTCAGAACTTTGATTTTTTAAAGTAATGTCATATTCATAAGCCTTATTAAAATTAATTGTTCTTTTCATTTTTAACTTGGCTTGTCAAAAGTTGTGATTTCAAAACTATAACTTTCCCATTTGCCATTATTATGAGCAAAGACCATAAAAATTTGAGAGTGTAGCAAAAGAAAAATCACCTTAAAGAGAAAAATCTACTCTAGCTTAGAACAGGGGCCATTTAAAACAATCTCTTTTTACTCACTAGTGTATTTCTTAACTATCTAGAGCTTAATGTTTGTACTTATAATTTGTTAATCTTAAACACTTAATAAGCAGTATTTTCTATGAAAGGGTCAACCTCTTGAAAATAAACAAATTACTTATGTTTTAGGGATGCCTGGGTGACTCAGTGGGCTAAGCATCAGTCTTCAGTTCAGGTCGTGATCTCAGGATCCTAGGATCCAGCCCTGTATGAGGCTCTCTGTTCAGCAGGGAACCTCTTCCCCCACCCCCTCTACCTGCCTCTCTGCCTACTTGTGATCTCTCTGTCTCTCTCTGTCAAATAAATAAATAAAATCTTTAAAAAAATAAAAATAAACAATTTACTTATATTTTAATAAAGCTTTAATTCTATAAATTTGAATAATTTTTAAAATATCTTTTTAAAAACGATTTTTATTTATTTATTTGACAGAGAAAGAGAGGCTAGCACAAGCAGAGGAAGCAGCAGACAAAGGGAGAGGGAGAATCAGGCTCCCCACTGAGCAGGGAGTCTGATGTAAGACTCAATCCCAGGACCCTGGGATCATGACCAAGCAGAAGGCAGCTGCTTAAATAACTGAGCCACCCAGGCGTCCCAATAAATATGAATAAATTAATGCAGTTGAGGACTTGTCTTATTATTTGGAGGCCCAATACACTGTCATAACTTCACAGTTAAGCTATGTTTGCCCTTAATCTCATATCCTCTATATAAATGCAACATGCCACTGTCTACTTAGGTATACACACCAACATCCTAGAAGCATCTTAGACTATCCACTCCCCTCTTTCTCTACCTCCTCCTATGGCTAGTCAATTACCAGATCATGTGCTCTGCTTTCTAAACATACTTAAAATCAGCCCCTCATCTCCACACTCTTTCTGTAATAATTTCCAAAATGGGGACATTTTCAAACTTCTTCAGATTCATCCACCTCATCAGTCATAAATAATTATTGAAACATTTTCAGATCTCATAATAATGGTCTCTCTCTCTTTTTTTATATTTTTAAAGATTTTATTTATTTATTTGACAGACAGAGATCACAAGTAGGCAGAGAAGCAGGCAGAGAGAGAGGAGGAAGCAGGCTCCCTGCTGAGCGGAGAGCCTTATGTGGGGCTCTATCCCAGGACCCTGGGATCATGACCTGAGTGGAAGGCAGAGGCTTTAACCCACTGAGCCACCTAGGCGCCCCCTAACTGTCTCTTAATTAAACCATTTGAAGAGCCTCTCCATTTTCTTTAGAATAAAATTCACTTTTATGTTAAGGTTATTTATGATTTTTCCCCAATGATATCTCCTGCTTTCATTCCTTATCATATATTTCCATAATAATTATTATTACATAAAATATATTTGCAGTGCTTACTATGTGTCACACACTTCTCTAAATTCTTTACAAAACACTTCACTATAAGTTGGGGCTGCCCTCTTTCCATTTAACCAATGAGGAAGCTGAAGAACAGAGCAGTAAAGTCACTTGGCCATAGTCACAACTAGTAAATGGCAGAGCCTGCATTTACACCCAGGTTCTCTGGCTCTAAGATCTTGGCTTTTGATCATCCTTCCTCCTGCCTGTGTTCCTTCTGCTTCATGAAAAATTTAATCATACTGGAATATCATAATTGTAGAGGTTATTTTTTTTTTCCTACTAGATGATTCATGTTTCCTCTTGTCATAGCGTCTCAAGTATTCTGTACTTTGGACTGTGTTTGTTCACGTGCTGCACGCATGCGTGTTTCTCTGTATACGTATTTTTTCGCATGTTATAAAATGAACCTTCAAACAGGAATTCTTTGAGACTTTAAATCTCAAACGTCTCTGTGATTCCTTTTTCCCTTGCCTTCCCACATTTAACAAGATGTCAAGGGCACACATCTTTAGTTTAAAAAGAAAGAAAGAAAGAAAGAAAAAAGAAGAGAAAATTTTTTATTTTATCACTTCTCTAGCTCCATGGATATCTGTGTAGTTCTAGCTGTATATCCCTATGCACAGGCCACAAAAGGGACAGTTTAACAAAGAGGCTAATTCACAGTGTGGCTGGGGTAAAGAGAAACCACATAGAATAGTGCATAGACTAGTAGCATTCCTTCCATAAAAGGGTTACTGAACAGCTAATGGAATCAGGAAGCAGGGCCTGCGGAGAAGACCACTTTGCATGGAGGGATGCTTCCAGTCAAAGGCCACCCTCCAGGGAGTGACCTGGGGAAATAAACACCTTGATCTCAAACTCTTTTCTCCTATACTTTTCTCCTGGGGCTCCCACTGATGGAATTCACCTAAAATGCGGAAGGTAGGGAGGCTCATTGATCTGGTGCATAAAGCTCCAGCTCCTGGGGCAGAGAACAGACTGGAAAGAGTGAAGGGCAAGATGAAGGGCACACATATCCCTTACATTAGAGAAGGGCATTTCTCAATCCTTAGACACTTAGCAGGATACGAAATATATTCTGGTTCAAATGTACTTCAAAACGTACCCCTCTACAGAAATGATTAAAATGATTACGTTTGTTTAAGACTGATTATTTAGGCAGAGTTGAATGTTTGAAAAGTTAATGTAAGTGGTGTCAAGCTTTGTGGTTGTCAATAGCTAATCCATATTAAGACCAGACAGACAACTAAAACTTACACAAAGTCAATGATTTCTTGCTAGGTTAATTTAACATTTTTTGCTCTTTGTTATTTGTCTTTTCCAATCAGGAAATAAAAGATTACAGATCTGCACTTCCATTATATTCCCACTAGTGTATCAGAAAATATGAATATCCACCTGTACTGATATTTTTATGTCAATCATTAAACAAATCATAATGTGACAAATTTGTTCAACTGACAAGATACATAAAACAGCTGGCTGGATATCTTTAGCAACCCATTGTTATGGGTGCCATTTTAGCACAGTTATAGTTGATTAGGATAACCAAAGGGGGAAGATTAGTGCTGTTTTTGACAATTAAAGCAAACAAATGAAAAGAAAGGATAGTAGGATAACAGTTATAAGTTTCGTGACTCTTGGTTTCTTTTCTGTCTCCTTAAGTATAAATTTCTACTATTTGTCATTAGTACACTCAGTGGTCCCTGTATTCTTGTTTTAAGAACTGAAATTCTACTCAGACTTCTAATATCTATACTCTCCTCTGGAATGGATTATTAAAAATGACTGTGTATATTGGTGCAGAGAGAGGAAAAAAAATGGATGGTGCTGTGAAGAATTTAAAATGATACAAAGTTTGATATAACCAATATAAGCTATAAGGATATTTCTATTTCTAGCATTTTGTGAATCTAGATTTCTTGCACTACTAATCTTGCATCCAAAAAGCTCAAAATGCTAGATATAATTATATATGCATAGCTGAGCTGGCAAAAACTCAACAGATCCTCAAAAACTAAAAGCAAAATGAAATTCCTAATCCTGAAAGGTAAGAAGCAGTCAAGCTGATTTTACTTTAGAGCAGGTTCCAAATCCTGGTGACTTCAGTTTTTAACTGCCACCTGTACAATGGACTGGAGAAAAACCTAAGGTTTTCATCCTAAGTGGGAGTCTAGTAGAAGCTTACAGAAAACTGTTTCTACTCTTAGTGAATGGGTGAGCTGAAATAAGTCTAATCCTGAGAAGGTGAAATGAAGAACATTACCTGACTTGAATTTGGCTCTGTGGAAAGAGAAAAACAGTATCCTTTAAGAAATTACAAGCACAAACTAGATCTCATGAGGTTTTGCAGCTAATATTCTTATAATCTTGTCTGAGAAAGCTTTCCAAGAGAATGGTAAATGTTGCGCTATGTTGGAGGAGCTCATCAAACCATGGCATGAGCTATTACAAATAAAATTCACCATCAGCCAAGGCCTAACTCCCAAAGAGAAAAGATTAAGAGCTCACAGTTCAGAATGATTGAATGCAGAGAAAATGTAGCACCATGAGCAACAGAAAGCAGGTCCTCATAATAGAATGAGATCAGCAAAGACTCACATACAGGAATTATCAAATGCTGATTATAAAGTAAATATGATAACTATGTATTAAAAAGCAACAGATAGGTATTAAAATATGTGTAAGAAACCAGAGGTGTAAAAATAAGCAAGTAGTTCCCAAAATCTATGTAAAAGGTCACCCAGAAATTTAAAAAAAAAAAAAATTGAAAAAATATTAAAGAGACTATTTAAACAGTGGAAGGTGTCTTTAATGAATTGGAAGCATACATAATGATTATTGGGAGTGCAGTAAAGAGGCCGGCAGTACCAGATATGGCCATGCAGCCTCTGAATTGTAGATATGCAGAGGCACTCATCTCATACAGTGAGTGGAAATGGGGAGGGGGGGAGCAAGCACGAGACATAGGGAAAAAAAAGTGGCACTTCTGACATACTCCTAATTACAGTAAGGAGATAATGAGAGATGATAGCTTAAAATTTTCCAAACTCAGTGAAAGATATTCAAATTCAGGCACTCAAAAGAAAATTACACTTAAAAAAAAATGTCACCAGACATATCATACTGAGTGTATGGGACACCAAATACAACCCAAGAGCTTAAAAACTGAGAGAGTTTCACATATTTTTTTTAATAAAATAAAATGAAAGCAAAGGCAAAAGCAAAACAAAATCCTATCAATCCACTGTTGATCAGCATATCACCTCTCAGCAACAGGAAAAATAAGAGTAAGAAAAAAATGGAAACATTTCAAAGAATACAGGAGTGTTGAAAAAAAAATTAGCAAAAAACCCCACCAAAAAACCCCCAAAATATAGTGAGGAGACTGTGTATATAAGATAACAAGAATTAATCCATATGTATCAGTAATCACATTTAAAACAAAGATGTTGTCGGACTATTTTTTTAAAAAGCTCACAAAATGAATTTGCATGTTGTTTACTGCAGGCACTTCTAAAATATAAGAACATAGAATATTTGTTTAAGTACTTGTCATTTGATTTAGATAAACTTTCTCCAAGAGAAAATAAAATGTCCCTAAACAGATAGCTTATGAGAATCACTAGGTTTGGCAAATCAGTCATGCATTAGCTATATATCAGAAATGTATTACGAGTTTAGAATTTTGCTAGTTTTCCCGGGTAATTTGGAAGATAATTAGGAAAACAAGTCTGGCTATTGAAAAAATAAATATATTAAGAATAAAGTCATATTTTCTCTGTATGTGTACCCATAGTGTCTAGGCAAGATGAAAAGCAAGGATGACTCACTTAGGTGAAATTTTTACAGAAGACGGGAATAACAATTTAAAATATCTGGGAATTAATCTGATGGAATAAAGGAAGTCTGTCTATGTGTTTCTTAAATTTGAAAGTTTTTACTATCAGAGATAAAGTAACAGAAATGTCTGACAAATGAATATTAGGGTCTGCAATATAAATTATCCATTTCTTTAAAAATTCTTAAGTTGGACATTCTAAACAAAAGGACAAATGATTAGAAAACAATAATGAGATGAATATGAGGGATTGTGCTTGTTTATTTTGTTTGTTTAATATCTGGTCTTATTGGCTATACTTAGAATGCTTTTGGGGAAAAAAAGTACATTGGAATTGAGCTAAAACTTAATGAAGGCCCTTATAATAGGGAAAATAATGGCCCCTCAAAGATATTCACATCCTAATCCCCACAGCCTATGAATATGTTAGTTTACAGGACAAAGTGAAATTAAGGTTACAGTTGGAATTAAGGTTGCTAATCAGCTGAATTTAAGGTAGAAAGTTTATCCTGGATTACCTGAGTAAGCTTAATATAAGCATAAGTGGAAGGAGGCAGAAGAGTCAGATAAGGAAATATGACGAAGCAAGATTACCGTGATGCAATTTGAAAAGAATTTGACCCACTTTGGTAATAAAAGAAGGGTGCCTTGAACCAAAGACTTCAAGCACCGACTAGAATCTGGAAAAGTCAAGGAAACAGATGCTCCTCAAGAGCAACTAGGAAAATATGCACCCCTACCAACACCTTGATTTTAGCCCAATGAGATTCAAACTTCAGACCTCCAGAACAGTAAAATAATAAAGTTGTATTATTTTAAGCTGCTGTTGGTAATTTATTACAATAGTAATGAAAGGAATACTGTTCCTAAAAAGAAGATCAGATACTATATAACAACTGTTCCTTCTATTTCAGCATCAGAAAGGCTTAACAAGATCTAAATTATTAAAGTCAATCAAACCCTATTAAACTACTGCTATGTATTTAGCGTTTTGCAGTGGCAATAAAAATATAGTCAGTTAAAATCTCTTTAAAGGATTGGAGGAAGGAGAATATGTATGCATTAAAATATTAAAGCACACAGCTGTTCAACTGGAGTCAAATATGGCTCAAAGCAATGAGAGAAGACAGAGTGGTAAACTCTACGTTGGAGGAGTCTGGATGTACACAGAAGAGTGAGAGAGTAATAACCATCTCTGGGACTAGTCTGAGTAGAGTAATACAGCTGAATAAGCATCTGTACAAGGGAAAGCCAGAGGAAAAAGACCCACAGCCTACCAATTTATGAATCCCTCTCACACATTCCCTTTCATAGTCTTCGTGAAGGTGACCTACAGCTTTCATATTCCCAAAACAATTTTTTTTTCTCCCTAGTTCCTATGGCTTTGCTTAACACTATCCCACTCTGCTTGGCATGCCTTTTCACCTCTTTCTCAAGTTATCTATAAACTCTTTCAAAATGTAGCTCAAGGATACTTTTGATACTTACCTCTCTTGTATGACTGGTTTGCCTTTTTATCATAAGGCTCAAAACTGTTAAGTTTGTTAATATGCCCCCCCTTTTTTTTCTAGTATTGTTTACTCAGTGGTTCCTCATGGAATGCTTTTTATGGAACCATCCTTTGTATTTCAAAGGAATAGTGTGTAGCTCATAGTAGGCATTACAAAAAATGTAGGGAATAAAGTAAACATGTGATTCTTTTTTATGCCAACATGACAAATTTTCAAATTCATAAATCTTAAGGAATATGTTTAAACTTCAGAGAAAGACATTAGATTATTGAAATATTTTCTCTATTATTTTGGTCAGGTAGATCTTTCATCAGGAGTTCTTTATAAAAGATAGAACAAGTCTCTGAGATACTATTTAAATTATTTTTTCTGTTAGTCACATTATTTGTTGCTGCTTAATTAAGATAAAGCTAAATGATCTTATTTTTAAGCTTAAATAAAAATAAATGGATCATGAATATTATATTTTTAGAATTTAGTAAGAAGTGAATAATTGAAAATTTTTTTTAAAACTTTAGAAATGATTTCATATCCCAGTGAGCTTAATTTCATTTCTTATTGCTTTCTCTTCCTACAAATGTTACCATAAGTGAATAAAGCATACTTCGTTAAAAAAAAAATAACATTTCACATAAGTTAGAAAATGGATAGGCAGAAGTATCATTTGGTAGATTTGAATCAAATTTCAGTGATTAGTGAATCTGTTGGAAGTACATTTTGGGGATGAAAATTATAATAATGTCTTTATTTATTTTCTAAGTACTACATAAAAATAAAATTATCATGAGACATTTAAAACAATGACAAAACCTTTGGTCATTTAAAGGAAATAGTAGAAAACTATAATATTTGAAAAATATGGACTGTCCCAAGAGCTACACAAGACAAGGCCGGGGGTGGGGGGTAGAAATCCCAACACATTTAAGAATTTTTGACTTTTCTTTCCTCCAGAAAATTGCATTAACACACACACACTCACATTAATTCAGTAACATTTGCTAGAACTGTTCCCTTACTTCTTGTTGTATCTCTTTTGCAGCAACATTTTCCCTGTCGTATGTTTCTAGGGAACAAAGAATAGGAAATTATATGCTTGGGTAAATGTTAAATGTAAAAGCAACATAAGTTTTGTTTTGTTTTGTTTTTCTGCCTAACTAAAATAAAATCTTCAAAACTACTTAAATTTTCTGTAGAACAAAGTAGAAAAAATGAGAAGTTGCTGCTTTCCATGTTTACGTTCTCTTTATCATTTAAAGTTGAAGGACATGTTACAGTGGCTACTAGTGAATTAGACTGCCCATTCATTGTGAAGAGCTGGCTCTTAGCTTAAAAATCATATTCTCCATCTTAATTACAACAAATTTTATTGAAGACTAGATATTTGAATTCCATTTCTTCACCATTAACCAGTAGATACCAACCATACTTTCATATAAATTTGAGCATAATAGAAAATGGGGTGCTTCTTTTCACCCCATGATCAATAAAAATTTATTTTAAATGAAGGTTTGTTTACCTCCTAAAACAAGACAATGTTTTGTTGCAAAACAAGGATGTGGCATTTTTGTGGATTAAGTGATTAGCTGTAACTTGGGGTGGCCCTCTTTTTAGAAGTGGCTGAGCATATTATATTATATTTGTGGAAGGAAGAGTAAAATGGACTTTTGATTATTGTTAGCCAACTTGCTGTCTCTTCAAGTGTTTCATCTTCTTCCTGAGCATAGATCTATCCCTCATTTCCTACCCTCCTTCTTAGTTTAATCTTACCTGTAGCTGAATTGGAGCCAGTGGAATGTGAGAAGACAGAAGTTCCACTTTTAGAAAACTTTCATGATTTGTGACAAGAAAATTTAGGAGAGGGGGAATCAAACAAAAAAGCAAACAAACAACTTGGAAGCTACATGTTGAAATAAACCATGCCACAAAAAGAGCCTTAACTCTGAATGAGCCCTTGGAAAAGGACTGCTTCATGATACAAAGTGGACTACTCCATTGGATGTGGGTTTTTAATCTTTAATAGTAGCTTGTAATTACCCTAGTAAAAGGATTTATGATAGCAGATCACCCTTTTTGAATAAGTACTTTCTGATAAGCAGTTTTTCAGATAAGGATAAAAAAGATTAATAAAATGTTTAAGAGTTATTCAACAAACATAGACTACAAAATTAAACGGTATATATTTTAAACCTACCGACTATTTATGATCTTTGTTTATTTAAACTTAAGGATACTCATCTGTTAATTGTTAATAATAGTATCTTCTTTTGGGGGTTGTTTTTCAGATGAAAAAATGTTTATAAATTCTCAAGCCCTATATTGCCAATACCAAAGAGTGCTTATGTACTGGCTCCAAATATAATGGGATACAGTTACTATTGATAAATGGTTTTGTCTTAGTTTCCTCCTACAGACTTCATTTATGGTAAATCACAAGAAGATATTTATTGTGTTGAAGAGAAAATTTACATTAACAAATATAATAATATTTATTATTATGTTTTGCTATTATATGTTATTATTCATCATTTGATTTCATGGCTTTAGTCTCCTGGATACTTTTTCTTTTTCATTTTCTTTTTCTCTTTTCCTCATATAGATCCCCTGTAGGACCACCTCTTGACATTGTAACACTGTTGTGTAATCTACAGAACAACTCCCAGGGAAAAGTCTTCATGGTTTAAGGCTACAATCTGAATAACACATATTTTTTAAACTATGTTGGAAAAGAATAAACTGCCTTCGAAAACTGTACCTCGTGCTTGGTTGTGGGACTCAACATCTGAAAAAATGCAAGTACATATTTGAAAATTTGACTAAGTGTATGCCTATTAAGACTTTTGAACTAAAATAAAGGGTTACTGGGACACCTCGGTGGCTCAGTCAGCATGCTTAGCTGCCTCAGTTCAGGTCGTGATCCCAGAACCCTGGGATTGAGTGCCATATTGAGCTTCCTGATCAGCATGGAGTCTGGTTCTCCCTCTCCTCTACCCCTCCCCTTGCTTATGCTCTCTTTCTCAAATAAATTAATTAATTATATTAAATTAAATTAATTTAATTTAATTAAGATTTTTCTGTCATATCTATGTTTTAGGAGAATCATTTTTGGTAAGCAGATAAGTATTTGAAATTATCAAATAGTTGGAACAAATAAATAATTTACCTTATAAGTGACACAGTTAAATGAGATTTCAACTACAGGGAGATAAAGATTTGAATACTAATTATGTTATATATAATCTACCCATACTTTCTTTAGAATACTGACATCTCTCCTCCCTTACAAGAAAACAAATATTGAAAACTCTTAACAAGAGTTTAGTATATTTATTTTTCCAACAAATTAGAGATGAAATGAAAGGCAATGGTTCTAATTTTTATTAGATCTAGTTTTTAATAGATTAGAGTGAGTTTTATCAGAGTGAGTTTTTCAGATTTAGAAAAGAGATAACTCATTTGTATATTACAGAGATACAGGGAAATGATTTTCATGTAACTCAGACCTGCACATGGTATGATATTTTGCTACCTTCAACTGAAACCTGCAGACCCAAGGAAGAGTCCGCCAAGGAGACACATCAGGAAATAGATGGAAAGCATGGATTTACTGATGGTAATTTAAATCTCTGGAGATCATTCAGTATAAATGGGAAGAATGGAAACTTGAGGTAGGAAGAATGGAAAGTCCATATAAGATGTTATTCCAATTTAAAATTCTTGCCCCTAAGGGCATCTGGGTGGCTCAGTGGGTTAAAGTCTCTGCCTTCAGCTCAGGTCATGATCCCAGGGTCCTGGAATCAAGCCCCATATCAGGCTCTCAGCTCAGCAAGGAGCATGCTTCTCTTTCTCTCTCTCTGGCTGCCTCTCTTTATACTTGCAATCTCTCTCTGTCAAATAAATAAATAAAATCTTAAAAAAAAAATTATTTCCTCTAAAGTATTTCTATTATCAATTTCAAAACACTTTTTTTTTTTTTTTTTTGCTGCTGCTATACACATTTTTTAAAAACAAAAATAAGCTCTTTTTGGATTTTTTTCTGGATTTGTTTTCAAAAATTGGAAAAACAACAAGATTGCTTGATAATATGCTGTGACCTGCAAAACTGCCTTGTGGCCATTTTTTTTTCAGATTCTACATCATCTCTCTCTGAGTAAATATTTTACTCCTTAAATATAATTAAACAATTCAAAACTGTATCAAGTAATCCAGTGAAACAGTTACTATCTTATTGCTCTCTTTACTCAGAGGTTAATGCATTATTTTATTCATTTATTGAGTATATATTTATAGAGCACTAGAAATCTACCACCTAACTGTTTCAAGTCCTGGAAATGTGATGATGAACAAGTTAGATCTGATAATAGCAGGGAAAAATGGTAAGTTCTTACCAATAAACAGAAGCAGCTGATTTTCAAAAGTGATAATAGTGTTTCAAATCAAATAAAAAGGGATTATAGGAGAGTGACTTGGGGAGGAGAGGGTTTCCTTAAATAAAAAGGTAGTGGAGGAGTCCTGGAAAAAGATATATTTTAATTAGATCAGAATGGAAAAAAGCAGCTAGACATATAAACTTCCTTATATAGATTATATTTAGCAGAGGAAAAAACAGTTGAAAGAACTAAGATGAAATGAATTTGGATAATTATGGAAGAGAAAAAGGAAGGAGCCTGGAGCTTCTGAGAACAGGCACATTCACAGATGTTGACAAGAGGTCTGGGATCGAAGGTTGGTCACCGATTCTCAGTGGAATGCCTCTGGGCATGCAAGTGTGGTTCAACACTCGCAGATCAATCAACATGATAGATCATATTAATAAAAGAAAAGACAAGAATGATATGATCCTCTCAATTGATATATAAAAAGCATTTGACAAAGCACAGCATCCTTTCTTGACTAAAACTCTTCAAAGTGTAGGGAAAGAGGGAGCATACTTCAATATCATAAAAGCCATATCCAAAGAGCCCACAGTGAATATGATTGTCAATGCGGGAAAAAACAAGAACTTTCCCCCTATGGTCAGAGCACAACAGGGATGCCCACTCTCACTACTGTTATTCAACATAGTACTGGAAGTCCCAGGCTCACCAATCAGACAACAAAAAGAAATTAAAAAAGAAAAAAATTCAAATTGGCAAAGAAGAAGTTAAACTCTTATTCTTTACAGATTACATGACATTTTATGTGGAAAATCCAAAAGATTCCACCCCAAAATTGGTAGAACTCATATAGCAATTCAGCAACATGGTAGGATACAACAATCAATGCACAGAAATCAGTTACATTTCTATACACTAACAATGTGACTGAAGAAAGAGAAATTAAGGGATTGATCCAATTTACAATTGCACTCAAAACCATAAGACACCTAGGAATAAACCCAACCAAAGAAGTAAAGGGTCTGTACTCTAGAAACTACAAAACACTTACAAAAGAAACTGAGAAGACATCAAAGAGATGGAAAAACATTCCATGATCATAGATTGGAAAAACAAATGTTGTTAAAATGTCTATGCTACCCAGAGCAATCTACATATTCAATGCAATCCCTATCAAAACACCATCTATATTTTTCACAGAACTGGCACAAACAATCCTAAAATTTGTATGGAACCAAAAAAGACCCCAAATAGCCATAGGAAAACAAAGAAAACCAAAGTTGGTGGCATCACAATCTCAGACTTTAAGCTATTTTACAAAGCTATGATCATCAAGACAGTATGGTCCATATACACTATGGAGTATTATGCCTCCATCAGAAAGGATGAATACCCAACTTTTGTAGCAACATGGATGGAACTGGAAGAGATGATGCTGAGTGAAATAAGTCAAGCAGATAGAGTTAATTATCATATGGTTTCACTTATTTGTGGAGCATAACAAATAGCATGGAGGACATAGGGAGATGTAGGGGAGAAGGGAGTTGAGGGAAATTGGAAGGGGAGGTGAACCATGAGAGACTATGGACTCTGAAAAACAACCTGAGGGTTTTGAAGGGGTGGGTGGTGGGAGGTTGGGGGAACCAGGTGGTGGGTATTGGAGAGGGCACAATTGCATGGAGCACTGGTTGTGGTGCAAAAACACTGAATACTGTTACGCTAAAAAGAAATAAAAAATTTAAAAAAAAAAGTATGGTACTGACGCCTAAGCAGACACACAGATCAATAGAACAGAACAGAGGCCCCAGTAATGGACCTTCAACTCTATGGTCAACTAATCTTCAAGAAAGCAGGAATGAATATCCAATGGGAAAAAACTCTCTTTAATAAGTGGTGCTGGGATAATTGGACAGCCACAAGCAGAAGAATGAAATGGCCATTCTTTTATACCATAAACAAAAATAAACTCAAAATGTATGAAAAACCTAAATGTGAGACAGGAATCCATCAAAATCTTAGAAGGGAACACAGGCAGCAACTTTTTTGACCTCGGCCACAGCAACTTCTCGCAAGACACATCTCTAAAGGCAAGGGAAACAAAAGCAAAAATGAACTACTGGGGCCTCATCAAGAAAAAAACAATTCTGCACAGAGAAGGCAACAATTAATAAAACTAAAAGGCAATCTATGGAATGGTAGAAGATATTTGCAAGTAACATATCAGATAAAGGGCTAGTATCCAAAATCTATAAAGAACTTACCAAACTCAGCACCCAGAAAGCAAAGAATCTGGTCAAGAAATAGATAGAAGACATACAAACAGTCAACAGACACATGAAAAATGCTCCACGTCACTTGTCATCAGGGAAGTACAGATCAAAACCACAATGAGTCAGTCAGAATGGCTAACATTAACAAAACAAGAAACAACAAATGTTGGTGAGGATGTGGAGAAAAGGGAACACTCTTACACTTTTAGTGAGAATGCAAGCTGGTATAGCCACTCTGGAAACCAATATGGAGATTTCTCAAGATGTTAAAAATATAGCTACCTTACAATCCAGTAATTGCACTACTGAGTATTTACCCCAAATATATAGATGTAGTAAACGGAAGGGGCACGTGCACCCCAGTGTTCATAGCAGCAATGTCCACAAGAGTCAAACTGTGGAAGGAGCTGAGATGTCCTTCCACAGATAAATAGGTAAAGAACATGTGGTTCCTATATACAATGGAATATTACTCAACCATCAGAAAGGATGAATACCTACGATTTACATTGACATGGATGGAACTAGGGGGTATTATGCTAAGTGAAACAAGTTTATTAGATAAAGAAAATTATGTATGGCCTCACTCAAATGTGGAATATAAGAAATAGTGTGGAGGATCATAGGGGAAAGGAGGGAAAACTGGATGGAAAGAAATCAGAGGGACCCAAACCATGAGAGACTCTTGACTCTGAGAAACAAACTGAGGGTTGTGGAAAGGGAGGTGAGTGGGAAGATGGGGCAATTGGGTGATGACATTAAGGAGGGCACATGATATGATGAGCTCTGGCTGTTAAAAGCAACTGATGAATTATTGAACACTCCATCAAAAACTAATGATGTACCATATGTTGGGTAATTGACTTTAAACTAACAAAAATTTAAAAAAATAAAAAAAAAATAAAGACTCTGGACAGGAAGCTGGATACTCACTGAACCAGTTAGGTGGTAATTAGAGAAGTTTAGGGAAGAATAAAGAGTATATTGGACTAGGGTGGTGACAGAAGCATTGGGGTAAAGGATCATCCTTTGGAGATAACATCAATAGTATTGCAATTAACTTGAGACCGAGAATGTCCTTTAGAAGAAGGTCCAGCAAAGGAACTGAGAATGAGGATACTTTTAAAGAGATTATTGATACATTTTGGATCCTTTGACCATATCAATGTACCTACATTGTACCTACAACAATGTGCCTACAACATATTAAATGGTAGTATGAATATTATATGAAACAGGAACATTTCTAAACTGAAGGAAATCTGAATTTATCATTCTTTCTGCATCTCTCCCATTCTCACTCCCTTCTTGCATGTGTGTGAAAGAGAGAGAGAGAGAGGGAGAGATAGAAAGTGGGGGAATAAGGGAAGGAGGGAGGAAGACAGAGAGAGAGAGACAGAAAGAACACTGCAATTCATTACAGGAATTAGTTTCTCTGAGACTGTATCATAAGTATCATATGCTAGTTATACAAATGTTACTTAAGCTTTAATGCATCTCACTTTCTTTATCTGTTAAAGAAGGAACATGATAACAATTGCCTTCATAAAGTTATTGTCAAGATAAAAAATGTGTTTAAAAAGATAAATGTGTTAATACATTTGAGCTTTAGGAAAAGTATCTGGCAGTTAGAATAATCAATAAATATAAACAATATGATTATTATTATCATTATATTTTCTTGCTGTTTTTCCTGCTCTACATAGAGTAAAAATTTATTAGACAATCAATATATATATTTGATGCATATTAAGTAATACATTTAAAGTTCTTTTTAAAATTTAATATTCTTGAGGAAATATATGACAAAGAGTAAAAAAATCTTTATAGAATTTCAATAAATTTAAATTCATATTTTATGAATTACATAGTCCATGAAAAATCTGCATGTGAACACCACTTTTAACTAAATTATTCAACTCATATTAAATATATTAGTCTCAAAGCTTTATTGGTAAACATTCTGGATAGTTGGACTTTCAGAAATGAAAATTGGACAAACTAACCCTGTGATATATTCTATACAAAGGCTACCTTTTTTGTACTTTGAGACACATTATTTTGACAAAAATCTCACTGGCGTGCCCTGGAATGATGGGTTGAAGAGCTCCTTTCATGCAGGTACTGCTTTATACATGCCGAATGATGCATGGTTCTCAAGTTCTTGTTTTCCATGTTTCTGAGAATACTTTTGCTTCTTTACGATTTCTCCTCCTTCTGCATCTGCACATTTCTCCATGAAATGCCCTTGTATATTTATGGTTTATATATTCTGAAACCAACTCCTCCCTTTTCTCCACATTCTAATGATTAATAAGAGAATATTTTGCCAAAGACCAAATGAACCATTGAGGAAAAAAATGAAGCTACTTTTATCATTTGTAGAAGCTTCTCAGAATTAATTTGACACCGATTAAGAATTCAGAAATGTCTTATTTTACCAAAGCATAAGGATAAAAGTCATGGAGTATTAATGCTAAATGATCCCTGGAAATGCAAAACAAGGTGGATCAGATTAACTTTAGGTGGTTCAGTTCTTTAACAAAGAAACATTTTCATTGTGTGCATAATCAACATGGTCAAATTAATTGCACAGTCTTCTAGTTCAATGATTTGATTAAGTTTACATTGACAGGGACACCTGCGTGGCTCAGTGGGTTAAGCCTCTGCCTTAGGCTCAGGTCATGATCTTAGGGTGCTGGGATGGAGCCCTGCATTGGTCTCTCTGCTCAGCAGGGAGCCTGTTTCCTGCCCTGCCAGGCCTTCTCTCTGCCTGCTGCTCTGTCTACTAGTGATCTCTCTCTCTCTGTGTCAAATAAATAAATAAAATCTTAAAAAAAAAAAAAAGTTTACATTGACAGCCACTTTCACAAACTGCTATGGCCATTATTTTTAAATGTTGACAGTATGACTTAATTTTGCTTAAAGGACACAATGGGAGTATCATCTTTTTTTCCTGGCTATCATTTCATTCACAGCTGCTTCTCTTCTTATATTTTTTAATAAGAACTTCACTCAAGAACTTCACTCTTCATTATTGTTAAAATTTCATCTGGATGAGTGAAATATATGATTATTAGGAATAGGCACTGATCATTCAAAACCTGTATGATAAAACCTGTGGTTATTTAGGGTAGGTGACTATGGAATTTTTTGGCAGTTTCAAGCTCTTTGTTCAAACTGATGTCAGCTTTTAGTAGAGCCTCCATGGAATAATCAATAGTGATTTCACAAAACTTTTTTTTTTTTTTACAATATGATGTCATAATTTCTCTAATGTTAGAAGATATAGCACATCACTAATAAGACAAAAATATTGAACTAAGAACTTGTCTAAAATGTTCTAAGTCCTTAAAAAGAATGTTGTTTTATTAACAAATGTAAAATGAAGAGACAAAAGAGTTTATAATATAGAGAGAAATGGAGTAATAGTGGGTAGTTAAGCAGATCAAGAAGAAAAACAACCCCAAAAGTACATTGTTAAAAAAGCTTATTAGAACCTGATGAAAACAAATACAGACTTTGAAAGTGAGCTTGAGAATATTAAGCAAGATCAGCTATAACTAAATGACAAAAGCAGGTTTACCTCTTTCTCTGCCTTTGAAACTAGTATTACTTGAGATGGCCAAGTATTTGTACCCAATTGCTTAAACAAGAATTGAACTAAAATGTCTTTAAAGTCCCATAAAGCTTGAAATTATATGAGCATTATACTTACAGCACATTCTATTATATTGTTACATAATCTTCATATAAACTCTGTACAATGTAGGATCACCAAGCCAAACAGTTTCTGTAAATGTTAAATACATATTTTTGAATGAGTAAATAAATCACGGTATTCATCACTTCCACTCTTGTTATATTAAAGGTAATATTTTCTTGGTAATAGCAGTGAAGATCAGATTGCCTCTTTTCTTTTTTTTTTTTTTAACATATTATTTATTTCAATCTCAAGTAGGTGGAGAGACAGGCAGAGAGAGAGAGAGAGGAGGAAGCAGGCTCCCCACTGAGCAGAGAGCCCAATGCGGGGCTCGATCCCAGGACCCTGAGATCATGACCTGAGCCAAAGGCAGAGGTTTAATCCACTGAGCCATCCAGGTGCCCCAGTTTTGCCTCTTTTCTATACCAGTGTCAATGCTTCTTTACCCATTACCTGCAGATGTTCACTAACAAAACTTGCATTTGCATGCTGAGCTGCTGACCAAAATAAGGGTGGTAAAAGAATGTGCTCAACTCTGACATTTTCTCAACAAGGACATGATATTAACCTCCCACTCAATAAAATAGTTCCACCCAATTTCCCAGAATGAGTTCTTAATTTAATTGGTCATTTGAAGTGCACTTATGTATAAAGAGAGTATAGCCTTATATGAAAGGAGGAAATCACCTACAGATTAAAATTTTTAATGTCAAACAGAAATGGAAGAAGAATATTGATGGAACTAGTGAAGGTTAAGAAGAAAATATTACCTAAAGTAAAGATGGTTGAAAATCATCAGAAAACATGTACAGAATTTAATGATAAAATTTTAATTGTATTCTTAAAAGATGAAGACTAACATATTTAAATATTATAATATGTTAAATACTTGGAATAACTTCTGGGGAACAAAATTGCAAATAACTAGATTGTTTTTCAAGAGGTTAGAGGGGCACCTTCGTGGCGCAGTCATTGAGCTTCTGCCTTTGGCTCAGGTCATGATCCCAGGGTTCTGGGATCAAGCCCCAACCTGAGCTGCCTGCTCAGCTGGAAACCTGCTTTTTCCCTTCCAATTCTCCTGCTTCTGTTCCTCTCTTGCTGTGCCTCTCTCTCTCTCTCAAATAAATAAATAAAATATTTTAGGAAGAGAGAGCGAGAGAGAGAGAGAAAGTGGTTAGAGGCCCTTCTTTGGAAATAAATCATCCTGAAATGCTATAATGAAATTCCATCATCTATGTTCCTAGAAGAAAGCAAAAACAAATATTATATCACAAAAAAATCTTTATCTATAGCAATACTTAGAGCATTACTATTCATTTTACACATTGTATCAAGAAGTAGATTATATTCTCTCTAAATCTGAATCCATTTATAGGTTGAGTTCCTGTGTATCAGAGAAAACTTTTTCTTCAAGATTTAAGGACTGATTTGAAAAAAAAAATCCCTTCTTTGCACAAACTCTTGTCTTCTGATATCACATATTCATATTATAACTTTTTCATATTAAAGTTTGCATTTTAAAATAAAACTTGAAGTGTGTGATTGCTTGAACTTACATTCCTCAAATTTTTAGTGAAATTAACTTATACTTAAGCAACTATATATAAGCAAACTTTATTCTGTGTACTTGCCTGTTAATAATTTGAGATAAAACATGACAATTAAAGTTTCCCTGGAAAGCCAACAGAGACTCTTAACCGAAGAGGACAAGCTGAGGGAGGCTGAAGAGGAGCTGGGTGAGGACTGGACTAATTGGGGAATGGGAACTAAAGGGGGCACTTAGATGAAGAACTGGGTGTTGCGTGTAAGTGATGAACCACTTAGTACTACCTGGAAACTAATATTACACTATATGTTAACTAAAATTTAAATAAAACCTTGAAACCTTAAAAAAATAAAGTCTTCTTTATCTACTTATTTCTTAAATAATTATATATGAAAATAAGAGTCTTGAGTTTATTCAATGTTTCTTTTAAAGAAAGATACTTATTTAAAATGTTTAAAATTTAACTCAGTACCTAAAACTTATTTATAAAGCTCAAATACTGCATGGATCAGCATGATAAAAAGTGAACTTTAAAAATAAACTCTCTGGAATAAAAGTTTTCAAGACGAAATTTCCTTTATCCAAGAAGCTTTTATTTATTTTTTGTCCAGAACAACTTTCTAAATCAAGTAATATAATTTTTTGAGAGTCCAACGTCACACTGAAACTCTTTTTATTATCATTGCACTGTTTTTTATTAGGAAAAAAGAAAAAAAAAGTTTTACCCTGAAAAATAGTTTTGCTGACAACCTTGTTCCTAATTTTTATTTCACTGTAGGATGGCTGCAGCTACTCTAGAAATATTCAGACTTTTCAAACCTGATTACACAGCCCACGTGTCTTTCCCTCCTTGTTTCCACACAGCTTTCCACATAAATATATAGCTCCTGATGATGTGGCAGACTCTTCTTCCCCAGAATAGATATGCAGCAATGCAGGGGAAATGACAGGAAAGTCAGGTCCCCCATTGCTCACATAATACACCCTTTGGACTGTTTGCCTGCTAATGCTATAACATAAGAGTATTGTCTATAAAAGCATAACAGACACTTTGAATGTGTCCTAATTCATTCTGGTGATCTAGACAAATTAACTGATAGGAAAAACAGCACCTTATGACATTTTAGGGGACCTCCTAATTTAGCTCTATTTCATTCTTCTTTGGGGTCTTCTTTTATTTGGTCCCTGAAATCTTGGTCATTGTGCTCTTGCATGGTTGCTTTAATTTTTATAGTAATTTATTTCCTTCATAAACTATTTTCTTGAATACATCAAATAAGAACTCATCAGAAACCACCCTGGAGTTCAATAAAAATAGAAATAGTAAAGCTTGGAACAGCCCCCCACCCCTTTATTCAGGTAACTCCTGAGGGCATTTCTGGCCAACCACTGATTTTTTTTTTTTTAACCCATCACCCTTTAACATTTTAATTGTTTAATTGTTTCTTGTTACTACACTGTGAACATGTCTACAAGAGAATTTTATGCTCTTTGTTTAGATTTGAATATCAGCATGATTGTGCATTTTTAAATATTATATATCCTGTTATTGGGTACAGTATCAGGTAAAGAGTAGACATTGAATACATCTTGGCTGAATGACTACCTTTGTAAGTGAGGAAAAATCAACTTGCATTCAAGATTTTATAATATGTATCAGAATGTAAGACTACTATATACAAAAATATTAAAGTGCCAAGTATAAAATGCTTTTCTACTTTTAAACATAAGAGAAAGTTGTCCACATCTATTCTGTGGAGGAAAACAAGTCCTGAGATTCTACTGAATTCTGAATATAGGACATATATATGAATTCTGAATATATGGCACAGTTTTAACTTCTTTGCCTTTTTACCTGCTCAAATGACATAGGGTAAAATAACAAAGTGACTAGCAAGATATTCCTTTTTGATTGTGATGGTGGTTAAACCAGCTAAAATTCCTGAGCATCATTTTCTTAATCTGTAAAATAAGAATTATAATGACAGATTTAAAATATTCACAATATTTCTGGGAGGATTATGTGAGAGGAGTCTTAAAATCTTTATAATCTCTAATATATTTTATAATTAAATTATATTATTGGTGGAAATTAAATCCATTAATAAATAATTATTATACCCTAACACCTATGTTATTCAAAATGTGAACCTATAAGCTAACTGCATTAATATCACCTTGGAGGTTCTTAAAAATACAGAATCTTAAGTTATCCCTCAGGAACACTGACTCAGTTTTTAACAGCATTCCTGAGCAATTCAGGTAAATGTTAAAGGTTTGGAAATTCTGGTTAAAAATATGTTTGAAATTGGGATGGTTGGGTGGCTCAGTGAGTTAAGCTGACTTTTTTATTTCAGCTCAGGTCATAATCTCAGGGTGATAGGATTGAGTCCCCCTGGGAGTCTGCTTGAGACTCTCTCCCTTTCCCTCTGCTACTTGCCCTGCTCATGCTCTCTCACTCCCTCAAATAAATAAATCTTTAAAAATAAAAGTACAGAAAATATGTTTGAAATTGATAAAAATGGAGTGGGAATCACTGTTACACAATTTTTTGATAAAACACGTGTTCTTATTCAAGATAACAAATGCTATATGAATATCTTTTTGCCTTTTGACAAATAAAAGGTGGATTTTCCCTTCTAATTTGAGCTTAAAAGCACAATATATTTCCTATCCTGTTTCAGAGATGCTATAGAATGTGTAGGAAAGAGGGACTCATTTCTCAAGGTAGTGTTTCTTGGTATGAACATTCAAAGAATACTCTTGGAGGAAGTGAATTGGATTAAATATATTTGTGAGACATTTTTCCCCTCTATCAGATTCCTATTTTAACTGCCTCCAATAGCTGGTTTTTTGGGGACTATTATATTTAGTTGTCTGTCTCCCTCTTTGAATCTTTTTTTTTCTCAGACTCTTGGCAGTTTTTGAAGTTTTAGTGATGGGAAGAAAGTCAAAGCTTGGCAAGTCTGAGTCAGGGAATTATAAAAGCTCTAAAGAACAAAATAATGATGAGGATGCAGACTTTTTTTTTTTTTTTTTTTTTTTTTTAGCAAAACTCCTTTACAGCTTTCTTTTATCCCAGTGGCAGTTTGAAACCTATAATCTAGGTGCATAAGCAAGGATACAGATGACGTTTCTTTGTTAACGATGTTGAGTTCCAGGTATTTTACAGAATGCTTTGAGGGCAGAAAGATGAATTTGTGTAGGTCTAGCAGCTCATGAAAAACATTTAAACTTACAGCAATTTCCATTACAAATATTATTTTAAATGTAGTAATTAATCAAGGGGCAGGATTTTGCCTGAATGTGGCACAACTCAAAACAGTAAAGCTAAGGGACACTCAGGTGGTGCAGTCAGTTAAGCATCTGACTATCTCATTTGTTTAGCAAATACTTATTGATTACTTATTCAGTGAGTCATGAGGCTCCACACTGGGCATATTTTGTTGAATGAAGTAAATGGGGTAGTCACCCTGTAAATATTAATTAAAAGCAAATAAGGTACCTGGATGTCTTAGTCACTTAAGCACCTATGTTTGCTCAGGTCATGATCCTGAAATCCTGGATCTAGACCCACATTGGGCTCCCTGCTCAACAGAGACTCCGCTTCTCCTTCCCCCACAGCTCATGCTCTGTCTCTCTCAAATAAATACATAGAATGTTTTTTAAAAAATTGAATACAAAAAATTAAATGCAATTATTTGGTAATACAAACTTGTTAAGTAATCTAATATGTTCCATATAATCATGTAATAAGAAAGCTTACCAAGAAGTTCTCATTATATTAACATTTTAACATCACTGAGTAAGTGAGATGTTTAGAAGTTCTAATAAATGGTGGGGAGTAATGACAGCTGTAGATATAACATATGGAAAGATTAAACTGGGAGGTTGACAAAAAGCCTTCAGTAGTAACTGTCAGAAAATTAGCAGAAAATATACCAAACGTTTGAAGAAATCAGATGAATGATTTCTTACCATCAACATCATCACTGGGAGAAGAGTCCACAAAATATAAGAATAACTAAAAAGATATACTCATTAGAACTATGTTTCTAAAAAAAAAAAAAACAAAAAAACCCTATATATCACATGGAAAAAAAAAAGAAGAAAATTGTCACAGAAATTAGAAAAATCAGTTTGCACTGTGGGGGTTCATCCAATAATTATAATAAAATAATTATAATAAACTAAATGTTGCATACCTAGTATTTATTGATACTGTATTAAGACCTATATGTATATTTCTAATTTTGATTAAAGCATCCTGTTCTATGCATTAACTTTTATACAAAAAATCAATTATGCATTACCTTTTTAACTAAACAGTCCTTTCTTGAATTGATTTTTAAAACTTATTAACTAACCAGCTGTATTTATTGGAATAACAGGAGTTATGAATGGCCTCTAGAATTTTAATTACATATTACACATACCTATGTCCTTTTCCATATTAATTAGATATTAAAAAAGTAAAATTATTTTTGATCCTGGTAATTATAATGCCTAATTCAATCATTTAAATACTCTATCACTAGGTATTGAATAGAATTCTCATTTCTGACCAGTTTTCTCAGTTAAACAACTAGCCAGAGGAGAGTCCAGCAGTATCAATATCATCTAAAATTACAATATATAGAAAATAGAAATAGATATATGTATACTTATAGCTTTTCCTAATCCTATATGTATACCTATCTATATCTCATTCTCTAGTCACATCCTCTGTACTTTTTATATGTATCTTTCCAAAAGTTTTTTAATGAATGGATGTCAATGTTATTACATATATACATACATAAAAATGTGTCTTTTTATCAAAATAAAATTTAAAAATTTTATTTTTTTATTTTAACAGATTATTTTGAATATGCTTAATATAAAAAATATATAATGGTGCTGGTGAACCATCATTTATTAGAAGATTCTCATTTACTTATTTTCTGACTTTTTAACTTTCCAAATAATACTGGTATGAAAATTCCGCTTCACAATAACTGAAATAGGGAAATGATATGTGAATACTTCAAAGGGATAAATACCTAATGTGTAATTGCTGCTCAGTAGATTTTAATGTAATTGTGCTATATATGACAATGTTGAAATTTTCTTGAGAGTCTTAAAATTTTCCTTCCTAACCTATAAGAATAACCAATACTAAGTATCATCAATATTTACATTTTGTTAAATTGAAGTCATTTAGACCTTAACTTATATTGCTTTGACTGTTAGTCTATTTTTTTAAAGATTAATTTTATTTATTTGAGAGAAACAGAGAGAGAAAGAAAAAGAGATCACACAACCAGAGGGGAGAGGCAGAAGGAGAAGGACAAGCAGACTCTCCACCAAACGTGGAGCCCAACATGGGGCTACATCCCATGACCCTAGGATCATGACCTGAGCAGAAGGAAGATGCTCAACTTACTGAGCCACCCAGTTGCCCCTTGATTGTTAGTCTAAACAATACCATCCAGAACTTTTTTAAATCATTACCCTAGAATTTCAAAATGGCAATTCTTTATGAGTTTTTATTCCATATAAAACTATCTTCTCAGTGTATAGCATAAGTTAAGGAGTCTGAATGAAATTTGTAACTAATGATATTTAAGAAATGTAATCACGAACAGTAGCAATCATCCAAAGATTTGCAGTAATGAAGTTAAATTTAAAATAATATTTAATTATATTTTTCCTCAAATTTGAAAAAAGTAACGAACCACTTTGTTTCATTTTATGTGATTAGTAGATGATAATGCTGATGCTGATGATAATTATACATTAAAGACCCCTTGAGAACTCAAGGTCTTTTTGCCAGTTTGACCTTTGCAGGAAATGCAAGTGGTAAGACTCTTTGTCTTTTAATCTGTCTTGAATTGGAAATTTTTTTTCAGATAAATATCTCTTAAATACAATCCAAAGATTTTGGGAAGTCTCTGAAAGTTAAATAAGGTATTAAATCTAGATCTTATAAAGCCAGCAATGAAGAAATTGAAGAACTTTTTTTTTGTAAAATTATAATGATAATTTCATTAAAACAATCAGCCAATGTTTTAAAGGCAAATGTTACCTTTTTTTTTTTTTAAGATTTTATTTATTTACTTGTCAGAGACAGAGAGCACAGCAGAGAGTGGTAGAAGCAGGGTCCCTGCTGAGCAAGGAGCCTAATGTGAGACCTGATCCCAGGACTCTAGTACCATGACCTGAGCCACCAAGGCATCCAACTGAGCCACCCAGGCATCCTGAAAATGTTACTTTTCAAGTGACCAATAAATAAATATATATATAGATATTTATATATCTATATCTATATATATCTGCACTTTTCAAGTGACCAATATATATATATATATATCTGCAGTCTTCCCATTATTTTTCAATGTATTAAGCCATATTCATATATGGGGTGTTAGGCTTGGTATAGTAATTTATATCATGATGTATAAGCTAGTCTCAGGCTTCAGAAAGCATACAAGTTAGTAGAAAAAGCCCTGGGATGCCTGGGTGACTCAGGTGGTTAAGCGACTGCCTTCAGCCCACATCATGATCCTGGAGTCATGGGATCAAGTCCCGCATCAGGCTCCCTGCTCTTTAGGGAGTCCACTTCTCCCTCTGACCCTCCTCCTTCTCATGTTTTCTGTCTCATTCTCTCTCTCTCAAATAAATAAATAAAATATTTTTTAAAAAGTTAGAAAAAAAATCAATAGTGATATCTATATGTATATCTACTTATCTATATCTATTTAATCTCATCAACACCATATGAGGGTTACAAACTCTTTGTTTTGCAAGAGGAGACTGGTAGCAGTCATTTCTAAAGAGAATGAATAGAGATTTCTTCATGAATTTAATCCTTTAAGAAAGGTTGGATTTTTAACAGATAGATGAATCTGCATTTTAAACCCAAAAAGGGCCATGGACAAAGACTAATAGCACTGATATGTTCCAGTATGTTTATTGTTTATGGAATTGACTGAGGACCTTTGAAGATAATAGATATTTAGTAACAGGAAAGAAACAAGAACACAATTTAACTTTGTTTTACAGAAATATGTAGGAAACAGTAGAAGGAAGATGATATACCATTTACCTTGTTTTTTTGAAGGCCAAGACAAACTGAAATGAATCACTATGATTTTAAGAGAGACACTAGAGGAGAAGACATTACCTACTGCAAAGAACAAGAAGAGCAAGGGTAAAATTACCATCATGAACATAGTCTAGATAAAACAAACAAACAAACAAAAAAACCAGAATGTACATATAATTAACACAATATTAATTTTAGGTATACAACATAATAATCCAATATTTGTATATATGCAAAATGATCACCACAGTAAGTCTAGTTAATATCCATCACCATAAATTTCTACCAATGATTTTTCTTTGCAATCCCTATAATAACTGTAATTTATACCTGACTTAACATTTCATGTATATTTTTTCCCATATTGTTATTATCTGTCCTTGTACATTAGTCTTTTCCACAAAGTCTATAAACACTCTGAGGTTAGAATTATGTAGCTTACTTTTTCTAGATTCCCTATTGTTTTTATCACAATTCTGAGGCTGCATTAGATGAGTTCCAACCTTTGGGTAGGAGATTTGAATAATTTACTTCAGTTCATTTATACCCTACAAAGTAACACTAACAATGGTGACATCAAATGCTCAGTAAACTTGATACTTGATGATCGATCTCATAACACACATTTCATTTTTTTCACAACAATAAATGTCAAAGAAATTTTAAATCCAAAATATATTCTTTTTGACATTTTATAAATATAAGTGAAAATGAAAAATAGATATAGATATTGTTGACATTTCTATTAAAGAGGTACTCTTTATAAAGGTGCTGCATTCAAATCTTTAAAATAGGCTTACCATGTGCTATAATTCAGAATGCTTTAGTCCTCCTTCATGATATGATATTATAGGTAGTTATTTAAGTTGCTGTTGTTTCTACATTTATTTCAAAGTTACAGTTTATGACTTAATAGGGAACATATTAGAAATAAAAGCTAATGGTATCTCTTCCAGAGAATTCTTTTTCTTGACATGGTTTATATTTATTTATACAAATATACAATAAGTCACTTCAGTAATACAGACTTCCATGTATGGTTAGATGGTTTAATGATGTCTGGTTTTTAAATATGTACATAATATTAAACATCAAAGATAGAAAAGTCTGAACCTTGTAAAAGATGGAGTTGTATACCATAATAATGTCCAAAATAGTTTTCAGACCATTTCATTATGTAAATTATTAAGGAGTCAATTACACTTATTTTAAATTATGTTATATTTTTATTATGATTTTTTAGACCTTTACTAAAAATGATTTAGAAATGGTATTATTTTCCTCTAAATGCCACATAAAACATCAACTATAGGTATTGATATTACATATTAATTTTCAAACTGGAGCATTTTAATTCAACATTTATAGATTTTTTTCTTTATATTTCAAGTAATATATATAGTATTTGAATATTCATATGTGTAACTATAAAAATGTCCAATTTTTACAAAGAAAAAATTTATACTTCATATAATCAACAAATGCTTTTCAACTCTTTAGTGGCTGGTTTCAGTCTTACATCTCATCTCCTAAAAGACAGTTGGAGCTCATATTGGCAGGCTTTGTAGCATGGTGTTAAGAGCTCATGATTTGAATTCAGACTGCTAAGAACTGAAGTCCAAAACACTCCAACTGTGAATCTGGGCAATTTATTCACTCTTTCTCTGTATTTAGGTTTCTCCTTTACAGAATAAAAATAATGATAGCCACCTGGGTGGCTCAGTGGGTTAAGCCTCTGCCTCAGGTCATGATCCCAGGGTCCTAGGATCGAGTCCCGCATCAGGCTCTCTGCTCAGCGGGGAGCCTGCTTCCTCCTCTCTCTCTGCCTGCGTCTCTGCCTACTTGTGATCTCTGTCTGTCAAATAAATAAATTAAATCTTAAAAAAAAATAATGATAGCAGCTACACTGGTGATATGCTTATTTTTTTTAACAATCTAACAAATATTCAACAAATACTTGTTACTATTGTATTTATTTGGATTTTTAAATTTTCAATAAGCTCTAATATTTGATCAAAAAATAACGTGTCATTCATAACTTAGACTCATGGACCACATCCTTATGAACTAATATTTAATGAGAAAACTAATTATTTTAGAACATATAGTGTTTTATCACATTGACATTTCCATGACCCATTTATATGCTCATAAATTTTATTTGACCTTATTGCTAGAAATTTTTCTAGAAAAAAGTAAATTTACTTTTTCTTTGTTGTAACTGTTTCATATAAATTAAATGTAGCTGCTTCTTTAGTAAACATAATTTTTTTCAAAAACTATTTAATAATAACTCCAAATAGATACAAATTACTAAAGCAAAACCACTATTCAAAGATATCCTGACCAAATCATTATGACCAGTGTAGATAATTTTCCTATTTTTTTTATAACTAGCAATAATTATAATCAAGAAGTCTAAACATTTTTATAAATGCTAACAGAAGTGCTCACTTTAAAAACGCATGGCATCTGAAGATTTATGAATACATGTGTACACCCAAAAGGTAGTTTGGTCTGAAATAGATGACACTCAACTACTTCCCGTTAGAAGTAAGAAAATGTGTTAATTGCATTTAATATAGTTTATTACAAGTAGTCAACACAGGCCATCTGTCCACACAGCTGCCTCTTGGTGGTTTCAGCAAAGTGAGTGTATGTATTTTAAGGGGAAGCACAATTGAAAAAGTAAAATAGCCCACATTGATTGACTTCGTATTACATGACTACATGCTAATTTCCCCCCCCCCAAGTAAATACAATGTAAGCCAGATTTTCTCTTGGGGTAAGAAGTGGATTTATTAGGAATTCGTCTTGATAAACTACTTGATTGAGAAATAATTGTGAGGGTTTGCACTGACTAAAGACAAACTTTTTAAAACCTTAAACTACTTTGCTTAATATATATAAGTAGAAATGTAGGTCTGGGGTTGAGGAGAGGAGAGAGAAGCAGGGAAAGAGGGACCAGAGGAGAACGAGACAACATGACAGGGACATAGAAATAGTGCTGGGGAAATGAGTGGAGTACTATACCCTACCCTACACCCTCCCACACCCGCCATAACAGTCATCTTTTATTGGGTGTTAATTCTCAATCAGAATATGATATGATTCATAGATGAGAGGCAAAAGTCAAGGTCAAGAATGCAGAATGTGCCTCCACATTGGGCCCTCTTCAGCGGTACTTGAGTAGCTGCTCATGTCTCCTCATAAGAATGACCTTAGTTGAAAAGTCCTTCAAGGGCCAGCACCATATGAAATCGCAGCAATACCCCCTTTCTTCGCTTTGATATACTTGTAATACCGGTAGCAACATTTCTGAAACACTCTAGTGATGATTTTGGGATGAAATCTCACATCACCATCCATCTTGGCAGTTCTCCTAGTTTTACATTCAAGAGCTTCTCCTCCACTGGCACAGATGATGTCACCTTAGAGCCCTGGGTGTCCACGATGCCAGCCACAGGAGAACTTGAGTTGGGGTACTTTCTAAGAACAAGAATGTGAACTGTGTAATCAGTCATTAGCATTCTGTGATGTATTCCAGGTCATTTAAAATCTAGTAAATTCTACTAGTAATCCAAAAAATGGTCATGTATAAAAGAAATTGTCCTGTATGAAAGAAATGAATATTATATTTTTGTTTGGTAAAGATTAGAGACAATGCTCTATTGATTTGATGGTTGGGTTCAGGTAAG